>NC_052627.1:7723247-8348247 GCF_016161935.1 Mauremys reevesii
TTTGTGGACGGTCACAAGCCACTGTTAATAAATAGTACATGCACCCTCGCATGCCCAACCACTTCTTTAGCCTCATGGCATTCCTCTGCTACAATACAAAGAATCACGAGCGTCCACAGTAATCCAACGATCTTCTGATCAGTGAACATGTTGTGCAAAATCCATTGCTGTTCTGCTGCATAAATCAGAAGTCACACAGCATTCCTTAGGTCTAACATTCTACGTTCGACGTGGATTTTGTATAGAATTAACAGTAACAAGAATCTAATCCACCACAATTAGACAAAAATGGAAAATATTGTGGTGCATACAGCTTGTTAGAGTTAAGAATGTGTTCACGAGTACGAGAATGGGATTTTCCAAGAATGAATTCAACGGGATTTGGGTCCCTTAGGTGACTGGGGATTCCCAGCCAGAAATACTGTTTATATTATTGTTACACATGCCCATGCCTCTGGATAGATCGTGGGCAGCTGGGATTAGCTATGGGACCCCTGCTTCTAAAAGCACAAACCTCTCCTGAGTGCCATATTCAATGTGTTCCATAAAGATGTTTGCCATTGTGTTATATAGATTAAATTATCCTGTCCTACTAACCTAAAACTCTCATTGAGACCTCCCATATATCTCAAGGGAATGAGTGGGGTCAGGACCTGGACCTGGACTGGGCAGCCTTCTAAGAGTCACCAGCTAATGTGTCTGGCAACTCCACATTCCACTGTTCAAAAGTTGTATGAAGTTTGTTGAGCAAGGCCCAGTTAGTCCTCATTCAGAAGAGCCCAGAAGAGACCTTTAAAGTGGGATTAGCAACAAGTCGCAGCATTGGCCTACCTCTGTTACCAATGATATGAATAGTAAAACTATCAACATCGACAGGAGCCAGAGGTACACCAGCACTGAACATTTTTTGGAAATCCATCTCGCTGAGCCACAGTTCCTACAAAATGATCCAAATATAGACAGGTCAGATGGCCAGAGTCTATCAGCCTTCCTCAAAGTGAGGAGCACCCCACCTTCCCAGTATTCTCATTGGTTTCAGTCAAGTAACACACTGCTCTGAGTCAGGGGAATAGAAATCAGCACTTAGCAATTAGGAAAATGACTTGGCTACTTCAGTTACTTGGAATTCTGTCTACACTGTCTATGCCGTTACAACAATAACAACCCACAGGGGAAGGCCTATAATACGTATGGACCCATTCTTCCACATGTGCTATGCTCAACTGAACATAAAACGTTCACCTCTCCTAAAATTCACTAGGCTCCCAGCTGCCTTCCTGGAGAACTGACATTCTGGCAAGGTTAGTCATATGCTTGTGGCTTTTGCTCCTGAGACAGAGAGAGAAACAATCATAGCATTCTACTTGCCCTTATTAGCAGTGGCATCTGATGAATTATGATCAGCCAGTTGGCCAATTTCAACAGCAGGAAGGTCCCTGCTTCCCTTATCAGTAGATTTCACTGGAGCCGCTGGGCACTAACAAAGGGCTGAGAATATATGTGGGCCAAAGAAAGGCCTAAACATTATAACATGGCACAGTGTCAGGCAAACTCAATCTGTTCCTTGCTGATAGCTCTGGAAGTTGAAAACTATTTGACTTAATTAACTAAAGAACAAAACCAACCATGTGTGTACAGCAAAAGGCTACAACATTTTCAGAGTTCACAGTGTTGACACGCATTAGTTCATGGCTTGTGCAGTTGCGCCAAGGTAAAGCAACATGCATTATACGTAACATTATGCATTGACTCAGAAATCTCAGCCATGAACCAAGTGCCTGTTTAGATCTGAGGTCACTTGTGTTTCGAAATTATAGTCAGAAAAGTGACTGTAAAAAACCCACCTTCTTGTTCAGTATATCTACTTCCTGGGACCGGATTCCCAAGTGATGTAAATAGGTGTAATAAATCAGAAAGCTTTGTCAAAATGTGGCTTTATGATACCTTCATGTGTTAGTCAGTGTTAAGACAATTGTATACTAAGGACATTGAGCATGCAGAACTAGTTAATAAAATGTATGTTCTTTTGCAATTGTCACTACTGCAGAGTTTTAAATTTACCCCAGAATTCCTTGGTGGTGCATTACAGAAATCAGAGGGCCTTGCCACATAATTGTAGTCAAATTGGCCACAGAATCCACAGGCCTAGGCTCATATATGATCCACTCTTCCAGTCATCCACTGGCATATCCTCCCAACCATCAGCTCACCTATTCTATCTGGAACTCAATTTTTCTCCCATTCATTGATCCTATCAGCATCTCATTTCCTGCTCTCTCTCCTCTTTACACTGATCACACAAATTTGCTGGGACTCCTATTCCCCCATTACTTCCCCATACTCTGTGCACTTCATTTATCTTGCCTCTTACCAAATGATGGTCTCTGGACTGCAGTATTGTATACCAGCCCATTCCCTGGCCTCTTTCACAATCTCACATTGAGTCCAAGCCAAATAATTTGCTTTCTCTATGGCAAAGATTCTCAACCTGTGGAGTTCCCAAACATTTTCCTATATGGCCACATTGGGAGAGGTCTGGACTAGAGAGGAGGAGATGGTCCTGTTATGGAAAAGGTTGAGAATCACTGCTCTTTGGGGATTTGGCAACTTCCTCTCACAATACATTGAAACAAAAGGGCTTGGAGACTGATTCTCTTCTTACATACCCCAATTTCATTACACAGACTTCATAGAATCATAGATATGTCGGGCTAGAAGGGACCTCCAGAAGTCATCAAGTCCAGCCCCCTGTACTGTGGCAGGACCAAGTCAACCTAGGCCACCCCTGACAGGTGTTTGTCCAACTTGTCCTCAAAAGCTTCCAATTATGGGAAATCCACAACCTCCCTTGGAAGCCTATTCCAGAGCTTAACTACCCAGAGAGTTAGAAAGTTAAAAAGGTAACATCTGAGTCTCCCTTGCTCCAGATTAAGCCCATAACTTCTTGTCCTACCCTCAGTGGACATGGAAAACAATTGATCACTGTCTGCTTTATAATAGTCCTTAACATATTGGAAGACGGTTATCAGGTCCCCCGTCACTCTTCTTTTCTCAAGACTAAACATGCCCAGTTTTTTTAACTTTTCCTCCTAAGTCAAGTTTTCTAAATCTCTTATCATTTTTGTTGCTCTCCTCAAGACTCTCTCTAATTTCTCCACATCTTTCCTAAATTGTGGTGCTCAGAATTGGACACAGTACTCCAGCTGAGGCCTCACCAGTGCTGAGTGGAGCCGGACAGATACCTGCTGTATCTTCCATAAAACACTAGTGTTAATGTATCGCAGAATCATATTAGCCTTTTGTGCAGCTTCAGTGCATGGACGACTCATAATGTGTGCGTGGTCCATTATAACCCCCAGATCCTTTCCAGCAGTACTACCGCCTATGCAGTCATTCCCCATTTTGTAGTCGTACATTTGATTTTTCCTTCCTAAGTGAAGTACTTTTCACATGTCTTTATTCAATGGCATTACTCCCCGTTTACACCAGTGTACCACCACTCACCTGGATGGGTTGTTGTTGGTAGGACGGACTGAACCTGGGAACTCAGGATCATGAAACACAAGCCTGCTTGAGCTAAATAACCCCACCCCATTAATCAAGGCTGGAGCAGACTCCTCAACCTAGCCATCACTAGCAGGCGAGAGTGCATGTTCAGCAGGAGAAGAACCAGGTGACTTGTCTCTTCCGCTCTGAGGGAACAGGAATACCCGATCCTTTCTATAAACCATGTCCTCTCCTCCTGCACGGTGTTGCATTACCCAGACATGAATAGGGGCAGGGGAGGGATAGCGTTACAGCTATTATACTTTGTTATTTTGTAACCATTTAATGTTTCTGTCTCAGTTTCCCATGTCTCTACATTGGGAATAACATTACTTATCTGCCCCAAAGGCATGTGGTGTAGATTGATTAGTTTGGAAAGCATGTTTAAGACAAAAAGTGCTATCATCCTCATTATGTTTCCATTATTTATTAGGGACTGTAGATGTTTTTTTCCCCCAAAGTAAAAATTAAAAAAAAATACATTTCTTTGACCAAACTGAATAATGTTTCCATTATTTGAGACTGTAGGTTTCTTTGTTTCTTTGACCCAAAAATGTTTCTTTGACCAAACTGAAATTTTTTGGTATTTTTTTTTCCATTTTTTGGTAAAAATGTTTTTTTGTTTTTTTTTTCTTTGTTTTCAGATGCTGAACATTTTTTATTGAAAACAAAAACAATTTTCAAAAATGGAAAAAAAATGCATTTCAGTGTTCTATCAAAAATGTTTTTTTATGGGAAATAATCAAAATAATTTAATTCCCATCTAAAATAATTCCCATTTTCAACCAACAGTATTATTTATAATTATAGACATCCATTGTAGTGTGCAGTAGTAAGTCAAGTTAGAGAATGAAAGTCTTCCTGCTCTTAAAACAGTGTAACTGATTATTACTAATTACTTGCATTGCAGTGATATCTAGGAACTTCAGTCTTGGTCCAGGACTCTATTGTGCAGGGCACAGCACAAATACAGAACAAAAAAGCAACCCCTGCCCCCAAGAGTTTATAATCTAAATCATTACAATCTAAAGGCATCGACATGGGAACACTCAGAGAGATTAATCTGAATTAACTTTAAAGTGGATTAATTAAATCACATGGAACCCCTGCATGGATGCTCTTATTCAGAATTAAATTGGACTTAATCTAATTTATTTTAATTAAAAAGTGAATTAATCTAAACCAAATGAAATCCACTTTATTTCAGAATAAAAGCATACACCTAGAAGTTTAACAGAGTTTCAGTAATTCACACCTTTAGTTAATTCAAATTAACTTTCCTGAGTGACATGTATAGACAAACCCTAAATAAGTGTGCCAGTCCTGCTGTTAAACCAAACATTTTAAATGCCCCCAAACAGCAAGGTACTTAAGAAATTGCCTAACTTTAGGTATATGCATAATCTCTTTGAAGTCAATGGCACTCATGTTCTTAAAGTTAGGCACATGTTTAAATACATTGCTGAATGGAAGCCTAAATGAAGTTGTGTCTTCAGGTTTTAACACCCTTATTAAATTGGCAGACTTAAACCTCAAATTAATAAAGCTTCATTCTCACCTCTTTGAGTTGGCTTTTATCATATTTTCTTCACCTCTGACTATGAGGATAATGATGGTGCCTGACACTTTTAGTGGCTAGATAACAGACCCAGCTAAACCTGATTGTGTAATCACTGCCCAAATAAAGAGAGTTTTAACAAAAACCTGAATTAGATAGACAGAGGAGTGGCTCAAGGCTGATTTACACTCCTCTGTCTTGTGTATTGTTATCTGTCAGACAGACAACAAAGCAATATATAAAAGGGGTCTCTGCCATCTAGATTAGGCCCAAAATTAGTCATAGATTAAACAAAACCCCAACACCCCATTAATGAGGAATTCAAACTCATCAAGGTAGCATTTTTTCAGGAGCCATATAAAAATGATCTGTGAACTCAGCTCCCTTAGCATCTCTGAAGCAGCAAACTAACCATTTCTACTCCCAGTGCTTAGCTAAAACAACCAACAGTGCTTACATAGAAGGAAATTACACGTTTGTGCTAATTTTAGTTCCATAAGAAACCAGGAGGGAAAGAGACTAGAGATGGAATTTCCTGTAAGAAAAAGCCATTTTGATTTTACAAAATTGTATCAATTATGAAGACATTTTATTTCAGAAAAATGTTGAAAAAAGTTTTGAAAATATTATTTTGACATTTTTAGAATAAAAAGTTTTGATTTTTGTTTCAAAACTTGCATATATACAAAATTAAAAATAAAACAATGGTTGACATTGGAATAAAATGTTTTGATTCACAGATTCTAAGACAAGAAAAGACCATTGTGACCATCTAGTCCTGTGGCTCTCAAACTTTTCAACTGGTGACCCCTTTCACATAGCAAGCCTCTGAGTGCGACCCCCCCTTATGAATTAAAAACACTTTTTATATATTTAACACTACTATAAATGCTCGAGGCAAAGCAGGGTTTGGGGTGGAAGCTGATAGCTCATGACCCCCCAAGTAATAACCTCATGACCCCCAGTTTGAGAATCCCTGATCTAGGGTACGTCTACACTACGGGATTATTCTGATTTTACATAAACCGGTTTAGTAAAACAGATTGTATAAAATCGAGTGCATGCGGCCACAATAAGCACATTAATTTGGCGGTGTGCGTCCATGGTCCGAGGCTAGCATCGATTTCTGGAGCGTTGCACTGTGGGTAGCTATTCCGTAGCTATCCCATAGTTCCCGCAGTCTCCCCCACCCCTTGGAATTCTGGGTTGAGATCCCAGTGCCTGATGGGGCAAAAATCATTGTCGCGGGTGGTTCTGGGTAAATGTCGTCAGTCACTCCTTCCTCTGGGAAAGCAACGGCAGACAATCATTTCGCGCCCTTTTTCCCTGGATTGCCCTGGCAGACGCCATAGCATGGCAACCATGGAGCCTGTTTTGCCTTTTGTCACTGTCACCGTATGTGTACTAGATGCCGCTGACAGAGGCGATTCAGCAGCGCTACACAGCAGCATTCATTTGCTTTTGCATGATAGCAGAGATGGTTATCAGCCGTTCTGTACCATCTGCTTCCATTGTAAATTGACAATGAGATGATGGTTACCAGTCCTTCTGTACTGTACTCTCTGCTGCTATCATAGGTGCCCCTGGCTGAGGTCGGCCGGGGGCACAAAAGACAAAAATGGGAATGACTCCCCGAGTCAATCCCTCCTTTATGGTATCTAAAAATAGAATCAGTCCTGCCTAGAGTATGGGGCAAGTGTACTAGAGAACCAGTGTATCAGAGAACCAGAGAGCATAGCAGCTCCATGTCCGATCCCGCAGAAATGATGAGCTGCATGCCATTCACAGGGGGTGCCCCTGCAACAACCCCACCTGTTGCTTCCCTCCTCCCCCAGCCTTCCTGGGCTACCATTGCAGTGTCCCCCCATTTGTGTGATGAAGTAATAAAGAATGCAGGAATAAGACTTGTTAGTGAGATAAAATGAGGGGAAGGCAGCCTCCAGCTGCTATGGTAGTCCAGGCAGAACAGAATCTGTTCTTTACACATGAAGGGCGGGGGCTGATGGAGCTCAGCCCCCTGTTGCTATGATGAAGACAGTTACCAGCCGTTCTGTACCATCTACTGGGAATGACCAGGAGTTTTTTACCCAGGTGCCCCCGGCCGACCTCAACTGAAGCCAGCCAGGAGCACTCACGGGCTGATGATGAGGATGGATACCAGTCCTTCTGCACTGCACCATCTGCCACAAGGCTGATGATGATGACAGATATCAGTCATACTGCACCATCTGCCACCAGGGAGGGGGAAAGAGGATACTACAATTCACTGCTGCAGCATCACGTCTACCAGCAGCATTCAGTAGACATAGGGTGACATTTAAAAGAGTCAAGAGATGATTTTTTTCCCTTTTACTTCTGGGGGTGGGTGGGGAGGGGTAAATTGACGAGCTATGCCCTGAACCACCCCGGACAATGTGTTTGACCCTACAGGCACTGGGAGCTCAGCCAAGAATGCAAATGCTTTTCGGAGACTGCAGGAACTGTGGGATAGCTTGAGTCCTCAGTCCCCCCTCCGTCCCTCCATGAGTGTCCATTTGATTCTTTGGCTTTCCGTTACATTTGTCATGCATCAGTGTGCTGAGTCCCTGCTGTGGCCTCTGTCTGGAGATTTTTTAAAAATGCTTTGGAATTTCGTCTTCTGTAACAGAGCTCTGATAGAACAGATTTGTCTGCCCATACAGCGATCACATCCATACGGTCCATGCTGGAGCTCTTTTTGGATTTGGGACTGCATCGCCACCCGTGCTGATCGGAGCTCCACGCTGGGCAAACAGGAAATGTTATTCAAAAGTTCGCGGGGCTTTTCCTGTCTACCTGGCCACTGCATCCGAGTTCAGATTGCTGTCCAGAGCGGTCACAGTGGTGCACTGTGGGATACCGGCCGGAGGCCAATACCGTCGATTTGCGGCCACACTAGCCCTAATCCAATATGGTAATACCGATATTAGCGCTACTCCTCTCGTCGGGGAGGAGTACAGAAACCGGTTTAAAGAGCCCTTTATATCGATATAAAGGGCCTCTTAGTGTGGACGGGTGCGGCGTTAAATCGGTTTAACGCTCCTAAAATCGGTTTAAACGCGTACTGTAGATCAGGCCCTAGTCTGTCTTCCTGCTTAACACAGGGCAAAGAACTTCTCAAAAATAGTTCATAGACCAGCGCTTTTAAGGGGAAAAAAAATCCAATAATTGACCTGAACCAATTTTTTCCCCAGAATTTAATTTTGTTAAAAAAAAGTGATTTTTTTCTAAACAACTCCAGATAAACAAATCTCAAACTGTTTTGAGGGATAGATAATCCATTTTCTGACCAACTCGGCAGGCAAATTTACAAAAAGCTCTATGGAGCTCAACAGCTTCTCTCTCCCTCACCAACAGAAGTTGGTCTAGTAAATATTGCCTCATCCACCCAGCACTAGAAGAGACAGCTGGAAGAGAACAGTTTCCCCCCCACAATATTTCTTAAAGGAATATTACTGTATAAACTGGGAGAACAAATCATTAATTTTATATTATTTACATACACTGGTTACACTTTAAAAGTTCTTTCTGGTATGCAAAATTCTCCTGGTCTGATAATTATTCACTTTTACCCATGATGGGGAATTGCTTTGGAACTGCTTCCAAATCAAACAGAAGAAACCTCTTAAGAGTAGCTGTATAGTGATCAAAAGTATGTTAGTTGCTTGGAAGACACATAGGGCCAACTTCTGAAAGAGCTCAGTTCCCATGTAGGCATCTAAATCAGCTGGCCAGATTTCCAGCACCCGTTGAGACTGGATTGTGGGGAAGAACTGTTCTCAGTGGGAATGTTAGTTGTTGAGTACTGGTTGCAGGGTGCTGCAGGGGAAGCCCTAATCAGCTCCTGCCACTCCAGCCCCAATCAGAGGAAATGGGTAGAGGCTGGTCACTAGCTAGGACTGGCCTGGAAACTGGCCACACCTGCCCACCTCATTAACAGGGGCTAAAAGCTTGGGAAGAAGTGAGCCCAGGGGGATGGAGACCAGGAGGGGGAGAGTAGGCACAGAAGGAGTTGGGAGCCTGGTGCTATTGAGGCCTGTGCTTGGCCAAACCTGTAAATAATCTGTAAATAGTTGGAGCTTGGTGGTGGTGACTGGACATAGGAATGAAGAGCATGGGTGTTGCATCAGCTAGAAATGGTCCTGACTCATTGGGGAGCGGGGTGAGGAGGCTGAACCCAGTGAGACCCCGTCACAGTACTTCATGTGACAAAGCACTTAGGAGTTGACAAAGCACTTAGGAGTTTAAGCTCCATTTACTTTTGATGAGATTTAGGGTCCTAAGTGTCTTTGTCATTTTTTAAAATGACACTTAGGCTCTTAAACCACTTGAGGTTAGATTAAAAAACTGGCTTAGGAGTTGCAGCCACTAACTTTTAGGTGCCCTGTGGCCAAGTGGAATTTTCAGCTCCAAGTTAGGTGCCCAGGCTCCCATACCACGCATGGGGAGATTCAGGTGCCTAGAGAGAGAGATGCTCAGAAGCCAAGAAGCTGAGTGGAGATCTGCCTAAGCTCACAAGGCCTGACATGCAGAGGGAAGAGATGGGAATTAGGGCCCAGATTCACAAAGGTGCCTAACTCCCATGGATCTGGCCCTCTAGATGACTGATGGTCTGAAGGGAGATGCCAATCTCAGCTTGGGATTCTCAACCATGAACTCTCTCCAGGAGCTGTGCCCAACCAAGCCAGCCCTTTGTTATGAAAAACCAGCATAGGGGGCCAACCCACTGCAGAATACCCAGAAGCCTGGTGGCCAGTGCAGTCAGGTGCTCAAATCCCTACTCTACCTCATTTGGCTATAATCATTAATAACCATAAACCTTAAATAAATAAAAGTTTTAAATGCATTTTATTGTACAATACAATAGTTTATACACTGTAACTATATTGTTATAGAGTAACCCTACAATAAAAGTTCTGAATATTTAAACTAATGGTACAGCGAGGAAGAATATTCCTCCTGCTGAGAACTGAGACAGTTTAGTATATGGAACACAATGTGGTAAGATGAATATTGAGAAACCCATGGAGAGGACTTTCTACACATGGATTAAATAGTAAAAGATGCTACCGCCTGTGGTACTGATGCCTCGCTATAAATTCATTATTAACAATGGGAAATTAAGCTTTGGTTATGCTACTGTTTTAGGTGACATAAACCACTGGGAAGGAAGAGATTAAACACGGTTATTGCAGATTATTTAGTTGTAACAAACATGAAACAGCACCAGAAGCACTTTTCACTTTGCAGGGAGGTTCTACAATTCCTCCCCATGAGTGGGATACTTGAAAAAGAAAGGGGGCCAGATCCTTATCTGGTGTAAATCAGCATCACTCTATGGAAGTCAATGGGCCATATATGGTAAATTGAATTAACTCCACTGAAGTCAACACTAGGGTTGTAAACCCTCCAGGATTGGCCTGGAGTCTCCCAGAATCAGCATCGATCTCCCGGTGACTATTGAAAGCAATCTGGGAGATTTTAATAGCATATTTTAAGAAAATGACATTACGTCGTGTTGCGGGGGAAAAATCTCCCAGAATAGCTTCAGTCAGAGTTGGCAACCCTAGTCAACACACTTATGCTGATTTACACCAGTTGAGGATCTGGCTGAAGTGGTGGGACTAGACACTCAAAGGGAAGGGCATACTGGGCAATGCTCCTGCAATTCTGAGCTCAAACTCCAAGAAATCACCTTTCAGGGTGTTGCCTTCAGCCCTCCAGGGTAAGCAGAGATCTATGTGGCATTCATCCAGCAGGACAGCTACAAATGCCTACAGGGGAGAGCCTAGAGGGCTAGGACTGTGAGACCATCACAAGCTGCAGGGAAGAGATGTGCCATTTTGCAGCTCTGACCCGGAAGCTGCCCTGGACCAGGCCAAAGTCGGGCAGTAACGAGCCTTTTGCCAGTGTGTCTGCAAAGCCCTAGTTCATTGCTGGGGCACAGTAAAAATGGGTCCGTTCTGTAAGTGATTTGCAGTAATGCGCAGTGATTGCTATCTACCCGGATTACTGAGGAGCAGATCATGTCCCTGCTCCATTACACCTTATGCAGCAGTGCAGGGGAGGCCCTGAGGAGCCACTACACATGCACAGCTTGTCGGGGTATGTCTTCACTACAGAGTGAGCCCAGCGAGAGCCCACATGTCACCCCTAATTCTCCCATCTCTTCACACAGGAAAATCTCGCACCCAGGCTGCAGGGTGCATTAAGCCCGAGCTAACAGGGAGAGCTGGGGGTGTAGGCTTGAGCTGGAATTCCACTTCATGGGCTGGCAACATGCCTACTTTGCGGTGAGAATGCACGCGAATCAAGCGTCGGTACTGTTAGTCCTCCAGTGCTATCCCACAATTCCACCCAGGTTGTAGATTCCTGTCTAACTGTGCCCTGTTTCTGCACTGTGTCTTAACCCAACCATTGCCGGCTCAAAGGCTGTGGAACTGCAGCATGCAGAGATGCCATCCAAGAAATCGTCCTGCCAGCATACGGTCAACCCCACCCCCTGAGGAAGCTGTGATGTGAAGATCCACTTCTAAGCGTGGTGGACAGGAAAGAAATGGAGAGGTAGAGAAGTCAGTCAAGCACGCTACGGCCCACTTGGTGGTTTGCAAACTGAGTTCCTGGATGACATGCTCATTAAAAGCTCTTGCTGCCAAATGCTGTTTGCTTTCGCCTTCAGAACTATCTGCATAAACAATAAGTAACCCCACTTGGAGATTATATTCATGAAGCATTGTCCCCTGTCCCTGCCACAGAGAGCAGCTCCCTGCGAGGTGAGAGAGAGAGCACCCTGTGAATGAATTAACAGAGCAGCCCACTTTAATGCACTGCTAAGAACCATAGATATACCCCCAGAACTCCATCCCAGCACATGGGCTAGTACAGAACCGTGGATGCAGTTACATGGGTCAGGCACAGGTAGCACTTTGCAACGGGGATGCTCCACGTGTACGATGCTAGCCCAGGCTTGGCAGCAAGACTTACCCTGCAAGGACTAGCCGAAATGGCAGCCCGTGTATTTCAGGGAGCACAGGGGCTAGTATCTGGTTGGGAGCAACTCACTGGAAAGAGGGCAGAGAGTGGGTGGAGACAGCCAGAGCTCAGCCCTCTTTCACTCTGTGCACTAGCCTGAGGAGCTGTACAGCCGGGGGGGGAGGAGGGGAGGAGGGGAAGGGAGTGTGTTGCGTCCCTGGAGGAGGCGTCATAGATTAATTTCCCACAGTGCAAGTGAGCAGCTTTAAGAGACATCTTACTTCTCTCAGGTGGGAATCTTCCCAGTGCTCTCCTGCCCTGTGGCAGGGCTGTTGCTACATGCAAGTTAGCTGCAAATTAGCTTCCCCTATTGATTCTGACCAACAAATTGAAATGTTACGGGCCAGATTCTCACAGCCTTCCTCGCCATGGGCTAGACTTGGCCCTGGCCATGCTCAAGGCGAGCAGGACAGTCACATTCCCCTGCTTTCCCGGTCCCTGGCTCGACCCACTTGGATCTTCGGCTTGGTGCAGAGTGGAGGCCCTGCCTTCTTGTTGCACGCCCCTCCCCACAAGGGGGCTGGGAGAGGGTCAAGAGTAGTTGCCTCGGCACACGGGCAGAGGAAGCTGTTCCCTTGTAAGACATGCAGTCATTCACTCCCTCCTGTCCGAGAGGCGGGTGGCTCCTGGAGTCACACCCTCCCAGGGCTGCCTCTGGGAAGCAGCAGTTCCACACTGCCCCTCGTGCAGTATGGCTCCACCTAGCCCATTGAAAAGGGCTTTAATTCTGACTCTCTGACTGCTAAGGAGTCCAATATTCAGTATGGGGAAGGCTGGGAGAATCCGGTCCTTCCTCCTCAATGGCCATTAAAAACTAATTCCAATGCAACATTAAAAGAAGTGTAAGTAATTTACAGAGAGTGTTAATTGCTATGAACCACTACATACTTCCTCTTATTGCTTTCAGAAACCAAGCAACTCTAAATAACGTATGTTTCCGCATGCAAAAACCGGGAATTCCCTTTCCCTCCCCAAAAAGCTGTTTGCTGATGGGTTTAGGGCTCCCAAAAATCACATTTGAGACCTTACAGAAAAGCCACAGGGTATGGCAGCATGGTGGAGTAGACGGAGCACTGGATTGAGTGCAGGAGACCTGGGTTCTAATCCCACCTCTTCACCAACATGATGTATATCTCCATTTCCTCTCCCATCCTTTAACTGTCTTGTCTATTTAGACACTAATCTCTTTGGGGCAAGGACTGCCATTTAGTATGTGTCGGTTCAGCGCGTAGCACAATGGTAAGTAAGCTCCAACAGGTGCTACTGTAATATAACTAAGTTGCTATTTCATAAAGTACATTTCAGTATCTATGGCAAATTAATTCTGTCACTGTGGCAACCCGTATCAAAGAGGTTAAAATACCTTGGAATCCTTCGCCTCATTAATCAGCTTCATAACTTAATCTATAGCTTGATCCTTCCTATCCGTCTTTCAGGCAAACTGATGTGTAAATGCACTGAGCTACTACAATCAGATTATCTTCCTGTTTTAGTAAAGTTTTATATCTATAGCCTTTCATTCTGAATCCCAAAGAGCCTGTGCAGTAAATGAACATCTTTGGTCAAAGGTCCTTCACTGGTATGTTAGCCTAAGATAAGATAAAATTGTTTTTAAAAATGGATTTTTTCCCCCCTCAGGCACTATTGTTATGTTCATCCTCTAATCTTTAATTGGATGTCTGAGTGACTAGGTTGATAACTTGGCTGACTATCACTTAATTCGGGTTTGAGGGATGATAAAATAATTATGCAATTTGACATGGAGAAGGATGGGCCAAGGAAGCGGGAGCAATCTGAATCTTAAATGTGTTTTACATTAAGATCTATCATGTTGATTGTTACAAGGACATACTTACTGTGGTCCAACTGACCTGCTGACCCAGATCTGTAAAATACAGCGTAATGATGGAGGAAACTGCCAAGCTTTGAATGCTAACGGAATCCTTCAAATAGGGCCCATCTAGAATGACAAAGAAGCAAGACCAAATGATTTCAATAATACACCCCCTGCAATGACTCAGCATAAAATGCAAGACACACAGGAGTTAAGCAATGGTTATAATTCACATTCCACCCCATGAACTGGGCCTGAAGTGAAAAGGAAACCCCTTGTTTTCTGATGTATTTGGTGCTTTCAGTTCTTACTCTCTATGCCTAGCACTCATAGGATTTGTATTAGATTTTATCCTCATGATGATGCAAGTGTGAGGATGACACTGCATTGAGAAGCAACACACAACAGTTGTTATGGGGTTGACACATGTGCATCGTCTCTATAAAGGAACAGATTGTTCAGAATTGCACAAACCCTTCTGTCAAGTATCAGAGAGGTAGCCGTGTTAGTCTGGATCTGTAAAAGCAGCAAAGAGTCCTGTGGCACCTTATTGACAAACAGACCTAATGGAGCATGAGCTGCGGGTGAATACCCACTTCGTCGGATGCATGTGGGTATTCACCCAAGAAAGCATATGCTCCAATACGTCTGTTAGTCTATAAGGTGCCACAGGACTCTCTGCTGCTTTTACAAACTCTTCTGTAAAGCAGTTTTAGATCATGCCTTAGAAGGTTTAACAGAAAGGCATCATGTGAGATGAGATGTCTCCGTCTCTGAATCCCTGAACTGTTTCTGGTCAAATGTATGCTTGTTTCATGCTCAGTGGTAGTTAGTGATGGGTGGAACTGCAGAGATTACGAAGTCAGCTTCTGTTTGGACAAGATCCCATAACCCAAGATCTCTATGTCAACCTTCTTGGACCTCATCAGACTTTTTGAGTCTGGGCTTAGAAAGCTTTTCTCACTGTACTTCCAAGCACCAGCTTCTACTCCTGCTGAATCCAGCATGTACAGAATATAGTAACAGCTGCGGGGGAGGTAATATAGTTTGTTTAAGAAGTAGTGGATAAGGCAGTGGACTGAAAGTTAGGAGACCTGGGGTTTGTTCCAGGCTCTGCCACTGACCTCCTGTGTGACCTTGGCTGAGTCACTTCATCTATTTCTCCTTGTCCTTCTAGTCTATTTAACTTGTAAGCTCTTCAGGGCACAGTCTCTCTCTCTCATTATATGTTTATACATCAGTGGGCTGCTACTGGAATACTACTACCAGCAGACTGACAAAACCATTTGAGCCTCCAAAAATTTGGCATATATTTTGGGAGAAAGTGCAAGTGTCTTTACATATCATCTAAGTCAGCGGGCTATTGTGATTTCTGTTATCTACCTTGTAATAAATGGTGGCCATAAAGCATTTGTCAAATGCAAAATCCAGTGGGTTTTGTCTCTTTCTGACTTTGTGAAGCATTTGCAAGCTAGACGTGAGATTTTTCCACCATTACTTACATGGCATAGCACCTTACTCCCTGAGAGTAATCTCACTGAAATCAATGGGAGAGTGAGTAACACTCCACGAGGAAAGCCACACTCTATGGATAGGGCTAGATCCCAAACTAGTGCGTGAGTTTGGATGCACTGAAATATGAGCCACATTCTGTTCACTGTTTTGGCATAAAAAGTCCCTTTCAATGGGAGTTCCTTATACAGGACAAGGACAGAGTGCAGTCCTGTCTGCATTCTATCTTTCATTTTCTTTGTTTTAGAGGATCCTCAATTCTGTGTGTGAACTGTTCGGGCTTGAGAGAGGGTTGGCCAGTTTGATGTTCTGTGCGAGGAAGCAAGGCTCTCAGAAGGGCCTAACACTGGAAACAACAGTGGCCTGCTCACACAGATCATCAAACTGGCCAACCCTCTCACAAGCCTGAACATTTCTCATACACAATTGAGGACACTTCGGTATGTTTTCACCTCCAAAACAAAGAAGACGAAAGACAAAGGGGAACAGGTTGCTTGGGACACATCAGAACAGTGCAGGGAGGGGTGTGGGGCGACAGGTACCTATAAAGGGCACCAGTGGTGGTGAAACAATAATGGCTGCCCATGCCACAAAAGAGAGGTGCCACGGAGAAAACCAAGGATCACCTAACTGGTGGGGGACAAAAAATGGAAAAAAAAGGAGGGATGAATCACAGGTTCAAAATCAGGGATGCAGAAGTAGACAACCTCAGACAATGCCCATGGCTCCGTGAAGAGAACTGAAGAGTCAATGCAATTAAGGGGTCTAACCTACTTGACCCCTACAGATATGGGTGGGGCTCCACCCAAGCCCCCCACATGCAGCCATCCTCAACAAAATGAAAAATAAGGATCAGAACAACAGAAAAACAAGGATCAGCTAATTCTGAGGGACAATGAATGCAAACACAGTGCCCACTACTCTGCGACGGAGCCAGTGGAAGTAAAAGGTACAGGTTGACGTCACTGGCATATGAAATCCTTTATTTATTCACACAGGTGCAGCTTGAGCACTCGCAGTCCAAGTTCTCCTCACTGCCCATGTCCTTCAAGAACTATTTAAATGAGAGAGCCCATAGACCGCTCTCAATGACCCATTCAGTCCTCGGCTGCCAAGAAGGGTGATGACTGGTGTCAACCATGATGGTGGCCAGTGGTGGATTTAGAGTTAGTGGGGCCCTGTGCGCAGTGTCATTGTCAGGGGGCCCCCTCAGGACCCAGCCAAGAAAAAGAACATTCTCTCTTACCCCTCCCCCCCCGGGTTTTTCCATCCTTTTTTTCTTCATCCTCCTCCTATATTATAAGTAATGGGGAGTAAATGAAAATAAAATGAGGTACCCTGATTGGGGCAGGGGCTGGGGTGCAGGAGGGGGTGAGGGATGGGGGCTCTGGGAGGGAGTTTGGGTGCAGGGTGCAGGCTCTGGGCTGGGGCAGGAGGTTGGAGTTTGGGAGGAGGGAGTGGGACGGCGTCTCCGTGCACTGCCCGGGGGTGGGGGCAGAGCGCGGAGCTGCCTCCTCCACCTGCCAGTGGTGCGCAAAGACGTGCCAGCAGCCGGCCACTTCCGGGAGCGGCCTGTGGACACCGGCCATGGCATGCAGACAGCCTGCCTGAGCCCTGCTGTGCCACCGTCCGGGACTAAGGGGCAGGTTCTCAGATATTTGTCCTGCATTTTGGGGGCCCCCCTGTCGCTGGGAGGCCCCGTGCCACCGCACGGTTTGTTTCATGGTAAATCCACTCCTGATGGTGGCAGTGGTTTTGCACTGGCACCAGGGGTGAAAGTAACTTACAGGACTTACCGGTACTGTCGGAGTCCTGAGGGGGGCGTGGCCTCATCCGGAAGGGGCGTGGCCTCTCAAGATTTAAAGGCCCTGGGGCACCAGCTATGGCTGGGAGACCCAGGGCCTTTAAATCAACCAGGGGCTCCCAGCTGAAGAGGTGGCTGGGAGCCCCCCAGGGCTCAGGGGCAAATTAAAGGGCCTGGGGCTCCGGCTGCCAGGGGGCACCCCAAGCTTTGCGGGCCTGGGGCAGGGATTTAAAGGACCCAGAGCTCCTGCCGCTGAGGGGAGCCCCGAGCCCTTTAAATCCTGGCCCCAGCCCGGCCACCAGAGCCGTGGCTGGGATTCAAAGGGCTCTGGGCTGCCCGCAGCGGCGGGGAGCTCTGAGCCCTTTCAATCCCCGCCGTGGAAGCCGGTGCGGTCCAGCAAGGCGTACTGGCTCTTGCCGGTATTCCGGACCGGACCGGACCGGCTTTCTTTCACATCTGACTGGCAGCTTTCCACTGAAAACTGCTGTCCCATACTAATATTAATATTTGCCATGAGAGTGCATACTGAGCTAGGGTAATGTGAAAATCCACAGACAGATTCCTTAATTGAGGAGAAATCTAATTAGCTAGTCATACATATTAATTAGCAAAAGTGCTAATGGCTTAGCCCATATGGTGTAATAGTGTTAGGAAGAAACACCAGCTAACAGACTCGTAATATACTAGTAGGTGGTTTGACATCCAAATAAATACTTACTGCGTTCTAGTCGCAGGCCAATACGGGAAGGGTTCCACTGGGGACCTATTTAATTCATAAAGAATTACATTTAATGTCATGGTGTAGCTTCTAAACCTCATTTCTTATTAGTAGCAGCAGTGTCCTTTTCGATCACAGCTAGAACCATGAGACCATAAAACTGTCTATGTGTTTTAACTCTAAAAGTCAAATACAGTAGAAATATGAAATGAACATGCAGTCCAGTACATATGGTTATAGGGGAAACTGCCCACCCCCAAACTGTCTGGTTGGCTCAGTTTGAATGTCATCAGATGAGTGTTGTGTGTGTGAATGCCCTAGCCTTGTGGCATAACTGTACCAAGGAGTGTGTGTGTGTGGAGTGGAGGGGGAAGGAATCCATGTTTATTTTAGCCTTTTCTTTGAGTTCCATCTCTCGCCCAACTTCCAAGGAAAGAGCTGAGTTTTCTACTCGAGTTGTCTGGAAAAGGTTCTTTTTCCCCTGCAGAAAAATTCAGTAAAAGCTTGTTCTCACCAAACTTTTCAGCAGAAAATTTAAACTTTTGATAAAAATGCCCCCCAAGCCCTCAAAAACTGCAATCCTTTTGGTTTTCAGATTAAAAACAGAAAAATGTTCCGTTTTCACCCTTTTGCAGTTTCGGGGTTTCCAACAAAATATATTAAAAAAAATGAGGAAAGCTGACATCTGTGAACATTTTCATTTTACTGAAAACCCAATTTTCCATTTAAAAAAAAAAAAGTTTTTGATGGAAAATTTTCAACCATCTGCATTTTCCACCTGCCAAGCCTGCAAACTCCACCTGGGAGGGACTCTGCAGTGTACTATTTTAAAAGGAAAAGAGAGGGACTCTGGCCCTACTTTGTGACTTTCCTCCAGTGCAAAGTGCTTCTAATCCCCTAATCCAGCCCCCAGAGCTCCCCCATGTAGAAGGATCATGAAGCAGTATGGAACCACTGAGGAGCTCCTATACCGCCCCTTCCCCCACGGCAGGTGAAGGATACCTTGCTGGGGAAATGGGTGCATCTAGTTCGCCTCTGTCCTCCGGAGAGCCCAGCAGCGCTTTTCAGCCATCGTCGGCTGGCAGAGGGTGGATCAGCCTTCAGAACCCTGAGGCAGACTGGATGGAGACCAGGCTAAACAACCCAGAGTGTGATTGCAGAACTCCTACCGGAAATCTGACTTAAAAGCAATGGCTATAATTGATTTTAAGAACCTAAAACTGTCCAGTCTCACTGAGAGTGAAAAACCAGCCTGGGCTGTCACCCAGACACACTCTCTCCTTCCTGTTAAAATCCCTTCATGCATCAGTTAAGTCGCTGGCAAAACAAAACAGAAGGCCTCTGCGCAGGAAATAATGGGTGAGGTTCTGGATGGTTTCTGTTGGTGCCTCATCAATTGCACAATAAAAATCAGGCTCTAGAGGCAAAACCTTATGTGCTGGGTGGTTTGCTACGGCCATGTCTAGGTTATGTAGAACACATATTAGCTGTCTCTCATCAATGCTGCATCCCCCTGTCTCTCCAGGGTTGGTCACAACCATCTAACATGTTTTAAAGCTGTTAAACACTCGTTTTCATTTGCAGTTTTGAAACGTCTTAGCAAACGTATTTTTTAAGCATAACTTATTTTCCTAGACAAGGCCTAAAGGAGCAGCCAGGCTTTTCAAGATGTGTAATTTTGCCTTCCTCTCAGCAAGGGCATAAATATTGATCCAAATGCACCAGCATGGATCCAAAGCAATAACCTGTTTTTAACAACAAACACAGCAGGAGTCAAATTTTCTGAAAATAAAGCTGCAATCCCAAGGACTTTAAACTGGCTCCATGGCATAGAAAGGGCTCTCCCTTCCAGCCAGTTATCCAATCCTTTCAATTCAAACACAGCCATTCCTTTCTTTAGGTCTGTGATACGTCTGTTAACAGACATGAAAAGTTGCTCAACATTCTCATGTATTTACTGTGAGAAAACACAGGGATTGTGCAGGATAGAAATATCATTTGGTTACTATGTTGCTGTTTAAATTGGTGGTGCTGGTCAAACTGAAACTGATAGATGCTGAGCACTTTGGAGAGACATACAAGGTGTTTTGTAATGGTTAGATGACAGCAAAATAAAATCCTTGTTTGCCAAAGCTTTTAATAAAAATGTACAAGCAGGTGGAGCTGGACAAAATTTTGTGTCCAATTTTTTTAAAATAAAATATGCATTTTCAATTATCCTGAAATGTTTCATGAAGATTCTGACAGTTTTTTTATTATTTGAAAGAAAAAAATCTGAAAGAAATATCAAAATTTTCATTTTGACAGTTTTTGTTTTTGGATCAAAAAAAATTTTTTTTAAGGTTAAACATGCTTAAAATTGAAATATACCTCTACCCTGATATAACAAAACCTGATATAATATGAATTTGGATATAACGTGGTAAAGCAGTGCTCCTGGGGGGCGGGGCTGTGCACTCTTGTTGCCGGCACAGAATGCCTGAGGCAGCAACAGCGGTTCGTTGCCCGGTGTGCTTCGCTCCAATAAACCCACCAAGGTGGAGAAGCAGACAAAGTTTATTTGAGATCTCAAAGCGGTGCTCGGAGACACAGACACATCTCAGATCAAGCACACACCTACAAGCAGTTTTTCCCTCTTTATACATAACTTCAGCTAAGCATTCCTATTACCCCCAGTACCCCCCCTTCTTCCCCCTCCCGTCTATTTTTCTATAGCAGATACATCATGCAAGTAGCAATTACATTAAGCAGTTAAGTCATACTTGGCAACAACCACTTTAGCTCATTAGTAACTCTTCTGTGAACAGTTGTTGTTTTATTTCTTTTGATCTGTTATTTTGCCCCTTAGCCAGGAGCAAGCAGGCCTCATTATAGCAGGCCTCATTATTGCCTTCTGGTACAGGTGTTGCAACTGATAACCATTCTCTGTTGCTGGCCTGTTAGGTCGATTAAAGTTCAAACATAAACATGGAAGTGCTTTGGTCAGACATGGAGTGACTTTAGTTCATTCAGGCCTACTACAGAAGGGCTTCATTGACACTGTGGTTTTCCACCCTCCTGAGTTACCTAGAGTCATGCCTAATGACACCAACACTCTGGTGGATCAAATCAAGTTTGATATAACGGGGTTTCACCTATAACGCGGTAAGATTTTTTGGCTCCCGAGGACAATATCGGGAGCGTTCTATCGAGGTAGAGATGTGCAACATTTCTCTTCGGTCAAATGAAACATTTTGTTTGACCTGAAATGAATTATTTTCCAACTTTTTGATTCACTGAAAATTTAGCATTTTCAGTCTGACCGCCAGATATTTTCTTTAACTTTTAAAAATAGCCAAGAAACCAAAATATACCTTGTTCACCCTGCTCCTGCAGTTAGACAAGCTGTGGAGAGCAGAGTTGCATGCACACAGTCTCTAAAATATAAGACTTCAGCCTAGAACTCTCTTGTTTTACGGCAGAGAGAGTAAGTAACTTTTGTCAGGCCTGGTCTACACTACGCGTTTAAACCGGTTTTAGGAGCATTAAACCGATTTAACGCTGCACCCATCCACACCAAGAGGCCCTTTATATCGATATAAGGGGCTCTTTAAACCGGTTTCTGTACTCCTCCCTAACGAGAGGAGTAGCGCTAGTATCGGAATTGCCATATCGGATTAGGGTTAGTGTGGCCGCAAATCGACGGTATTGGCCTCCGGGAGCTATCCTACAGTGCACCACTGACTGCTCTGGACCGCAATCTGAACTCGGATGCAGTGGTCAGGTAGACAGGAAAAGCCCCGCGAACTTTTGAATATTTCCTGTTTGCCCAGCGTGGAGCTCCGATCAGCACGGGTGGCGATGCAGTCCGAAATCAAAATAAAAAAAGAGCTCCAGCATGGACCATGCGGATGTGATCGCAGTAAGGGCAGGCAAATCTATTCTATCAGCGCTCCGTTATAGAAGACGAAATTCAGAATCATTTTTAAAAATTCTCCAGACAGATGCCATAGCAGGGACTCAGCGCACTGCAGCGTGACAAGCGTAACGGAAAGCCAAAGAATCAAATGGACGCTCATGGACTGGAGGACTCAAGCTATCCCACAGTTCCTGCAGTCTCCGAAAAGCATTTGCATTCTTGGCTGAGCTCCAAGTGACTCTAGGGTCAAACAAACACTGTCCATGGTGGTTCAGGGCATAGCTCGGCAATGTACATCCCCCCACCCATCCCAGAAGTAAAAGGGAAAAAATCCTCTCGTGACTATTTAACATGTCACCCTATCTTTACTGAATGCTGCAGATAGACGCAATGCTGCAGTAGTCAACACCAACATCCTTGCTCCCACCTCCCCCGCTATGGGTGGCTGATGGTGCAA
Source organism: Mauremys reevesii (assembly GCF_016161935.1). Lineage (NCBI taxonomy): Eukaryota > Metazoa > Chordata > Testudines > Geoemydidae > Mauremys > Mauremys reevesii. Next base: position 7,745,625 of record NC_052627.1, read on the forward strand.
TATGACTGGTATCCGTCCTCATCATCATGAGCTTTTTGGCACGTGGTGCAGTGCAAAAGGACTGGTAACCATGCAGACTAGCATCTGTCAGGTCCCCCAATGCCATGTGCACCTAATTTTTCATGGTAGATGGTGCAGTATGCTTGATAACCGTCTTCATCATAGCAACAGGGGGCTGAGCTTCATCAGCCCCCACCCTTCATGTGTAAAGAAAAGATTCAATTGCCCCTGGACTAGCAGAGGGATGCTGGGCTCCTCTCCTCCACACTCCTTAATGTCCTGTCTGGACTATCATAGCAGCTGGAGGCTGCCTTCCACTCATTTATCACTAACAAGTCACTGTGTCTTATTCCTGCATTCTTTATTACTTCATCACACAAGTGGGGGGACACTGATATGGTAGCCCAGGAAGGCTGTGGGAAGAACGGAATCAACAGGTGGGGTTGTTGCAGGAGCACCCCCTGTGAATAGCATACAGCTCATCATTCCTGCAGGATCTGACACAGAGCAGCTGTGCTCTCTGGTTCTATGATACAGTGGTTCTCTAGTACACTTGCCCATATTCTAGGCAGGACTGATTCTGTTTTTTGATACCATAAAGGAGGGATTGACTCAGGGAGTCATTCCCAATTTTGGCTTTTGCGCCCCTGGCTAAGAGCAGCCAGGGGCACTTATGACAGCAACAGATGGCGCAGTGCAAAAGGACTGGTAGCCATGCTCATCTTTTTACCAATTTATGGATTGATAGATGGTACAGTATGGTTGGTAACCATCTCTGCTGTCACGCAAAAGCAAAAGCATGCTGCTGTGTAGCGCTGCTGAATCGCCTCTGTCAGCGGCATCTAGCACACATACGGTGACAGTCACAAAAGGCAAAACAGGCTCCATGATTGCCATGCTATGGCATCTGCCAGGGCAATCCAGGGAAAAAAGCCGCGAAATGCTTGTCTGCCGTTGCTTTCCCGGAGGAAGGAGTGACTGACGACATTTACCCAGAACCACCCGCGACAATGATTTTTGCCCCATCAGGCACTGAGACCTCAACCCGGAAATTGCAAGGGGCGGGGGAGGCTGCGGGAACTATGGGATAGCTAGGGAATAGCTACCCACAGTGCAACGCTCCAGAAATCGACGCTAGCCTCGGACCGCGGACGCACACCACCGAATTAATGTGCTTAGTGTGGCCGCGCGCACTCGATTTTATAAAATCTGTTTTACAAAACCGGTTTATGCAAATTCGGAATAGTCCCGTAGTGTAGATGTACCCTCAGAGAGTTCAGTAGCAGAATACTAGCCAAGGTTTACTGATGACCCAGATCAGTTTTAGCTTTGATCTCTGCAGGCCAAAGAATTATCCACAAACTGATGCTAGAAGCACAAGAAAAACCCTATCAAATAATTTTAAGATAGATACCAACTAGTTTTCTCAAGGTAGCAGAACAGACCATGTGTATTAGAGATAACAAAAGGAAGACAGAGAAACAGCAGCTGTCAGACGTGTGGAGGATATGATTTGCTCCAGGACAGCAGATATCAATAGTTACTGGGGCCTAAAATGCAATGTGCTTGTGCTAAATTGATTTTTTTCCACCCTGCATTACTGTATGTTTCAATAAAAGCAATATGCCTGATTCTGTGCTTTGAGGCACAGCTCATAATCTTCAATAGGGCAAACAGAGGCTGTGCTTTTAGGCATGTAATCCTACATTTCAGTGCATTATCCCCAGCACACCATTGCTTTATAAACAGAAGACCATTTTAACTCCACCTTCTCCATGCAAGAAGATCTTTGGCTTAACTCTGCTATGACTATGCTGCTCAGGTTCCACGAGGAAGAGCTGTTTATGTTTTCCATGGGAGCTTCACAAGCTGTAGAATATTGCAGAGACTGAGTTGTTAATTGCTTTGATTTTCAGGTGTTTGGGTCAGAAACCATCTCTTGGTTCTGTGTTTGCACAGAACCTGGCACAACTGGGCCATACTCCATGACTAGTTCATAGGTGCTACCATAATTACAACTGGTAAGAACGTTTTGAAAAAATGACATTTCAGCAACGTATGCTGTTTGGTCAAAACTGAAAGGAGACATTTTGGTTTCAAGGAAGTCTTAATCCAAATGGGGTTCTGTTGGCTCCAGAGAGACATTCTAGCTACAGAGAATCCTGTGTTATGTTTTCGGGTTGGAAGAACAATGCAGACAATCTCCAGTCTGTTACAAGGGGATATCCATGTACAATGCATAATTTTATATACCATTTAATTCTTCATTAGCATTCCTCCTATTACGGTCTAAACACAATCCCTAAAACATGTGTGTCTGAATCATACCTTTTAACCCTTGATGTTCAGGTGGGTATAAAATTAGGCAAAGCGAGTGTGCCCATCCCTATAATTATATTTTTATATATATTTATAACTTATAAGGCCAGAAGGGGCCATTATGATCATCTAGTCTGATCTCCTATATAACACATGTCATAGAACTTCCTGAATTAGTTCCTGTTTGAACTAAAGCATATCTTCTTAAGAAACATCCAATCTTTATTTAAATAATGCCAGTGATGGAGAAATTGACCAAGTTCTTTTCCAAGGAAAATTTTTGACATGAACCTTCTACATTTTTCATTGACATCTTTCAGGTTTTCATGGGGATAATGAAAACTGATTTTTTTTCCCCAAAAACTTTTCAAATCCCAATTTCTGTTTTGTCAAAAAGCCATTTTTTAAAACATACACACAAAATTCAGATGAAAAAATTTGACTACCACAAAAAATTACAATGCAGAACCCTTTAAAAAAGATGTATTAATTCCATTAGGGATTGGCAAGACAAATAATACATTTCCTGAACAGTATGAATATTGGCCTTATTTGATTCCTAAAATATTTCCAAATATCACTCAGATGACACATACTGGGGAATGCATGTTTTGTCCAGGAGGTTGATTACAGAGAGATTTTCAAAACTCATGAGTGCATTCCTGCCAAATAAGTAGCTTTATTTAGACACTCAGGCATATGACTTTGGAACAATGATTTTTTAGTCACTCCTCACTGACTTCTGGTGCTGGCTGGAAGTGATTGTCATTGCTACTGCATGTACTGAGCCACTGTTGCCCACCTTACTCCTGGAGTAATCATTTCCATTTGCAGGTTTGCTTGCTTTGTCCTTCCTAGGGATGCTTTGCTTGCTCACCCACCTAGGGATGTCTCTACCTCTCCCACGTCTAAAGGAGCATGCACACATCCATAAGAAAAATCATTCAAAACTGAGAAAATGAAACACTTTTTTCACACAATCCCTAATTAGACAGTGGAACTCATTGCCACATGATGCCATCAAGGCTAACAACTAAGCAAGATTCAAAAGGTATTAAACGTGTGTATGTTAACACAAATAGACTAACAAAGTTTGGAAGGGATATTAACTGTCAGGCTTCAAGGTTTAAACCAATCTCCAACTACTAGAAGTGAGGAAGTTCCTTGCACCTTCTTTTGAAGCATCTGGCATCGGCTACTGTTTGATGCAGAAAACTGGACTGGATGGTTCTTGGGTTGAATCCAGTCTGGCAATTCCTGTGTTCCCATTGTAGATTTTAAAATCTCCATTCCCTTTGCATGTTATGATGATTATTTGTGTAATATATTATTTGCATAGCAACAACAGAATGCTAGATACTTGAAAGAGCTATGAAGACAAAGTCATTGCTCTAAAGGGTTTACAATCTAAACATGCAAAACAACAACAGTGGTTGAAAAGTTATTGAACCATGACACAAACAAACCATGTGTTTTGAGTTTTTTTTGTTTTTTTTTTTAAATCATTATTTGATTATTGGATAGTGATTTGAGGGCCTGGCATCAGATTAGCTACTGCCTCTATGGGCCTGATTCTGATACCCTATTCCATTCTGAATAGCACCTTACTCCAAAGGGGTTATCTGAGCAGTAAGGTACTATTCAACATAGGTAAGGAATTGCGATCTGGCCCTACACCTGGGGGACAAAGCATTAAGCATTTAGAAGGGGTTTGTTTTAGAGAGGGACTTGGAGGACAGAGGATGGCATTATGACAGATCAGGTCAAGATAGGGAATAGAGCCAAGATAGGGAATAGGGTTCAGGTACAAGGAGCTGTATGGAAGAAAGCCCAGATATGGGAACTGGAGAAAGAAGTCAATTTGTTGTGCAGCTTGGAGTAGTCAATGGAGATAATAGAATCATAGAATCATAGAATTCAAGATCAGAAGGGACCATTATGATCATCTAGTCTGACCTCCTGCAAGATGCAGGCCACATAAGCCGATCCACCCACTCCTTAAGCAAGCGACCCCTGCCCCATGCTTCAGAGGAAGGCGAAAAACCTCCAGGGCCACTGCCAATCTACCCTGGAGGAAAATTCCTTCCCGACCCCAAATATGGCGGTCAGCTGAACCCCGAGCATGCGGGCAAGACTCTCCAGCCATACCCTCTGGAAAAAGGCTAACAATATCCTATCATTGACCCATTGTACTAATTACTAGTGTGGCACTTAATTGACCTATTGACTAAGTCCGTTATCCTATCATACCATCCCCTCCATAAACTTATCTAGCTTAATCTTAAAGTCATGGAGGTCCTTCGCCCCCACTGTTTTCCTCGGTAGGCTGTTCCAGAATTGCACTCCTCTGATGGTTAGAAACCTTAGTCTAATTTCAAGCCTAAATTTCCTGACTGACAATTTATATCCATTTGTCCTCGTGTCCACATTAGCACTGAGCTGAAATAATTCCTCTCCTTCCCTGGTATTTATCCCTCTGATATATTTAAAGAGTGCAATCATATCTCCTCTTATCCTTCTTTTGGTTAAGGAAAACAAACCGAGCTCCTCAAGTCTCCTTTCATACGACAGGCTTTCCATTCCTCGGATCATTCTAGTGACCCTTCTTTGTACCCGTTCCAGTTTGAATTCATCCTTCTTAAACATGGGAGACCAAAACTGCACACAATACTCCAAATGAGGTCTTACCAACGCCTTATATAACGGGACTAGCAGCTCCTTATCTCTACTAGAAATACCTCGCCTAATGCATCCCAAGACCGCATTAGCTTTTTTAACGGCCACATCACATTGCCTACTCATAGTCATCCTACGATCAACCAGGACTCCTAGGTCCTTCTCCTCCTCCGTTACTTCCAACTGGTGCGTCCCCAGCTTATAACTAAAGTTCTTGTTAGTCATCCCTAAATGCATTACCTTACACTTCTCACTATTGAATTTCATCCTGTTAAAAATACTCCAGTTTACAAGGTCATCCAAATCTCCCTGGAGGATATCCCAATCCTTTTCCGAATTTGCAATACCTCCCAATAATAGCAGAGACATAGTCAGGAGCTGGGACACGCAGAGCCTTGAAGGCAAAGACAGAAGCTTCAGTTTTACATAGGAGGCCAGTAGAAGCCATGAACATGATGATGCCCTTACTCTTCTGCCCATTTGCTAACATTATTTCCATTAAAATCTCAACCCGTCCTGCATATCATCTTAATAACAGATCTTCCAGAGACAAATGTACAATCAGGATACTGGAGTATTTACTTGGCACTCTTAAACGTTAAGTGTCAGAGACTCTTCTGCCATGAATGGGCATAGCTCCATGGAAGTCCTACATGGCTACACCTACTGGCACCAGCGGAGGAGCTCACTGTGAGAGCTAAGCCTGGCCTTCTTGCAGCAAATGGGAATTTTGCCAGGATTTGGCCCTACCAAACTAATACACACCACCAAGGAATACTCAATCGGATGAGATTTTTGATGCTCCTGGGTTGGTCATCTGCAGAGACTGAACCTAGGTTCTCTGATCTCCACTGCCTGGGCTGAAGAGCCAATACTCTTAGCTTGAAGGAAGTAGAAAACTTATTATCCTCTTAGGTGTTTGAGTGACTAGAGGGTGACAAAGAACTGGAGTGCATTGGTGTGGGTGACCAAGATAATTTAACATGGAGAAGCTAATTAGATTCATAGATTCCAAGGCCAGAAGGCACCATTGAGATCATCTAGTCTGACCTCCTGTATAGCACAGGCCAGATAACTTTCCCAAAACAATTCCTACAGTAGATTTTTTAGAACATCATCCAATTTTGATTTGAAAATTGTCAGTGATGGAGAATCCACAATGATCCTTGGTAAGACATTCCAATGGTAAATTACTCTCTGTGTTAAAAATTTATGCCAGATTTCCAGTCTGAATTGATCAAGTTTCACCTTCCAGCCCTTGGATCGTGTTATATCAGCGTTTCCCACACTTTTTTGGCCACAGAACACTTTTTAGCCTATTACGGAACACTTATAATATTATTTTGTAGTCGTTTGGTTTTCAAGTAAAAAACTGCGATATTTATGCTCAAATATATTTTCTTTTATAAAACAAAGCAACAATACAAATTTAAAATAACTTGAACTAACAATGTCTAACCGGAAAGCACATATAAAGTAGTACAAAAATCAATTGCAAGAGTCTTTCATGGAACACCTATTCACAACGTGCGGAACACCAGTGTTCTGCGGAACACAGTTAGGGAAACGCTGTGTTATATGATCCAATGGTAGATTGAAGATTCTGATATTTATTCCTTATGTAGGTGCTTATAGATTGTAATCAAGTCACTCCTGAACCTTCCCTGTGTTACACTAAATAGATTGAGCTCCTTGTGTCTATCGCTATAAGGCATGTTTTCTAGTCCTTTAAGCATTCTCACGGCTCTTCTTGGAACTCTTTCCAATTAATCTACATTCTTCTTGAATAGTGACACCAGAACTGCACACACTATTTCAGCAGTGGTTGCTCCAGTGCCAAACATAGAGGTAAAATAACCTCTTTACTCCTACTCGAGATTCCCGTTTATGCACACAAGAATTTCATTAGCTGTTTTGGCCACAGCATAACACTGGGAGCTCATGTTCAGCTGATTATCCACCCTGACCCCCAAATCTTTTTTGGAATCACTGCTTCCCAGGATATAACCCCCATGGTGTAAGTATGGCCTACATTCTTTGTTCCTAGATGTATGCATTTACATTTAGCAATATTAAAATGCATATTGTTTGCTTGCAACTCATCAAATGAACCAAATAACTCCATATTAGTGACCTGTCTTTGTTATTTACTCCTGCCCACCACCTTTGTGTCATTTGCAAACTTTATCAGGGATGACTTTATGTTTTCTTCCAGGTCATTAATAAAAATGTTAAATAGTGTAGGTCCAATAAGTGATCCCTGCAGGACTCCACTAGAAACCAACCATTCTATGATGATTCACAATTTACAATTACATTTTGAGACCTCTCCATTAGTCAGATTTTAATCCATTTATCGTGTGCCATGTTAACCTGATCTCTTCCTAGTTTTTTAATCATATGTTATGCAATACCAAGTCAAATGACTTACAGAAGTCTAAGTATATTACATGAAGGGTATTATCTTTGTCAACCAAACTTGTAATCTCATTAAAAAAAAGATATCAAGTTTGTTTGACAGGATCTGTTTTCCACAAACCCATCTTGATTGGCATTAATTATACCTTTATTTCTTTATTAATCAAGTCCCATATCAGTCACTCCATTATCTTGCCTGGGAATCAATGTTAGACTGACAAGCCTATAATTACCCAGCCATCCTGTTAACATTTTTTAAATATTGGCACAGCATGAGCTTTCTTCCAGCCTTCTGGAACTTCCCAACTGTTCCAAAACTTACTGAAAATCAACATTAACAGTACAACAAGCTCCTTGGGCAGCTCTTTTAAAACTCTTGGCTGCAAGTTACCTGGACCTGCTGATTTTAAAAAAGTGTAATTTTAGTAACTGCTGTTTAAGAATCTCCTGAGGTACTAATGGAAAAAAAATGTTTTCATATGATATGACCATAAAATCTGGGGTTTTTTTTGCCACATACAGAACACTTCTGCCTTTTCTCCATTATTATCAATAATTCTTCCATTTCAATCTACTAATGGATCAATGTAGGATTTATTCCTAATATACTTTATCAATTCTCTCTTATTCCCTTCATCCTGCTGACCATAGATTTCGCCTTGTGTCCCTTTGCTTCTCTTATCAATTTTCTACAATTCCTAGATTCTGAGTTGTATTACTATCTACTTCTCCTTTCTTGAATTTGATTATATATACACACACCTCCACTTCCCTTCCAAACCATTTTTTTAACTGATACAGTCTTCTTCCTTAATTGTGGCTTTTTGCACATCTAGTAAAGTGTTCTAAATAATTTCCAATTATCACTCACATTTTTTTTAATTAAATTCTTCCTTACAGCTGATTTGCCTAAGAATTGTTTTCAGCTTTGTGAAATTGACACTTTTATGGCACCAGGTATAAATAATTTGTATCAGTTCCTCTTTATCTGTCAAGGCAAGGGCTCATATTAAGAGTTCCTCTGTGCTGGATGTAACATTTTTTGAGTTAGGAGATTCTCACTTATAATGTTTAGAAACTCCAAGGATGTTTTACTACTGGCAGCATGGGAGCTCCAGCATATGTCACTCAAATTGAAGTCCCCCGTGATCATACAGTCTTTTTCCCCCAACATATTATAGATAGGTATGTAAGGAGCTGGTCAACCTAGTCCATAGTGTGATTCAGTGGTCTATAGCAGACACCAACTAATACCCTATCTTGTGCTCTATCTGGTAGGATATTGATCTGTAAACATTCAAAATCATTTTTGCTGAGTCATCCATGACTTGGAGACAGGAAATGGTATTTTTACACAATAGTTCCACTCCCATTCCCCCCCCCCTGCAATCTTTCCTAAATTGATTATAACCACTGATTTTAATATTCCAGTCATGGGAATCATTGCACCAGGTTTCAGTTATTCTAACTAGATCAAATTTATGCTCATAAATGAGAAATTCCAATTCCTCTTGTTTGTTACCCCGGATCTTCTGGTGATTTTCTTTGATTGTTGATTAATTTTGGTCTCAACATCTTTATTATGTGCTGAGTGCTCAGATCTTCACTATTTTACCCTTCCCTTTTGCTATTAGTTTAACCCCCTCTTGACTACTCCAGGCAGCCTGTCCCCAATGAGATTGGTGTCTCTTCTACCGAGGTGCAGGCCATTTGAACTAAACCGCCCCCTCTCCCTGTGGAAGGTGGACCAATGTTCCTGTAAACGGGTCGACTCACCCCTGTGGCGCCTCCTGCTGGTTGCTCTGCGAATTTAGGCCAGTCCAGCCCTGGAGCACCCTCTGCAGGCTGGTGATCCACCTGTTCTTAGGCCCCCCGTGTCCCTCCCTGGACCCGGTGCCCTTTTACATGGGGTGCTGCCCCCTAGCAGCAACCCCTTTCTCTCTGGGTCTCCCTTTCTCTCTCAGGGAACCCCCACCCTCTATCCCTACCTTGCCTCAGTATTGGCTACTGCCAGTCATTGTCTAGCCCCACCCTCTGGGGCAGACTACAGTATCAGCCTACTCATCACAGGCAAAGTTGGGTTTGGACCTGCTGCCTTGGCCTACCCCTAGGTTGCCCCCTGCAACCCCCAGTACCTATTGGCCCACTGCTAGGCCGCAGCCTGGGGCTGTCTAGGCTGGAGCTCCCTGGCTCCTCAGCCTTCCCCAGCCCTGCTGCACTCAGGTATCTAGTCTCAAGCTCCTAAGCAGCCAGGCCCATCTCTCTCTATAGCCAGAGAGAGACTGTCTGGCTCCTGGCTTCCCTGGCCTTTTATAAGGCCTCTGGCTCAGTTTGGGGTGTGGCCCCAGCTGCAGCCACTTCCCCAATCAGCCTAGCTGGAAAGCTGTCTTCTCAAGCCCTGCCAGGCCACTTTTTAAAACCCCTTCAGGCAGGAGCAGGGTCCACCCTGCTACAGTTCCACAAAAACCAAACTCCTCCACCCTACCTAGCCAGTGGTTCACTTCCAAGAATCTTCTGCCTTCTCTCTTCCTTTGCTCATGGAAGAGGAAGGATCTCAGAGAAGATCGCTTGGACGTTCTCCTTCTTTAGCATTCTTCCAAATTCTCTGAAGTGATCTCTATCTGTCTGATGTTCTGCCTTAGTGCCAATATGAACCATCAGCAATGGATCCTTTCCCATCGATTTCAAAACCTACACAATCTTAGAGTGACACCTCTCCATGAAGGCAGCACATCATCCTGTGGTCCACCAGTCCCTTGCTGAATGTTCCTTCAATTCTTCTGAGTATTGAATCCCCAATAAGGATTGCCTGTCTTGCTTGGATGGTTGAAGAACTCTTTGTGGGCAAGCCTGATTTTCTTACAGGTTGGAGCAGCTGGATCTTGAGAAGTAACTTCCAGTTTCCACACTGAGGACCTGTTATTGATTGGAAACTTCTAGCTGTGACAAATTCCTCAAGATCCTCTCCTTTCTGTTGGCCACAGCCTGCCCAGCGGTGTGTCCTCTTGCCTCTGATCAGGGCCGGCTCCAGGGGTTTGGCCGCCCCAAGCAGCCAAAAAAAAAAAAAAAGCCACGATCGCAATCGGGAGGTCCTTTGCTCTGAGCGGGAGTGAGGGATCCTCCGCCGAATCCTTGAAAGTGCCGCCCCACTCCCGAGTTGCCGCCCCAAGCACCTGCTTGATAAGCTGGTGCCTGGAGCCGGCCCTGCCTCTGATGGTTACAAACTGACAGGATCCGAACCTGGCTGTCTAGGAACTCCTCAGCTTTTCTGATTTTCAGAAGCATCTCTGCTTGCCCTTCCAATCCAAGAATCTTCTCCTCCAGCACAGATACTCCTCCAGCAACTTGCACTTCACACATAGGATGTCCCCTTCTGGCGTCATGCAGGAAGGAAAACATGGCACATCCATTGCAGGTCATCACCACTGTCCCATCGCTGGGCATCTCAAAATTGCACACAAAGCCTCTCACACTCCCTCTCTCAACTCCCTCTGAAACTCTCATGTTAGCTGCCTCTGTCTGAAGCTCTTGAGTTTGCCTAGCAAATGACTTTTTATACCTGCTTTGCTCAGCTCTGCCCCTCACTACTAGTGACCAATTAACCTCTCAGAGACTTCAAGTAGTTACACAGCCTGTACACAGAGAGCGAATAGTCAAACAAACAACCCACAGACATACCAAAGAGTGATATACTGCGGCAATAATACCTCTTTCTGATATAGCACTTTTCATCAGTAGATCTCAAAATGTTTTATAAGAGGTCAGTAACGTTATCCCCATTTTACATATGAGAAAACTGAGGCAGTGGACAGTGACGTGAATTCTCCAAAGTCACCCAGCAGCCCGGGGGTGAGCTGGGAATAGAACTCATGGTCTCCTGAGTCACAGTCTGGTTCCATAGAGCTGGACTTTCAGTTTTAGCTCTAGGCTTTACAGTTTCTGTCTCATTCTCATCAACACTGCGAAGGCTAAAGATCTCATGTAACACACCCATTAAAAGCAGACGTAGATACAGTGCCTTAGCCTCAGGAGATGGAGGGGTACGTGTTCCCATTCACTAAAGGTTATTGCGCTAGGGATTTACACAACTAGCATTTCAAAAGGGGGTCTAGAAATATCCTTGTGCAACTTCATCTGTCTGTTGTATCAACCTGGTGCCTCTTGTTTTATACTTAATTGTAAACTCTTTGGGGCAGGGGCATCTCTTTGTTCTGTGTTTGTACAATGCCACACAAAATGGAGCCCTCGTCCATGCTGAGGCCCTATCATAATACAAATAAATACAACAATAATAATAGCCTCAACTCCCTGGACACCACGGTCATCTGCAACAATGGACCCCCACAAAAAACTATATACGAAAAACCCATGGATCATCACACCTCAGCAACCACTAGAGGAAATCTGTTAGCTACAGCCAGGCACTCTGGCACCACAGAATATGCTCCAAAGAGAAAGTGGTAAAAATATCACAAAACACCCTATCTCCCATCGTTTTCACAAAACAATCCCTGCATATCTGACCTCTCATCCTTGCAGCAAACCTGCACAACACCTTCAAAAGATGAGCCTGGGAGCTCAAATTCAGAGCTCCGCTGAACATTAAAAACCACAGACTTAACAGAGACATTGGTTTTAGTACAATGATTTGTAACATACCTTACTGCCTAATGCTTAATTAGAAGCCGCAAAGAATCCTGTGGCACCTTATAGACTAACAGATGTTTTGCAGCATGAGCTTTCGTGGGTGAATACCCACTTCTTTGGATGCAAGCAGTGGAAATTTCCAGGGGCAGGTGTGTATATATAAGCAAGCAAGAAGCAAGCTAGAGATAACGAGGTTAGATCAATCAGGGAGGATGGGGCCCTGTTCCAGCAGCTGAGGTGTGAAAACCAAGGGAGGAGAAACTGGTTCTGTAATTGGCAAGCCATTCACAGAATTAAGCCAATGCTTAATTGCGGCTACAGCTGCATGAACACCCTACACTTACCAATATGTTAAACCCTGTATTTAGCTTGGATGCTGTAGCTTGTCCAGCTCTGTGAAGCCTGAAAGCTTGTCCATTCCACCAACAGAAGTTGCTCCAATAAAAGCTATTACCTCACTTACTTTGTCTCTAACAAGAACAATAATAATATGTATTTAATGGAGCGGTGGTGATAATAGACAAACATACAACTCATGTATCAAAGTGTGGACAGATCCCATTTCAAAGCAGGTAGAAAACAGCGAGAAGATTAAGCTGTATCCAGAGGAGTCTGTTATACAGAAAGGCACCATACCTTCCCAGCAGTGCAATGCCATTGACTCGCTTGTGTGTGCTTTTGGATTAAAAAGGCCAAGAAATGAGTCAGCCTAAAATCATAGGAACTAGTGACATTTTTAAAGGTTCATATAAAATTTTAAAGCCTCTCAATGGTATTATAGCCGCACGACTCCAATTGACTTTAATGGGTGCTTCCGGGCAAAAGCCCCACGGCTTTGAAAGATAAAAGGTAAGTGTTGTGACTTTTCCTGCCACTATGTCATTGACGGGTTCCCTATACAACATTATCATTTTGTACCATTTCATAAAATGGTTAGAAAAGTTCTCTCGGTGCTTTACTTCATCTTGTCATAAATTATATGATTGGATGCTAATTAGTTACACAGCATTAAGGAAGAAATCGTAATGTATATCACAGAAAAAATAAAAGTATAGTAAATGTGTCTTCCTGTGTGAAATTGGGCATTTTCCCTCGAATTCGGCTCTTCAACAGTTACTCCTTCAAGCAATAAACCATCTAAAAACCAGATAATGGATTTGATGGACACTGTTTGGAGATAATTTAGCAGACTGACTTTCCATGAACTGCTAATTTTATTATCAGTTAAATTGTTTGCTTCTGATTGTATTTTACTACCCATGCATCTCTAATAACAAAGAGGCTTAATAATTATGTGCAGCACCTGCTGTGATATGAATAGAACAATATGAACAACAAAATTACTATAATCAATCATCAGCAGCATGTTTTAAAAAAACCTTAGAAACATAGGATGTCCTGGGGTATGCTGCAATAGCAGCAATTCATAAACATCCCATCATATGATCACAGATTGCGATTCACCAGCTGAGAAATAGAACAGGACTTTCCCACAAAGTACCCTGCAACTATACCTGATTAACGTACCTCATCAAGGTAACCTAACTCGGGTGTAGATCTAATACCTATAAATCATTGGCGCTATGCTGCTATGAAACTCCCATGATTGGAATGTAGCTGATTCAATGGTGTATACAAACTGTGGTGATGCACAGCTTATCTGACAACTAAACTTGTCAAGGTCTTTCCATGACAAGTGAATGCTGAGCAAATGTTGGTATTCACATCCTCAACCCTTAAAACAGCAGAGGTCATGAATGCCACATCTATTGGTTGGAATGTAGCATCTGAGAATTCTCAAGAACACTTCAGAGTAACCAAGAGTAGATAAAGATATCATCATCCTGACAACAGAGTCCTCTGCTGAACGGAAGTTTGAGTATCACTGCTTCATGAAGCCGTAAATGCTCACAGAAAGCAGCTGAAATGACAGAAGGTTTCTTCTTTCCACTTTCATTTTGAGAAAAAGCCTAGGGATTTATTCTGCTAATACCAAGTAACTGATTTGTCAGTTGGCGGCAATTCTGAAAAAGTGGGGAGAAATTAATTAGGGTTGACATGAAAATGAAAGTTTTCAACATTTTCTGTGAATTGAACAACTGAAAAAAAAATTCAAATTGAATGCAATGTTTCTTTGCATGTTTCATTCAACCCTAAATGAAATATTTTGTTTCAATTTCAAATTTCTAAATTTATTTTAAAAAAACATTAAAATTTGATGGTATGAAGGTGTTTCAATTCAAAACATTAGGGGAAAAAAAATAAAAGCCCTCCTGCAAACAGACTATTTGGTGAAACAGGCACAAAGTCACAAAATGTTTTAGTCTTGCCAAATCTACCTTCTTCACCTATGAAGGTTTGCCCACCACTATGCATAGGACTTGTGGCAGCAAACAGTAAGTGAAGCACAACCACCCATGAAGGAAGCCAGAATGAAGCATGGCTGTGGCACAAGGATAAAAAGAAATAAGAAAATTTGCTTGACACCACAATCTGCAAGAGACTCTTGCCACTGAAATGGCAAAATAGTAACAACAGTAACATAGCTGGGGTAGATCAGGCAGTGGAGACACGGGCTAGCTGACCCCAGTACATACCCATGTGGACATTGTGGGTACATGATCAGGGTACTTAGCCCATGCTGCCACTCACCACGACCCGTGCTACTGCAGGTACACTATTATTTTTAGCACATGAGCTCAATGACAGCTGGCACAAGTACATCTACTCAAACTGGGGACCCCACCCCTAGCTCCAAGTATAAACATAACCTGAGTCTAAGGCAGTAGTGTCCAACCCTGGAGGCTATAGCTTATAATTTCTATGTGTTTCATTAGCCAGAAGTGATGTAGCAGACAGGCAGCATTGTAGGAGAGAGATCTTCACTCCATAGGCTGAGAGGTCAATTACACGCTGAGGCTGAGGCCAAGCAGCCGGACCTCCACTTGCATTGCTGAGCCCCTGGCACCATACCACCCTAGCTCACTTACGAAACCTGACCCTCTGTCTCCAGTTGCACGCATCCTGCTCCGCCATGGGCAGCTGTGTTAAGAAAATGTGTATTAGATAACAGAATGAAAGTGTAGCTGCTGAGATGCCCCCTGCAAGTGTTTGAATCTGGCCTGCCCCAGAAGCAGATCCAATGTGAGTGACCCGAGTACCTGCTGTGTCCTCTCTGCTTTTCTGTTCAGGTTCTTATCCCACTCTCATCACGGGAGTATTTGAGGGCCCCCCACTACTGCATCTAAGCAACATGGTCAATACCTGTCACACGCCATGCATTCTCTCT
Source organism: Mauremys reevesii (assembly GCF_016161935.1). Lineage (NCBI taxonomy): Eukaryota > Metazoa > Chordata > Testudines > Geoemydidae > Mauremys > Mauremys reevesii. The sequence goes on from NC_052627.1 coordinate 7,760,974, forward strand.
CCCATCCTTTCCCCAAGGGAAGAATTGCGTGTGCAGTGGAGGGTTCTGGTTTGGTAGGGATTCTTTGCTTTGTTTTGTACATGCTGTTACATATTTATGTTGGAGAAGGCAGGTGGAAGAAATGCCCCTTGCACTTGGAGTGGAAAGTGGTGAGGTTTGAGATGTTCCTCAGCTCCTGGTGGAGTTCAGTCCATGACCCCCGGACTGGCGCCTCACAAATGTCTGACTCCTGCACCGACGAGCTTTACCCTGGTGGTAGAAACTTCCATTGTGCCAGAGGTGTGGAGCTGTTGACCAATCTTCATCCCACTTAGGCTTTTTTAGATATGCTGGGCCCACGTGATGGATCGTCCTGACAATAAGGACCAAGTCCTCAAACTTGATTCACTATTCCATGGGAAGCCAGAGGAGGGAGCAGAGGACATGCATGAGGTGCTCATGGTAGCTCCTGTTGTTGAGGAGACATGCTGCTGTCCTAAAAGCTGATGGCTTCATGGCCTGGTATATTATGTTGCTGTGATCTTTAGCCTGAGCAGTACAAAGGGAGGGAAACAGGACAGAGCATCTACCCCAAAGTATTGATTGTGGCCTTTGACCAGAGCAATGAGCAAGATTTCTTTAGAGTTACAATCCAGCAATGGGAACATTAAACTCCAGTGCTCACATAATGCTGTCTGGGCAGAGCAAGAGGACCAGTTAATTGCATGTGTGAGCACAAATTTCCCACAGAAAGGCATGGAGAAATATCTACTTGTGACAATCTAAAACTATCAGCACCCATCTCCGAAAGAAGAAAAATGGACTTTGCAGTCTTCAGCAACAACCACGGTACAGTAAATAGCCTCGGGCAGTGGATGGTTGACAGCAACAATTTAACTCTGTAAAATTGCCCTGAAATGTCTTGAAAAATTTGCTGTACTTTTAGTTGCTTGGTCATTCTAGTTTCACCTCCTACACTCTACACATCCTTTTAGCGCACTCTAGCTGAGCCAGTCACTGTCTACCACATAATCCTTTCTGACGAGTGAATGTAAAGGACACGCTTTGCATAGCTTTCATCCAGTGAACAGGGCATTAGACTAGCACTCAAGAGACCTGCATTCCACCCTGGTATATGATGGCTTTGAGGATGAGAGCAGCAGGAGGCAGGTTGAGATGGGGAGAACGTTTTAAAATCACTGGCTTTCTCAAACAAAGGCTGTAATCCGCAATTGATAGTGCAAGAGTAGGGTGCTGCTTCTAAACCAGAAGACAGTGGGTGCTGAAGTCTGCTTGTGTGTGATCAGTTGGAAATTTTGGCCTATAATAAATACATCAGCACAGAAAGCAGTGAGATAAGAAGGGAAGACACGGGGCATTAAAAATGGATATTTAAGCAATGGAAATGCGCCATGCCTGGAGACACTTTGTGTACATTTCAGCTCCTGAATGACAGCATAGGGTACTGCAGTGCGATCAGATACAAAGGCCAGGCTGGATTAGTGACTAGGAAGAACTATGGTATGAACTCACCTCTACACATGATGCGGGGGCGTATGGTCTTGCAGCTGAATGTGCACCCGCCATTGTGATATATAAAGAGCTGCCGCTGACAGGGAAGAGGGTCATCTACCACACAGCTGTTATTGTTAGGGAACAAGGAGGTGCCAGAAGCACCATCAGTGTCAGCAAGGAGCAGCACTAGTGAAGGAGGAAGGGGAAAACAGCAGCAACAACGTGGGTAACACGCTAGAGGGTAGTGGATAATAGATTGTTGCTTCTGCATTTGACCAGTGGGTGGCGCTATGCAGCAACAGGTATCTGCACTGGGTGACCACCCCTCCTGGGTAGGGTGGGTGATGGAGGAGGGATTTACATAGCTGGAGGAGGGACATGGCGACCACTTGAGCAGTATCAGCAAGCTGCAAACTGCCAGCAGTTTCTTTTGGTGTCAGATTCAGTTCTGACCTTAACTACGCTGTGAGCAGGCTAGTTCCTCTGGCTGGGAGCTCTTGAGCTGCAGAGTCAGATCCCGGCTGTCAATCACAGACAGAGCTGGTCAGAAAACAGGAAGGGAAAATGGCACTTGGCTCCCCTCCCGCCTCCCACCTCCCGTTATTTTCAGCCTTCCAAGCACAGACTACACACACACACACACAGTCACTGAGCTCATTGTGAGGATGACTGTAGCCATACAGTCAAGTCAATATTTGGTGTCATACGTCGGTTAATGTTTTCCTGAAAAGCCGAATTCCTACAGTCATGGATGATGAGAGAACCTCACTTGTCTCCTTTCAGTAATTTTCTAACCTATTTGGTTGTGGAGAAATGTGACCCAAACACCCCTTAAAGGCTCCCAAACCGGAGGGGCCAAGGCACCAAAATGTATTATTTGGCTCAAAAAGATGAGACTTTTCTCTTTTGTAATCTCATTATGTTGAGGGCCCTGTTTCATGGTTTTCCTTTGGGTCGGCAGTACTGGAATGGTGACAGGTGACTGAAAATGGGAGACTGGTCAATTCAATCCATGCAGTAAGCAGATACATACAATAGTGTTGTATCAACACAGCATGGGACCGGGAGGGAACGCTTACAATACACATGCTCAGCCATAGTTACTTCTTAAACCAGAAAGGACTTCGAAAAGTATCTATGCTACTTATCTGGCCCCCAGCACCTGAGCACCTGATAATCTTCAGTGTATTTACCCTCGTAAAATCCCCATGAGATAAGGCAGTGTACAGGTGGGGAGCTGAGGCACAGAGTCTATTGATACCAATTGAAATCATTGCTACCAATGGCAGCTAGGCACCTAAACACCTTGGAAGCTCTGGGTATAAGGGACATGCCCCACATCACCCAGGATGTCTGGGATAGAAGAAGGATCAGAACGCAAGTCTCCAGCAGGCCCTGTATTTCCCCAACCATCCTTCCTTTCACATATGGGCCCAAACACTTGCTAAATGCCAAATCTGCACACACAGGGCCCTGTATGTCTAGCCATAAGCATCCACCAGTGGGAGGCTTTGCCTTTTTATAGGCACAGAATGGGCTTGGGCATCTCATGTGGATGCACGTGTTGAAGACTTTGGACTGATGAGTCCACTGCCAACCCCAATTTATGGCATGGGGGATCCTCCCGCCAATTCCTGCTGAGCGTGGGATGGGCTTGTTTTGTGAGCAAAGGAACAAAGATGCCCCTTTAGTGCCAGTCCTGCCCTAGTGAAATCAGTGGGGCTCTGTACAGGTACACGTGTCCATCTGTACAGCTCAGAGTGTAGGAGCAGGAGCTGACTTAGGTTAGCCGTGACAGCAACTGTTACAACTCTACGTCATTGTGCAGTTGGGCATTAACTGTAAATGGTTAATCCCCTCTTTATTCTGGAACACATGGGCAGCCATGAACTTGCATCACTCTCAGGAAAGATGTTGATACATTGGAGAGGGCTCAGAGAAGAGCAAAGAGAATGTTTAAAGGATTAGAAAACCTGCCTTATAGTGATTGGGCTCTTTGAGTCTATCTATTAAGCTTAAAAAAAGAGAAGGAAGGGGTGACAATTACATATACAAGACCTATGTGAGGAACAAATACTTGACAGTGGGCTCTTCAGAAAGAACAGAAAGATCTAACAGGATCCAATGGCTGGAAGTTGAAGCTAGACAAATTCAGACTGGAAACAAGGTGAACATTTTAACGCTGACAGTAATTAACCATTACGACAATTTACAAGGGTCATGGCGTAGTCTCCTCACTGACAATTTTTCAATCAAGATTGGATCTTTTTTCTAAAAGTTATAGTGCAGGAATTATTTTGGGGAAGTTCTATGGCCTATGTTACATAGGAGGTCAGACTTGGTGATCACAATGGTCCCTTCTGGCCTTCAAATCTTTGACTCTTTATGCTCTAGTCCAACCAGGACCCCACAAATTCAGAAGAATCAGGTACGGTAGCTCATTTAGCTCTAGAGTCTATTGATTTATTTGAAAATAGTTTTAATACTTTGTTAGCAAGGAAGAAGAAAAAATACTTAAGATTGAAAATTGTCCATTCATAGCTAAAGAATAATGAACCTATTGGAAACATTTACTATAAATTGATCTGATGAAGGTCAGCTGTTATAAGTAGCAGAAAATAACATTCTGCTTTTCATGTAGCAGCTCCTATCAGTTTGTCGCTTCTGTGTTTAGTATTCTGTTTTAGATGTAAAGCAATAAGACCCTAAAAGCAATTTTTGATGCCCACATTTTCAGCAGCAGATTACAAAAAAAAAAAGCAAACATTTAGCTGTGTATTTTAGTGTTATTAAATTATTTTCTTCTTTCAGCTTGTAAAGTCTAAAGAAAAAGCCAAGTCCATGCATTATTAATTTTCCATGTAGCCTGCAAAAGCTATAATTAATTTTGAATTTTTAGGCATGCATTTGCATTTAAATGATTTTTTACTGCATTAATAGCAAACAAAGTGGGATGTGGCAAAACAGGAACATAGATATACTGACGGGACTGGCATTTGAAGTGGTGGTTGTAGCTATAAATCAATCCATTTAACACTGCCACTGCCTGCTAGAGTCATGACTTTAGCAAAATCAACACCTAACACCAGCGCTAACAGTTGATGGCCACCTCATTATTCAGCAGTTCAGGAGATACAGGTCCTTTGCATACCTGACTGATGGAACTGATTCAGCAGAGGCCTGCCTTTGCTCACTCTGAAACGGCAGCAACAATTAAAACAGTAGCGCTGGTACATGCTGGAGACTTACATTCACAACAGAGATTATCTGTCCCGTGGTAGCTAAGGTTGTATTGGGCTTTCCTATTACAAATCTGTGGAAAGCCTTTGAAAATGATGAAGTTGGTGCCGATATACCCTGCTGGGGAAAGAACTAAAATAGGATAGACCATGATCTTGTTGGGTAAGTTAAGGGCAAGTTGAATCTCTCCAGCTCAGAGGGATCGGGATGAAGACCCACTGTTAAGGTTGATTCCTGTTCTCGTGGGCTAGAAAAAACAATGGGCTCAAGGAGCAGTGGTTGTGTTCCAATGTGTTTATAATGGGTCAATAAATGAGTAATAGATGTTTTAACAAATGCTTACTCAGTTGTTAAGGAGTCCAACAGGTCAGCAGGTTGCTTATGACCATCTCTGACACCTTCTTCTACTGATGTATTTAGAACCATTGGTAAAACGCATTGTTCATGCCTGTAACATGTGTATAATAGGCATTAATAATTTATTAACCCTTTATAAATGGAACCTCGGTACAAAGTGTGACAAAAATGCCAGGGATCTCACACTATGGACCAAACAAAGGTACTTATATGGCCCAATAACCATAGTGTCTGAGCACCTGACAATCTGTGATCCATTCACCCTCCCCACACCACTGGGAGGATGGGCAGTGCTATCATCCCCATGGTACAGATGGGGAACTGAGGCACCATGAAAATAATGCCCCGTTTTCAAAGCTCTTTAGGCATCTAAAGATTCAGATAGGCACTTTTGTAAATGCCCCTAAATGCCTAAGCAGGTTAGGTGCCTAATTCCCATTGACTTTGACTGAATATCTTTGGAGGTCTGGCTCTTGCCCACGAACAGGAAATGGACAGTAGAGTAGGGGACTGAAGCCGTGTTTCTCAAACCCTAGACTAATACCATAACTACTGGAATATCCCACATGGACTCAAAAACAACACTGTGAAATAAAAGTTTATTTTTACTTTTTAAAAAAAATCTGGGGTCAGTTTCAACCGGTGCCAGTTTCAGACAGAACAAAGAGTTGCCGTGGCTTGCAGTGAGGAAGTGTTGCTCTGATAATGCTTTGTTCTGAGCACACTGATTGCACATGCCCTCATCCCACTATCAGAGCTGCAAAAAGCTTTGTTTTGGACACTACCATTTATTTTTAAGGCTGTGAAATATTTTTTTTACCCAGCAGCTCTGGACAGAGCTATAGGCAGAGAACACACAGCTGATAAGAATTTAATCAGACCGGGCAGAACCCCTTTCCTCTACTTGTCTTTCCCAGAAAGGCTACTTCTGTTGGGAAGTTCACACTCAGCGCAGACAAGAGAACAGAGCCCTATCTCAGCTTTGACTTCTCTGTCTTCCTTGATAAGTGGCACATTCTCAGGACTGACCACCTCCGAGGAGGTGCAGAATGATCTCCACACTCACTCAAGGCTGTGTGGGAGAGTTAATGAAACATGTTCCAACTGACCTACAACAGAAGAATTCTTACCATGGGCTCCTTTTACTGGGGGCTTTAGAAAATAACTCAGTGTCTGTTTTCTGCCTACCACATGGATTGGGATATTTTCAGAGGGTGATATGTGCAATCCTTCTTTCACGGACATTTGGCCAGGCCCTCAATTCAAAACAGCCACGATGCTGGTGGATTCAGCTGCCTGAGGATTCCCCATGTGTGGGGAAATCACTGGATGGTATAGGGACAGTAGTGGCCACTGGCATAAGAAGAGTGACTGACCAAAAGGAGGTGTGGCCATTGTCTCTACACAGCAATTGCCAGCTGTTGGAATGCCATAAGCAGCTGCATAGCTTGGAGTAGCCTTAGGGCTACTCTACGTTGCAACTTGCTCCCCGGGATCAGCAAATATGGGGGACAGGGAGAGAATTAGGGCATGAGGGTGGAGTAAAAGTGACAAAGATTGGAGCTGGCCAGGAATGTTTTGATAAACATTGATAAACACTGGATAAACATTAGATAAATTCATGGAGGTTAAGTCCATTAATGGCTATTAGCCAGGATGGGTAAGGAATGGTGTCCCTAGCCTCTGTTTGTCAGAGGGTGGAGATGGCTGGAAGGAGAGAGATCACTTGATCATTGCCTGTTAGGTTCACTCCCTCTGGGGCACCTGGCATTGGCCACTGTAGGTAGACAGGATACTGGGCTGGATGGATCTTTGGTCTGACCCAGGATGGTCATTCTTATGTTCTAAATTCCTCCCCGCAACCAAAAATGCAGATTTGTCAAAATTGAGAATTCAAGAATTGAGGTCCATTTTGACAAATCTCCAGACTCAAGTTAAAAAGGTTGAGAAAAGTTTCAGAATTGTCACAACAAAATGATTCAAAGTGAATAATTCCAGTTTTCTGATTCTAAGCAAGTTTTCATTTCAAAATTTAAGCTAATGAGACAAAAAAGGCTAAAAAAGGAACAAATCAAAATGAAATAATTTTTAAAGTGAAATGTTTCAATAGACCAGAAACAATATATTTATTTGTTTGCTTCTGCAAAAACTGAGATTTCAATTTTCCAGCCCAATTTGAGATGGGAAAAAAATTTGAACTAAAAAATATTAGAGGAATAGAAAAGCCATTTCCTGCCCAACTATATTAAAGACACCTTTACAGTCCTCACCCAACCAGCACAGAAAGGCTAGAGCCAATGAGCTGGCCCCATGTCTTTAAAACACCACCTCTCAAGCAATTAGCAGTTATTAATAGAGGTAAAACTGTAGTTATATTTCCATATTTGCTTGACTGACTAAAGCATAAAACTAATCTCTAATCTAATTATGATGCATTCATTCACTTTCCATAATGGCAGAGTGTTCAAACATCACATAGCTCCACCAACATCTGCTACAGTTAACTGAGTACATTTTAATTGACCTTATTTCTTGCATACTGTAAATTAAATTCTTTTAATTCATTGTTTAATTCACTACGCTGAAAATTAATTCCAGCTAATAGCATAGGGCTAAACTGTAGCTTTGCCACAAGCCCGGAGTGAAGGGCAGCATGTATCTGTGCTGCCTTAGCAGCAGATCTGGGTCCAGATTATGACTCTGAATCAGAGTCAGGCACCCAGCTCCCCTTTGTTCCAGGGGGAAGCAATTTGTACCAGTTCCGTACCTGGCACGGATTAATTCTCCCTCCATTTCAGCGTAACTACTTTGGCTTAGCCACTGAAACACGTTCAAATGGAAGTCCCTTTTGAAAGCAATAGGAGTTTGGTGCCTAAGTGGTTTTGAGAACCCCACTAGGTGCCTAGTGGCAGTTTTAGGCACCTAAATACCTTTACAAACTTGGCCCTGAGTGACTTGCCCACATGCGCACAGAAAGCCTGTGGTCAAGCAGAGAATTGGGCTGAGGTCTCCTAAGTCCCAGGTTAGCTCCCTAACCACTGGTCCGTCCTTATTCTCTACTGACATACAGGAGAGGTTACATATAAACGTTCACCAGAAGCTTAACCCTTTGTAGCACATTTCCCCTCTACCCCCTTCACAGTGGCCCAACAAGGCCCCTGAGTCCATGCTCTCCTGTTCCTCACACCATTTTCCATTGTCTTAGCCTACCCCAGAGCTTTGGTTGCTTGGCCTGCTGGAAGCAGGGGGTTTCCAGAGGACAGGCTGGCAATAACTGCAGCAGCAGGGAGCTGGGACTGGTCAGCACTTCAGCTGGTTATGTACTATGGCCCAGAGCCACAGAAGTAATTAGGCTCCTAAATTCTCTTGATTTAACCAAACATTTGGAGCCTTTGTGGCTCTGGGCCTACCTGCCGAGAGAGTCATGTGATTCTGCTCTGGCCTGCACCAGAGGCTGCTCTAGGATCCTTATGGTCGGTTCGGAATTTCCTCTTCCTCTGGTAGGCCCCTGTGAGAGCTCAGAACAGAGAGATCGTTCCTTTGTCTTAACTTTTAACAGGGGAGATCATCGCCATGTCTGTCGGGATTCTGTATCCCACCAACACCTGCAGGACCGTGCCTTTCGGCAGATCACTTGGCGTGTCACATACGGCTGTGTTTGCAGAAGATCTTAGTAGCTCCCCTGGGGAACTGCTGAGTCTTGACCTCTTCTGCAAATCTCCTCACCTCATTCGGGTGCCTCCATGGGAGCGAAGATCTTTGGGAAATCCAGGCCATTTATAGGTACTGAGCCCATTGAGAGATCAGACCCCACTGCAATCAATAGGGGTTTTGCCATTGACAACACTGGGCCAGGATTCCTCTCCCGGCTCAGCAGCTCTGCCGTTGAACTTTCATTACACTGTTTGTTCCCAGGGTCCAGTTTGTCCCAACATGCCCACTGAGAACACAGCCTTAATCCTAATAATGTCTGTTACTGGGGAAACATTGAATGTCAGAGTCTAAATTAGTCCAGGAGGTTTTTTTTAGAAGAATCAAAGCTATGTTGGTAGCATTTTGTAGGCCTGAACCTGCTTCACTGTGATCAGAACTGTAAACTCCTCAGGCCTCACTACATATTTATGCAGCACCTATTACAATGGAGCCACATTCTCAGATGGCTCCTATGCACTACAATAATAAATAGGATACATAGTACAGCAGCCTTGGAAAAGAGTTATGTTGTTTCTCTTGCATATCTGTCAATTAAATCCCCTGCAAATGCAAACATAAATTAATAAAAGTACAATAAAGAAGTCACAACAACATCAAATCTATGAAATTTCCTTTTCCTAATGAGGCATTTAAATGACATCTTACATTTGTTCGGAGATTGTTTACATAGGATGTCGTTATGATGCAGTGTTAGAGCTCTGTAAATCTCAGCTAGGAAAAATGTCCCAGAGAGCAAAGAGGACCAGTTCTGCTCCAAGATATATCTCAATAGATTCACTGCCTTTTTTATTATTATTATTACTACATTACTCATCAGAAATATCTGTAGTCCTGCTAATGCAGTGCAATAAAAATCAAAGCAGCAGCTGCCAAAAAAGGAAACAATTTTCATTTGCATTAATGTTTTTGAGATGATCTTGACTGTTCTATCAATGGTTTAAATGCTGAAATATTTGTGTGTTTATCAAGGTCTTATTTTCACAAACATTTAATCAGCAGAGTAGGGTTTGGATTTCAGAAATCTCCATTCTTCTAGATTCCTCCAGTTCAACAAAGCATGTAAGCATGTGCTTAAATCCATTGGGAGTCGCCAAAACACTTAAACACACGCTAACTCTAAATATGTGCTAAAGTCCCAACATCTCCTTACAGGATCAGACAGGCAAAGGATGGGAGAAAGTTATTGCCATTTTATAGAGAAGAAACTGAGTCAGAGAAAGAGAAAGGGCCTGATCCAAACCCATTCAAATAGTGGAATGACTCCCATAGGTTTTGGATTAGGCCCTAAGTACCAGATTTCTATTCAAGTTAGGAACCTAAATACCATTAAATGTCTGCCCGACGTGACTTTGCCCAAGGTTACACAGGAAGTCTGCAGCAAAATCAGGAACTGAACCCAGACAGCCTAAATCCTTGCCCAGCATTTGAAACACAAAGCCATCCTCCTTGTCTGAGGAATTCAGGATTGCCTCACCAGTGTCATGAGTTAACACAAATCATAAATATTCTCAAGGAGGAGTAGCTTGTAACCTGCAGAAAACACCACTCCAAGAATATTTGATCCGGTGTTCTGAGTCTGATCAAATAGCTAGTCCTAATCATCCCACCCAACACAATTCAAACTCTCCATGAAAAAGAAACGGAGGGTACCAAAAGAAGCTTTTCACTTGGTTACCCCAATGCCTCTCTCTATACACATGCGCCATGCACACTCTTGAGACACACAGACAAGTGTGATACTTCAGTAGCAGCTGGAGCCTTCTTTCACTGACCCTTGCTATGCAAACCTGTCCAAAAGGAGTTGTAGATAAATCCTAGGAGCATGAAGAGACACAAACACAGTGGGGGACAAGTAGGAACTAAACATTTAAAATGCCTTTCAGGAAAAGTCTCAGAATTGATCATTCAGACGAGCTTTTTTTTTTAAAAAAAAAAACCAAGCGACATCAGTGGTAGCCCCTCCACTGTATGGACTTCATTTAATAAGTAAATGAAACGAACACCAAGTTTCCCACAAGCACTTCTTCGGACACATGAGCCCCCAGTTCAGCTAACACAAGCCTATACCAGCAGGCCGGCGCTTGTCTAAGATACAAATATGCTTGTGCAGATGTGTCCAGCACTGAACCTATCGGGAAGCCTCATATCTCTTGCTGTGTGGATGAAAACAAAGCATAAGAGGCCGGGTGGCCATGTGGAGCTCTGCATTCAGTTCCCCGCTCTGAGACCGATAGGCTATGTCCTTCAATGAATCACATAGGCTCTGCAATGCGGAGTGTGGCAATGCATAGCTTTTACGTGCTTAGCCACGCAGTGGAATCCACAAAGCCTGAATTAGGCCCCTAGACGCCCCGTACAATGAATGGGGAGAGATTGGTGCTTAAGAATGGGCAACAGCCAATGCACTACGTGAGGTGGACCGTGGCACCACCTAAGCTAACCAATAGCAGATGCTGAGGGGAGGGGTGATTCCTAACAATCAGTCATAGAATATCCGAGTTGGAAGGGACCTCGGGAGGTATCTAGTCCAACCCCCTGCTCAAAGCAGGAGCAACTCCAACTAAATCATCCCAGCCAGGGCTTTGTCAAGCCTGACCTTAAAAACCTCTAAGGAAGGAGATTCCACCACCTCCCTAGGGAACCCATTCCAGTGCTTCACCACCCTCCTAGTGAAAAAGTTTTTTTCCTAATATCCAGCCTAAACCTCCCCCACTGCAACTTGAGACCATTACTCCTTGTTCTGACATCTGCTACCACTGAGAACAGTCTAGATCCATCCTCTTTGGAACCCCCTTTCAGGTAGTTGAAAGCAGCTATCAAATCCACCCTCTTTCTTCTCTTCTGCAGACTAAACAATCCCAGTTTCCTCAGCATCTCCTCATAAGTCATGTGCTCCAGACCCTAATCATCTTTGTTGCCCTCCGCTGGACTCTTTCCAATTTTTCCACATCCTTCTTGTAGTGTGGGGCCCATAACTGAACACAGTACTCCAGATGAGGCCTCACCAATGTCGAATAGAGGGGAATGATCACATCCCTTGATCTGCTGGCAATGCCCCTAATTATACAGCCCCAAAGGCCGTTAGCCTTCTTGGCAGCAAGGGCACACTGTTGACTCATATCCAGCTTCTCGTCCACTGTAACCCCTAGGTCCTTTTCTGCAGGACTGCACCTAGCCATTCGGTCCCTAGTCTGTAGCAGTGCATGAGATTCTTCTGTCCTAAGTGCAGGACTCTGTCCTTGTTGAACCTCATCAGGTTTCTTTTGGCCCAATCCTCTAATTTGTCTAGGTCCCTCTGTATCCTCTCCCTACCCTCCAGAATATCTACCACTCCTTCTAGTTTAGTGTCATCTGCAAACTTGCTGAGAGTGCAGTCCATGCCATCCTCCAGATCATTAATGAAGATATTGAACAAAACCGGCTCCAGCACCGACCCTTAAGGCACTCTGATAGATACCAGCTGCCAACTAGACATGGCACCATTGCTCACTACACGTTGAGCCCTACGATCTAGCCAGCTTTCTTTCCACCTTATAGCCCATTCATCCAGCCCATACTTCTTTAACTTGCCAGCAAGAATACTGTGGGAGACCGTATCAAAAGCTTTGCTAAAGTCGAGGAATAACACATCCACTGCTTTCCCCTCATCCACAGAGCCGGTTATCTCATCATAGAAGGCAATTAGGTTAGTCAGGCATGACTTGCCCTTGGTGAATCCATGCTAACTGTTCCTGATCACTTTCTTCTCCTCTAAGTGCTTCAGAATTGATTCCTTGAGGACCTGCTCCATGATTTTTCCAGGGACTGAGGTGAGGCTGACTGGCCTGTAGTTCCTCGAATCCTCCTTCTTCCCCTTTTTAAAGATGAGCACTACAAAAGCCTTTTTCCAGTCATCTGGGAAGTCCCTGGATCACCATGAGTTTTCAAAGATAATGGCCAATGGCTCTGCAATCACATCTGCCAACACCTTTAGCACTCTCACATGCAGCGCATCTGGCCTCATGGATTTGTGCTCGTCCAGCTTTTCTAAATAGTCCCGAACCACTTATTTCTCCACAGAGGGCTGGTCACCTCCTCCCCATACTGTGCTGCCCAGTGCAGCAGTCTGGGAGCTGACCTTGTTCGTGAAGACAGAGGGAAAAAAAAGCATTGAGTGCATTAGCTTTTTCCACATCCTCTGTCACTAGGTTGCCTCCCTCTTTCAATAAGGGGCCCACACTTTCCTTGACTTTCTTCTTGTTATTCTTAACATCTCTTGCTAGCTGCAACTCCAAGTGTGAATTGGCCTTCCTGATTTCACTCCTGCATGCCCGAGCAATATTTTGATACTCCTCCATAGTCATTTGTCCAATCTTCCACTTCTTGTAAGCTTCTTTTTTGCGTTTAAGATCAGCAAGGATTTCACTGTTAAGCCAAGCTGGTCGTCTGCCATATTTACTATTCTTTCTACACATCATCGGGACGGTTTATTCCTGCAACCTCAATAAAGATTCTTTAAAATACAGCCAGCTCTCCTGGACTCCTTTGCCCCTCATGTTATTTTCCCAGGGGATCCTGCCCATCAGTTCCCTGAGGGAGTCAAAGTCTGCTTTTCTGAAGTCCAGGGTCTGTATTCTGCTGCTCTTTCTTCCTTGTGTCAGGATCCTGAACTCGACCATCTCATGTTCACTGCCTCCCAGGTTCCCATCCACTTTTGCTTCCCCTACTAATTCTTCCCGGTTTGTAAGCAGCAGGTCAAGAAGAGCTCTGCCCCTAGTTGGTTCCTCCAGCACTTGCACCAGGAAATTGTCCCCTACACTTTCCAAAAACTTCCTGTATTGCTCTCCCAGCAGATATCAGGGTGATTGAAGTCCCCCACCCAATCTAGTAACTTCTGTTAGTTGCAGGAAGAAAGCCTCGTCCACCTCCGCCCCCTGGTCTGGTGGTCTATAGCAGACTCCCACCACGACATCACCCTTGTTGCTCAAACATCTAACTTAGCCCCACCCCCTCACAGACTTAGGCCTGGTCTACAGCTAGAAGTTAGATTGGTCTAGCTTAATGGCTCAAGGCCGTGAAAAATTTCACACCCTGAGTGCTGTAATTAGCTCAAACTCACCCCCTGGTGTAGATGAGGCTAGGTTGAAGGGGAAATTATTTCGTTGACCTAGCTCCTCCTGTCAGAGAGGTAGATTAACAAAATTCTCTCTCTCTCACACACACACACACACACCTCCCAGCAATGTAGGAAGCATCTATACTATGGCACTACAGCAGCCCAGCTGCAGCGCTGTAGCTGTGCTGCTCTAATGCTGACATACCCTTGGGCACCTAAATCCTTTTGTAGATCTGGGCCTTCCTGTCTCTGCTCTAATTGTAAAATAGGCATGATGATATCAAAGCATTTATCTGTCCTCCTATTTAGACTGTATGTTCTTTGGGGCAGGAGCTGTCTCTTACTTTGTACAACACCTAGCACAAACACAGAGTAAGGGACCCCACTCTGAATTCAGGTTTATAGATGCTACAGTAATAATAGCAAACACATCCAAGTGTTTGTTAAAACCTGCTCAGTAAATGCAGTTGTCTCAGCAAAGACAGAAAGATCATTGTAAAGAACTCTAGTACAGTGCTTTAATGTTTTTTCATTAATATGGTACAGAAATTCACCATAACACATTTCTATTAGTATCTTTAATCTGCACCAAAACCTCCAAATGTCTTCTTCCAATCAAACCAGTTCCATTGACAAGGTCAACAAAGATGAATGAATAATTTGCCCCAATGACCTTGCTGTATTCTTCACTCCCTTTGCTTTAACAATCTGTCCCCACTGAACACACTTCATTGTGCATTTCCACCCGAGTCACTACGAACATGGTCAGAGGAAGTCTTATTGAAAAGAACGGATGGAAGTGATTGCCACATCCATATGATCTGTAATTCTGCACTGGGGATTGGACGCTATAGATATTGGCTTTGCAGTCGACCGACCTAGTCAGTGGGATTCTGGCTGCCCTATACAAGCCGATGGTTTGCAGTCATAGCTTCGGACTGGCAAGAGCTATCTGGAGAATGTGTGAATTGTTACAAACTGTCCCTCCACAACCACCTTTCTGTCCAGAGAGAGAATCCAGCCCCAGCCACTGGCCCCAGGATGGGATCAGGTTACTTTTCCAAAAAAACCTTCGTATTATATAAATAAAAAATCTGCTCTCCTCAGTGGAGAGGGCAGGAACGATCCCCCTGTGAGCCTTCATGTCCTAGACACAGCTTATTTGGGTCTCTTCAGCTTGCGTGACAATTGAAGGCTCCCTGGCTGATTGACAGGCCTAGACTACAAAACTGGTTTGGGAGAGCCATAAATAGCACAGCTGAGCCTCTGAGTCCCCAGCAGGTGTATTCATAGTGCAGATCTGTCTTTCCAGGCATCCAAACTGACAGATTTCATTAACTTTCTCCCACGTTAGACTCCAGCTTGAATGGGCAGTGTGGAAAGATCACGGGAATTGCAGGTTCTTAGTAAAACTGTTATCAGACTTCCCTGCTTCTACCGAACTGATAGGCAAGGTGTTGCTGAGCAATTACTGGCCTCTTTCATGACACTCTTAATGACTAAACCCCAGAGCATGCCTGGTTACCTCTCGGGACTATGTAGCTTAGCATCAGGCCTGTTCTCCAAATGGAATTACTTGATGTATTAAGAATACTCATCCTCTCTGATAACTGCAGTTTTTTCAGCTGCCATGCTTTTATTGTTATCTGTGTCCTATTTGGTTCCTTTCCTTAAAGACCAAGCTCCTGGAGTCAGGTGGAATCTCAGTCTACATGTAAAAGAGTCCCTGGTCCTTGTGATTGCAGAGAAAGCCTTGAAGAGGTATACCCTAAGGGGCTGACCCCTAGACAGGAAATGGAAAGATCCCAAATGTGTGATTTTAGAGTCTCATTTTCATAGAATCATAGAACTGGAAGGGATCTTGAGAGGTCATCTAGTCCAGTTCCCTGCACTCACGGCAGGACTAAGTATTATTTAGACTGCCCCTGACAGGTGTTTGTCCAACCTGCTCTTAAAAATCCCCAATGATGGAGATTTCACAACCTCCCTAGGCAATTTATTCCAGTGCTTAACCACTCTGACAGTTAGGAAATTTCTCCTAATGTCCAACCTTAACCGCTCTTGCTGCAATTTAAGCCCATTGGTTCTTGTCCTATCCTCAGAGGTTAAGAAGAACAATTCTTCATCCTCTTCCTTGTAACAAACTTTTACGTACTTGAAAACTGTTATCATGTCCCCTCTCAGTCTTCTCTTCTGCAGATTAAACAAACCCAATTTTTTTCAATCTTTCCTCATATGTCATGTTTTCTAGACCTTTAATCATTTCTGTTGCTCTTCTCTGGACTTTCTCCAATTTGTCCATATCTTTCCTGAAATGTGGCACCCAGAACTGGACACAATACTCCATCTGAGACCTAATCAGCACGGAGTAGAGTGGTAGAATTACTTCTCGTATCTTGCTTACAATACTCCTGCTAATACATCCCAGAATGATGTTCACTTTTTTGCAACAGCATTACACTGTTGACTCATATTTAGCTTGTGGTTCACTATGACCCTCAGATCCCTTTCTGCAGTACTCATTCCTAGGCAGTCATTTCCTATTTTGTATGTGTGCAACTGATTATTCATTCTTAAGTGGAGTACTTTGCATTTGTCCTTATTGAATTTCATCCTAGTTGCTTCAGACCATTTCTCCAGTTTGTTCAAATCATTTTGAATTTTAATCCTATCCTCCAAAGCACTTGCAACCCCTCCTAGCTTGGTATCATCTGCAAACTTTATAAGTGTACTCTCTTTGCCATTATCTAAAATGAAGTTATTGAACAGAACCGGACCCAGAACTGATCCCTGCGGGACCCCATTTGTTATACCCTTCCAGCATGACTGTGAACTACTGTTAACTACTCTCTGGGAATGATTTTCCAACCAGTTATGCACACATAGTACAGTAGCTCCATCTATATTGTATTTCCCTAGTTTGTTTATGAGAAGGTCATGCAAGACAGTATCAAAAGCCTTACTAAACTGAAGATATACCACATCTACCACCTCCCCCCATGCACAAGTCTTGTTACCCTGTCAAAGAAAGCTATCAGGTTGGTTTGACATCATTTGTACTTGACAAATCCATGCTGACTGTTATTTATCACCTTATTATCTTCTAGGTGTTTGCAAATTGATTTCTTAATTATTTGCTCCATTATCTTTCCAGGTACAGAAGTGAAGCCAACTGGTCTGTAATTCCCCGGGTTGTCCTTATTTCCCTTTTTATAGATGGGCACTATATTTGCCCTTTCCCAGTCTTCTGAAATGTCTCCAGTCTTCCATGACTTTTCAAAGATAATTGCTAATGGGTCAGATATCGCCTCAGTCAGCTCCTTGAGTATTCTAGGATGCATTTCATCAGGCCCTGGTGATTTTAGACTCTGATCCCGCCTCATTTTCATTGTCATTCACTATGCTAGACGTCCAATTGCCACCAACCTTCTGGGTAAAAACCGAAACAAAGACATCATTAAGCACCTCTGCCATTTCCACATTTTCTTTTACTGTCTTTCCTCCCTCATTGAGTAATGGACTTACTCGGTCCTTGGTCTTCCTCTTGCTTTTAATGTATTTGTAGAACGTTTTCTTGTTTCTTTTATGTCCCTAACCAGTTTGATCTCATTTTGTGCGTTGGTTTTTCTAATTTTGTCCCTACATACTTGTGTTATTTGTTTATATTCATCCTTTGTATTTTGACTGAGTTTCCACTTTTTGTTAAGATGATCTCATGATGTTGGCTGCACCCAACTCAATTGTTGAACAGGGGTTGGTTGGTTTTGTTCAACATCTTTATTAATGATCTGGATGATGGGATTAATTGCATCCTCAGCAAGTTCACAGATGACACTAAACTGGGGGGAGAGGTAAATATGCTGGAGGGTAGGGATAGGGTCCAGAGTGACCTAGAAAAATTGGAGGATTGGGCCAAAAGAAATCTGATGAGGTTCAACAAGGACAAGTGCAGAGTCCTGCACTTAGGACAGATGAATCCCATGCACCGCTACAGGCTGGGGACCGACTGGCTAATCAGCAGTTCTGCAAAAAAGAACCTGGGGATTACAGTGGACGAGATGCTGGATATGAGTCAGCAGTGTGCCCTTGTTGCCAAGAAGGCTAATGGCATATTGGGCTGTATTAGTAGAAGCATTGCCAGCAGATCGAGGGAAGTGATTATTCCTCTCTATTCTGGACTGGTAAAGCCTCATCTGGAGTATTCCATCCAGTTTGGGTCCCCCCCCCCCATCACAGAAAGGTTGTGGATAAATTGGAGAGAGTCCAGAGGAAGGCAACAAAAATTATTAGGGGGCTGGGGCACATGACTTATGAGGAGAGGTTGAGGGAACTGGTCTTATTTAGTCTGCAGAGGAGAAGAGTAGGGGGTGGGGGGATTTGATAGCAGCCTTCAACTACCTGGAGAGGGGTTCCAAAGAGGATGGAGCTTGTTGTTCTCAGTGGTGGCAGATGACAGAGCAAAAAGCAATGGTCTCAAGTTGCAGTGGGGGAGATTTAGGTTGGTATTAGGAAACAATATTTCACTAGGAGGGTGGTGAAGCAGTGGAATGGGTTCCCTAGGGAGGTGCTGGAATCTGCTTCTTTAGGGGTTTTTAAGGTCAGGCTTGATAAAGCCCTGGCTGGGATGATTTAGTTAGTTGGGAATTGGTCCTGCTTTGAGCAGGGGGTTGGACTAGATGGCCTCCTGAGGTCCCTTCCAACCCTGATATTCTATGGTTCTATGTGGGGCTGACCTGAGTGAAGCTGCTGGAAGGGAAGGCTTTACTGTAGGTATCCCCTCCCCTTCATGTCCCACACAGCCCCAGGCCCCCTTTTGTAAACCTGGCCCAGGCTTTCATGCAAACAGGAAGCAGCAGTTTTTCAACGAGCTGTTCCTCTTCCAACCAGTCAGCATTCCCCACACTCTGGCTTCTCAGTGGTGCTCAGCTCAGCAAGAGTAGCTATTGCAGGAGCAGAGCTGGCAGAGAGCCTTGGATGTTCAGAAAGAAGCCAGCATGGGGGTGGATAGAGGCCCACAGAGCTGCTGGAAAGGACCATGTGATCTCCTATGTCTGTGTGGCTGTTGTTGTTGCTACCTTCTGCTTGCCAAATAAGAACATAAGAATGGCCATACCGGGTCAGACCAAAGGTCCATCTAGCCCAGTATCCTGTCTACCGACAGTGGCCAATGCCAGGTGCCCCTGAGGGAGTGAACCTAACAGGCAATGATCAAGTGATCTCTCTCCTGCCATCCATCTCCATCCTCTGACAAACAGGCTAGGGACACCATTCCTTACCCATCCTGGCTAATAGCCATTTATGGACTTAACTACCATGAATTTATCCAATTCCCTGTTATAGTCCTAGCCTACACAACATCCTCAGGTAAGGAGTTCCACAAGTTGACTGTGCGCTGCGTGAAGAAGAACTTCCTTTTATTTGTTTTAAACCTGCTGCCTATTAATTTCATTTGGTGACCCCTAGTTCTTGTATTATGGGAATAATTAAATAACACTTCCTTATCCACTTTCTCCACATCACTCATGATTTTATATAGCTCTATCATATCCCCCCTTAGTCTCCTCTTTTCCAAGCTGAAGAGTCCTAGCCTCTTTAATCTCTCCTCATATGGAACCCTCTCCAAACCCCTAATCATTTTAGTTGCCCTTTTCTGAACCTTTTCTAGTGCTAGAATATCTTTTTTGAGGTGAGGAGACCACATCTGTACACAGTATTTGAGATGTGGGTGTACCATTGATTTATATAAGGACAATAATATATTCACAGTCTTATTCTCTATCCTCTTTTTAATGATTCCTAACATCCTGTTTGCTTTTTTGACCGCCTCTGCACACTGCGTGGACGTCTTCAGAGAACTAGCCACAATGACTCCAAGATCTTTTTCCTGACTTGTTGTAGCTAAATTAGCCCCCATCATATTGTATGTATAGTTGGGGTTATTTTTCCCAATGTGAGGAAGAGGAGAGGAGAGGGTACGCAACACTACCATGCATTAAAGGCCTGATGCAAAGCCAAGTGAAGTCAAAGGGAATCTTTTCACCAGCTTCCAGGGTTTTTAGAACAAGCACTAATGGAGATCTCTTCCATTAAGCACCCCACGTAAACATCTGCACAGAGGAAGCCATTTGCAATACACAGAAACTCATTTTATAGGTCCTATAAAGCCTACAGCTGATTCTATCTATATTATTGAGCATCACCTTCTGGTGCTGCATCTGCTAAGTATTTACCTACATAAACTTCTCATTTGAAGAGCACTCTTGTACCATCTCAAATGATGGCAGCTTCAGGTTTTGCAGCTAGAGCAGGGTTTCTCAAACTGGAGTCACTGCTTGTGTATGGAAAGCCCCTGGCGGGCCGGGCTGGTGTGTTTATCTGCTGCATCTGCAGATCCGGCCGATCACGGCTCCACTGGCTGCGGTTCGCTGCTCCAGGCCAATGGGAGCTGCTGGAAGTGGCACGGGCCGTACTGGCCGCCGCTTCCAGCAACTCCCGTTGGCCCCGGAGCCGCGATTGGCCAGACCTGCAGTTGCAGCAGATAAACACACCGGCCCGGCCCGCCAGGGACTTTCCCTACACAAGCAGCGACCCCTGTTTGAGAAACCCTGAGCTAGAGGATGAGGATTTTAGTCCACTCATTTGTTTTTCACTCTGCTGAGCTCACTCTAGTACACTTGTTAGATCAAGGAGAATGCAGACAGACCCTGGTTAGCATCAACTGGAATCAAGACTGGGACCTCTTCAGCTTAAAGCATAAGCCTCTACTGCCTGTGCTGAGAGATGCATCTCTCTTAGCAAGGCTGTAGCAGGCTCAATCACAAGCTGGCCCAGCCACCACTTGATGGGGACAGACTGTAGCCAATGTGTGCTTGGATGGCACACGCACCAGCCAGAATCTTTCTTTACCGCCTGTTTTGTATTGTAACTGACCCCACTTCCCTCTCCCTGTCTGGCAGTGTGTCAGCTCTGTACATGCCCCAAGCATTGGGCTGTGTGGGGTCGAGCCCGGGCTAGACTCCCTAGAATACTTCAGTCCAGGAAGAGATTTCTTCCAGGGATGCCAGAAATGAAAGGTGGAGACACCCAGGCCTTGATTGCTTTAACAGTCACATCTAACCGATAAACCCAGCAGTTCCCAACCAAGGCCGTAGGGGTAGAGCAGTCCAGGGGTGTGAAGGTCACTTGGGTGCACAATGACCCTTCCACTCCCTCTGCAGCTCTGGCTAGTCCCCTGCAAGCAACAGGGAGTGACTCTGTCCAGCTCTCAGGCCATCCAGCCCCACCTCCCCAGGGGCCTGCTATCCAGCTCTCCCTTTACTGCCGGCTGCTGACACCTCCAACCAGAGCTGCAGCTCACTTGCAGCCCATGGTTCACTCTTGAGTCATGTCCTGTGACCTCAGACAGGTCTCCCCTTTCCTGTCCTATGGAGGTTATGGAGCCCTCTTCTGGCTGGCTATGTTGCTTTATGATCCAGCAGGATCATTCCAGTATTCTACTCTTCTGCTGATCCAACCATTTTTTCCTCAGCAATGTCTGCCCATAACCTTGAAATCCTTTCCCTGATCAGTATGCTGGATGGCTTCCCCATTTTGTTACCTGTTCTGGAGGCTGGATCCCTGATCCTTGAGTAATTAAATTTTCCACTTTGTAATCCTCAAGAATCTTTCCCAACTCTAACAAAACTTTGCAAAATAATAAAAGTTAGAGAGAATGCCCCGGACATCAAAGCCAAAAGTTTAGCCTCCTCTCCAAGTCACTGTTTTTATGTAACCAAAACATGCTTAGATCAAAAGGAAAAGCAAAGTCTGAAAAAACAAACATACTAGACCCATGGTTCCTAAAGAGGGGTCCCTGGAGAGTCTGCTGTGAGTCACAGGGAGAGGGACTGCCCCTTAGCTATGGCCCAAATGGAGTTCCAGCAGTTTGGAGTACAAAATGGCACCTTCTGTCACATACCAGTTGGGAGAGATTGTGCTGACATAGGTATTCCAGTAATACTGGACGTAAAAGGGGTCCAGGACATTTAGTGAGATGCCAAAGGGGTACGTGGCAGAAAAAAAGTTTGGGAACCACTGCGCTAGACAAAGCACATAAGGAATAATATGTTTTAATTGTCAATGCTTGATTTTGCTACCCTCCACTGCTCATAATGGGCCCAAACAAAATGTAACACCCAGTTCTTCTCTCAAAACACTTTCCAAAGAAGAACGGTATCATTATGGCCATTTTACTGGTGGGGAAACTGAGGCATGAGGCAGTGAAGTGATTTGATCCAGCTCACCCAGCAAACCAGTGGAAGAGCCAGGAAGAATGGCATTCTGGGTCTAACTCCAGAGGTCTATCCACTAGGCTACACTTCCTGCTAGAATCATTAAACTCAAAGGAGATGCTAGCAGTTAGATCTGTAAAAGGGAGATGATACTTGTTTCTTAAGTGCTTTGAGATCTACAGCTGAAAAGCTCTCTCACCACTAGGTATTAATGTGAGGATATCCTACATGATCTAGGGTTAAGTACCTGAAAATTCAAGTGTTCAACTTGCATCAGATTTGGTAGAACAAACCCTGAACCTCAGAGGGGAGGGTAGTTCACCCTAAACTACTCTTCTGATTCATAGATGCTAGATCAGGGGTGGGCAAACTACGGCCCGCGGGCCACATCCGGCCCGCAGGACTGTCCTGCCCGGCCCCCGAGCTCCTGACCCAGGAGGCTCACCCTTGCTATCCCCCATCCCCCGCAGCCTCAGCTCGCTCGCTCCGCCGCTGGCGCAATGCTCTGGGCGACGGGGCTGCGAGCTCCTGGGGCAGCGAGCTGCGGAGCCCGGCCTGACCCAGTCTCTGTGCTGCACGGTGGCGGCGGCTGCGTGGCTGTAGCGCCGCCAGCCAGCGGTGCTCCAGGCAGCGTGGTAAGGGGGCAGGAGACAGGGGGGGTTGGATAGAGGGCAGAAGAGTTCGGGGTGGTGGTCAGAGGGCGGGGGTGTGGATAGGGCAGAGGTGGGTAAATTATGGACCGCGAGACACATCTGGCCTGCGGGGCCATCCTGCCCAGCCCCTGAGCTCCCAGCTGGCCCCGGCCCCTCCCCGGCTGTCCTTCCTCCCCCGCAGCCTCAGCTTGCTGTGCTGGCAGCGCGGCATCCTGGCTGGCTCCGGGGCTGGGCGGCGTGGTGCAGGGGCAGATTTACAAGTGAACACAGGGTGCCCTGGCAAAGGCCCCCCAACAACAGGGGGACCCAGGGCCGGGCACTCGGGCAACTCAACACTGGCTGCACTGAAATCATATGCAGGCGGGCGGTGCAGATGGCGGGAGCGCAGGGAACGCAGGCGGAGGACTCAGGGGGAGCACTGGGAGGCCACGCAGCCGGCTAGAGAAGCGGCCCTTTGAAGGAAACTGCCGCTTCTCTCTGGCTGTCACGGCTGCCCCTGCTCCTGTTGAGTCCTCCGCCCATGTTTGCGGGGCCACATTCCGAAAGGGGCTGGGGGGGGGGAAGATGGATAAGGGGTAGGGTCCTGGAAGGGGGAGGTCAGGGGCAGGGGGTCCTGGAAGGGGGTGGTCAGGGGGTGGGGGGGGTGGATGGAGGGGTGTCGGTTGGGGACAAGGAGCAGAGGGGTTGGATGGGTTTGGAGGTTCTTAGGGGGGCAGTCAGGGGGCAGGAAGTGGGAGGGGGTGGATAAGGGGTGGGGGCAGGCTGTTTGGGAGGGGGCACAGTCTTCCCTACCTGGCCCTCCATACTGTTTTGCAACCCCAATGTGGCCCTTGGGCCAAAAAGTTTGCCCACCCCTGTGCTAGATTGTCTGGTCCTCAGCTGCTGTAGACCAGGTTTGCTCCATTCAGATCAATGTAACAAACTATAACACTGCTAAGTGTGACTTCAATGGGACTGTCAAGCCAATGGGAGTTTTGCCAGAGTGAGGACAAAGAATGGACTTCAGAATGTGTTCCTATGAGCTCTTGAAGAGACTGAGTTAGAATCTACTGCAATTAGAATCTAAAAAACAACAAAAAACAAAACAAAAAAACCCCCAAACAGTAACAAATTGTAACCTGGTGCTCATGATCCATCATGCTCTTTAAAATAAATTAATCTATAATTCAGTTGCCACTCCCTTCTTCATTGTGGTGGGCAGTGAAACAGATCCTGATGACTACTAGGGAAGGATTGGTGTTGAACAGAGATGACTTGCTCACCAAGGCAGGCTACAAGCTAGGGAGAGAACTTAACAAGGAGTGATCAATAGGAAATGGATGAAGAGGGAGCAGGGGCACATGCATCCTTATTTGAGAATACCCTAGTCTGGGAACCGTAGAATGACAGTAATTAGCGGGTGAGATATTTCATACCATCAGTTATCTACAGTGAAGATACAATTTCACATAGACTGACCATTATGGAAAGCACCACATTGAAAATGTAGCCTCTACAACTGCAACTATTTTCTGACTCTACGTAAAAGGTTTGTATTTACTGATTGCCTTCCCCTCATGCCCCATTTGTGCATCCATCCATGTGCACACACATGAAGGCTAGCAGCTATAAGAGTGGGAGAAAAGGGATGAAATTCAACCAAATATGAGAGAGTTGGATTGAGGAAAAAATAGCAAATCAGAACTGGTAGGAAAGAAGTGCGAGACTGAGGTCTTGTCTACAGTACTGGCCGGATCGATGGGCAGCGATCGGGGGGCGGGGAGGGGGTTGATTCATCACGTCTAGTATATAGACGTGATAAATCAACTGCCGATTGCTCTAGCGTTGACTCCAGTATTCCACCTCAACGAGAAGTGCAAAGGGAATCGACGGGAGAGTGTCTCCCATCGACACTCTGCAGTGAAGACACCATGGTAAGTAGATCTAAGTATGTAGACTTCAGCTACGTTATTCGTGTAGCTGAACTGTGTAACTTAGATTGATTCTCTTCCACCTCCCCTCCCGCCATAGTGTAGACCAGCCCTAAGAGAACAATCCAGTTTTTTAGGGAGACTAGACAGAAGTAATAGTAGTGGGGAACAAAAACTTACAGGAAAAGCTGGGTCACAAAGCTTGCCCAGTGGGCAATATAGAACTACATTGTCATACCTTTACTCATGCTAAATAGCAACTTACTCCATACACAGCTCCATCCATGTCATTAGGAGTACATGAGGAATAAGGTACTATTAGGTGTAATGAATGGTGTCACAAGGCTGGTTTCACACAAGGTTGCACTGGTTTAATCAAACAAAAAAAACCAAACATTCCAACTTGATCTTAGTTAAACTGGTGTACCCCATTTAGCACTAATGTCTGAACAATATAAACCAAGTTTAAGTCAATTTAAGACTCTGTACAGGAATTTGCACCAGTTTAAGTGAATTTATTTAAAAAAAATCACATCTTTAATTGAACAGATACAACCCCCAGCTGTCCACAACATTCTTCACAAGAACATTAACAGTTTTCAAGCCATTCCTGTTCTGAATTTCTCAAAGCTTTACAGAGACAAAGAAATAATTTAAGAGCAGTCACAATAAAGGATGTTTAAAGTAATCAACTGCAAGTGTTCACAATCAAATTCAGCCCTGAGATTCAGAGATTAAGCCCAGAAGGGACCATTAGATCTAATCTGATCTTCTGCATAGAACTTCACCCAGTTACTCCTGTGCTGAGCCCAGTAACTTGTGTTTGGCAAAAACATCTCTTCCAGAGCAGAACCCAGTCTCCATTTGAAAAGATCAAACAATGGAAAAAATCAGCCCCTTTTCTTGCTAGTTTGTTCTAATGGTTAATCCCCTTCCCTGTTTAAAAAAAATTGTGCCCCATTTCTAGTTTGAATTTTTCTGGCTTTGAGTTCCCGCCAGTGGTTCTTGCATTGCTTTTCTCCCCTAGAGTCAAGAGCCTTTTAATACCAGGTATTTTCTCCTCATGTTGAGCTCTTATTCTAGAGAATGGGAATTGCAAAGAGATATCTGAAGCATGACTGCAATCCTAAGGGACCACCTCTGCTTCCATTAGTTCATCTTGAGGAGTACCTTACTCTCACAGAGCTCAGAGAGTCGGGATGGAGGAAGGCACTATCATAAGGGTGGCAGAATCAGGACCTATTTACTTCAACATTGTGATTATCTGGAGACACAATTCAGAATTAAAAAAAGACATTGCTGTATATTTGCTTGTGGCAACCCTATTTGAAAAAGGACATATGGCAGTAAGCACCTGTGGATTGAGCATTATTCTATACACTATAGTGATATTTGCTTTGTCACCATTGTACATCATGATAACAATGGGTCATATCCTTTAATCAAAGTCCATGGAACTCAGTAGAAAAAGTCCCATTTACTTCAGTGGGCTTTGGGACAGGCTCTGAAGGTACCATTCAATGTAAAAGTTGCTGAAGTGGCATCACTGTTTTCTCACATCAAGAGCATACATTAAATGGCATCACAAGCACACATGGCATTTATTTGATGGGTCATAGTCCAGTCAGACTGGCATAGCCAGCTTCAGAAAGACCATGTCAATGTAGAAGATGCTTATATACATAAACAGTGATAAGCATCAGGATATTATCTGAGTGAGGATCTTCAGGCTGCAAATAAGAGGCCTGCTACAGAGCAATACACTTACTAGTTTTCTTTCCAGTTGTTTTCAAATGCACCATCTCCCAAATTTGGCCCATCAGCTGAACAGAGGAAGCGAAGCCATGTTGCATCATTGCCTCTACAGTCAGCAATTGCAGTAGGAAGATAATTAGGTGCCAAATATTTCCTTTGTTTTATCTTTGGAAGACATACACAGAACCTCAAATCACTTCTTCTGGGAAATAGTTAACGCGCATGCTGCAGAAGTGAGCCAGGGACAGCATCATATACCACAGAGGAAGAACCATGCAAACCACAGTTCCTTTCACACCCATCAGGATTCTCCACAGATATTTTAGACAAAGCTTTGGAGTCTAGGTGCATTCCCAGCTCCTACTCCCAGGTTTTCATCACCACTCATTTTTAGAGGTGCATGTGGAGGGGGAGGGAATGTAGATTCAAGTAAGCTTGTTCTTACTTGAATCTACATCAGTTCTATAATGTACAAATAAACAAGATCCATTGCTTTATACTCAACTATGTGAAAAAGACCAAAAGAAGAACAACCCTAGAAGAGGGGAAGGATTGTCTGATGCTAAAGGAATTAGGAAAGAGGGTGTAATTCTGGATTGTAACAGATTTACGGTGTGACCCTGAGCAAATCACATGACCTCTGTGCCTCGCCTCATCTGTAAAATGGAGACAATACTACTAGAGCTGGCCAGAAAGCAAGAATTCCATTTCATGAAAGATTGAGGTTTTGATATTTGGTTTTGTTGAGCATCAGGATGAAACCAGGGCCTTTTAATTTCTGCACGAACCAGAGAGAGCACCACATACATGACCCACCCCAAATAGCCAATAGCCTCGTAGTTTGAGCACTCATGCAGGATGTGGAAGAGGCAGGTTAAGTCCCTGCTCTGAATAGGGACTTAGGTGCCACTCTCCTACCTCCCAAATGAATGCCCCGATCACTTGGCCATCAACTATTTGGGAGGTGGGTGGCAGCTCCCTGCCCATCCCTGGTTTTGACCAGAAATTGCATCTTGGAATTGAAGCCTTCCCAACAAAGGGTTAATCAAAACCAATATTTGTCTGCAAAACGTTTCCATTTTGGCAAGTTGGCATTGTGATGGAGGAGACATTTCAGCAAAAGATTCCCAACTCACTCTAAACACGACCTCCTTCACCTTGAAGAATGGAGTCTAGATAGGCAAGACAGTCAGTGACTATGTGTGGTACAACACCCAACGTACTGCAGGGCCCAATCTCTGTGGTGGCCTTTAGTTGCTACTATAATATCAAGACTTGAAAAGTCTTTCCCCTTTTTAGGGAGTCAGCTGTATTTTATATTACCTTCCTACAGGTCTGGGAGGCCATAGCACTCCCACGGTGTCACTGTTACTCCAAAACAGCTGTCAGGCCAATCTAAGTCCTGGGGTGAAGTGTCATGAAAGTTAAGTTGACAAACTTTTCCAAGCATTAATCCCCCCCCTCCCAAGGATGCTTCCAGATGGATGTACAGGAGTACTTACATGCTTTGTGAAATTTATGTTTTACATCAAGGAGTGTAGATGATGGAGGTACCTGAAAGAGAAACAGACAGGAGCAGATTAGTTTTTACTCCTCTTCCAGTCTAGGGATGGGAATGTATAGACATTCATTTCACAAGTGGCCACTTCAGTTTGCCTACAGCTTCTTCAGGGAATGTCCATGCAAAGCAGAGACTGTGGAGGATACGTGAATACTCTCAGTCCAGCTCTTGGTAGGCGAACACCACCCACCCTACCTTGGTCATCTAAGCAGAGACACAAAGAACAGAGAATCCTCAGCTGGTGCAAGTTGTCGATGTTCCAGTGGAATATTGCTTCCCTGAGAACAGCCTACATTACTTTTGTTGTCAATAGGGCATTACCACAAGCCTTCTTTCCAGGGCCATTCTGGCTCTGGCTGAGATGGGTCTACATGCATGTGAAACAGTAAGAGGACAGAACTGCTGCTCTTCAAGGTCTCAGAAGATACAGTGGCTAGGGTGGGATCATCTTAGTTTGGGCTGTAGAAGGGAGTCTTGTGTGGTGATTCCAGTAAGTTAAAAATAGGTAATTTAAATTACGATGGTGGAAGTTACGGAAAGCCTGAAGTATGTATGCAGAAGGCCGCATTTTCCTACATGGGGCTTATAAAGAATAGAATTCTGTAAGAGAGGAAGGATGGTCCAGTGGTTGGAGTTTCAGCCTGTCACACCAGTGACCCACATGCCATTCTCTGCTCTGCCACAAGCATCTGTGGAAACCATCACCAAGATGTTTGTCTTTAAAATGAGGAAAGTGCTATTTGTCTAACTCCTAGGGGTGTTTGGTGCTCAGAGACCATGGGAATGGGGCCAGTTAAGTATCTTAGGCTTCCTTTCTTGCCAACTTTGAAGAGAATTGGGGGAAATATTCATCCAAGGAAATAAGAGGATCAAGAACGAACAGCTATAGCTCAGTACAGAAACCAAATTAATTCATCCTTTGTATAAGTGATAAATCAACATTTCTAAATCAGTAAAATATAGAATAGACAGTCAACTAAATCTGGATTTTGACAGACCAGAGCAATGTAACCATATGTTCTAGTTGAACAATAAATAGTTCCCATTAAAGGAATTAATCAGTGGTGGTCAGACTTACTTGATTGCCCTCCCCTTTCTTTTTATCTGTAGTTGATTACATCCCCACCTCCCACAAGGACATATCTCACCACCCAGCTCTGAAGGCAGAGTGGAGAGCGGCAGCTGGTGGCCTGGCACCCAGCTCTGAAGGCAATGACACGCCAGCAGCAGCACATAAGTAAGGGTGGCAATGTGAAAAGTGATATTCATCAGTATCACTTTTCACAGCAGACTTCGCAGCCCATGGCCATCCTTACTTCTGTGCTGCTGCTGCTACGATAGGGCTGAGAGCTGGAGCCCCACTGCTTCTAGGTGAGGGATTGGGGAGAGGGGAGTCGGATGGAAGGAGTGCCTGAGCTACGGGGCTCCAGATGTCCTTTTTCTTCGCACATCCCGGGTGTGCAGAGCCCTCCTGTACGAGCCCTAGCCACCCAGGTCTGATAGCCAGAGCTCTTATATGTATGTATGAGAGCCCAATGGAGGCACAAGCTGTGCTTTATTTTTTACATAAATAAAAACAGCTAGTGCCTCCCTTGGGAGGCCCAGCCCATAGTTTGAGAACTGCTGGTTTAAATAATTAAAGTTCAGGTTCCCCCTGCCCCGCCTTTGACCTCCATTTGTGTGAATCTCCAGTTTAGCTGGGAGTTAACTCTTCCTTCCCTCAGCCAAAGTCCAGTTTCTGTTGAAATTGTTGAGAGTTAATCTGTAGTCAGGGCTGTAACGCCACTGAATTCACAGGGTGAAGTCCCTGAAGTCAATGGCAAAACACCCTCTTGACTTCAGTGGGGCCAGAATTTCACCCAATGAAATTACACCAGGTACGTGAGAGGAAGGTCTGGTCCTGAATTCTTGGGTATTGTTTTGGAGTTCTAGCACCAGCATTATCTTACCCTGTGGGTACAAATGATAAAAGAAAACATTTTCTCTGTATCTGGTGTGTACAGAAGCCATTACATAACAGTACCAACAGAACCTTTATAGGACACCATGTCATCCCCTAATGTATCCACACACACACACACACACACACACCAGAAATGCTTCAAAGAGCTTTCAGAATTGGTCTGGTTCCAGTAGCCCTCTGCCTTTTTATATAAGGCAGGAATCCCTTTGTTACATGAGTGCACCTGCAGAGATCTTGAAAGGAGAGGGAAGGTTAGACTACTGTTTAGAAATATCTAAAAATTACCAAAAATACCTTTCCCCACACAATGTTTTATGATCTGGAAGCTTGGAATTTCCCAGGGTTAGAAATATACTTCTGTATATCCAGAAGTAAGGGTCTGAAACACAGGGAGCCAGACTAAACTCTGGACATTTCATTTTCTGGCCCCAGAGACATGACCCAGATCAAGATTCTAAAGGTTTATATCCCTGTCATAAGACGAGGGCATTACTGCTCATAGTCTGGTCCTACACTGGAAAGGGAGGAGTCCTGACTTTCTAAATGTTTACAGGCACTAATTACTTGTGTTAGGCCTGGTCTACACTGCTGGGGGGGGAGGAGATCGATCTAAGCTATGCAACTTCAGCTACGTGAATAACGTAGCTGAAGTTGACGTATTTAGATCGACTTACTGCGGTGAAGACACCACAGTGAGTCGACTGCTGCTGCTCCCCCATCGACTCTGCCTGCACTTCTCACAGCAGTGGAGTACAGGAGTCGACAGGAGAGCGCTCGGGGATCGATTTATCGCATCTAGTCTAGATGCGATAAATCGACCCCTGCTGGATTGATCGCTGCCCGCCAATCCGGTGGCTAGTGTAGACATACCCTTAATGTCTGCAGCCTCACCCAAGAGCAGAGCCTTATTGGGGACAAGTGCTGAAAAGAAAAAAACCCCACACAGATTATTGCTGCCTCAAAGAGCCTATGATCAAACTGGGCAAAGGGAAACAAAGGCACAGAGATCAGCAGCATAGCCAGGAATGGAAGCCTCCTGACTCCCAGTCAAGACAGCACTTCATCCACATGACCACGCTGCCTCCCCTCATTCAACAAAAAAAAAAAAGCTCCTGTTTTGAGCCACGATTAGTCAGGAGGTATGCACCTCAACGCTACCATTTGTCCAGGAGTGAATGTTGGCTTCCTCGTACCTCAGAGCAGTGCAGTTTTGTGGGAGACCTGCCAAAGTTGGGAAGAAATGAGGAAACATTTCTGACAGGTTGAGGTTTTTCAATACCATCCCTAAGCATAAGGGTTGATGCCTGTAGTCTGAGGTGCTAAACACTTCCCTTTATAAGCCCCTTCTTTCAATTACTTATGACTTTGCCAAACCTTAGCTCTTTGGGCTGAAGTCAGTGGACTGATGTGTCCCAGGGAAAGAACTGAGTCACTAACTGTTGGACCCTTACTCTAGATAGGGCTCGGAAGAAAATGGTTTCCCCATCCCATGAAAGTTTGATAGTCCAAGTAGTTTCCTGTTTCACACTGGGATGGGACAAAGACTTTCCAGAGTTTTTCATAACATACCCCACCCTCTGCAGAAAGAGAGTTCAACCTCCAACTAGATGAATCAGGCAGAGCTGGGACCAGAACCTGGGTCTTTTGTATTGCAGGTGAGTGTTTTAAGAAATGAGCAATTTTTAGGTGGTTTGACCAGAAATTGGAGCCTGAAAAAAACTTCCCAACAAGAATTTAACCAAAACCCACCCTTTCCTGTGAAAAGTTTCAGTTTTCATTAGTCAGCATTTTCCACCCAAAAACATTTAGTCAGAAGCTCTCATGGACCAGCTCTGAAGTTTTTAAAGAAGAGTGATGGACTCAGGGCTGGGGTCTGTATTTAGAGATACCTATTGAACCTGAGGTTATAGTGTGTATTTCCAAGCAACTATGGGCTTGTACATGCTACCACTTACATCACTCAAGGGTGTGAATAAGCCACCCCCTGGAGCCATGTAAATTACTGACCTAAGTGCTGGTGTGGACAGTGCTATGCCAATGGGAGAGCTTCTCCCCCCAAGATAGCTACCACCTCTCATGGAGCTGGATTTTTTATGCCATCAGGAGATCTCTCTTCACTAGATGTGCTACAACTATATCAGAGTATCATAGAATATCAGGGGTGGAAGGGACCTCAGGAGGTCATCTAGTCCAACCCCCTGCTCAAAGCAGGACTGATCCCCAGACAGATTTTTGCACCAGATCCCTAAATGGCCCCCTCAGGGATTGAACTCACAACCCAGGGCTTAGCTAGGCCAGTGCTCAAGCCACTGAGCTATCCCCCCCATCTTAGTGTAGACTAGCCTATCCCTATGACCATTATGCTCATTGCTTAAGGAGGACAGGCTATTAATAGATCTGGAGTCAGACTCATCTTGTTTTTATACCTGGGAGAGCCTGGAGCATTGATGAGGCTAGAATGCAGAAAGATTTGTTTTGTGGGTCAGTTGACTACCAGCCAATGATTTCTCCGTACTATGCAGAATAGAAGGAGAAAAGGCATCTTCAGGATGATATGGGACATTTAGGAGTCAAAGTGTCTCTTTATCCTGCAGAGGTAAGGATGACACATTCTATAGAAGGATTAAATACAACTTTTGTGACTCACTGCCTTAAAAAAAAGACTTCATAAAGCAACCAGTGAAGTTATGGATTGCAATATTGATCAGCCTGCAGACGATGCTGAGACATCTTACAAATCAGAATGTCCTCTGCATGCTCCATTAATTACCTTTTGTTCCTTTCTTTGTTCAATGGAACTTGAAATGGAATCGTAAGGTTGGAACACCACACCACCTTGTCACCCACTGTACCTAATTGAATAAAAACATTTTGAAATATGCTGTGACAATTATAATTTCTTCTCCCCTTTTATTCCCTTTAAATTATTCTGGGAAGGGTGATAATCCTGCTTTTACTCCAATTCATGCTGGTTAAATATGCAAAGGTCAAAACACAGTCTTGGTCTATTTAAAAAAGAAATGCCTTTAATTTCCAGCCATGAAAAGAGCCATCTTGCTACCTACCCTTAGATCCATGCAAAGATCATTTTCCTGCCTCATTACTCCAACCACATCACTCAACCCTTTGCACACTTCCATTGTACGATTGACAATTTAGCCATTCTTGAGTAGTTCTCCCATATTCTTTGGGAGAAGGAAGGATTTTTAAATTACATAATTGGAAAATGTACTGTATATCCTTGCATAACTCAACAGCTAATATGTTGATGTTTAGGGGATTTAGGCATGTGCTCAAAGTTAAGCAGATGGGGCTTTCCTGGATAGGGGCCTATGTGAAGAAAGGTGCAGCCTGAGAAAGAAATATTTTACAAACAAAAGCATAAAATCCAGGCCCTTCTGATGGGCAGCTAGCATCTGTTTCTGATGAACCCTCACTGGCTGCCTGGGCTGTTTCCTACCTTGGTTTTCTCACAGGCATCTTCCATGGTTCTGTGCTCTCCAGTTCTCATCTCTCCATGCAGCTTTTCCCAGTTTGTTGCTGAGGAGTTTTCCTCAGGATCTCTCTTAGACTTTCTGACAGCCCTCTGGAACCCCTGCTGGACTCCAGGGCTAATCCCTACAACAACAGCTGTCCTCTTCCACTCCTCCCTAGTGACTCTTCAGTCCTTCCTTTATAGGGAGCCACCCAGTTTGGTTCTCCCCAGCTGGGACTAATCCTTGATTACTGCCTCCCTTCCAGGTGCCACAGAAAGGGCTAATTGGGCTCTGATTCCTCTTAACCCTATCCTCATCAGTATGCGCTTTATACACCACATCACAGCAAGGTTATAGTGGAAAGTGTTTTGCAACCTCACCTGTCACCATGAGAAACCACAATGGTCTCACATATCAGGTGTCACCTCCAGGAAGGAAGATGGTCCAGTAGGCTTGTAGGTGGGTAAACTGGGTTTAGCTCTATGCTGTATCCTGGGGTGTTCATGTGTCCATCAGAGCACAAGGCACTGGACAGAGGTCTGCTTCATTTAATGTCTCCGTTTCCCCCTCTGCCTCTGCATTACATAACAGGACCCTCTTAAAGGTACAGTATCCCAGACTTCCTCAATGACATGAGGCAATTCACCTGAGGTGGAATCCTCAGAAGAAGTTAGAAGTCTAGCTCCTTTTGAGCATCCCACCCTTAGTCTCTGTGCCTCAGGGATACATCTGTACAATGGGGCCAATAGCCAGGGCCAGCTCCAGGCACCAGCAAAGGAAGCAGGTGCTTGGGGCGGCCAATGGAAAGGGGCAGCATGTCCAGGTCTTTGGTGGCAATTCGGCAGCAGGTCCCTCACTCCCTCTGGACCCGCCGCCGAATTGCCACCGAGGAATGAAGCGGCGCAGTAGAACTGCCACCGAAGTGCCACCAATCATGGCTTTTTTTTTTATTTTTATTTTTTTTGGCTTCGCTGCTTGGGGTGGCAAAATAGCTGGAGACGGCCCTGCTAATAATGCTTCCCTGCTTCACAGGGGTGCTTTGAAGAGAAACACATTGAAGAGTGTTAGGGGATCACTTATTACAGTAAGGTGTTGCCTAGGGGACAGCGTGTTAGACTAAGACTCTAGAGACCTCGGTTCAATTCCCAGATCTAGCACTGAGGGACCTTGGGCATGTTACTTCACCTTCCCTGTGCCTCATTTTCCCCTTCTGTAAAATGGGGGTAATGATACCAAACACCTTTGTAAAGTGATTTGAGATCTATGGATGGAAAGAGGTGGGGTGTTATTATAGAAGTACTTTAGACAGAGAGGAGATCACAAATGCTACCTGTCCCTTTCTCATAGCATCTTTCACATTTATAGGTTGAAAAAAGATAATAAGTCCACTGATGGATGCAACACAATTATGTACTTTCTAGTGCTGAAGGATTATTTTCAGTGGCTAAGGTTAAAAAGAATGTCAATAAGAATTTGAGTTATAGAATTTGAACAAATAAATGATGTTCCTATTCATTATTATAGTTGAATTGTAATTAGTTTTTTACGTGTGTGGAAAACCAGTATTGTTGAACTATGCACCTCCTCTATGTACTAATTTTCAATGACTATTGAAATTCTGAAATGCCACCATTTGAATTGTTTGTTATATTCAAGGTGTACAAACAGAGAAGTTGGATAAATTAAAAGAACGGTGGAAATGTAAAGACTTTATTTCTTAGAATCCAGGACCTTAACAGACATAAACCAAAAACAGAGAGACACGAAGCAGGCTGCTCCCTTCGACAGAAAGCCAAAACTCACCCAACCTTGCTTTAGGCTGGCTTTTTGCAGACTGACTCTGATCACACCCCACACACTTCCCTCAGAACTCCCTAGCCTGCAAGAAGGACCAGGAAACCCTTTACGATTTAAAGTAGTGGCTTGAAAATTGTGTACAAATTACAATACATCACACTGTTCATTAACATTAGACAGCCAGAGCCTTAGTTAGCGCAAATCTGCTCAAGTAGAGTTATGTCAGCTTACACCAGCAGAGGATCCGGCCTAGAAAGTAGATAAATAACTGTCACAGGGTCACTCACCACACTGGCACCTTCTGCTGGGCGTTTTGGGAATTAGCTCAGTCCCAGCAGGTGCATCTCAGGTGGTGGTGGCTCTCCCATCTTTGCCTCCAGACCCATTGTGACTCCTTCCTCTCGGTGTCTGCTTCGTGGCACAGCCCCTTGGCCGTCTCACCATCTGGTACCCCCCCTTTCTGGGGGACTCCTCCAACAAGACCCCAGCCACTCTTCACAGCAGCTTGGCAGTCCACAACCAGGCCGCTCCTTCAGCAGGTAGTGGGGTGGGGGGGTGGCAGCCCAGGGACCCTGCAAATAGCAGCTTCCTGCTGCCTCTTCCTTCCAGCTCACTGTCTCTACTTCCTCAGAGCCTCATTTCCTTCAGCTCCTCTCACTGGCTCCAGCTCCTTTGCCCTATTCCCAGGGCCTCCAGCCTGTAATTCCTGGCAGCCCACCAGGAGCCCCCTAAAAAACCAGCCTTCTCCCTAGGGCTCCGTGCAGCGGACTAACTTGCTCTGGTCTGCAGCTTCCTTTTATATGGGCCGTCTTGGCCCTGATTGGCTAGTCCAGTCACTGCCCTAATTGTCTACAGCTGCTGCCCTAATTGGCTGTTTCCATTGCAGCCACTCCTTTGGCTGCCTGCTGTTCAGCCTCCCTAGGCTGGTTTTATCCCTCCCAGGGTCAGTCCTATTGGGTTCCGGGAAGTGGGCGGGTGCCCCATCCCAATAACTACTGGGAATGCCATTTATTTGTTAAAATGAAGCATGCAACAAGTATCTCTTCATTACTGCTTTCATATACAGCCATTACCTAGGGCACATGCCGTGCTATCAGCAGGAATTGATGGAAAATCAGTGCAAAGAAAGAGCCATTCTAATTCATCTTCATTTTTTTTGCCTTTGACTTAGCTTTAGCTGATTTGTTCTTCTTTGTGCTCATTTTCAGAGTATTAAAAAAGATGTTGCACTGTCCATATCCTCCCTACATACTCTCCAGCTATGACCCCATTTGAGCTTGAGCCATGAATGAGTATGATGATAATCACTTCCAAACACTATATTATTCACCAGAGTCCCATGCTTATGGGAGATGAGTGGTTACATGTAAAAAAGTATCTTCAGCAACTGCCAGTGATTAAAGCTTCTAGCATGGAATTTGACACCTTACCCATGGATTGGTGTCAAATCAGGGAGGGATTTGGGGGGAGAAATAAGTCAGTGGTTTGAGCATTGGCATGCTAAATCCACGGTTGTGAGTTCAATCCTTGAGGGGGCCCACTCAGGGATCTGGGGCAAAGAATCAGTACTTGGTCCTGCTAGTGAAGGCAGGGGGCTAGACTTGATGTCCTTTCAGGGTCCCTTCCAGTTCTATGAGATGGGTATATCTCCATATATTATTGCTGTGGAAGTTATACACTAAGGCCCAGATACACTCAGGTATGGAAATCCATGGAAGTTAGGAGCCTAAATACCCTAAAGTGAGATCTGGATCCAGACTTTCCCAGAATTCACAGATGTTCAGAACTATGGTTTTAGGTCAAGCCCATTATCACCTACATGGGTATTGTTTGACCACAATTAGTAATTTACTACCGATAATTGTGTGCTCAGATTGGCTTTGACATATAAAATAATCGGAATGACAGACTTTGTGGTTCTGAATTAATTTCACTTGCAGACAGCATACAAAAATATCAAGAATAGAAGGTCCAAATTCTCTGCTAGTGCAAATCATCACAGATGTATTGACTTCTGCAGAGCTGTGCCGATTGACAGCATTACAGTATTTAGTCCCAGAGGTATACTAGACTGATATCACAGTAGTAGCTATATTTAGGTAATATATTCGGTAGCAGTTTCCACAGGTGCTCTAAACAAAGGGTGGTTGTCATCCTGGAGAACTTCAAATCAATCAAATCCATATGTGAAAAGTGTGGTGGAAGTAGTGCACAACTATTAATAATGTTGTAGGAAATTTCACTTTCCTTTACAGTTACAGAATTCCTTTGCACCTGGAGGCTGAGATTACTTGAATACTATGGGGCAGTCATTATTTTCTACCTTCCCAGTGTCATCTTGGCACTTCAAATAGTCTCTCTTTGCAAGGAAATTGCTGAAAGCAAAGGACAGATAATGCAGGAAAATACTTAAGGCACTGGGGTGGGATAAGGTAAAATGGAAAGAGAAAGAAGTCTGTTAACATTTAAAAAGCTTTCAATCCATTCCTAACTTTACTATGCTCATTTCTGAGCAAACCTCACCAGCCTTGCTATGCAGCATCACTTCATAGCATCGTATAGAAAGGACACTACCAAGGTTAAGTTCACATTGCAGGCTCAGAAGGAAGGTCTTGTGGATAAGAGGATTCAGGAGATCTGTGTTTAGTTCCCTGCTCTGACACAGGTTTACTGTGTGACATTGGACAAGTCACCTAATCTCTCTGTGTCTCATTTCCCCATCTGTAAAATAGGGATAATAATCCTGTTCTTCTCTTATTTTGTCTATTTAATCCGTAAGATCTTCAGTAGGTTAGGGGTTTGTTACAGGAGTGGGTGGGTGAGATTCTGTGGCCTGCATTATGCAGGAGTTCAGACTAGATGATCATAATGGTCCCTTCTGACCTTAAAGTCTGTGAGTCTATGAGTAGAGCTGGGAGAAATTTTCAGACAAAATTTGTTTTGGTTTGGGATTTTTTTGGCCAAAAATGTGGATTCAATTCAACTGAAAAATGTTGTGAATTTGTTTTGAGTTCAGCAAATTGTTTCAGTCAAACTAAAAAATCAAATTCCAGGAAAGCTGACACATTTCGTTTTGACATTTTTTAAATGAAGCATATCAATTTTTCACGCTGAAATAACATTTCATTTAGAAATTATCTTACTTTTATTTTTTTTAATGTTAAAAATGCCTAAAACTGAAATAAAATTTTTAGCTTCAGGTGGACCAAATAATTTTATTTGACCTGAAATGGATTGTTTTTCAACTTTTCAATGTATTAAATATTCTGGGTGGTGGGGGGGGAATGGTTGCAAACTTTTTTTTTTTGGGGGGGGGGGGGAGAACAGACAGAGAAGTGAAAAATCAATTATTCAACCATCATTGCTCTTCTGGGCCAGGACTGCCTCTAACTATGTGTTCCCTTCACAGATTGCCCCAGCAGGCACTTTGCCTTCTTATGAGTTTGACAGGAAATCCCCTACGGTCCTTGCAGGAAAATAAAAAGAGGCGAAGGAGACAAGAGAGAGCAGGAAATAAAGGAGAAAATGTAACAGGGATTAAAAATCAGCTCTAAGACTGGTGTGGTTAGAAATTCAAATATTTGTTCACAATACCAAAGACTATGAACAGAAGATGTTTGCTGCCTTTCTTTTCAACTCATTTTTTTTTATTGTGGAAGCACATTAAAAAGGAGAGAATGGTTTTTAAAAGATAGTTTTAAAAAAGAATGATTTAAACTTAGAAAGTCATATTATGATTACAGTATTAATATATTCCGGGGCTTATTTATAGTCCATTAGTACATGGCTCAGGTACTTTGTGAAGTACCACAGGCCTCATATTTCAGAAAGTACCTCAAATATGTACCAATAAATCATACCTTGGTACGTTTTAATGCTATAGTAATGCACATATAGGAGGTGATCATACAACCACATTTCCATCATGGGTTCTGCTGATTAACCACTAGACTAATATGGCATCTGAGGCCCCCTATAATATTGCAATGCTAGCAAATAGTCATAACTTGCAATTACCCATAAATTATCCTCAATATAATGGTTCGATCCTCAGCTTTACACAGCTGAGGCTCTGTCCTAATAAAAATATACTGGGCCATATCATCCCGGTTGTAACTCCTCTTAATTTCATAGACTTACATCAGGGGGGAAGATGACCCACTGTTCCTAGCCAGGATGATGGCTCTCGTGAACAGCTTGATGAAAAGCCCATTGATGTCAAAGGGATTAATTTGAATCAGTCCCTCAAAATTTGGATTTCATTTTTTTATTTCAGGTCTAAAGAGTCTTCTCACTAAAGTAGGGAATTAATAAGTAAAAGCCTGACATTTAAAAGAGGCTTCTGAACTTTGGAAATTATCATCATTTAAAGCAGGACTCCTCTTTAATGGTTTCTTTAATTCTCAAAATTACCCACTTTACCAACTTTTGCATGCCCCAAAGTTACCAGCTCTCTCCCTAGCAGAAAACCTGATCTCTGCTAAATAAATCAATAGCTTCAGAGGCTGCTCCCAGGTATTCTGTGTCCAAACCCACATCAGAACAAGAGAAATACAAGGGAAGAGCAAGCAGAAAATAATGCATGCAAATCTCCCCTTTGACATGAGGCTATCAGTTACAGTATTGACATGTCTATGAGTAGGAAGATGCGAGTCCAATGATTCTGGTGTAATAGAACTTGAGTGTGTTCACCTGCAGGGTATTTTGCAAAGTTCAACTAGTTACCCAGGGTAGGGTTTTCCCCTCCCTACCTAGTGGTTAGAGCAGAAATCAATTTTGAATAAATTAACAATAATAATACTTAGCTCATAGGTCACCCTTTCCATGAGTAGATCTCAAAGCACTTTACAAAGGAGGTCAGTATCATTAGTTTCCCCATCTGTAAAATGGGGATACTGAGGCAGAGGGAGGTGAAGTGAATTGCCCAGAACCACCCAGCTGCCTAGTGCCTGAGCCAAAAATGGAACCCAGGTTTCCTGAGTCCCAGTCTGGTCCCAGACTCTAGCCACTAGGTCACACTGCAAATGTCTGCTTGTAATATGCTTGTAAATGAATTATGACTTCTATTGCGGTAGAACCTAGAGGCCCCAGCCCAGGTCAGTGGCCTATGGTTCTAAATGCCATAGAAACACATTGTAAGAGACAGATCCTGACCCAAAGAACTTATATTGAAAATAGGGTGTGGGAGGGTTACACACATTCCAGTGAGTTGCCCAAGGCAGGCTAGTAGGTCAGTGGCCAAGCCGAGACTAGAACTCCCGCTATCTGAGCCCTAGGCCAGTGCCCTATTTCCTAGAGCAGGATGTTGAGAAGTTGAAGCAGTTTGTTCCAAATCCTCATTCCAGCACCCACCCTAAGGAGCGAGGCTTGGCCACGGGGTGGTTCCCCAGGGAGTGGCATGGAAGGCAGGCCCCACTAGGCACTGTAGCCAAGAAGCACTCCATCTCCAGGGAAGAGGATCTGCACCCAGCCAGTCCTTGACCTGTCCCCCTCCTCCCCCCCGCTTTGTTGTGGAGTCCTGCATTGTACATGGCTAAGTGCCAATGCATGGTCTCTCATGGGATTCTGCCCCACCCCCAGCAGAGCAAAAGCACACAGGCTATGCTCTAGGTTGGGGTGGAGTGAGGTGCGTGCTTTCTGCATGCATCTCGGTCGCTGCAAGGCAGGCAGGCTGCTCCCACTGCTGGAGGGCAGGGCGCTGCCACAGGGAAAGGTTGGTGATTCTTTAGTGAGACGTATCGTACATGAACCCAAACCTGGGGAATTAGTGCTGACTTCAGTCAGGCCCAGTGTGTTTCCCGAGGGCTGGCTTGCCATCCCAGGAGAACCCTGTCAGAGGAAATGTTACAACTGCAAGAAGAAGAAAAAACAAACAAACACTGGGGAGGCACTCGGTAGATTTGATGATTTGCACTGGATGAGAGCCCCTAATTTAGTCCTCCAACATTCTGTTCATCTGAGTCTTCACCACCCTGGGGCCTGATCCTTCACCACCCTGCCCTTTGCATGGTCATTTTCACCAGTGCAAAGTACATGTAAAACAGCACCAGATCACAATGGTACCATTTTATATCCCCTTTGCATTAGCTTTGCACTGGCCTTGATGCCTGCAGAAGTTGTGGGACAATGGAGAATCAGGCCCACTAGCTGAATACATCATTTGAGGTCTTCCTTTTCCTTCTTTGTCTCTCATTCTTTTTGTGTGTTGAAGGAGAGGCTTTTGAAACCTGTCTTTCTTCCATTGCCAACCTTCGCCTCCCTTCCTTTCAATCCAAACAGATTCATTTCCTTCTGACTCCCATGATCTTTGGATCAGGCCCAGGTGCATTTTGTTGTGAAGGTTCAGACAGTTTCTTATTGCATCTGAACCCATTGTCCTAGCTCTATTAACGGACATAAAAGTTAGCACATAATCACTGGTTGGATAGAAAAGCTATCTTAAAAGGTATTCAAGACAAGTAACGAAGGGATAATCAAGGGCTGCAAGGTACTGTAAGTACTAGGAGGAAAGGTTTCTAATAATTCCATTGTTTAATAAAGCACAGATTCCTTTAAAAAGCCCTTTGGCGTACATGATGTTCCATTGAAATTAATTGCATTTTTTCATTTGTGAAGTGCACGCACAGATATAGCTGTAAGGCAACTATATTATACTAGAAAACGGTTTTACAGTTCATAGTTATAATAGCTGGAGAAACCCCAGAACTGACTGTGTTCAGAATGGCTACGGAATCTTTCAAAAGTATTATGCAAATATCCTATCTGGATTTTAGTGGTCCTGAAAATATAGGTTTTGTTTCACTGCTGCTGTTCCCAGTGATGGTCGCTGCTAGATCATGAGTGTTGGCAGCTGTTATAAAACTTGCTCGTCTTAGGAGAAAACCTGAGCACATTTCCTAGAAAAGGAGCTGTTCAATGCTACTTCTCCTAGCCCATCACTGCCACATTGTAGAGGAGAGTCTGATGTAAAATGAAATATCATGTTATTGCAGGGAATAGCTTTAAGAACACTC
The DNA here is from genome assembly GCF_016161935.1 of Mauremys reevesii. Lineage (NCBI taxonomy): Eukaryota > Metazoa > Chordata > Testudines > Geoemydidae > Mauremys > Mauremys reevesii. The sequence goes on from NC_052627.1 coordinate 7,803,272, forward strand.
AATACCCTATTTTAAAGGAAGCAATTGCTCACTTACAAATGAATGCAATTTTTATAAATATAACATACAGGTCAGAGTGTGGGAAGTTAATTTTACTTGCTAGAGATGATTATACATGCCTGACTCATGCCTGCTTTATTTGGCTGCTTGTGAGCTATGGAGGAAAATAGCTACTTTATTATTCCACTCTTCAAAGAGCGGAGATCAGTGAAGTTCCTTCTGGGTGGGATATGATACCAGAGCTCTAGTTTCTATAAAATAAGGACAAGAGACCCGATTGTGCTCTCAAGCCAGTATAAAATAGGAGCAACTCCACTGGATGATGATGATGATGATAGCCCTAGAAGGCCCAGCCACGGAGCAGGACCACATTATGCGAGGTACTGTACAAAGGCAGAACAAAAAGATGGTCCCTTGCCCAGTTTACAGTCTAATTAAGCGAAGAGGGTTACACCAATGTAAAACTGGTGTGAGTGAAATCAAAATCAAGCCTCATGTTGCTTTGTGGCTTATGCTGATTACACCATGTCATATCATATAGCAACAGAGGCCATAGAATTACATTGATTAATAATAATACTAATTACCATTATTCATTTGTATTACTGAAATGTCGGGGAATCCCAGTCATGGAGCAGGACCCCATTGAGTTAGGTGTTGTACAAACGTAAAACAAAAGGATGATTCCTGCCCCAGAGAGCTTCCAGTCAAAGCAGATAGAAACATCAATGATCAGTCCATAGTTTAAATATTTTTTGTACATCTGAATGTTAATAAATGTATAACTATAATACACTGGTTTTATATCATGCTTTTCAAGCATTCAAAAATCATGAGGCAGCCCCCAAAATCATGATCATGTCCTAAAAAGCATGAGATAGAAAATAAATAAATAATAATAACAGCCAATAAATCTGAAGGGTTATTTATTTGCCTGCTGGTTTGTGAGCTTTGAGGGTACAAATTTTCAAGTTTTCTCTGCAATCATGAGGAACTCAAGGATACTTTAAAAAAAAAAAGAAAATTGAGAGTCTCAGATAATCACATGACTCCAGGAGAAGCAGCATTAAGAAAAAACCCCAATATCAGGAGACTTGTGCTAAAATCACAACAGTTGGCAATGCTGCATCTAACATTTATGTGCTTATTGCAGACAAGTAGAAAATGGCATGGGACAGCGGAGATGCAATGGGGAAGAGGCAGCAGTAGGCATTGGTGAGGGCTGGTTTGCAGAGCAGAGGAAAAGTGGGTTTCCCAAGGTTTGCAGAGCTCCCATCCTATGCATTTTAGAAAGTGAGATCTCCTTGTGGAGACCTCAGAAAGTTCCCGAGAAAAAAATCCCTGCCCTGTAAAAGACTCAAGCCCTGGGAATGCATCCTTGCGCATAGTTCAACCAGCAAAATGCTGAATCACATAACTGCTGAGCTTGAAGGGTTTTGATATGGAAAGCTTTCTCTGTTGCTCTTCAGTGGGTGAGTTCTCCTGCAAAATGATGCTGTACAACACATTCTATCTTAAAAGCAACTCATGCAACATTAATTACACTGTGCCATATTTGTTGGCAAAAATCACATTGGGGAAGAACGCTACTAGAGCCTCCCCTGAGATAGTGCTTGGGGTGTGCTATAGACCGCCGGGATCTGATCTGGATATGGATAGAGACCTCTTTAATGTTTTTAATGATGTAAACACTAATGGGAATTGTGTGATCATGGGAGACTTTAACTTCCCAGATATAGACTGGAGGACAAGTGCTAGTAATCATAATAGGGCTCAGATTTTCCTAGATGTGATAGCTGATGGATTCCTTCACCAAATAGTTGAAGAACCAACAAGAGAGGATGCCATATTAGGTTTGGTTTTGGTAAGTAGTGAGGACCTCATAGAAGAAATGGTTGTAGGGGACAACCTTGGTTCAAGTGATCATGAGCTAATTCAGTTCAAACTAAATGGAAGGATACACAAAAATAGATCTGAGACTAGGGTTTTTTATTTCAAAAGGGCTAACTTTAAAGAATTAAGGAAATTAGTTGGGAAAGTGGATTGGACTGAAGAACTTGGGGATCTAAAGGTGGAGGAAGCTTGCAATTACTTCAAGTCAAACTTGCAGAAACTATCAGAAGCCTGCATCCAAAAAAAGGAGAAAAAAATCATAGGCAGGAGTTGTAGACCAAGCTGGATGAGCACGCATTTAGAGAGGTGATTAAGAAAAAGCAGAAAGCCTACAAGGAATGAAAGATGGGAGTGATCAGCAAGGAAAGCTATCTTACTGAGGTCAGAACATGTAGGGATAAAGTTAGAAATGCCAAAAGCCATGTAGAGTGGGACCTTGCAAAGAGAATTAAAACCAATAGTAAAAGGTTCTATAGCCATATAAATAAGAAGAAAACAAAGAAAGAAGAAGTGAGACCACTAAACACTGAGGATGGAGTGGAGGTTAAGGATAATCTAGGCATGGCCCAATAGCTAAAAAAATACTTTGCCTCAGTCTTTAATGAGGCTAGTGAGGAGCTTAGGGATAATGGTAGGATGACAAATGGGAATGAGGTAGAATGAGGATATGGAGGTAGATATTACCACATCCGAGGTAGAAGCCAAACTCAAAATGGGACGAAATCAGGGGGCCCAGATAATCTTCATCCAAGAATATTAAAGGAACTGGCCCATAAAATTGCAAGCCCATTAGCAAGAATTTTTAATGAATCTCTAAACTCAGGGGTTGTACCGTATGACTGGAGAATTACTAACATAATTCCTATCTTTAAGAAAGGGGGGAAAAGTGATCAGGGTAACTACAGGCCTGTCAGTTTGACATCTGTAGTATGCAAGGTCTTGGAAAAAAATTTGAAGGAAAAAGTAGTCAAGGACATTGAGGTCAATGGTAATTGGGACAAAATACAACATGGTTTTACAAAAGGTAGATCGTGCCAAACCAACCTGATCTCCTTCTTTGAGAAGGTAACAGATGTTTTAGACAAAAGAAATGCAGTGGATCTAATTTACCTCGATTTCAGTAAGGCATTTGATACGGTGCCAAATGGGGAATTATTGACTAAATTGGAAAAAGATGGGGATCAATATGAAAATTGAAAGGTGGATAAGGAACTGGTTAAAGGGGAGACTACAATGGGTCATACTGAAAGGTGAATTGTCAGGCTGGAGGAAGGTTACTAGTGGAGTTCCTCAGGGATTGGTTTTGGGACCAATTTTATTTAATCTTTTTATTACTGACCATGGCACAAAAAGTGAGAATGTGCTAATACAGTTTGCAGATGACACAAAGCTGGGAGGTATTGCCAATACAGAGAAGGACTGGGATATCATACAGGAAGATCTGGATGACCTTGTAAACTGGAGTAATAGTAATAGGATGAAATTTAATAGTGAAAAGTACAAGGTCATGCATTTAGGGATTAATAACAAGAACTATTGTTATAAGCTGGGAAGGCATCAGTTGGAAGTAACAGAGAAGGAGAAGGACCTCGGAGTATTGGTTGATCACAGGATGACTATGAGCCGCCAATGTGATATGGCCGTGAAAAAAGCTAATGCGGTCTTGAGATGCATCAGGTGAGGTATTTCCAGTAGCGATAAGGAGGTGTTAGTACCGTTATACAAGGCACTGGTGAGACCTCATCTGGAATACTGTGTGCAGTTCTGGTCTCCCATGTTTAAGAAGGATGAATTCAAACTGGAACAGGTTCAGAGAAGGGCTACTAGGATGATCCAAGGAAGGGAAAACCTGTCATATGAAAGGAGACTCAAAGAGCTTGGCTTGTTTAGCCTAACCAAAAGAAGGCTGAAAGGAGATATGATTGTTCTCTATAAATATATCAGAGGACTAAATACCAGGGAGGGAGAGGAATTATTTAAGCTCGGTACCAGTGTGGACACAAGAACAAATGGATATAAACTGGCTATCAGGAAGTTTAGACTTGAAATTAGACGAAGGTTTCTAAATATCGGAGGAGTGAAGTTCTGGAACAGCCTTCCAAGGGGAGCAGTGGGGGCAAAAGACATATCTGGCTTCAAGACTAAGCTTGATAAGTTTATGGAGGGGATGGTATAATGGGATAACCTAGTTTTGGCAATTAATTCGTCTTTGACTACAAGTGGTAAATATGCCCAATGGCTTGTGATGGGATTTTAGATGAGGTGGTATCTGAGTTACTACAGAGAATTCTTTCCTGGGTGTCTGGCTGGTGAGTCTTGCCCACATGCTCAGGGTTTAGCTGATCACCATATTTGGGGTCAGGAAGGAATTTTCCTCCAGAGCAGATTGGCAGAACCTCTGGGGTTTTTTTTTTTTTTGCCTTCCTCTGCAGCATGGGGCATGGGTCACTTGCTGGAGGATTCTCTGCACCTTGAAGTCTTTAAACCATGATTTGAGGACTTCGATGGCTCAGACACAGGTTTGATACAGGAGTGGGTGGGTGAGATTCTGTGGCCTGTGTTGTGCAGGAGGTCAGACTAGATGATCATAATGGTCCCTTCTGACCTTAAAGTCTATGATTCTATGAAGTTAATCTGAAGAAAAAATAGTATGTGGCAAACGCTGCAGCATAAACAAAAATGGCTGAGTTGATTTAACAGTGTTCATAAATCAAACCACTGCACATTTATCACCTTAAAAATAAACTATGGCTGGATTTTGGAATAAAGGACAAATAAAGTTGGTTGAAAAATGGTAAGTAACTTTCATAAACAATTTTTAAATTTTCTGAGTTTTTGATAAAAAAGATGAAAACTGAACATCAACATGTTTTCAGTTTTTCATAGCTTTCCAGAACATACTGTATATGCATAGATTACAAGGGACCACTGTTATCATCTAGTCTGACCTCTGCAAGGCCCACAACTTCCCTGAAATAATTCCTGTTTGAGCTAGAGCAGGTCTTTTACAAAAACACCAATCTTGATTTAAAAATTGCCAGTGATGGAGAATCCACCACAACCCCTGGCAAGTTGTTCCAATGGCTAATTACCCTCACTGTTAAAAATGTGCACCTTATTTCCACACGGAATTTGTCTTCTAACTCTTGGATCTAGTTACACCTTTTCTGGATAGATTGAAAAGCCCATTATCAATTTTTTGTTCCCCATGTACGTACATACTGACTGGCTTTTAGGGTTTTCTTTCTTCCTCTCTTTTCTTTTTTCCTTCCCTTCACTCTCCTCCTCCCCATACCTTTTCACTGACAAAACAGGAAAAGCAAGGTTACAGAAAGAAATCCAACACAAATCTTGGCATGGCGACAATATTGTTTTATATTGAACAAAAAAAAAAAGCTTGAACAAAATATATTGACCTTCTCACTCCCCTGCAGACTGTGACCCGGCTTTAGGAAGGAGAAAAGGAGTTACAGTCTGTTGTGAGCAAGTGGGTGGGGAGAGAGTCATAAATTCTATGGCCTGTAGGGACCATTATGGTCATCTAGCTGGACCTCCTGTATAAACACAAGTTGATAAATCTCACCCAGTGATTCCCGCTTAGAACCCCAGAACTTCTGTTTCAGCCTGGGCACATCTTTTTGGGCTTTCCTCCCCTCAATTTTCTAATGTCTTCACAACAAACCCTTTGTGTCTAAAATGTTGAGTGCATGGTCTCCTCCTAAGAAGAGAAGTTTGGGGAAACTTTGAAGAATAACCAGACAAAAACATTTTGGAGATAGGACCATTTTAAATTTCTCAACAAAATCTCCAGACTTTTCCCTGTAACATCTAATCTCTGAGGTTTCCCGAATACAAAAATATAAAAATACTAAAATATTCTCCCCACCATAAATACCACTGATACTACAGGTGGAACCCTTCCTCTCTCTGCCTTCTTTAGAAGTGTTTTGAGATTTAATTTAAATATATGACTACATTTTTACTGACACTCATTTGTAGAATACACTCATGCTTCACCATTCATGAATAATACACACATTACAAATACATACTGATAAAATGTTTGGAACTCACTTCACCATCCTGTCCTATGCCCATATTCATAAATTGCTTCAAGTATAGCACATGTTAAGTGTTAAACAGGAATAGAGAAGCCTTCCTGGATTCATAGAATCATAGAATAACAGGGTTGGAAGGGACCTCCAGAGGTCATCTAGTCCAACCCCCTGCTCAAAGCAGGACCAAACCCAACTAAATCATCCCAGACAGGGCTTTGTCAAGCCTGACCTTAAAAACCTCTAAGGAAGGAGATTCTACCACCTCCCTAGGTAACCCATTCCAGTGCTTCACCACCCTCCTAGTGAAAAAGTTTTTTCCTAATATCCAACCTAAATCTCCCCCACTGCAACTTGAGACCATTACTCCTTGTTCTGTCATCTTCTACCACTGAGAACAGTCTAGATCCATCCTCTTTTGAACCCCCTTTCAGGTAGTTGAAAGCAGCTATCAAATCCCCCCTCATTCTTCTTTTCTGCAGACTAAACAATCCCAGTTCCCTCAGCCTCTCCTCATAAGTCATGTGCTCCAGCCCCCTAGTCATTTCTGTTGTCCTCCACTGGACTCTCTCCAATTTATCCACATCCTTCTTGTAGTGTGGGGCCCAAAACTGGACACAGTGCCCTAGATTAGGCCTCACCAATGTCAAATAGAGGGGAATGATCATGTCCCTCGATTTGCTGGCAATGCCCCTAATTATACAGCCCAAAATGCTGTTAGCCTTCTTGGCAACAAGGGCACACTGTTGATTCATATCCAGCGTCTCATCCACTGTGACCCCTAGGTCCTTTTCTGCAGAACTGCTGCCTAGCCATTTGGTCCCTAGTCTGTAGCAGTGCATGGGATTCTTCCGTCCTAAGTGCAGGACTCTGCACTTGTCCTTGTTGAAACTCATCAGGTTTCTTTTGGCCCAATCTTCTAATTTGTCTAGGTCCCTCTATATCCTATTCCTACACTCCAGCGTATCTACCACTTCTCCCATTTTAGTGTCATCTGCAAACTTGCTGAGGGTACAATCCATGCCAATGCTTGAATGCTCATCACCTTGCAGGCTAAATCTGATATACTTTGTAAGCTCTTTGGGTCTCAGACTGTCTATTCACAATATGTGTGTACAATGCACAGTACGATGGAGCTCTGATCCTTGAGTGCAGCTATTTTTATCTGTGTCTCATTTCACTTGTATAACAACATTCATAGCAGAGTCCCAAGAGCTAGGTATTATTAAGTATCATTAATTGTGTAGAGTGCATCTATGGCATACATATGCCTATGCAAAATGTATTACCAGTGCAGCCAACTATTGGGATTTTATTACGAGTCTTGCAATATTAGATGTTTTTCTTAAAGCCCCAGCTCCCGGAGACAGGGGATTTTGTGAGAATTTCAACTTCAAAAAGATATATTTCTAGCCTTCATGGTTTCAGAGAAAAGCCTGAAAAGTTGAAGGAAGTATATCCTACAAGCTCAGACACCATAAAAAATGTAAAAAGAACCTAACATTTATTAGTGTTTACACTTCAAGATTTTTAAGCCAATCTCATGATTTTTTGGGGCGTGAGGGGTGGAACTCCTGACACATAATCTTTAAATATTTGGTACTGGCACCGCTGAATTACTCTTAACCCTCCTTTCTTATACCTCTCCCTGCAGAAACTTTATTCTTTGTGCAACTACAGTCTGGCATCTTTCCCCCAGAGAAAGAAGGAATCAGTCAACATCTCTATATTTAAATATCCCATTATCATTATGAGTGAATAAACCAAGTGGGCTTAAACAAGATTAGGCCCTTTTTGTGCAAGGCATGCTACATACACGTACTAAGAGCCAGCCCCAAAGAGTTTACAGTCTACATAGACAAGAAAAAGGAATTATTATTATTCTACAGAAGGCAAGTTGAGGCACAGAGTAATCCAGTGATTTACCCAACATCGCACAGGAAGTCTGTGTGATTAACTGAACCCACATCTCCTAAATCCTACTCTGATGCCTTAGCCACAAGACTATCTTCCTTGTTATACAGTCTACAGCACTAGGATTCTCCTTACTGAATGCACAGATCTTCTATTAACTTTAATGGGATTTCTGTGCCAGTGTAATGATGACAACTAACCCATCGGGTAGCAGTGCCTGGTACTTATCTTCAGAGGGATTAATCATCTGTTCCCTCCACCTGAGCCTCTAATAAGGGTGAGAGAATAAGAGACACTTGCTCTGTCATTACTGATTTAGTTTTCCAGTCAGATTTATTAAACTGGGAATGTTACACATGCATTTGCTAAGCAGCATACTCTGAATTGTTAACAATTTGCAATGACGGAATAAGAATATATATATTTTAAAATATGTGCATGGTGTACCCGCCTATTATTAATCTTGACAAGAAATAATTGCACACAGTGCTGAGAAGTGAAGTTAATAGCAATTATATTAGAAATAGAAAGCAGACATTAGAAGTGTCATGTTAGGTCTGTGTCTATGCTCCATTTAATTAAGCAGCAGGTAATGTGAATTTTAGTGAAATGTTCTCTTCATTGCTATAATAAACTATAGAAATATGGTGCATTGATACCAATGAGCTCTAGTTGCAATACAGAATGAATGTATTAATCTCTGCCTTTGAGTTGCTTTGGAATGGGATTTCCATAGTATACTACGGGGTTTGAACACTCAGATGAATGGGAATTGGACATCCAAACTCCTCAGGCAGCTTTGGAAATCTGAGGCTTGTGTTATTTTTTCAATGATCTCTTGTTCGATGCCTGGAGGTGGGGGTAGGGGAGGCGCCTCTGGCAACCAGTGCACAGGTGGCCCTGGCTTTCTGACTAGACACCACAAGCTCATGAATTCAGTTGCCCTCTCTGTAACTGAGCCTTTTTTACATGGCTTTTATGGAGGATGTCACAACCATCACCCAGGTATGAAGTGGGTAATTACTATGAGTCCTCTCTTGAAGACGGGGAGCCTAAGGTTTTGGGAGGTTATATCTCAAGGAAGTCCAAAAATCAGTACAGTAGAGCCCCATTTATCTGACCCTACATTATTCATCTCTCTGTATTAATAGAACAACCAGTGCTCACAGGTCCAGAAGTGGGGTCTCTCTCCTGTAGCGCTGCAGCCTCGCACTTTCCCATTCTCCAGATTATCTGGATTATCTGGCCGCAGTCCCAGTTAGATCACATAAATGGGGTTCTGCTGTATCAGGACTAAAACCCAGGCCTCCTGGCCCATAGCTATTCCAGTACACCACAGTAATGTTTAGACAAGTCATTTAGGGTGGGGTTTTTCAAAGGTGCTTAACATTCACGTAACTCTGTTCCTATTGCAGTAAATTCCGTAAAGTCAATGGGACTACTGATGAACTTAAAGTTAGGTAAATGCTTAAGTGTTTTTTGGGGGGGAGATTGGAGACTTTATTCAGTATATTTTCAAAAATACATTTATTATTATTATTATTATTATATAAGATCTAGTTAGTTTTGCAGTACAGACATAATCACACATTAAATAATAATAAATAATTTATTATATCTTTATCATTACATATTTTGCAATATTAATACAAACTAATGGATGTATTTAATATGAACTATATCTCTATATTACAGAATGGTGCTTTGAAAGACCATGAACACTGGAAAATTTTTGGTGCATCCCAGCTTGCAGTTATAAAAGATGTTAAAATAAATATCTTTAGAAGTCTGAGGCCTGCTCTACACTAAGTGGGGGTCGAACTAAGGTACGCGACTTCAGCTATGCGAATAGCGTAGCTGAAGTCGAAGTATCTTAGTTCGGGCTACTCACCTGTCCAGACACCGCGGGAACGAAGTCTGCGGCTCCCCCGTCGACTCCGCCACCGCCGTTCGCGGTGGTGGAGTTCCGGAGTTGACAGGAGCGCGTCCGGAGTTCGAACGATCGCGTCTAGATTAGACGTGATCGTTCGAACTCCGAGAAGTCGAACACCGCCCATCCACCCGGCAGGTAAGTGTAGACCTACCCTAAATTATTTGTTCCAGTGAAGGGGAACAAGACTCTTCAGTGGGGGAGATAATAACACATTACTGTTTAGCCAAATGAGAAGTCTTATAATTCTGCTGTGCCATGCTAATGTTCTATACTCCAAAGAAATATTCTGTATTTTGCAATTTCCCTTGCAAAATACAATTGGTCATTGTATAGTTCCATTGAATCAATGCTGATTTTTTTCCAGCTTTTCTATTTGTAGTTATCCAACATTAATAAATAGCTTTGAATGTATCAGTGGTCAGCTCTGCTACAGAAAATCCTATGCTTCTATACTTATATCCTATATTTGCAAAGAACACATCTAAGTCACGCCATTGCCTTGGCCACTCTGAGTCCACATAGTCACATATTCCCTGTGCAAAAATGAATTATCCTCTTTTTCCCAAAAGGCATGGGGAACCCAGCCTCCGAATCTGCAATAGAAATCTGTGATGAAGACATTTATTTTTAGATAAAGCCTCTTGAGGTATTTTCTCAAGCCAGCATTTACTTATGTGGTAGAATCCAATCCTATCCCATCCTTTTGCCACACTTGTCCATAATTTGAATGTAACTTAAGCCCCAGGATGTACATCATTAACACAAAAATCTCTCTTAGCCAAACTGCCCTTCGTAAAAATCTATTCTGTATCCTGGTTCCCCTTTGGATAAATGGGGTTCCCACTGAATGCATTTGGACACTAGAAAGAACCTATACTACTGCAGTGACTCAAGTCTTTGCAAATATCTTATAAAACTGAATTACCTTTTCTAAAGTGCCTGTTTAAGTATTAGGCCCTGAAATAAACATTGCAATCTCATAAACATTAAGACATAAGCAAAGTATCTGCTTGATTCTGGTGACCAGTCAGCAGGTTTAAAAAGTCCAGACATATTTATTTGCAAAGGTTTTGGAACAGGAGGAAAAAGAACCAAAGGACAGTGAATTAGGAGACATTCTGAGTATGTCCCAGTAGGATGAATAAGATTAAATCCATGTTAGGATAATATTACACTAGAGGAAAAAGTAAACCATAACGGCATCTTTTGAATCACACACTCAGCAGTGTGCCGAAAATGACACACACTCACCTTATCCACCACACAGATCTGCCTCTTACTTTGCGCATCAAGGATTTCCACTTCAAAGTAAGTGATTTTTGAATGCCTGAGTAAGGGTGGTGATCTGAGCTGGCCAGCGGAGAGTACAAGCTGAGACAAGTTGAAAAAAGACCTCCTGTCATTCTGTGGCCCCGGCAGTGTGGCTCCATGCACAGCAAAGTCCTTCTTGTGTTCTGGAGTGCTCGGTTTATGCCTTCTGAACATTGTGTGACCCAGCAGCAGCAACTGTCATGTCGACACAGGACACTTCCAAGGGGAAATGTGTCCTCCCTGCATCAGTTAAATACAAGCATGGACTGATGAGACATTAAAGGTCAAGTGGCATTCCATTTTGAGAATCCAGTTTTATTTAGCAGGACTGAAAACAATGGCTCTCTAATCCATTTCTATATTTAACTTGCTATTGTGATGTGCTGCTTTTTATTTATTTATTTTTTAAACCAGTATTTGAAACAACACGTCCTACTTACTCCCTTTATCTTGATTCTCTACTATGACAAGTCAGTCCCTGAAATTCCAGGGCCAGAAAGGAATCAGGAATGAAATGCAATGAATTCCACAGTTATCTATCTGGGCTAGGTGTTTAAACATGTCCATATATGAAAAATATGTGAAATGTCATCTACCCTAGAGCTGTTTGTTAATGCACAAGGGGAAGTTAAAACAACAAAATGCCAGGACTTCATCAGCAGAACTCGAGAGCTGCTGACATATCCTGGTGGCAGAAAAGGTTTGGCATTTGGCTACATTTAATGCAATGCATGGTATGTTATATATTCAGAGCAGAATTCTCTCCTCAGCTATGCCAATACCATTGAAGCCAAAGAAATTATACCAGTGCAAGGCTCCATTTCAGGAAAGCGTTCACACTCAGAAAGAATGAAATCAATGGGACTCTTCATGTATTTAAAGTTATGTACACGCTTAAGAACCTTCCTGGGTCCTAGTAATTTGAACCCTTTCCCCCACCTAAATTCAATACCTTATTAGCCCTTTTTCTGATGTTCCACACTGAACTAAAAGAGGCCTTAATTTTATAAATAAGGGTCTGGTTAAAACAACACATATTTCCATCATGCCCTTACTACTGCTGCATTTGCCAGTGAATGTCTTTTCATAGAATTTGAGCAAAGCAGTAGCACCATATTGATGTTTTCCATCTCAAGAGTCTCACCAAACTCTGCACCATTTTATGCTGTTAAATGACACATATTTAGCAGGAACACCTCTCTTCCATAAATACGGAACAACACTTCTCTTCTAGCACAATCTCTAGGATGTTATTGGCAGAGCACCAAATAAGTGCTGAATTCAACCCACATATTAAAATCAACCTTGCAGCTATGGCTCGTGAAGCGTAGGCACAGAAAAAGTCATCCCACTTGTTTTATGGACAATGAACGCCATTGTGGGATAACAATCGGCAAGATAAAGGATTAACACAATTGCACTGAAAATAAGGCTCTGTTACATTTAAATCAATCATTACTTAAATATAATTTAGCAGTCAACCAATTATTTTGCTGAACACAAAGAAGCACTACGCAATATCTGGGAAATCAGCAGAATGGAAAGGAGAATGTGTTAAAATTAATACATTGACAGTGGCAAAGATACCAAAAATAAAATGTCTAGGACGAGGCCATGATCTTGCTTATCTTTATATGAGTGAGTAATCCAATTGGCTTGACTACAACAATCCACAGTACATAAAGTTAAGCATATGCATAAGTATTTGCAGGATCAGACCTGTATACTCTTTATTTTCCTGTTATAATGCTGATCTCGCCTTACCAGTTACAGCCAAATGGCAAAGAGATATGGGACTGCAAAACTGAATAAATAGGGCCTAAACCCACTCCCATGGAAATTAATGGCTTGACTTCAGTGGAAACAGAATGAGCACACAAAATAGCAAAATATATGTATGGATAACAAGAAAATGTACATTACTAAGAGATACTTGATCTATTATGTGATCCTACCCCTAGCTGATATGACTATGGAGGTTAACCTGAATCAAAGCAGAAGAAAGTAATACCCCAGATGTCTTCCATGGACATGTCATGGCACCTTTCTGCATTTGGGACCTCATACAAAACCCATTTTTAGATGCTAAAGCAGTTATGTGGCCAATGGTGTCTCTCATTTACTTCAATTAACTTTGGACAAGGCCCTTGATTTTGGAATGCAGATACATGTGATTTTGGGTAGAGGTTATAAATATAGGATGAAATCTTAGCCCCACTGAAGTCAGACAGTGTTTTGCCATTGATTTAATGGGGACAGGATATCACCCATACTAGCAGATATTGTTGATAAGGAATTTCAGCCTATAACTGAACTGGAGAATTCTAAGAGTGTGTCTACACTTGGAGGTAGAGGTGTGCTTCCCAGCTTGTGCAGGCATGCTCATCAAGCTAGCATGCTAACAATAGTAGCGTAACCGGGGCAGCACAGTCTTGCTGGGTTGAGTACAAATCCGCCAGAACCTGGTTACATACCCAGTATGGTAAATCTATGCTGTCACTCACTACTTCCTGTGCTACCCCTATTACACTATTATTGTTAGCATGGTAGCTGGATGAGAACTAGCACAAGTATGTCTACAGTAACTGGGAATCACACCCCTAGCTCCAAACTTAGACATAGCCTAAAGCTTATAGAAAGAGTTAATCTGGAAAAAAAACCTATCCTTAGGTCTATCTACCTATCTATCTAGTTCTAATATTAGCACTCAGCACAGTAGTAGCTGAGTGCCTTCCCAAATAAAAAAATCTACAAAAATGATATTTTTCTGTTCTTAGCCAATGGAAAATTACATTATGATAGATGAAGAGGTGCACCCTACAGCTCAAAAACCAGATAATAGGTATGGCATGAATTACAACCACAGAGTAGCCAATATGCCCAGTAGAACAAATATGGACAAATCTGATAAAATTTAGTCTAACTGTTTAGATCACTTGGAAGCAGACAGATTGGTGTTAACTGTACTGAACTAAATGAAAATATAGGAAAGTAAACATCAGCGAACACACAGTGAAGACTGGCTGGCTTTCTGGAAGATAAGCTTTAGTCAAACAAGTTATGGAGCTCAATGTGGGGATAATTGGATGAAATTCTATGCCTTTTTTATAGAGGTCAGACTCAATGAGCTAGTCATCCCTTCTGGCCTTAAAATCTCTTGATCTATGAAATACAAAATATATCTTAAACTTCTAGCTGTTTATTAATTACATTGAAAATAACAGACGTATGAAAGAATAATGGCAATGATGACTAGATCAGATGTACATACTAGAATAGCAAAAACACAGTGTAACAACATATGTAGTTACATTTAAAAATGAAATACAAAGATTTAAAACCATAACAAAACCTTTGCTGCTTATATTGAAAAAAAATATTTAACTTCCTGGATACATTTAAATGACATAATTTTATTATCTGATGTTGACAAATGAACAGCAGTAGATCAAAATCTATTTCCACTAAGTAAAACATCTGCAGATGTTTTGTATTCATATTACTTCAACACTCTGTTGGCGATAAGGTAAACAAATGTTATAGGATATCAATTTTTTTGGTGATAAATTGGATCGGTCCAGATCTGGTGTACATTGGCACAAAACCCTTGAAGGCAATGGAGCTATGCTGATTTTCACCAGTTGAGAATCCGATCTCCTCCTTTTCCTCTTAACTCATGGGTGGAAGGCTTGGAATACAGCACCCGTGATAGCAGTGAGTGGGGACTGATGGATGGAAAACAAATCATTTATGTACAAGATGGGTGAGAGCTACTCTTCCAAAAATAATCAAAGATAGGGCGAGTAAAACATAACCTGAGATTTAAAAGGGAGATGGCATACTGTAAGCAGCTGATTGGCCACTCATGTGTCAAGGGCTGTCCTGACCCGTTAAATTTCATCTCTGTCTTTTACCAGTGGCTTTGATGTGAAATAGTTAGGCCCATATGCTTCCCTCCTGTGCAGAAGTGCACATGGGGGTGGGGGATTAACAGCCAAATTCGACATCTCCATTGGCAGTACAGGGCACGCACATGCTTCCTATCCAAAGACTGCTGTGGGGTGCAGACTGAAGAAAGACCAGAGGCCTCAAAGGGAATGTCCCCAACCCCATGGAACCCCAGCAGTTGTGTGGCGAGATTGAGCCAGTATTAGCTGATATTACCATTGCACGACACGATGGTTTGGCAGGGCCAGTATCCATTGGCTCCCTGATGCCAGTTCATTCTGGAACCCTGGGAGGAGCCAAAGAGCACGTAATTGGAATCGAAGCTGCTTCCACCAGCTTCCAGTCTCTACAACTTTTCCTGCCACACCCGGGCCAGTGTTGAGAAGGAGCGTGCTGGCTATCATGCCACTGCTCTCAAAGTCTGGCTCTGCTTGCTTTCCCCACTTGGCTGTTGGGCAACACAAGCTCATATGCAGCTTTCCAGGTGGATCTGCTCCTCTCTGCACCATGCAGCGGGGCGGTATACAGGCCACAGGTTCAGGCTGATGGAACAATTTGAGATTTTACACACAAAAGGGATGTCAGCATTTTGACCTTTTGCAGCCTTCTAATATGCTTCCTTGCAATGAACAAATATGTATCTAGCAAGAAGCATCTGGAGAAAAGCAGCAGGTTTGAATGGCTAGGGCTGTACACTGGGA
Source organism: Mauremys reevesii (assembly GCF_016161935.1). Taxonomy (NCBI): domain Eukaryota; kingdom Metazoa; phylum Chordata; order Testudines; family Geoemydidae; genus Mauremys; species Mauremys reevesii. Next base: position 7,819,027 of record NC_052627.1, read on the forward strand.
CTACGAGATCTGCCCTCTCCTGGCTTTGCCACTGACCTGCCTGGGGACCTTGGGCAATTCGCTTCCTACCTGTTTCCCCTCCCATCCATTGTCATGTCTATGTAGATAGTTAGATCCTTGGGGAAGAGTTGTTTCTTATTGTGTCTTTGAACTGTGTCTAGCACACTGGGGCAACAATCTCAGTTAGGGCCTCTGAGTGCTACTGAGACATTAATAATATTTGCTAATCTTTTGTACTCATATTTCCCTCCTCCTGGAGCAAAAGGAATTTCCTATTGGTCTACAGTATTTGGCTGTTAAGGCAGCAGAGAGGCAGCATCTCTGTCACTCAGAGCTCCTGTCGGCACAAGCTCACCCATCACTGTTTTATCACCGACATTCCAATCTGCGTTGTGGAAGTAGAATTCCTCCTTTCCCACAGGAATCTTGATTAGCGAGAGCCCCTGAAATGAAGGCTGCTGAGTTCCGCTCCAGCAAGAGAGATTCCATTGGCCGAATTATGGCTGTTCCCATGCCAGCCTAAAGCTAGGCAGGCACCCAAATTCATATCTCAGCAACTATATAAGGGCCTAATTTTTGGAGACCCTGCCATTAATTTTGGTGTAAGTTGTGTGTGTTCAGTCTTTATATAAATTACGTCCCTTTTATTCACGTGCCTACGTACGTATTTTAAGTCCCTGACTTTATGCACTCAGTTTGAAAATGCTGGCCATAAATTGCTTGTGTGCCCCTTTACTTGCCATGGCTAGGAGTTTAGGAGTGAGTATGCCTGTTGGGTTAATGACTTTAAAAATGCTGTTGATTCTGCTATGTGGGTTGATTCTTTACAACTAGAATCCACTTTTGAAACAATCAAGATAGGAACATGTACATGCGCATAACTACTTAGGCTACTAGAATCTTGTCTACACGGAGGCATATACACTATCACAAGATGCTACATACCATATATTTAAAGTTGTATAAAATGGTATATAATATTATCCAGTGTTATTTAAGCACTAGTATTTGATTATGTAATTAAAGATTGCATTGTAATATGTTTGCACAATACTTTGGTGTTTTCTAACTTTCAAGTACTTAACCATGCAATTTTCACCATAGTTTTTTATATAGAATGTCTAAATTGTATATATATTTACACACACACACACACACCACCATACTCTTCAGGGTGGGATTTTTCTAAAGCACTCAGTACTGGCTTAAATTGGCTCCATTGAAACCAAGGATACAGCAGCCAAAGAGCAGGTACTATGGCTTGGGGAGAAAGGCACACAGTTGGAACATGGTGGCTGCATAACATAGACCAACCCTGAGGCTGCTCTAAGTTATGCTTGCGGCTGAAGCCAGCTCCCCGTAGTTTGGGGTATCCCGGAAATATAAAAGTAGTGCACAGTCATCTTTTTCCTTCTTAGCCATCCTCCTCATGCTCTGGAGAAGCTGAGGATCTAGCCCCACATGCATCAGCAGTAGGGGTCAGTGACTGGATGTTTGATAATATGGTGTCCATTAGAGATGGTGCCACCTCTCTGCCACAGCTGGCTTCACTGGTGGTCCTAACAGGAGACCCTATTGTGCCAGCATCGACATGGCGTATGTTGAGGGGTACATGTAGCCGGGGATTTCAGACTTTGAGCTGGAAGCACCATGCTGAGCTGAGGCAATCAACTGGAGCTTACCCACAATGGGGTTTAGATGCAAAATACCCATTTGATTGAGCAGTGTTTGCTGGGAGTTCACAGACTGTTAATTTCCATTAAGGGAAGGGTGCAGAGATTTTGATGGTTTACCACCTGCTAGTTCAACAAGAATTGTGTACGTAAATCCGAAAAAGCAGAGTGGGTTTGGTTTTGTTCATCTTGAGCCTCTTGTGAACCTTCTCTCCAGTTGCGAGATTGTGGGGTTTTATTAATTTATTTAATGTTGTGCCCCAAATGGCAAAACTGGTTGCGTTCCAACATTTTTCAGGATTTAGTCACCTACAGGCAGAGACCAAGCAAGGGGAAATTTCAGCTCATGAAAAGTTGTGAGTAACTGAAAACAGGATTGGAATGGAAACCAATAGCCAGACAGACAGACAGATAGTCTACACAATATGCCCCCCTCAACCCTCACCCCTGGTGTGAATGTATGATTTAACAAATGTTAGACAGCTGGAAGATGGCTAGACATTAAATTACATCTGAATGTTACTGCAGTTAGTGCCAGTCTGCAGCAATGGGTCATATTACACTTGGCAGTTTTTCTTGAATGAGAGGTATCACCACCCCATGTGCTAATTCTGCAGTGTAACATCACTAGTTTCATGTGATGCTGGAGAAAGTTCAATATCAGAGAGTGCAGCACTAGGAAGATATGTGCCTAAAGACTGTCAGTGACAGACAGTTTGGATTTGACAAAGCCTTGGGGGTGGAGTTCTGAATCCTCATGCATGCCTGTGCCTGGACGAGCAGGCAGACATGGATATAGAACTCCATAGCATACTTATGAAAATTATGTAACCTGGACAAACCCCTGCTTATGTGACAGCCACCATCTTGGGTGACACCAGGGTTGAACCAGGGACCTCTTGAATCAAAAGCCTGGGTCCTACCAGGTTGAGCTAAATAAACAACCTCTTAGGCTGGGACATGTAACAGGCTCATATCCTCTAAGGACTGAGTATCACATGGCATCTATAAGCCACACTGATCAGTAAGTTATAAACACTCTTCCCTAAACATAGGGAGCCAGCAATGGTCTGTCATGAAACAATGGCAAAACAGACATGTATCAAGACCTGTTATGAATTTTACACAAATCAAAGCAAAATTACCTAAACTTATTTATTTGCCTTCTGAGGAACAACATTCTCATCAATATAGCATGCAAGATTTACAGCGGTGACTAGCGATGTTGGCTGCCTTCATGTCTGGGTGCTGAGAACCCAGCCTCTGACAACCTAGGCCAGTGATTTCGGCATTCATTTTAGTGAGGGGTAATGTTTGCCCTTTGCGGCTGCAAAGCAGAGGAGCTAAAGGCTGGCAAACTGAAGCACTCTACAGCGCTCCAGGTAACCTGCTATCCCAAACATCACAGCCACTAAGGGGACAATAGCCAGGCCTAACTTGTCCCCCATCTGACTAATGTTTTAACTGAATGCTGCTATTACCCGGAAGTACTAAGTGGCAGGAGGTGACCATGAATGTTGCTACTGTTAGAAGAGCGGTAGGGTGCACCTCTTGCCTCGCTGCCTGGGGTTACCTGATCCTGCACTAGCAGGATTCCTTTTACTGTATAGTCAGCAAGCTGCTGTGCAGAGAGAGCTATGGAGCTGGTAGGGCAAGGAGGAGGAGCATCAGCCCACACAGTGAAACTCAGCCAGCCTCTCTCAGTCAAATTTTTGCCATCCAAGTGCCAATGGATGGCTTCCCCTGTGGTACTCAGAATGGGAACCTGCAGGGATGGATTAAGGCAGAGAGTGGTTTTCAAACTTTCTAGGCTGTGTACCCCTTTCCAAATAATGTAGTCTACCACGTACCCCCATCTGAGATAGGGTCATAATATACCTATGATTAGATTGCCAAGTCTGACTTAATAAAAGCCTTTGTCCACCACTACAGGATTCTTCTCATGAAGCCCCTGATGAGAACTCGCGTACCCCTAGAGGTACTCGTAACCCTGGTTGAATACAGGCCCCTGCCCTGGCCCTTCTGCCTAGAGTCTGTCACGACCTCTGAATCTCAAATTATTAAAATGTCAGTTTCTAGTCCTCATGGTCGCAAGAAAAAATTGAAAACATGGCCTGAGTGTAGTTACATCTGCCTAACACTGCAGACAGTATAACAAGAGCTTTGAACTCTCCATTCAACTTAATGCTTTGGGGTGAAGGGGATGGTCCCTGCCAACACAACCCTACCCGCTGACAATGGTCTGGAAGTGGAGATAGCATCCTTCCTCCACTAGCCCAAAAGATGGCTTATTACTGCTCCAAGTAGGAGTGAGGCCACATCACATGGGTAGGGTCACAGAGTCAGGGAATGTATGTCTAGGGCTCTGTAGGTCTTAATCCATGCCTGAGACTCTATGGCTGTATGAATACAACACAGGACTCTATCGGCCACCCAGACATCATGAGAAATCTAGGAATAGAGTTTCTGAGAAGCATGATCAGACTCTATTTGTTTTCTAGCAGGTATCTCAACATGTAAATGAAGATTCACCAAAGCCCAGCGTCCAGACTTAGCTGGAGGAAATTCCCTTTTATATACAGTACTCTGCAGCTTGGAGCGGGCACTAGAAGACAGTGACAAATCCCAGTGAGCCTGAATGAAGTTCCCGACGACTCATTGTGCTCAAATAGATGCTTGCTGCTGAGCTTCAGGATATGCCTGCCGTGTTCCAAGCTGTGAGCACTGCAGACATTACAAACTTTTGCTATCTTGGCCCTGTCATCTCAGAGCCCACCTATGGATTCTACCACTGGCAACCGGCCCACAAAAGCCTCTGCAATAGCAGTGCCCATACGTTTGCTGTTGAATCCCATACAATGTCAGATTCCTGTTCTCACACACTCCCTTGCTCTCCAGCGTGCTGTTCGCCACAGAAAACGCTCTATGATGTTTTGTCTCCACAGTGAGTGACATGTGGGATTGCTGGTCAGCATTATCACTTGCTGCCAAACCTTTTCGGGGATGATATTGTCATTGTCAACAAATCACGCTGGTGAGTGAAGCGCTGGTAATGAGGCCAGCTCCACAATGCATAAATCATCTATAGCTAGAAAGGCTGGCTATTAAAGGCAGTGTGGGCAAGGGAGGGAAGGCCTTGAACTGAGAAGACATTGGTTCTATTTCTGGCTCTCTTACTGGTCTATGTGTCCTGGTGGTTCTGTCACTTCACCTGTCTTTCCTTTCCCTGTCTTTTCTATTAAACTGCAAACTCTTTCCCTGCTAATCATTTAATTGATGAGGAGGGAGCTACTGGACAGGCTTTTATAAAGATGCCAAGTCCCTTTGTCAATCAGACTAATAATAAGATACTGTGTTGGATTAGAGACAAAACTCCACTTTCTGCATTTTGGCTTCATTTCAGCTCATCCTAAAAGGCAACATTGGGCAACCTTTCCTCGTGCTAATAACTTGTGCAAATAACTCAGCAGCATGAGGAAAGCATGCACGCTCTAGCTCAGAATTCTCCACCCATCTCGGCACCTAACACGTGCCCAAACTGAGGTGAATGCCATGGTGCTTTGCTGAGAGTCTCTTTCAGCTGGCCAGAAAGCACGGACAGCAAGTTCCAATGTATTTCATGGTGGCTGTGTGTTATCATGCCACTTCACAGAGTAGAGAGAGAGGGACTGAGTGGATTAATGAGGCACAGGTGCTGATATCCAGCACTTTGTGTCAGTGCAACCTTACTTCATGTCCTCACTTACTTTCATTGGAGTATTTTACTGACAGCATTGTTTTGTTTTGTTTTTTTTACCCTCCATCCTGGAACACATCCTGAACCGATAATGGACTGTAGCTTAACAGGATCAGATCAAATAACTGCATTATTGGAAGTCCATCACCCACAAAGTAAGGATAATGAATCCTAATGATAATGAATACAATGATGCAAAGCCATTCCCACAAATGGGAGCAGAGTAGGACTGACAAAACCATGTGCCTATCCCGATGTAGCAAACATAAAACCTGCTATCCTTTACACAAGCTATTGTGGTAACCACCATGCTATTAAAAACTCATACGCCACATAGTGAAGATCTGGGAGAAAGTTATTGCTAAGAGACTATAAAGGTCAGTGACAATCAGTTTGGATTTGTGCCAGGCAAGTCAACAATGGATGCTATCTGTGCATTAAGTTTGCTTGTGGAAAAATATAGAAAAACAAGGAAAACCCTGTGCATAGTATTCATTCATCTTGAGAAGGTTTATGACCATATTCCAGGAGAAGTCATCTGATGATGTATGAGAATGGAACAGATACCAGTAGACTATAATCAGACGCATACAGGACATTTATGAGGGTGCTGTTACCACAGAGGGAAGGCTGTGTGGACAAACTGAACAGTTTCTAGTCAGAGCTGGAGGACATCAAGGCTCAGCACTCAAGTCCTTTTTCGCTCGATGCCCTGACAGAGAACACGCTGGTGCATGCTTTTTTGCAGATTAAAGTGTTCATGGGAGAGAAGAAAGAGAAGATGGAAGATGAGATGTGTACTTGAAAGAAATGGCATGAAAATCAACAGAAATAAATAAAACAGAAGTTCAATTACCTAGGTTTCATAGTACAGGATAATGGTGAATTCAATGACAAACTTATAAGCATAACAGCAAAGGCATGGACTAAATGAAGAGAAGTGTGCAGCGTGATTAGGGTATAGAAGAATGCCTATCAAATTGAAAAGCAAGATCTACTAGCTGGTAATTAGGCCTGCACTTTTGTACAGCTTCAGATGCTGGACACTGAGAGACAGGAGCAGATCCTGAATACAGTGGAAATGAAAATGTTAAGATGGATGGACTGAGTTCAGAACGAACAGTTTAGAGGAAATGTGAAGGTGGTACTTGTTATTGAAAAAGCCAAGGGAATCCAGGCTTAGAATGGTTTAGGGGGCATTCAAAAAACAAGTCACAAAGAGTCTATAGGAAACAGGTGTTAAACTTAGAATTGGAGAGTAAGAGAAGGCCCAAACTTAGACGGAGGGATGTTACACAAAAGGATTTGATTAGATGTGGAGTTTTTGAGGAACCGATTCAAGACAGAGCGGAATGGAGAAGAAGGACTCGAATATCCAACCCCATTTATATGGGACTAGGGGTAAAAGAAGATCAATCAATCAGAAGTAGAGCTGGTCATTTTTATTTTCTCAAAATATGCTGTTTTGTTAAAGTTTTCCCCAGGAAGATTTTTGAGGTCTAGGGTTTGCTGATCATATCTGACCAGAGAGAGACCCAGATCAAACACCTGATGTCTTTGATCCCAAACCAGCTGTTTTGACACAATTCTGTTGCATAAAAACATTCAGAAGGTATGACTTTTAAAAAAAAAAACCTCAAAACTCGTGAAATGGAATGGCCTTCCTCTAGACAGCTCCAATCAGAATATTACCGTATATGCAGCAGGGGCGTGGAATAGATTTCTTTTTGGAGTTTGGCATGTGAGCAATGGAGTGCTGTAAGAATCACCAGACTTGATCAGATCCATAGTCCTTCAGTATAATATCCTGTCTTCAACAGCAGCCAGCACTAGATGCTTCAGAGAAAGGTGCAAGAAACCCCACAATAGCAGTTCTGGGCTACTCTGCCTCCAGGGAAAGTTTCCTCCTGACTACCGTTAGTTAGAGATTGCCTTAAACCCTGATTCAGGAGGTGTTAAATCCCTTCCAAAGCTCTTGTTTATTTTTAATTGTTTACTATTATAATTCTGGATATTCTTGTGATCCATATAAATATCGAATCCTTTTTGGAATAATGCTAAACTCTTGCCCTCAAGACTATGTACATTATTACAGGTTAGACAGAAACATCTGTCAGGGACAGTCTAGGTGTACCTGGTCCTGCCTCTGTACAGGGGAATGGATTTAGATGACTTCTTGAGGTCCCTTCCAGCTGCACATTTATATGATTCTATATATGCACACGTGTACCAAAGAACATTAAGGTTGAAAAGTCAAGCACTTGGAGGTTAGGAAATGCTAGATTTAAGGTTGCCTTAATTCAGCCTCCTTGTGCATATGCATTATCATACGTCTTTAAACACATGATCAAACTATTTTTTTCACAGGAGCCCTGCCTCATTGGGCACACTTGTGAAAGACTGAAGCAACCTTGCTTTTGGATTTTGTTTTACTTCCTCTCCTATGCTATCCTTAATTCTTGATTATTATTTGTACCAAAACAGCACTTACAAGTCCCAGTCAGAGTCTGAGCTGAATGTGTGCTAGAAATAGATGAACGATCAACTCATGCTCTGGGGGCTTTTTTCATTCCAGTGTCTTATTTAAGATTCTATAGGAAGCCTGTGTCAGAGCCAGGACTATAATTATTATTCAGATTACAGCGGAACCTAGTGACCCCAAGTAAGACCAGGGCCTCATTGGGCTAGGCATTGGATAAACACATGTGAAGTTGGCCCTACCCGCAGAGAGCTCACAATCTCAGCCAATGAAGTGTGGGATGGGACACAAAAGTGAGGTCACCTGGTGGGACAGTAACAGAGCTAAGAACAGAGGCCAGGTGTCAGAGGGTAGCTGGCCTTCTCAGGAGGTCAGGGGCTGAGCCTACCTCTTTCAGGCCATTAGTTAGGCAGGGAAGTACTAAGGGCGCAATAAAAGGCAGCTAGTCCCAGTGCGGGAGGGGAGGCTGGCTAGTGAACAAAGGCTCTTGGGGAGAGAAACAGAGTGAAAGCTCCCAAAGGGAGGGTGTCTCGGGGGGACCTGGTGAGGAGGTTCACCAGGAAAGGAAACCAAGAAAGAGAGTGTCCTAGGTGGGGGAGGCTCCTAAAAGGGAGGAGATAGGACTGACAAGTCTCAGTGGAACCTGTTCACCCTGAAAGGACTTCACCAAGGAGCAGCAAAGCCAGAGCAGAGGAATTATATGCTGTTCAGAGGAAGAGTCATTGTGGTTTGAAAACTGTGGGGGCCTTCACCGAAAAGGAGAGACCCAGCTCCAGCTGATGCCAAGAGGCGCTCACTCCAGAAGAGGGTTCCACAATAAGAGGGCCTTACTGACAAGGGACCTGGACATAAGTGGGGTAAGTTAACTCAGCCCCTTCCCCCTCGAGCTAGAGACACTGGGGTGGAGGCCTATATGCATAATGTTCCACCTTTGGATTAAATAAACTAGACCCCTGAAGGGTCACTGTTGAATATACATAAACCTCATTAGACAAATTGAAACCATTTATGTGAAATGAGGCAGAGATGTAATTGGATTGCTGCACTAGGACTCCTGGGGGCACTCCAGGGGTGAGTGCCCCCCACCACACTAGGTGACCACGCTCACAGTGAAACGCCCTTTTCACTTGACAACAATGCCTCCTTGGAAGCAGAAGTGGAAATAGGACCTGGTCTTCACCTTTCCTCCCCTAATTATCTTATTTTAAACCTCACTTTGCCAGGAAGGACAAAAATGATCCTATTCTATGAACTTATACCAAGATGTAGTGCAGAATGAGTTAATATAAACCTCAGAAAAGAGTGAGATTTCAGTGCAGGCACCAATAACTTGAAGAGAAGCAAACCCAGCAATGCCATGATCCCTCTGAATTAGTGAGCTTTATGAATGAAGGAGGAAACGTTTCTCACCACACTCTTCATTGCCAGCTATTTTCCCTTTACTTGTGCTAGGTTATATCGCATCTACTTGCAAAGTTTACAAGCGTACAAAGAGGGAAGCATTCTCAAGTGCTGTCTGCTATTCAGCTAAGCCAGCAGGGAAGAACTGACTGTACCGCATAAGTCAGCAACACATTTGTTTGCCTTGCCCACTGGCGTAAGGGAGAGGAGAGACTTGCTGCTTATATTAGCCCTCGTCTGACAACTCTGTGGTAAGTAATTTGGCACTAAAGACAAACCCAGCTAAAACAGTTGCCATAGTAGACTCTGAAACCTTGACAGGACCTGATATGTAAGCTCAGGCTGCCAACAGGCAGCACTTGTGGCTTGACACATTAGGAACAGCATGTCACTCACCGCCTCCACAGCTTAGTTTTAAATCTAAGGGCTCCCACTCAGGCAATGACTGTTTTGCAATAAATGTCAGGACAGCCACCATGTGTGTGGCACAAACCAACAGAATTAGCTTCTATTATTAAAAAGAACAATTACAACATTACTCTTGGTCATTAGACCGAAAAATGCAACTACAGAACATGGCTGTGATGTATATACCTGTACGGGATTCACTGTAATGTATATAGAAGTGGTGGAGAAAGCTGTGTCATAATTTGCAGGGCCATGAAATAGAGTACATTAATTATTGACCTTCGGGCATCTGATCTGCGCTCTTCCCACTAATCCAATTGTGACAAGGTATACCCGACTTTCTCTGCTCCCAGCCTAGAAAACCCAACAAGTCTTGCTCCTCCAGGGTCTAGAAGGGCCAGGAGGAACTAACCAATCAGGAGCTACCAGGTAGATTATGAAGGCTTTCCTGCATCAGCTAAGTAGGAGTGCTGGGTAAAGCTGGGACAGGAAAAGAGCTGAGTCCTAACCCTGGACCTGGGCAAAGGCCTAATCCTTGGACTGCACCTTTGCAGTTGTACAGCCAACTGGTTTCTTTTGTTGGTGTTTGTTTAAAAGTTTAAAGGCAGACAGACACATTGAGTTTAGCTTTAGCTCACTATTAAATGACTGCAAATCAGCCCTCTGCATGAGTCATCTTGCTGTGGATAAGATGAGACAATATCTCCACTGGACTTATTCTAAGTCCATGAGCAGTTTCAAACCAGTGCCATTAAAAAGCAACACCACAGCGACCTGCTAGAGACATGAGTCTCTTTTCCTCCCTCCACCCACAAGTGGGGAATTTGTACTCCAAGTTGGAGGCAGAGAATAGGCAGTATTCAATCCTGGACCAGCGACGGCTTTAAGGTCTAATATCTTGCAGCTCTTCAGGGCTGGAAATCAAAGTGTTATACCATTGGAAAGGGGAAATTCACAGCTTCCCAATGGGATACACTGCAATTGATGCTAGCCTTTGAGATTACTGAGATATGAGACTTTAAGGTGAGAACATTTTTATTAACCGAAAAGCTTTTTTGAAAGTCTGGCCCCACTTGTAGTTGATGAGCACTTTGGAAAATGACACTCAGTGCTTGACATTTTGATGTCATAGTAAATAACACAGATTAAGACTAGAAGGTACCATGATCATCACCCAGTCTGACTTCCTGCATGACACAGGCCAGAGAATGTCACTCAGTGATTCCTGCATCGAGCCCATATCTTGTGACTGAGCTAGAGTATGATTTTTAGGGAGACGCTGAGTCTTGGTTTAAAGCCTTCCTTCTATGTTCTGCTCTCATGACGTGGTCAAAAGGTTTATTACCAGCAAAGGAAACTGAACAATCCATGTCAGTACCATATACCTGAAACTCACCATGTTGCTGTTTGCTGTTTTGTTCTGTTGACAGCAAACGATTAGCAAGCACTGGACACATTCTGAGTCCCTATGCTTTACTGAGTGAAATCATCTATACAATGATTTTTAGCACTGTTCTGTGTCTCAGGGTTCTTGGCTTCTTGTCAGCTCCATGATGAGTTGGCCAAAGCTGGGAGTCTCCTTAATGCTGTTGGTTGTTACTGTTCTTGGTATGAAGGCATCAGGAGTTTCACTCTGTCCTATTCAGGCTAAAAAGGGCTAAGGATGCATTGCAAAGTGGGGGACGTGATTAGTGAGATTCATTTATTGCATATTGTGACTATTGTTTATATCTGTGTTTACCCTCTATAAGATGCCCAGATGCTATGGTGATGGTTACTGAATACATTTGGATAAATAAATAAATCAGCTAAAAATTCACAAAAATCTGTCCCAGGCTGCTATTTTTTGCATTTACATCTTATTTCCAAATTCACTGCATTTAAAGGGACTCGGCTAGCAGGGCTGGTGCAAGGAAGTTTTGCGCCGTAGGTGAAACTTCCACCTTGCGCCCCCTGCCCCAGCCCTGTGGCAGCTCCTTGCCCCCCCCTCCGCCTCTGCTCTGCATCCTCCCTGAGCACGCCGTCCCCGCTCTAATTCTCCTCTCCTCCCAGGCTTGCAGCGCCAAACAGCTGACCGTGCGTTCGGGGAGGAACCGCTGTAAAAAAAAAAATTGGGGGCACCGCTTTTCGGCACCCCCAAATCTTGGTGCCCTAGGCAACCGCCTAGTTCGCCTTAATGGTAGCACCAGCCCTGTCGGCTAATTCCCTCTGGGCCATGAACATTGACTAGCTAAGCACTGAACTGCCTGTGATGGGAAAACAGACTCAACCTCGGCTTCCCCTTCATTCTGTGCTACCATATTGATTTCTTAACCTCTTGGTAAAAGTACAAGAATTCTTCAAGGTTCCTGTAAAGTTTCTGGCCTTGATTCAACTTTTGTACTGAAAATTTTGATATTTGGTCAAAAACAAACATTAGAGCCCAGACCAGAAATATTTTCATTCAAAATGGTGCTATGGGGCCTGATGGGAGTCGTAGTTTGGATGCCTTATGCTTCCATTCTGCCTGGCTCTGTGATCAGAGTCTCTCTCTCATAATGCGTCATAGGTAGGGACTCATGTGATGCACCCCTTCCCCCCCACCAAAAATGAGAATGTGGTGCATCATGGGAGATGTAGTCCAGCCCAGGAGCCCAGCCCATAGAGGCAAATGGAAGTTGAAGGCACCTTAACTACAACTCCCAGGAGACATCACATCAGTTTGAAATAAAACGTTTCTGTGGAAATTTGACAAAAATGAAAACAAAAATGCTAAATTTTCCATGGAAAAGAACACCGATTTTCCAATCAATTCTAGCACAGAGGGAATAAGGCACTTGCCAAGTGCACAAAAGAAATTTATGGTTGAGTGGGAAATTGAACTTGATCTGCTTTTTGGACTAGCTTGGCTTATTGAGAGGCAAGGAAATGAACAAGGCAGCCAGCACAAAATACACTTACACTGCACACCTTTTTAAACAGCTATTCACCGTCATTTTGCACCAGTAAACCACTTACATGATTTAAACAATGTTCACCTATCACTAAAAAGGTATATCTCCAGCCGGGATGCTATGTCATTAAAGCTGCAAGTCACCTTAATTGCAAGAAGAGTGTAATTACTTGCAAATGAACCTTACAATTTAACTGAAACCAAACTGTACCAATAAATCAATCCCAAATATTATAGGGCCACGTCAACTGGTGTAAGTCCGTGTAGCACTATGAACTTTGGCACAGGTAAAGATTTGGCCTACAGTTCTGAGGCAAAAAAAGGATCTATGTCTTCCATAATGTTCTTTTTGTCCAGTTACATTGCCTTAGAACTATGTTTCTATACGGTGAGCATATTACATGGAAATGCCTGCAGATTACCAATTATTCTTTGATAAATGCCATCCCGTAGAGCAGGGTTTCTCAAACATGGGTCGCCGCTTTTGTAGGGAAAGCCCCTGGCGGGCCGGGATGATTTGTTTACCTGCCCTGTCTGCAGGTCCGGCCGATCATGGCTCCCACTGGCCGCGGATTGCTGCTCTGGGCCAATGAGAGCTGCTGGAAGCAGCGGCCAGTAAGTCCCTCAGCCCGTGACACGATAGCTTGTTAGCTCTGCCAGGGTACCAGCCAGCTCCTGTGGAGTTAGCTACACTTTCTTGGGTCATTAGTTAAAAAGAAAAAAAGAAAAAGGATCATATTTAACAGCCATAATGGTGGCCCAGAGCTGCTCTCAGATAGTCATCACCTGTGCCTTGGTAGGATCAACCCCTTCAAAAGGTACAATACAAATCAAATGGCTGGAATTTGAAGCTAGACAAATGCAGACTAGAAATAAGGTGTACAATTTTGTGTGAGAGTAATTAACCACTCGACAGTTTACCAAGCTGGTGCATTCTTCATCACTGACAATTTTGAAATCAAGGTTGGATGGGTTTTTTACTGAAAGATCTGCTCCATGCATTATTTTGGGGAAGTTCTATGGCCTGGGTTATACAGGGGGTCAGACTGGATGATCCCCATGGTCCCTTCTGGCCCTGGAATCCATAAGCAGATGCAGGGATTACTTCACTCACTATTGTAATGCAGCCACCTCTGGGATGAAAAGGGGTTTAATAGCAACACTTGGCCTCACACTATGGTGCTAAAAATAATTGTGTAGATGATCTCACTTAGGCTGGAGCTTGGGGTCTGAAACCAACTCCCTTCCTGGCCTTCAGAGCCCAAGCAGGATCATCTACACAGTTATTGTTAGCACGGTAGCACTAGCCTGAGTCTGTAGATCAGGGTTCTGAGACTCGTTGCCAAGGGGTTCTCTTTAGCTGCGTAGACCACTATTCATCATGGAAGATGTAATCTGGCCAGGGGGTAAAACCTATAGGGGGCATGACAGTCCCAAAACTACAAATCCTATGAGGCATTGTGGCAGCTCAGGTGGACACAGAGATTAATGTCAACCCAACCCAAAATGAAAGATTTCCGTTTCAGGCTGAGAAACGGAACTAAAACACATTGATTCAAGAACATAAAAATCTTTCATTTCAGTAAAATATATATCTATATAAGCAAATATTCTGACATTTCTCAATCAAAACCTTTTGGAACTTTTTGTTCCAGAAAGTTTGGAGCTTTTGGCAGTTTTCCCCAATTCAGGATGAACACAAATGTCAAAATATCACAATTTCCCATAAGACAAAAATTCTGCTCTAGTCATTCCATTTGTTAGGTCGCAGAACAAACAAACAGACCCCTTAGACTGGACGTCACAAAATCTTGAATGACCAGAAGTGCTCAGGATCTTAATCTTTCATCTCACCTGAATACCAGCAACTCCAGCTGCACAGTGTCCCCATAGGGCAGGGGTTCTCAAACTGGGGGCCGGGACCCCTCAGGGGGTCATCACGCTATTACATGGGGGTCACGAACTGTTAGGCTCCACCCCAAACCCCGCTTTGCCTCCAGCATTAATAAGGATATTAAATATATTTAAAAGTGGTTTTATTTTATAAGGGGAGTTGTACTCAGAGGCTTGCTATGTGAAAGGGGTCACCAGTACAAAAGTTTGAGAACCACTGCCATAGGACAATGCAACAAATCTTGCATCTTGACATGGGGATTAGACTAGATGACCCTTGCCATCCCTGATTTGGCAAGACTGGAGCATTTTGCAAATTTGTGCTGGTTTCATTGAATTGTTAGTCTGTGGATTTTTCATTTTCATTTTTTAAAAACAATATGTAAAGCCTTTACAAATGCTTGAAATAAAAAACAAAACATTTTGAAATCAAGGTGCTTGGTCAGACTCAAAATGGTGTTTTGTTTTTTGTTTTAAATTTTGATTAACCAATTTAAAAGAAAATTGTTTCAGGTTTTTTTTTTTGGACTGAAATATTATCTATTCACAGCTCTCTATTCAAGAGTAACCCCAGTTCAAAACCTAGTAAATTGAAGTGTGTGTTCAAGGTAAAGGACTAAACAGAAAAATAATAACCAGGTCTACCTATAAATGCAAACGTTTGACAATTAAATTTTTGTTGGCATGGTAACTGGATGTCTTTAAATAACGTTAATTAAAATGTCCCGGCCATACGATGTATAAATATATGGTAGTTATTATGGTCTTTTCTATCACAATAAATACAAGATGAACTTCTAGTACTTTCATTACTTAAAATAAAGGGACAAACTGATGACCACAGAATTTGGTAACAAAAACTGGACAACTTTGAGGGAAAAGATATCAACAACTTATCAAAGAGGATAAACAAATCCTTCACCTTATGAGTGAAATGGAACAGAAGCAAGAACAGGAATGAAGAGAGACTCTGAGCCAGAACCTCAGCTGTTGTAACTCAGGATAGCTCCACTGATGTCAACAAGGCTATGTTAATTTATACAGGCTTAGAATCGGTCTCTTTATTTATACTCTAATCAGCAGTAGCTTTGGCAGTTGTATACTGTGCTACTGAGTGAGATTCTGATCTCCTATACACTAGAAATAGTAAAATGTTAAATGCAGAAAGTAGATGAGAAGCATGTTTTAATAACACCAGTAGAGATTTTCTCTGGGATGTGTAAATATCCCAGAATTACGCAGCTCACCTGATCCCAAAGGGGAGCTATTTTAGATTTAGAAAAATCAGGCTTTTAAGATGGAAAATCAAGTTGTTTGAGCCGCATGTGCTATAAAAAGTGACTTTAATAGTCAATAAAGCTGGCAAAAGTCTCTGTTCGCTACCTAATAGCTAGTAGACTTTCAAATTATAGAATTCATCTGTCACACTCGACTTAGCATATCTATATCATTTCAACAAGGAGTGCCACCATCAGACCATTGTTATTTTAAAGGGTGAAGGGTAAGTGCACTGAATGAAAGGTAATAGAATGGAAAAATGAAAGACAATTAGATCAAAACTTTATCACTCTCCCCCTGCCACGCCCCCCTCGGGTGCGACACTGAAGATGCTTTTTCACTTGTCTTTGAATGGGAAAATAATTATGAAATTGGATTCACACAAGGACTTGCTTAATGCAGAGGGATGTTTAAAGTGCTTCAGAGGTGATTTTTTAAGCAGCAGTAGACTAAACCAAACCTGGTGTTTTTCCCCATTCCATGGACGAGTTGGCAATGGTGCAGGATTTTACTGCATGCATAAGGAACCGGACAAAATAAAGGAAGTTCCAACCATAAAACTGACCCCAAATCTTTCCTCAAAACTCAAAGTGAACCTATACCGGACAATTCTGTAGTTCAGTAAAATCCAGATAACTTTTGCCCTCATTAATGTGCATTTTTGCACTTTTCCAATTTTTAGGTTCTTCTAGTAACCTAAGAACTATCAGCGAAACTGCTCTTCTGGCACTTGTTGACTGATGGCAAACGGAAGATCCTAGAAGCCTTGCCTGTGCTCATGAGATTTCCTAACCAATATTTCAGACCCAGACTGGATAGAGATCAGAGAAGATCTGCAACAGCAACTGAACTTCCTGGTGCTCATGAAAACAAAACAAGCCCTGCAAACCTTTTGAGTTTTGACCATTGTTATAACCGAGATAACACAATGGAACCCCCTGAAATAGTATGCCAGTCAGGCATGGGCAAACCTCAGGAGATTTCCTTGGGAAAAGCATTCAGGTGATCAGATCCTTATCAGAAGCTTAACCAAAATTTGAGGTTTGCCTCAAAATATTCCTACCGTCTCCAGCTCCCTCATTCAACAGGCCACTGCATTCTGCCTCAGTACAATCCAAGAGAAGGCCCTTGATGATTTGGCTCTGTGTCATCTGCAGGCAAAAAAAATCAAACCAAGTCACCTCAAAATGCTGTCTGCAAAACCATTTGCCTTTCACAGGAACTCAACTAAAACCATTCAGCTCAGTACAGGTGTATTTACAGTGTTACTAGAATTTTATTAGGGCTGGTCAAAGTTTTCCAGTTTCAAAATTCTGGAAAAAATAATAGTCAAGAAATAGCAAAATTCCTCACAATTTTTCAAAAAAATATGCACGCAGTCTTTAAACTAGCTTCATTTCTATTGTCTCATTGTTAGCAGTACAGAGGCCAAAGCTTTGCTCCCTACCATCTCCTAGGCTCTCAGTAGTACTATTGTCTGCATTGCTGCAGAGAGCTTTCTTCCAAATATAGACACTTCTGCTGCATTACTACTGCCAACACTGACTCCCACGAACATTGTTAAGCAGCCAGTGGTGTATCAGCATGCTCACATGTTCTGTAGAATATCAGACTTACTCCATATGAGCAACGTCCTATATCTGTGACATTATGCACAGAGTTGGCCAGGATTTTGGGAGGGAAGGGGTGAGAGGACAAGGGGCATAAAACACCAATTTGCTGAAAAAAAAAAACATTTTGCAGGAAAAAAGATTGGAATGTTTTTAAGCTTCACATTCAAAGTGTCCCAGTTTGACTTTTTCTAAACAAACAAAAAAGGATTTTCCATTTCAAAATTAAAGCTAATTGTAATATTAAAAAAAAATAAAAATAAAAATGGTCAATCTCAAAACGAAACCTGCTGAAACCACTAAAAGTTAGTTTAACCTGAAACAAAAATATGGGGGAATTTTTTGTTTGCAAACATTTTCAGAATTTTGATTTTCCATTCCAATTTGGGGTGGGAAACATTTCAAACATTTCTGTGGGGTGAGAAAACAATTTCCCACCCAGTTCTAAGTATGAAAGTCAATTAAAATAATAAATATCAGTGTGTCAGTCACCTACGTACACAAGTGAATAATTGCATTCGAGGGACACACATTCCTTGTGTGTATGAACATAGGTGCTTACGAAAGATGCTGGACTGGCAACTCTGGTGACTGAAGACGTCTCTGTCTATAAAACAAGCCCGGCACTAACAGCAAGCATGCAGCCTTCCCCCTCACTGCCACCCCACTACAGCTGATCAGTTTTCTGACTGAACACTTTCCATCAGAAAATGCTGCTTTATTGAAAGCAAAATGTTTTGTAGAAATTGTCATCCTTGATGAAAATTCATTTAGAAAGAAAGATTGAAAATAGTGTTTTCATCTTTTCAGAATGTTTCCACTTTGTTCCAAAATCACTTTTCATTTTTTTTAATATTCTATAATATTAACTAATAAATAGTTGAAATTGGGGAGGGGGCCCCAAAAAACAGCAGTTTTGGGAAAATGAAATGTTTTAATTGACCCTGAATCGGATTAAAAAAGAAATTGGCTTATGGAAAATTTTGGAAATTTTTTTGTTTCTATTCTGAAACAGAAGTAAAAAAACAAACAACCCCCCCCCCCCCACCAAACTGCCCCTGGAATGAAAAAGCCTCTCTGGTTCTCTTACAGCTCCACCTAGCAGCTGGCCTAAACCTTGGCCTGGAAGAACGACTTTTAGGGATCAGTACCATGCAGCCCTTCGTGTCTGTCCTGAGTGCCAATGAGGCTGCCCATTGGGATTAATTCTGCTCCTGCTTTTTTGTGATGTGACACCAGTTTGCAAACTTTAGCAACCTGAGGACCCCATTTTAATTTAAATTTTTTCAGGGCTCCCCAAGTCCCCCCTGTTCAGCCTCAGGCCCCACCCCCACCTCACCTCACCACTGCCCGCCCCCCATTGCTCCTCCCCCCATTGCTCACTCACTTTTGCCAGGCTCTGGAAGGGACTTTGGGTGCAGGAGTGGGGCAGGCTCTGGGAGGGAGTTTGAGTATAGGAGGGGGTGCGGGCTCTGGAGGGAGTTGGGGTGCAGGCTCCGGAATGGTGCAGTGGGTTGGTGAGTTGGAGGGGGTGCGGGCTCTGGGAGGGAGTTTGGGTGTGGGGTGCAGGCTCTGGAATGGTGCAGTGGGTTGGGGTGTGTGGGGGGTGCGAGGCAGCACTTACCTCAGGTGGCTCCTGAAAGTGAGTGCACAGCCCTCTGGCGGTGCCTCCTAAGCGGGGGGGCCAGCTAACCCCACCTGGGGAGACTCCCCCTCCCCCCGCGGCAGCTAACCCCACCTGGGGAGCCCGCCCCAGCTCACTTCGGCTCCACCTCCTCCACTGAGCACGCTTCTCTAATTCTCCTCCCCGCCCAGGCTTGCGGCGCTGATTGGAGGAGACTTAGAGCTGGGCTGTGTGCTCAGCGGAGGAGGCAGAGTGGAGGTGATCTGGGGTGGGGAGCTGTTCCTCTGTGCGCATCCCCCGC
Source organism: Mauremys reevesii (assembly GCF_016161935.1). Taxonomy (NCBI): domain Eukaryota; kingdom Metazoa; phylum Chordata; order Testudines; family Geoemydidae; genus Mauremys; species Mauremys reevesii. The sequence goes on from NC_052627.1 coordinate 7,838,362, forward strand.
CCCCATTACTGCGGGCAGCCCTCCCCATGCACCCCCCACCCATCTCACCTCCACTCCACCTCCTCGCCTGAGCAGGCTTTTAGGCGCCCTCAACCACTAGGCGCCCTAGGCAGCCACCTAGTTTGCCTAAATGGTTGCACTGGCCCTGCCTAAAATCTCCTGGTTTGGCTTCAGTAGCCTCGGGGAGATGGAGGGAGGGAGTTGAAGGAGTTGATCAGAGGGACTTGTGGACCCCCTGCAGTTCCCTTCGGGACCCCCAGGGGTCCATGGACCCCAGTTTGAGAAACATTGCTCTAGTAACTGGACTGGAAGCACCAATTTATTTCAGAGATCTCTAAGAGCCACCCTCAGCTACTGACTGGTACACAGAGGCAGCATGGTCTATTGGATTGGGTGCTGTACTGGGCTTATACCTCCATTCTAGTCCCCACTCTGCCCTGGGGCAAGTCCCTTCCCCTCTCTATTTCCCCCTCACTCTGTGTCTGCCCGGTCTATTTAGACTAAGGGGGTCAGGGAATGTCTCTTACGATGTGTTTGTACAGCACCTAGCACAATGGAGCCCTGGTCTGGGTTGGGACCACCATAATTATTTGATAATAGCAGCAACAACTTTCAGTCACTATCAACATGGGTTTAATTTAAACTAGGCGCCGAGCTGTGAAAGGCAGACAGGTTCTAAAAAGAAAGCAGAGCTCTCTTACTAACAGATGAGCTGCTTTGGGTATTTCAGGCTGAAAAGAAACTAAACCAGAATTGAACAGTTCTCTAAACAAAACCATGTTTCTTAAAGGGAAAAAAATTCTGGCACCGTTTGCTTCCCCCCACTTCCTGCAGGTATTTCCAATGGCCCTCTCCATTATGTGACATTCTCAAAAGGGAGGGTGCAGGGGAAGGGTTTGCTTTCTAGGAGCAAACCAACAAGAATTATCACATTCAAAGTACTTGTCCATTGCAAACTTCCAGCATCTTTCTGATCTGGGCAGTCTGTGCATGAAAGTCTCTGGGGTAAACACAATACCGTATTTATTTATTCGCCTGCTAGAAGAAAGCCCTATATCTTCTTCAGGTCTTTCTTATTCATGAACAGCGAATTCATCTACAGCACAAGCAATTAGCTCTGGATAGGAATATTTCTCAAAACGTCCTTTGGTGATTATTAATTAGAACAAGAGATCATACACTCATGGGAAACAAAAAATGTTTTATTCGAGTGCCTTCCCATAACTTTCCTGTTTTTCCACCATCCCACTAATAGAGTAAATACATTTGCACTGCACTCGTTGCAGTGTTTTACATACCACACTCAGATTATATTTCTGCTTGTCTTTGAAATAACTATCAAATGCATTAAATAATCACAATAAACCATGTTTGTTGATAAAGTCATCACTGTGCTGTACGGAATTTTTCATACCAGTCTAACATCCTATCACTATATTGCTACAGTAAAGCAATTAAAGTAGACTGTAGATATATAATTTGGAGAAAAAGGAAATCCTATTATTCCCTCCACTACTCTAAACATAGTTAGATGAGAATCATAACATATTGGTCAAAGGTCTGTGAACTGGTATTTTTTTTTAAACTTAACATTACTATAAATTGTACATGGTGAGCAATCGATAAATGATTGTATAACAATACCTACCACTTATATAGTGCTTTCTATCGGTAGATCTCAAAATGCTTTATAAAGGAGGTAAATATTATCCCCTGGTTGCAGGTGGGGAAACTGAGGCACAAAGAAGTGGCATGGCTTGCCCAAGACAGGCCAGGGGCAGAACTAAGAATAGCACCCATGTCTCTTGAGCCCTAATCCAATGCTCTAGGCACTACGATACACTGCCTATATATATATATATATATATATATATATACACACACACACACACACACACACACAGAGCACTCAGTTCCTATTTAAATATTATTGTTCTCTACAGGTGCTGAGCACTTTTGAAAATCCAGTCCCTTGATTTAGGTGCCTGAATGGCCTTAATATTTTCAAGTACTTTTGAACAGCAATGATGCCTTTAATATTTCAGTACAAAGTAAAGGCTAGATTGTGATTTTGTCTAAGGGCGCACCTACACTACAAAATTAAGTTGATTTAAGTTGTCAACCTACAGCCACCGCAGTAAGTAAATTGGTTTTGTATGTCAACACTATGCTTCTTCTTTCAGTGGTGTGTGTCCTCACCAGGAGTGCTCACACCCATTTAACAGTGGGTGTGGGACATTGTGGGGCACTGATAGCCCAAACCCCACCGCTGTGCCTGTCAGCCACTAGGGACTGAGAGCCAGAACAGCCTGAAAGGCAGCAACAGGTGTTATAAGGAATGCAGTGTCTACACTGACACTGCATTGACCTCACTATATTGACTTAAGCGTTATGCCTCTCACGAACGTGGGGTTATTAAGTCAGTCTAGTGGGTGACTTACATTGGTGGGACTACATTTTAATGTAGACGCTTACAGAGTTAGATTGATGTAATCTGTCTTATGTTCACCTTACTCTGGAGTGTAGATCACACTTAAGAGTTGATCTACGCATAGTTTGAGCGCCAAACTAAAAATTGATTTTGAAATCTGATTTAGTGAAATCAACACAGCTTCCTAATGTAGACACATTGATTTTAGATTAAGAGAACCCTATATTGATGTTGTTTAATTTGTTATTTTATTGTCCTAAATGAAATTGAAATAGGGCACTCTGAAATTCAGAATAAGTGTGTTCACAACAGAGGGTGGTCCTGATATTACTAACTCTGTTTGGAAACTGATTTAGTCAAATTCATTTTGTGTGTGTGTGTGTGTCTCAAATCCAATGCTACCACGAAGAGAAGGAGAAAGGAGTAATTACACTCCCCCATCCTTGCAGAGCCAGAGTTATCAGCCTGTGAAAAGGACTAGTCCTGTTGGCATGACAATGAATAGGGGTGGTTGGAAAATGGGAAAATTGTCAGCAAAAAAAGTTCTCACAAAAATGCGTCCCAGTTTTTGGTCAAAAGATCTGATTTTTTAAAACCAGTTCTTACAATGAACCATCCTCATCAGGGAGGGTACAATCAACAATTTCATGGAGCTTTTACCACCCTCTAGAGATACCCTTTTTCTGTCACAGTGAGTGGAAGAGCGGGTGGGGGGGAAGATATGACAAGGAACTAGGGTTGGTCAACGTTGTGGAAATTCCTAAGAGTGGTGTCTCTGAAATTTTGATTTTGAGTATAAAGACAGAAACTACTCCCATTTGTCCGCTGTCCCCAAATCAGTCATGGTTTCTTGACGTAACCTCCTGAGAACTGTGACGACCGAGAAGAATGGGATTAGACATGGAAGAACATATACACAGCTGGTACTGGGAGGAGGGAGATGAACACCTGAGGACCCCTAATGTGGAACCTTGCCTTTGACGCTCCCTTTTCTAACAGACGTATAGGAACGACTATCTCTCTCCACATTACTTTTAATAATTCCCAACCGAAAATACTCCAAGGCACACACTTCGCCCCCGGCGAGAGGTTAAGAGAACAAACACATGGCAGATGTTAGTCATGTGGCTTAATGCACTATTAGAAGGTGCTCAGAGACCATGGTGAGGCGTGCGCTAGGAGAACCTTTATAGAACAGAATACAGGTTGGCTTGGACTGCATAACAAATAAACAGCTCCATTCCCAGGACTTCTAGCCTGGGATTGTAGCACAGCACCCTCAGGATGCCCAACGTACATTGGAATTCAACAGGATTAGGCCTCCTAACTTCTTTAGGCACCTTTGAAAGTCTCGGCCATTGAGCTTCTGCAATGGGGGGGCGGGTAGCTGGGTGGGGAGGAATCTAACTTCCTTCCATTTACCATTTATTTTTCCAAGCCTACTGGGGTCATGTAGTTACTAGAGACCAAGGCTGGATTGACCACCTTGTGCAGTTCCCTCTTGGGGAAGGGAACTAGCCCGGGCCTTGTTTTCGTCACCATCTTTGCTCAGAAAAATACACACACCTTGAGTTTTGAAGAGGGAGGGGAGAATCTCCCACCCCTGATTTGCAATCTCAAAGACTCAGGAAAGCTCCTACGACTCCTACCACTGTTCTTCTGGGGCCTTGCTATGGAGGCCGTCACCCCTCTGCACCCCTAGCTCACTGCTAGCAAGAGCAAAAAGATCTTCAGCGTGATTAGTGCTGTCCCGGGCCTGAGCTCCTTTGCCAACAAAGAAGAGGGCTTCCTGTATGCTGCCCCTTTATTCCCAGATGACAGATGTAATGAGGAAGTGATCAAACTCCCCACTTCTCACACAGCCCCTGAGCTTGTGACAGCCTGCCACATGCAGCCAAAATCAGCAGGACGCCTGCTGCTGAGAGAGCTGTGTTTCCTTTGAGTCAGGGGCTGCCTCCCAAGTATCACAGAGCCTTTGTGGGCTGGCTGCCAGAGAGGTCATTTTGGGCTAGGGATAGCCCTAGGGAAAGAGAAAAGCCGTGTCAAGCCATTGTTTGTCAGTTGCACATAGTGTAATGAAGGCAGACTAAGCATCTCCTCTCCACATTCAATAATCCAGAGCATGAAATGAACCAGGGACTGGCAGGTTAGCTGAACACGAAGGGCTGGGTAATTTATTATACACAGCTCTCTAATGAGCTGTAAAATAAATTGAGAATTGGCCGTTTTAGTAAATTCAGAGTAATCTCCGTTCCTCAAGTGTCACGGCTAATGATTAACAGTTTGTTCACAAATGGGAATGTAACACCCCATTCTGCTGCTCCTGGATGCATGATAGGGAAGCAGTAATGATTCCATAGCTATTATTTGTATTCGAGGAGTGCCGGGATGCGCTGAGTTCAGGATTCCACTGTGCTACACCTTGAGGAGACACGATGCAGCGTTAGCTTGGGCTCTTGCTCAGGGTACGTCTGGAGCTCTAATGTCCACCTTGAGGAAACATACCCATGCGAGGTGTAATTGAGCTACCCTGCTAAAAACAAGGGGTGCAAGTAGCTGACTGGGCTCGCTACCTGAGTATGATCCCATCAGAAACCCTACCCACATAGCTCCCACTGCTGCAGTGACATACTCTAGTATTAGCAGAGTAGGTCAAATTGGAACCAGCATGAGTACGCCTACCTGAATTGGACGTTACACCTCCAGCTCCACTGTGGCCATTCCCAAATAACAGCAGTGTGAATAATGGATTTTTCAGTTCATTGGCAATCCTGGAGGAAAAAAATATAAAATAAAATAGATAAATAACTAAGTGTTTCATTGAACCCAAAATGTTGTGTTCTGATTCTGAGCTTTTTTTCTGAAATGTTATTCTTTTCTTTAATAAAATCAAAGGAAATTTGTAAAAAAAAAAAAAAATCATTTTGAATAAAAATCTCAGTGTTTCATTTGGAAAATGATACAATGTTTGATTTGGGGGGATTTTTAAGAGGTGGGGGGAAGGGGCAGGGGACTGAAAAAATTCACCAAAATTGACATGATTCAAACTGGTTTTGGCCAACCCAAATCTGCACTTTTTTGTTGAAAAAAAGTTTCAGTCCAAAAAATGTTGCCTAGCTTTACCTCTAACGCCTTCTCCTATCCACACAAAGCCCCCTCGCCTGAGTTCAGTGGTGCTTTAAACTCAAACTGGCTGGCCCGGCCGCTGGGGGGAAGGGGTGTTAGAGCATGGGTTCTGCTTTCACTCGGGCTGGCAACATACCCACTTTGCAGCAAGGATGCAGGCTAAATCACTTGAGTGCTGATAGTCCTCCAGTGCCTTCCCACAATTCCCCTTGTCTGCCTGGACAAGTTCTCCCACAATTCACTGGGAAAGAATCAGAGACTGCAGCACAAAGAACCACGGGATATGCCCCCCACAGTCCTATACACATGGGGGAATGCAGCTGGCTTTGTAGCGTGGCTGCTCTCGGGTGCCAATAACCTGAGTTAACTCTGCAGTGAAGACATACCTATAGTGAGAGAATCCATGCCTCAAAGTGCTTACAATTAAAATAGACAAGACAGACAAAGTGATTTGTCCAAGGGCAAACCACAGGAAAAGAACCCAGGACTCTTGGTCCACTGGATAGGATATTGGCCTATGTTGCCTCTTACATTAGGACAGATTTTCCAACACCTTTATAAAGCTCTGTTCTAACCCCACTCCTCATCCTCGAATGGTGCCAGAACTAAACCAAGCCACCTGAAAACTGGCATGTAAAGTCCTTTGGCAGGGTAGAAATTTCCTGGGACATTTTAGATCAATCAGAACAAGTGTTTTAAAGCTATGAGGGATCCAGAAAAGCACATCCTGACTTTTTGTAAGGTTCTCTCATGCATTTTAGCTCCCTCAGCACTTGGAAACAGTTTATCTTAGAAACACAGTGTTCACCCTAGTGAGCGTCCTTTGTCGAGAAGAAGTTCCATTGACTAGTTTGGCAGAATGGAAAGTGGCAAATACTTGATTATTAAAAAGGAGGCAAATATCTATTTTAGGGTATGTGTTTATGAACCTGAGAGGCATACAGTAAATGTGCATATGGCGAGAAGCATGCATTATTTGTCTAGTTTACTGGGGAAGGGCTAATTATTATGGACGCAGTCCTAAGTATCCCCAGCACCCACTGAAGTCAGTCTCCATGCAAATGCAGTATCGCTCCCTACAGAAAATGTGTACTGGCATTTCATCTCATCTAATTTTAAAAAGTCTCCAATGATGGTGCTTCCAAAACCTATTAAATTCCACTGTCTTTGCTGGTATTCGTCTGAATTTTTCATTTTCTTTACTGCATCCAACTACCTCTAATTACACCTCCGTGTACTACACTGTCTCATTACACTTTCTCCTTGATATTTCACACCCTTTAATTATTTGTAGATTCCTAAGCTCCTCTCTCACACTTTGTGTTGGCCAGTAGCCAAAGTTAAAGTAGACAGGTCAGCTCCACAGCTGGTGTAAATCATTGCAGCTCTTTTGAATTCAATAGAGCTATGCTAATTTCGACCAGATGAAGATCTGCCCTACATGTTAAGTACTTTTAATCTCTCTCATACCATGAGAATCACTAACTTTGTGATCGTTTTCAGATGGCTCATCTCTGTTTTCCCTCCAGTTTGTCAGTGTCACTCTGATAACACAGTGCCCAATACTGAACATGGCATTCCAGCAGTGATTGCACCAGAACCATATAGCTCTGCATTTGCAGATCCAAATTGCATTGGTCTGTCTTAGTGCATTCCAAATGGATGTCTGATGTCTGTCCACTATCACTCTCAGGTCTTTAGCGCCCCTGCTTCCTACGTCTTCTCCTTCCCAAGGTCTGTGTTTCAGATTGTTTTTAACTCCTGTGCAAAAAAAGGCATTTTTCCCCAAAAGAATTTCATTTTGCTATTTTCTGCCTATGCCTATCACCTCAGGCAGAATTTGTATTTTTTCCCCTATATAATGCAATGACAAACTAAAATGCATCAGACAACCTCAGGAGTATTCAAGACCTCTGTGTGGTCTAATGAAACATGCACTCAACCAGTTTCAGTAGGGAACATTTGAGGTTATAACAAAACATTGTCTATTCCATCAAGAGAATCAGGGCCATGTGTCATCTGTATCCAAAATACAGGTGCAAGTGTACAATATCATATTTTCCCATCCAATAACTCATGGAGAGATGGTGAGAATTAGTCTCTGGAACACACTGAAGTGTCTGTTCCGTAATTTGAATTTGATCAAATAAATGTAGATTGTTTTCTTCCTCTTTGGGGCAAGGACCATCTACCATCTTTTCCACTGTGTGTTTGTATTGCACCTAGCACAATGCGGTCCTAGTCCATGACTGAGGCATCTAAAAGTGCAAGGCTGATGCTACTGCTAACAATTTAGCTATGAAAAGACCATCTAAGTTTAAAAACTCTTTAAAGAATCACAGGCATTCTGGATACATAGCAGATACTGAACGTATCTGTACATTGCTCAACTTTATTCTGCATGTGTTGAAGGAAAAAGGCCTTGGACAACAACCTGTTGGGCTGAACTGTTCAGTACTTTTTTTAAATTCAACGTACAATCCAGTTCTATCCTCAATCACTTCCATTGCCTTTAGTTGTGTTACTGACAGGAGGAAATGTCTCTAGGCTTTGGTAGCTCTTGGACTCAGCTTCCTTCCTGGACAAACAGGGCCGACTCTGCCATTTTTGCTGCCCCAAGCGGAAAAAAATAAAAAAGCCGCCCAGACTGTGCTGCCCCAAGAATGGACGGAATGCCGCCCCTTAGCATGTGCCGCCCCAGGCATGTGCTTCCTCTGCTGGTGCCTGGAGCTGGCCCTGTGGACAAAAGCAGATGCATGGTGTCACATCCCTTCTGCGTTTTGCTGTCAAGAACAAATACAATCTCCCAGTGCAGTGTGTTAGTTGCAGTGAGGATACAGGTCAAAGAGAAGCAGGCTCATTCTGTGCAGCTGTTCAAAGAACACACACATTAGAAACCTGTAGGTTTAAGGCACTACAGTGCTCAGGCTCTGGACAGAGGTGTCAGTTTTCACAATATAGAATTCAGGGGCCTGAACCAGATAAAAGAAATGAGTGTCAGGCATCAGCGGGGTATTAAAGCCACCAAGCACAGGGGGGACGTTCTCCAAGGAAGAGAACAGACATGGCCGAGTGAGGCCCTGTAAACACTCTTGGATACACTGCAGGTAAACAGATTCAGGCAGAACTGACACAGCTGAACTAGCTTTTAGCAACAGTTCAATGGACAGGGCCGTCCTTAAGGGCTGCCACTGTCAACACATCCAAGCAGTCTGTGCGTATAGCGAAGTGAACGGCAATTATCTGCTAGTACTCTCAGGACTATAACACAAGAGACAGTGACTTTACTTGTCTGATTTCTGGGGATCCTGTTTGAATTCTGCCTTTCCACACTGCTGAGATAGGGCGTATTTTGCAGGGCATCTTGTGAAATTGGCTAGAGGAAGTATAGCTCAGAAGGGGACCATGGGACACAGTGTCAGACAGTTTCATTACAACACAAACAGGAAACACTTTCATAAGCTGTTTCACTTAGTGCTGAGTTGCAGTTGCCCTTAATGACTTAAAATAAAAACAAGAGGAGACTATTTCAACTATTATGACGTCAGTCATGTTACATATTACAGCTGTGCATTGTATGCCTACAAGTGATGAAATGTACACATTCCAAATAATGAAAAATAAAATCTGAAACAAAATTCTGAAATGAAATTTTGAAATGTTCCAGAAAAACCAAAATCAAAACAAAAACCATACACACAAAAAACACACTTTTCCAAACCAATATAAAAGTTTTCCATTTTGAAATATTATTCCCACATCAGAATTTTCATCTTAAATTGACACTTTTCCCCCAAAATGGTCCAATTTAGATAAAACAACATTTTTTTTCTACAGAAAATACTAAACAATAAAATTCGGACTAACACTATTTGGGATGGTTCATAAAAAGACTGGGAAAGTGCAAATATAGTGCCAAATTATAAAAAAGGAAATAAGGATAACCCAGGGAATTACAGACCAGTCATCTTAACTTCAGTTCCCAGAAAGATAATGGAGCAAATAATTAAGCGATCAATTTGCAAACACTTAGAAGATAATAAGGTGATAAGTAACAGTCGGCATGAATTTGTCAATAAATAGCTGCATTCATGATTTAGTTTAATAATTTATCTTGTTTGAAGAACAGAAGATCAGCTCCTTATGAAACCTCCCAGTGACGACCTCATGGTGTTGGGTAATGCCCCTAGTACATTTGGGTGCCAGATTGGATTCTTTTACTCAGGTTGAACAGCACATGGGTCTGCATCTGAGGTTAGGGGTTACTCAGTGTAATCATTGAGCCAGAGCTAGATTCTGACCTCTTAGTGTGGTCCCTCACCGTAATTCTCCTCGTTTCTTCAGCCGTTCAGTATCTGCTCTCCCACCAGCTCCAAGAATGTCCATAGAATCATAGAATATGAGGGTTGTAAGGGACCTCAGGAGGCCATCTAGTCCAACCCCCTGCTCAAAGCAGGACCAACCCCAACTAAATCATCCCAGACAGGGTTTTGTCAAGCCTGACCTTAAAAACCTCTAAGGAAGGAAATTCCACCACCTCCCTAGGTAACCCATTCCAGTGCTTCACCACCCTCCTAGTGAAATAGTTTTTCCTAATATCCAACCTAAACCTCCCCCACCGCAACTTGAGACCATTGCTTCTTGTTCTGTCATCTGCTACCCTGAGAACAGTGACTGGTCCAAAGACTGGACTTGAATTGTTAGGTTCTCACACTAGCCTTCACCACTTTGGGAGCACAGCTGATATCCCAGAGCATGGATGAAATTTTTCAAAGTGCTCAGTCTTGACCTAGCTCTGTTCCCAGTGTGGTCAGTGGGAGTTTTTCCAGTGAGTGCAGAGTTACGCTTGGGAAATCCCTCCCTATATGTTCACAGTGCAGGGGAGTCAATGCAGTCGAGGTCCTGAGGCAGATGCTTTAGAGCAGAACAGATTGGGGAGCTGGTTATGACTCCATGATTCTCAGGGCTCGGCCTCCTTCAGAGCTTTCCCAGAGCTAACTTCCACCACTTTAATTGGGTCCTAGTGGACTCCGGACCAATTCCACCACTAGTATATGATCCTTACGTGTAGCTAAGCACCACCTTGTCCTCTGTTCACTGCTGGCATTACATTTTCTGTCCTCAGGACCCTCCCTTTGTGGAAGGTGCAGGGCCCAGCAGTGGCAGATGCCTGAGCAGGAGGCTCCTCTCCAACAGGAAAATTCTGTGCTGGACCTTTTCTGCCGGATTCTGGGCCCCTTTATAGAACCTGAATGGTGCAAACGTGGCTGTAAGTAGAACTGACAATCTGGCCCTTTCCCTCTAGAAGTCTGAAGTCCTGATGTCTCTTTGTGTTGGCGTTTAAGAACGGACTCTGCAGAGAAAGCATTCTCACAAGGGTATAATCAATCTGCCTGCCTTTCAGCTAAAAAAGAAAAAAAATGGTCATTTCAAAAAGCATAGATTTCATATTGATGACTTCCATGCTTCACAACAAAACATTTCCTCGTACTGATTGTTTATGAAAGAGCATGGCAGGGGCGAATGAAATAAGCACTCCTGGAGAAAGAAAATGATGCAGCATTGCACAATCATCTGAAGAGCAACACAGGCAAGGACGCAGTTCCAATTACTGTGGGGGGCACTTTCCTGTTATTATTTTAACTACTGGGTCTATTTGAGGAGTAACAAGTGATGTCCAATAAAATATTCCCTCACCCCCCTTGTCTCTCTAATATCCTGGGACTGACATAGCTACAACTACACTGCATAGAAGTGATGTCACTGACAGTCATCGGTCTGTGCGCCAAGCAGTCAGCATTTCTTCATCCAGCTAGAGTCAGGGATGCAGCCTCTTGTTAGGAAGCACTAGACAAGCTGGCTACCACCATCTAGCAGTAACACACACAGTGGCATTTGATATATGTGTGGGCGATTGTTCCCCCCCCATTTGAATCGGCAGTTTGAGAGATTAAACTAGTTGCCAAAGGTGACTCTGCTCTGTCTTAAATCCCAAATAATCCAATAACCAAAAAGGAGAAAAGCAGAATGAGAAAAAGAGGTGGAAAAAAAAATGGTGAATGTAATTAAAGGGCTTTTGAGTTCTGCCACTGGCAGAAATTTAAGCGTCTAGCACTCTATGTACCTACCGAGTTAAACAACAGCTGAGTGGGGGTTTTTGAGAATCTAAGTTTTGGATTTACATACTCAAAGTGATGGGCATATAAATTCCTTTGTGAATCTATCCCCTAGTCTCTCTGTGCCTCAGTTGCCCATCTGTACAATGGGAATAATATCACTGCCCTGTCTCACAGGGGTGAGGTACATTAAATACATTAAAGAAGGCATTCAGATACTATGGTAAGGGGAGCCATATAAATACCTATGATGGATGGAAATAAATGTGTGGAATAAGCCAGTCATGTTACAACACACAATTAGCCTGTGGAACTCGCTGCCTCAAGATGCCATTGAGGCCAAGAGCTCAGCAGGATTACAAGAATATTCAGAATTATAACAGAAACTTTTAAAGATGGACCAAGAGTCTTGAAAGGAAAATGAATCCCCCTGCTTCAGGGCTTGAGACGATCTCCATCTGTTGGGGATCAAGAGGAGACTTTCCATGGAGGCAGGCCAGCCTTAGCTGCAGGGTTTTCTTCCACCTTCCTGTGAAGCAGCTGGTGCTGGCCTCTGCTAGAGAGGAGATGGAATTAGCTGGACCCCTGAACAATCCAGTCTGGGGACTGCTAGGAGTTTACGTCTCTCCTGCTTTCATGTCAACTCCATCATTTTTGCATGTGATTGAGAACCAAGGTGGTTGCTATTTGAACAGGTGGATGCATATTGTCCTTGTGGGGTGTGCAGAGGAGGGAAGAGTTGAAGGACCAAGGTGACTGCAAGCTCCTCAGGGCAGTAATTGACATTTTGCTGCCTATTTGTAGGGTAAATAGCACTGTGAGACCCCTTCTGATCCTTGACTGGCCCCCCTTGGTGCTGCCATACCAAATGCCAGAAATGCTGGCACAGACGAGGGTGAGGATCACAACTCCCTGAACCTGCAGAGCCTGTTGTGCTACAAAGAGGATTTACTCAGATGCTGTCGTCCTCCCCCACCGTTTCTGTTGGGGGTAGGGGTAGTCTGAGGCCCTGATTCAGAAAAGCTCTTTAAACACACGCGTAAGTCCCACTGACTTCATTGGGAGCTAAGCATATTTTTCAGTGCTTTTTCCAAAGCCCACTGAAGAGAATGGAGAGACTGCGATTGACTTCACTGGATCTGGCCTCCAGTGTTGCATGAATCAAAAATCATCATCTCTGGCTCTGCCTTCTACAGATCCCCATCCACTGCCTTCCCAGGTGGGGCAGGTTCTTGGAGTCCCTTCAGGGCCAAAAAACGGCTTTGCAAACTCACCAGATTTTGTGCCTTTGTTCCCATTTCACTAGGCACATAAACATGGGGAGGAGAGAATTTTCTTCTTATGAAGCACCAGATAGTGGCGATTGCTGGGGGTAAGATGCTAGCTAGATGGACCAATGGTGTGACGGAGTGTTACAGATCCCTTGCTCCTGTTTTAAAGAGAGACTACAAGTTTTGGTAAGACTTGACTCATGAGTACAAAGTTAAAAACCTAGCTCTTCAGCTGGGCACTCAAGACTGAGGGGAGGAAAGGAAAGAAACTCCAGAAAGCTTCGTTGTTCCATAGTGGAAAGGTAAGATTGTACAAATATCAGAAACTAATTAAACTGAGCAGGTGATATTTAGCTCTCTCAGATCCTAGGAGAAAAATTGATTTCTGTCTCATTGAATTAAATTACATTTTCATACTGATTGACACACGCAGATTGTTTCCAATCTTCCTGCCAAGGTAAACATTAGCTGACGTTTATTCTCGAAATTATGCTGCTTAGCTGTAAGGATGTTATTTTAGCATTATACTGATGACCAAACACTGAGACTCGAGGTAAAATGGAAACAGAAATCTACCTTAGATCACTTATTTCAGCCAGTCACCTTTTTCAGAAATTGAAGTTTTGGATTTAGTAGATGGCAGTCACACAGGCCATATACCATGGCATTGTGCTGGTAAACATGGGCCAGAAACTTCTAGAACACCCAGAGCTCACTGTCTTCGATTTCTATTATTACTACAGTAATATTTTTGTTGAGTCTAATAAAGCATAAGCCTTTTATTGACGCCTGAATGTGCCATTAACTTGTCTAATTTGCATCTTCATGTTTGAGTTCTCTAAACGAGGGGTTCTCAGACTTTTGTGCTGGTGACCCCTTTCACACAGCAAGCCTCTGAATGAGACTCCCCCCTTATGCATTAAAAACACTTTTTAATATATTTAACACCATTATAAATGCTGGAGGCAAAGCGGGGTTTAGAGACTGACAGCTCATGACCCCTCATGTAATAACCCCACAACCCCGAGGGGTCCCGACCCCCAGTTTGAGGACCCCTATTTTAACTGGTGTTATTGAACATTGTGCCGCATGGTGATGTTAAATACGTTACTTTTAGCTCTGGTGCACAAAGGCCTTAGAGATGGTCTCATAAAACTAGCCATTTTCTATATGCCTTCCTAGCTCTGTAAGAGAGGTGAAATCCTGCATGGCATCTTTGGACCCTAGTCCTTCCTTGAGAGTTGAGCCATTCACTATCAATCAAGTGTCATGCCACTGGATGTGCAACCAAAGCAACGGGAGGTAAGGAACATTGAGGCCCAGCTAAGAGGTCAGAGCCCAGATTCCAAACACATTAAACCTGGGAGGGGAGAGTGTTGTTACCCGGATATGAAGTTGCTGGGTGCAAGGGAAAGGAATGAAGGAGGTGTCTGCCCCCAGGTAAAGTGGTACCATTTGCCCAAGAAGTAGGAGACTGTTTCCTATGTAAGTGTGGGAGCGTTGGTCAATGCTGAAGTATGTTGAGTGTTATTGACTTGGTGCCCAATCCTGCTATCCTCACTCAGGGTAAAATCACCCCTACCATGGAAAAAAAAACTGGCAGGGATGGTAGTAGGCAAAGAAAATCCATCAGTTCCCCTTATGGAGTTTCCAATATATCATTTTATCTGTGGGGGAGGGACAAACATTTTCTCCCCTTGAAGCAGAGGGTCTAGATCTGGGACACATAACTAAGTCTCTTGACTTGGAGAAAACGAGGCACAGGACAAAGCAGGGTCTTGAACCCCTCTTAGGGGCACAGCTCACGCTTTGAAAGCAGCACTGCTCATCCCTTCCAGGGCCTGTGTGAGCCCACTCCCTCTGTCGTCTATCTGCTTCTTTTCTTGGTGGATTCCTGGTGATCTCCACAACAGAAGCTGCCTGTGGTATGTCTCTTACACTCAAAGGCTTATCAAGGTAAAGGTGACAAGACTCTCTCATCCCAGAATGACATCAATCTGCAACAAGTCTAAGACCCAGGCCCATGGCATCTCCAGACAGATTTCTTCTACTTTCAGTTCCCATGAGTCTGGGGAGCACTCCCGTTAGACAGATAAGTGCCTGTCACACATGGAGTGTTGGGGATAGAATTAATGCCCACGAAGCAGTAACCACAGGGAGGGGCAGGGGAATGGCTCAAGAAGCTACCATGTAGAAGAGAAAAAGAAACAAAAGGTGGGTGGGTGATGATTTGTTCTGCTGCATTAACCTGTCAGGAGCATGTTGCTGGAAGAACTTTATATGGTCACCATAGGCTCAGCTCTTTGAGGACCCGGATGACAGGGAAGGAGGAATCCACCCAGCTTCTTTAGTCTATACCAGAGGTGGGCAAACTACAGCCCGGGGGCTGCATCTGGTCCTCCAAATGTTTTAATCCAGCCTTCGAGCTCCTACCAGAGAGCAGGGTCTGGGGCTTGCCCTGCTGCAGCTGGGGAGAGGAGTCATGGGCTTGCCCCACTCTGCACGGCTCCTGGAAGTAGCAGCATGTCCCCACTCCGGCTCCTACATGTAGAAGCAGCCAGGGGGCTTTGCATGCTTCCCCTGCAGCTCCCATTAGCCAGGAACCACAGCCAGTGGGAGCTGCAGGGGCGGTGCCTGTGGATGGAGCAGCATGCACAGCTGCCTGGCCACACCTCTGCATAGGAGCCAGAGGGGGGACATGCTGCTGCTTCTGAGAGCTGCCTGAAGTAAGCGCCACCCAGAGCCTGCACCCCTGAGCCCCTCCTGTGCCTCAACTCCCTGCCACAGCCCTTATCCCCCTCCCACCCTTGAACCCCTCGGTCCCAGCCTGGAGCACCCTCCTGCACCCCCAAACTCTCATCTCCAGCCCCACTCCAGAGCCAGCACCCCCAGACGGAGCTCTCACCCCCTCCTGCACAGCAACCCCCAATTTCATGAGCATTCATGGCAAGCCATACAATTTCCATACTCAGATGTGGCCCTTAGGCCAAAAAGTTTGCCCACTCCTGGTCTATACCAGTGTGATCTCCCCGCCTGCTATCCGCAGGTCCATATTGTTCCCAGGAGTTGCTAACAGTTTGCTTCTGGTAACCATTCAACCTAATGCTTGGTGGGTCATCACGGCTTGAGAAGGGGCAAGCAGCCCCCTTTTGGGCCACAGTTGCAGTCTCCGCAGTCTAGGGTCTGCTCTATGTGCACTAAATGGGACACAAGAAATCCTGGAGGAGGTGGGAGGGGAGAAAGTGAGGCCATGTGGTGGCTGCTCCTTCGCGCCACCCAGCAGAGCTAACCAGCCACACAGTGTGGCGTATGCTGCACTGGGTGGAAGGGGTAGCAGTGGGTTCCCTTTTCCTCAAGGGCGGGTAACAGGTATCATGAAGATAAATTCATGAGTCACTAAGATGCTATGGGAATGGGGTTGAATGCAATGTGTATGTGAGAGACGGCTGAGCCCACCAGGCATTGCCTGTCCGTCCCTTGGAGCCATTTTCAAACGGATGTTTGTCTCCACTAAGCTGACCCACCCCTACGAAAGTCCCCATCTAATTCTGAAAGACACGTCCTGGCCTATTCACCAGCTTGTTACAGGCATTAGGCAATACTGCTTTGAACAAGTGAACCCTGCAGTTTTCTACCTCACGTTCCCGTCCACAGATCAGATGCAAACAATAAAATAGTTACACCCCGTTGCCACCAGACCTGCAAGCATTCAAACACAAAATCCAAGCAACAGAGGCCACAAACTGTGAAAATGTCTGTCCGAGCAGGACGTCACCAGCAAGGTCAAACCTGTTTGAGATGGGTTCTGTCTGGGGAACATTGTGCAGGGTCTATAAAATGAGATGGTGGGTGATAACGCTAGGGTAACCTTGAACAAAAAAAGAGTCAAAACACCCTTGGAAAGTATGACGAGAACATACTTTAAAATCTCGCTGACTCTTTAAAATGCACAATAATGAGACTCGGTTGATAGCGCAAATGTGATTCCTGGTTCAGAGTCAGTCTGTGCCTGTAAACAGCTGGCAGCATTGGCCCAGAGCACAGCTGGAAAAGCAGACTGTCAAGCTACAAGCATGGCATTACACCAACAACGCAGGGCAAGAGGGCGATGAGCAGGCCAGGAGGAAGGTGGTGGCAGGCAAAAGGAAGATGTGGCTGGAAGGGCTCTTGGGGAAGTTCAGCAGCCATGGGGTCTCTGGAAAGAGAACGGAGACAGGCTGCTCGTGGCTGGCAGACTAACAAGGCGAAGGTAGGAGTCAGACTGTAAAATGGAACCATGCTGAGTTGGATTTGTAGCAAGGAGAGTACGGTGTCTGGTCCGACCTATAAAAGAAGAGACTCAAGTGTGGTTCTCTCTCCGCCTACCTCAAAGGCTTTCATGAGTAACATGGTGGACGCTGGCAGCGCAGTGGCTGTGTAATAACAATATCGGACATTTATACAGCTCGGTTCCTGCTGAAGGCACCCAGAAGTACTTTACCACCAACTTAGACAAGAATTACCTTGCTTACCTCTGAAATGCAGCTGCTCTAGGGTGGGGTCTGGTGTCTCTGACAGTACACAGAAACATGACAGAGCATTTCAACTGAGGAAACACATTCCGCTGAAATTCCAGGAGGAATTGAGGTGGCAACAATGTTACCCAAAATAGAGATTACCCTGGCTTGTGTACAGTGTCCTCCTGTCACTAATGACCTCTCAGTAGCCAGGACTCAGCTTCACCCCTCACCTACAAGGCTGCACCTCCAGAGACAAGACAGCTATATCCTATTGTCCTAAGAGGTGGAATGTGGGCTACAAGAAATATTCTGGAGTCTTTTCAGAATGTGCTATCTGATTGTCAGTAGCCTCCCTTTCAGCACAAGTGAGAGGTGGGAACTCAGTTCCATTTCTTATCCAAAGGTCAAAGGGGAACATTTTCAAGGGCACCTGAGTGACTTAGAAGCCAGAGGATGTGTCTATGCAACTGCTTAATTGGTGCCAGGGCTTGGCAGTTCATAGCCCCGGCACCTCGAGGCTTGGCAGTTCATAGCCCCGGCACCTCGAGGCTTGCTGCACTAGTTATAAATGTAAAAAAATTGCTTGAGCCCTGGCACCTCTTTCATTACACATTATGCCCTGGTGCATGCTGCAATCATGGGGTGTGATTACAGCTCATGTAGATGTACTTGTGCTAGCTTTAACTCAGTTAGTTTGCATCCTGGAGCAGGGATGCCATAGCTGTGCAAGCTTCCAGGTGGGCTAACCCCACGAGTAATTACTCAAGGATCAAGTAGGGTTGTAGAGGCCATGCTCCAGCACACGCTGCTGCTGCATTGCTTCAGGACCGGAGCTAGCTAGATTAAAGCTAGCTCCAGTACATTTAGCCAAGCTGTAATCATTAAACTGGAATCCCAGGGTAGACATATCCTAGGTCTCATTTTCAAAAGGGATTTACACACCTACACCAGATTTTCAAATGTGTTTAGCCACCTAAAGATGAAGATAAGCACCTAATGGGGTTTTCAAAAGAAGTCAATGGTGGTTAGGCAACTAACCTTCTTAGGTGCTTTTGAAAATTCCCCGAGGGGCCAATCCACATCTTTAGACACCTAAACGCCTTAAAAATGTGGCCTTTGGGAGCCAGGTCTCATTGAAAACCACTAAGTGCCTGAGCCATTTTCAAAAATGGGACTTCAGATCCTAACCCACTTAAACACTTTTGAAAGTGTGACCCGAAGCCTCCTATAGTGCAGCCTTCCCCCTGAGGTGTCGACATTTTGTATGGACCCACACTGCAGAGTGCAGTCAGAACTCAAAAAGCCCTGCCTCAAATCTACAGAATGCTAGTCCTGACCTGTGAATATTCAGCAACCAAATATGCTTCAATCAGATAAGAGAGGAATGAAATGTTTTGAATTTTGGAAAAAAACATGGGGGAGATTCAATCAAATCTTCCCATTTTTTCAACCAACTGCAGACCTGGTTGAAATTTTCAAATTACTGTTTTTTGAGGTTGACTTTCAAAATTTGAAAGAAAAAAAAAACACCTAACCCCACAACAACAACAACAACAACATTTGTTTCCCCCTTTTGGGACCCATTTTATTTAATAGACTGAAGTGGAACATCACAGCTTTGATTGTTCAAAGTAGAACTATACAGAAAGTAATGTTATATAGAAACACTGGTTAATGATTTTCCATTGCTTTAGTTTAGTGTTACTTGGCACTACAAAGAGGTAAAAGGCTATATCAATGTACTGGCTATTCTCATCTAAATAATAATCTGTCCTTATCACTCCATCCTTACCCAGGTGACAGTCTCTTGACCAGTGGTCACTTTCCATGATGACAGATTGAGGAAAAGAAAGTAGTGGTCCCAAATCAGTTACAAAATGTATCTAAAGAAAAATACTCTCACGGATTAACTGAAAATATTTTGTTTTCTGGACTCTTTGCTCACTTCATTCTTTCACCTGTGGGTGCACATTACATCAGATTAGCTTAAAGAAGCATTTTCTCCGTAAGTGGAGGAATGAAAGTAAAATTATCCACACGGCACTACAAAGACAAAAATACAGCCCAGTGAGAATTAAAGCATTGGTGACCGTGAGGTGCTCAGGTACTTGTAAGTACCAAAATAAACAGAAAGCACATAAATAAGTGAAGTAAAGAGGAGAGACTAAAAGGCTGTTCTGGTACTTTTAAAAGTCAAAGGGCTAAGCCTGAGGCAGATGAAGGAATGGTTAAGTCACTGATGCAAAACTAGAAGAGAAATGATATATACAAAACCAGAAGCAACATCCCCTCCTAAATACGCCACAGACAGTAAGGGCCAGATTGTGTCACCCTAATTACACATGACTGAACACAAAGTGAATTACAACTCAGCATGAGTGAGGGTGGCAGAGTTGGATACCAATTCTGGGCATGTTGCTACATGGCTCCATCACTATCTATATTCAGCAGTTATTGTTCTGATACTGAAGTTACCACGGCACTGAACGAACCAAAGGTCATTGAACAAGTTAATGAGAAGTGTTAGTCAGGGTTCTCACCAGCCTTATAGATGCTAATGCTATCAATAACAGTGATTCACTTATTTATGACAGAATGGGGGTGAAGATCCACTACTCTTCCATTGCATCAGCTTTACTAACTTCCAGCCAGAACTAGATTCCGAACCCAGACCGCTTTTGTGCCTTAGCCACAAGACCATCCTTCCTCCCTCATTAACAAACTGAAGTGGGTGGGGAGCATTGCAAAAGGAGACCAGGTGAGAAAGCTAGGCAAGGGCAGTTTGACAAAGGGCCTTGAAAGCAAGGGCAAGAAGCTGGCGTTTGATGTGTAGCTCAATGGGGAACTAGTGAAGTGTTTCCAAGTGAGGAATGAGATGGTCAAAGTGATGGGCAGAAAAGATTACTTTGGCTACAGCATTTTGGATGGGGTGAAGTTGGGACTTCACGGGGTCTATTCACGTGCTTAACGTTAAGCATATGCATACAACTGTTTACAGGACTAGGATTCAACTGAGCCACAAGTGGGGGGGGGTTGCACTTAGTTAACACTCTGGGCAGGATTGTTGGAGAGCTGTTTCTTTACTGAGATTTCATTCTGAATAACTGCACAACGTCTATCAATGGAAGACATTCGTCATAGTGGGAGAGACTCCATAGTTTCCAAAGATTACCAGGAAAACTTAATTCTAGATCATCATTACAGTAAGAATTGGTATTTAGGTATTTCTAACTACTAACCATTCATTAAATTCACCATATCAATAGATTGTTGATAATCATGGCTTATCATCTGTAACATCTTCTACTGCTAACCATCAACAACATACGATTCATGTCTGTAACCTCAGTTCGGGGTTGTCTACACTAGAGAGCCTTTGCTAGTATTGCTTTACTGACCAAGCCCCGTAGTGGGCACACAGCATAGGCCAAAAGAACAAGTTCTGCCCACCCAGCTACACCACCTCAGCTAGCAGAAGCACTGTTCCGTTGGCATAGTTGTCTGCACAGCAGGGGTTTTGCCAGCATAGCTACGTCAGCTGCGGTGGGGGGCGATTTTAACCAAACTCCTAACTGACATAACGTCGTAGGTTTAGACTAAGCCTTAATTGATTAAACCTTTATAACTATTTATAAATATCCCCTTAACAAAGTCTACACCCTATTTACATTATGCAGAGAGTTCTCCAAACAGCTTCTGGAAGAAAAGGAGCTGGAAGAAGTATATCTTTGTTCATTTTTAATGGAACTGCTCCTGCGCTTAACGCTAAGCATATGTTTAAGTGCTCTGCTGGATGTGGGCCTTGAGAGCTGGCTTATCAGATCAGTAAAGAATAACGAAAAGCCAGCATTTGGAGACATCCGCTGACCTAGATCCACCTACAGCCACCTATTGATGTCAGTGGGAGATGTGAACACTGCTCAAGAGCATCATACGGTCCTTGGAAAAGGAACAGTCAATATCAAGTGTTATAAAACTCAGGGAAAGTTTGATAGTCTAGTAATGAAAAAATAAAGGAATAAATCTGGATAAATATATCGGATTATATTTATAAAGTACCTTACATTTGTTTATACGCATTTTGCATGTCCTGCTCATTCCCATTTAGTACTGTACTAGTTGGTTATATTCCTTTAATTGATTAAATAGATACATTTATGATGGAAAACAATTTAAGTGGAACATCTCTGGATGACATTTTGCTTGTTGATTTGTGTTAGCTGCAGTATCTAGTATGCTAAAGCAAGTGTGCCATCTAGTGGTACAGCAAGCAAAAATTTGTCAATAAACTCATCCTCCAGTTTAAACCCATTAAATATAGGGCAATTTTAATGGCTCCCTAAGTGCTGCTTATTTATTGTTAAATAACAAGTGACAAATAGTGCTATGGTGATATATCAATAGGTAGGAAGACTTTTGTAGCTGAGGTTAGGCAGGTAGCCAGATGGGGAAATTTCTTTGACTACGACAGGCCTGGAAAAGTGTAAAAGTCGAATTTAAAAACCCCACCATGACTACTACTTATTTAAGCTCCCGGATCATTACAGAACATACCATGTCTATCAGAATGGCATTTAACATCACAAATACATGCATGTGGGCATGACCATTAAGGTGAAGGAATTGGTAGCAGAATACCATGCTCTCCCCACACTCCTAGGTTGTGGGTTCAAATCCAGATCTGGTTGGTAGCAACTGTAAGACAGTCATTGACTTCTAAACTGCTGACGGTGTATGAGATTTATGTGTCTGTTGCCCAGTGAACAGCTGTCCAGCCATGTCACAAGAGATGCTATCATAAGTGGCAGCCCCAACACAGAAGCCGAGGACTGAAGGCAAGAGTTGCTGGGGCCTTACTGACTGCTAAAGTAACTAAATCCATCCTTTAGGCACCACTGACATTCTCAATGCCAAAGTCCAGCTGCTACCTAAGCCTGTAGGCATTCAAGTCCCCTAGTTGCCTAAGGGTGCCCTGGCCAGCATGCACAAAGCCTTCTAAGCACAGACACCTCCCCACAGAAAGTGAGCAGTTCAGGAAGAAGGATAAAGGAGTTTGAGGCACAAGTGGTGTTCTCGTCTATCCTCCCTGTGGCAGGAAAAGGCCAGAGTAGAGACCGTCAAATCGTGGAAATCAACGAATGGCTACGCAGATGGTGTCGGAGAGAAGGGTTTGGATTCTTTGTCAATGGGATGGTCTTCCAAGAAGAAGGATTGCTAGGCAGAGACGGGCTCCACCTCACGAAGAGAGGGAAGAGCATCTTTGCAAGCAGGCTGGCTAACCTAGTGAGGAGGGCTTTAAACTAGGTTCACCGGGGGAAGGAGACCAAAGCCCCGAGGTAAGTGGGGAAGTGGGATACCGGGAGGAAGCACAAGCAGGAGACTGCAAGAGGGGAGGACTCCTGTCTCAGACCGAGAAAGCGGGACAATCAGCGAGTTATCTTAAGTGCCTATACACAAATGCAAGAAGCCTGGGGAACAAGCAGGGAGAACTAGAAGTCCTGGCACAGTCAGGGAATTATGATGTAATTGGAATAACAGAGACTTGGTGGGATAACTCACATGATTGGAGTACTGTCATGGATGGATATAAACTGTTCAGGAAGGATAGGCAGGGCAGAAAAGGTGGGGGAGTTGCGTTGTATGTAAGAGAGCAGTATGACTGCTCAGAGCTCCGGTATGAAACTGCAGAAAAACCTGAGAGTCTCTGGATTAAAATTTAGAAGTATGAACAACAAGGGTAATGTCGTGGTGGGAGTCTGCTACAGACCACCAGACCAGGGGGATGAGGTGGATGAGGCTTTCTTCCAGCAACTAACAGAAGTTGCCTTGGGTGGCAGGCCAGTCCTCGCCCACAGACAACCTGCCAACCTGAAGCATATTCTCACCAGCAACTGCACACTGCACCATAGTAACTCTAGCTCAGGAACCAACCCATGCAACAAACCTCGATGCCAACTCTGCCCACATATCTACACCAGCAACACCATCACAGGACCTAACCAGATCAGCCACACCATCACCGGTTCATTCACCTGCACGTCCACCAATGTAATATATGCCATCATATGCCAGCAATGCCCCTCTGCTATGTACATTGGCCAAACTGGACAGTCTCTAAGGAAAAGGATAAATGGACACAAATCAGACATTAGGGATGGCAATATACAAAAACCTGTAGGAGAACACTTCAGCCTCCCTGGCCACACAATAGCAGATTTTAAGGTGGCCATCCTACAGCAAAAAAACTTTAGGACCAGACTTCAAAGAGAAACTGCTGAGCTCCAGTTCATCTGCAAATTTAACACCATCAGTTTAGGACTAAACAAAGACTGTGAATGGCTTGCCAATTACAGAACCAGTTTCTCCTCCCTTGGTTTTCACACCTCAGCTGCTGGAACAGGGCCTCATACTCCCTGATTCATCTAACCTCGTTATCTCTAGCTTGCTTCTTGCTTGCTTATATATACACACCTGCCCCTGGAAATTTCCACTGCTTGCATCTGAAGAAGTGGGTATTCACCCACGAAAGCTCATGCTGCAAAACGTCTGTTAGTCTATAAGGTGCCACAGGATTCTTTGCTGCTTCTACAGAACCAGACTAACACGGCTACCCCTCTGATACTTAACAGAAGTTGCTAGATCACAGGCCCTGGTTCTCATGGGTGACTTTAATCACCCTGATATCTGCTGGGAGAGCAATACAGCAGTGCACAGACAATCCAGGAAGTTTCTGGAAAGTGTAGGGGACAATTTCCTGGTGCAAGTGCTG
This sequence comes from Mauremys reevesii, assembly GCF_016161935.1. NCBI lineage: Eukaryota > Metazoa > Chordata > Testudines > Geoemydidae > Mauremys > Mauremys reevesii. The sequence goes on from NC_052627.1 coordinate 7,862,574, forward strand.
GAGGAATCAACTAGGGGAAAAGCTCTTCTTGACCTGCTGCTCACAAACAGGGAAGAAATAGTAGAGGAAGCAATAGTGGATGGGAACCTGGGAGGCAGTGACCATGAGATGGTTGAGTTCAGGATCCTGACACAAGGAAGAAAGGAGAGCAGTAGAACAGAGACCCTGGACTTCAGAAAAGCAGACTTCGACTCCCTCAGGGAACTGATGGGCGAGGTCCCCTGGGAGAATAACATGACGGGGAAAGGAGTCGAGGAAAGCTGGCTGTATTTTAAAGAAACCTTATTGAGGTTGCAAGAACAAACCATCCCGATGTGTAGGAAGAAAAGTAAATATGGCAGGTGACCAGCTTGGCTTAACAGTGAAATCCTTGCTCGTCTTAAACACAAAAGAACAGCTTACAAGAAGTGGAAGATTGGACAAATAACCAGGGAGGAGTATAAAAGTATTGCTCAGGCATGCAGGTGTGAAATTAGGAAGGTCAAATCACACTTGGAGTTGCAGCTAGCCGGAGATGTTAGGAGTAACAAGAAGGGTTTATTTAGGTATGTTAGCAACAGGAAGAAAGTCAAGGAAAGTGTGGGCCCCTTGCTGAATGAGGGAGGGAACCTAGTGACAGAGGATGTGGAGAAAGCTAGTGTACTCAATGCTTTTTTTGCCTCTGTCTTCACAGACAAGGTCAGCTCCCAGACAGCTGCACTCTGCAGCACGGTATGGGGAGGAGGTGACCTGCTCTCTGTGGAGAAAGAAGTAGTTCGGGACTATTTAGAAAAGCTGGACAAGCACAAGTCCATGAGGCCGGATGCGCTGCATCCAAGGGTGCTAAAGTAGTTGGCCGATGAGATTGCAGAGCCATTGGCCATTATCTTTGAAAAATCATGGCGATCGGGGGAGGTCCCGGATGACTGGAAAAAAGCTAATGTAGTGCCCATCTTTAAAAAAGGGAAGAAGGGAGATCCAGGGAACTACAGGCCAGTCAGTCTCACCTCAGTTCCTGGAAAAATCATGGAATAGGTCCTCAAGGAATCAATTCTGAACCACTTAAAGGAGGGGAAAGTGATCAGGAACAGTCAGCATGGATTCACCAAGAGCAAGTCATGCCTGACTAACCTAATTGCCTTCTATGATGAGATAACTGGCTCTGTGGATGAGGGGAAAGCAGTGGATGTGCTATTTCTGGACTTTAGCAAAGCTTTTGATACCGTCTCCCACAGTATTCTTGCCAGCAAGTTAAAGAAGTCTGGGCTGGATGAATGGACGGTAAGGTGGATAGAAAACTGGCTAGATGGTCGGGCTCAACAGGTAGTGATCAATGGTTCCATGTCTAGTTGGCAGCCGGTATCAAGTGGAGTGCCCCAAGGGTTGGTGCTGGGGCCGGTTTTATTCAATATCTTCATTAACGATCTGGAGGATGGTGTGGACTACACCCTTAGCAAGTTTGCAGATGACACTAAACTGGGAGGAGTGGTTGATACGCTGGAGGGTAGGGATAGGATACAGAGGGACCTAGACAAATTAGAGGATTGGGCCAAAAGAAATATGATGAGGTTCAACAAGGACAAGTGCAGAGTCCTGCACTTAGGACGGAAGAATCCCATGCACTGTTACAGACTAGGGACCGAATGGCTGGGCAGCAGTTCTGCAGGAAAGGACCTAGGGGTTACGGTGGACGAAAAGCTGAATATGAGTCAACAGTGTGCCCTTGTTGCCAAGAAGGCTAATGGCATTTTGGGTTGTATAAGTAGGGGCATTTCCAGCAGATCCAGGGATGTGATCATTCCCCTCTACTCAGCACTGGTGAGGCCTCATTTGGAGTACTGTGTCCAGTTTTGGGCCCCACACTACAAGAAGGATGTGAATAAATTGGAGAGAGTCCAGCGGAGGGCAACAAAAATGATTAGGGGGCTGGATTAGGGGACTTATGAGGAGAGGCTGAGGGAACTGGGATTGTTTAGTCTGCAGAAGAGAAGAATGAGTGGGGATTTGATAGCTGCTTTCAACTACCTGAAAAGGGGTTCCAAAGAGGATGGATCTAGACTGTTCTCAGTGGTAGAAGATGACAGAACAAGGAGTAATGGTCTCAAGTTGCAGAGCGGGGGGTTTAGGTTGGACATTAGGAAAAACTTTTTCACTAGGAGGGTGGTGAAGCACTGGAATGGGTTACCTAGGGAGGTGGTGGAATCTCCTTCCTTAGAGGTTTTTAAGGTCAGGCTTGACAAAGCCCTGGCTGGGATGATTTAGTTGGGTTTGGTCCTGCTTTGAGCAGGGGGTTGGACTAGATGACCTCCTGAGGTCCCTTCCAACCCTGAGATTCTATGATTCTATGATAGTAAAGAAAAACCCGCAGCTCCAAGTCTCAGAGCCCTGGTCAATTGGCTTAGCTCATAGGGCTGAAAACAGCAGTGTAGACGTTCAGGCTCGGGCTGGAGCCTGGGCTCTGCAACCTGGCGAGGGTCTCAGAGCCCTCCTACTCCAGCCTGAACATCTATGCTGCTGTTTGCAGCACTGTAGCCCGAGCCCCACAAGGCTGAGTCAATTCATGCAGTTTTTCTTTGCAGTGTAGACAAATCCACACAGCCCTCACTCAGGGGGAAGCCCCAGAGGCCCCAAAGTGGGATTCTCCAACTAGGCAGGGGAACACCTCTCTCACCACTGGGGCCTGATCCTGTAGGTATGCTCAGCTTATGCTTAATGTCCATTAACTGTCAGATCCCACAGCAGAAGGGCTGGATGCCGATGCACGGGGTGGAGGGCACTATTAAAATACAATTATACCCTTGATGTCTGTTTCTCTCCCCACAGATGGTGTACAATCTGTATTCACTTATTTTGCCTTCATTCCCTAGCATTGCTCTTTGGCCAGTGAGAGTCACCGTAGTTGAGAAGCCAGAGCCTTCACTTCAGACAATTTCATTGGAGCCATTCCAAGTAGGGATTACTCCACAGACAAACCCACTGAAGGCTTCAACACCCATTGTCAAGTCCACCTGCATGCAACGAATAACATAAGAACTGAGATGGCCCCTATTTCCGATCGGTGTCACGCCATGCAGGTCACATGGTATGTAGCACACACTTGTAGACCCCAGAGGTGGGTAGAGATCTCAGCTACCTCTAAGATCAGGTGAGCTTCTGTCACAGGGGAAAGATTTATTTATTTATTTTATTAGTTCCAAGCATCTAGCTCAGAGTCTCTCTCGCCTTCCATATTCTGTGTGGATTTAGAGCCCATTAAAGTCAATGAAGAGACTTTAGTGGGGACGAGATTAGTCTCTCAGGCAACAGACATTTCAAACTGAGTTGAACACAAACCTCTGTAGGGACTTATTTGTCCTTCACTGTTACAGTATCTGAACACCTCCATGTCATCTGTGGATTTGAGCCTCACAACCTGCCCTTACCCCACAAGATAGCATTAGTCCCATTTTACCAAGGGGAACTCAGACCCAGGGGAGATGTAGTAATTTCTCCAAGGCCACACAACTGGTTAAAGTCTAAGCCAGGAATAGAACCTATGTCTCCTGAATCCCCAGCCAATAGCTTAGCCACTAGACTACCCTTCCTACAGTAAACAAGTGTTTCCAAATGCAGCAGCTCCCGATGGCCTAACCCAAACCACTGCTACCAAAGCTGATGACTTAGCAGACCTAAGAGCCAGTGGAATGAAGATTAAGGTATTTAAATATTACTGAACCACATTGACCTGTGTCCAATATGTTATTTACAGGGACAGGAAGCTGGGGAATGGTAGGGACAACAGGAAGGGAATGAGCGCCACTTGAAATACAGGAACCACATGACAGAAATCTCCGGTCCCGAGATATAGATAGTGGCTTTTTTTTTCTTTTTTTAAACAAAAGAGATTTGTGAAGGCCATGAGGCATTGTATAGAGCTTGAAAATAATTTGTAGCCTAGGAAAACTAGAAAGACAAGAAAGGAGGATTTTGTTACATGTACTGTAAGATGAACAGTGATGTAAGTTACAGATTGGCAAATGCGCTCTTAGCTACTGAAAAAGTGTGTTTGACAAGGACAGACAAGTTCATCAAAAGAGAGTGGCTAGGAATGAAAGGTGATGAGACAGGAAATACAGAACCAGTTACTATAGGAAAAGCAACAAAATGTGTGTGTGTGTGGGGGGGGGTATTATAGGTCTTTTCTCCCTACGCTTCAGACCATGTTAGCCTGCTGTCTAAAAACATTTGGTGGAGATAGTATCAGGGGGTAGCCGTGTTAGGCTGTCTCCACAAAAGCAACAAGAAGTCCGGTGGGACCTTAAAGACTAACAGATGCCTGACAAAGTGGGGTTTTTCCCCCCATGAAAGCTTATGCCCAAATAAATCGGTTAGTCTTTAAGGTGCCACTGGACTCCTCGTTGCTTTTGCGGAGACAGGGTGACATGGGCAAGTTGCAAGTAAATACGAAGGATGGGTTAAATATTAGGCACTAGGGGATGAGTTGGTCTACATGCCCCGGCAAGGGAATAAGCAAGCCCCTGATGCCCCATCACGGGCTACTCAGAACTTGGCTCTGGGTGCGGAGGAGTAAAAGGTGCTATTACTTATGCCCTCCTGGAGCTGGTGGGTGGGGAGGAAAATGAGTAGCGCCTTAGCTCTACTCCCTCCCCCCCCGACACACACACGCACTTGCTGGCTAGGGCAGGCTGATCTGCCATGGAGGAAGAGTTGTAATTTAATATTAGAGGCCAGCAGTGTCATAGGGCCATCTTCCACCACTACAGAAGGACGGAGAGGAGGAACCGAGCCTCGGAAGGGTCTCTGAGTTGCAGCGCCTTGTAGTGCTACTTCTGAAGGAGTGCACATGACATACTAAAAGGAAGGGTGGCACACGCGTGATTGGCATGCCATCCAGCATTTCACAGCAGGTGCAATTTCCCCTCTGACTCACAACCCCGGCCTTGCAACAGCTGGATTTTGTTTTCTCTTTAAACAGCAAATGTTGGAACTGCAGAATGTAGATTGCGGCCCAACCCCCATTCCTCCCCTGCCCCCTCAATTTGCAAAATTTGTCAATCTTAATTTTACAAGCAACATGTTTCACATTGCTACATGGGTGACAAGTTAACTGCATCGTTATGGCACGATAGGCATGCAGCATAGTCCCAGCCTTCTCTTCCAACACAAATCACGGTCTCGATTTCCTGACTCAGCCACTCTCCCTTTGGGATGATCTGGCAGTAATTGTTAAAGAGCCCCATGGCACCCACACGGTTCTGATCAACTCCTTGTCCTCCCACTGCTATTAACAATGGAAGTGCGGTGTTTCACCTAGCATAATGAGAGGGTGTATTTCTTTAGTTATACTCAATTTGGGCTCAGTCCAAAGGTCCCTAACTCAATGGAGAGATTCCCATTCAGAAGGATTTGGATCAGGTCCTCGGGGAGAACTGGCGGAGAGGGTTTCTTAGAACTATGGAGGCTAGATAGTCCCTTGTGTGTAAGTAGAGCAGTGGAGGATACAAAATGTTTGCCATAACCCTGAGCAAGAAGCTGGAGCAATCACCGCCCTGTGCACTGGAGACCTTCTGGAGACATCGTGCTTAAGGTCTGCTCCAAATCCCCTGGGGGTAGCATGAGACTGGCCTCAAAGCCAGGGTGCTGGAAGCAGTTCCCAGTTGAATATCCTCTTTGCTGTGCCCAGATAATCCCAACATTCAGAGGACAGTTTGGTCCTCCTCTAAATCTTTGCTCACTGCTACCAAACAGCTAGATCCTGTAAAGACCCCAAACACAGCGGCTCAAAAGACCCCCATTATTATTTACAGACATTTTTGAAACAGTTTTAAAATCTAAGTTTCCTAGAAGCAACATTTTTTAGGACAAACCTGAAACTGAAACATTTTAGGAAAAATTGTCAGGTTTTGATAAAAAGTTCTGGTTTTTATAAAACAAAAACATGGATTTTTTTAAAAACCAAAACCCAGATAGGTTTGGGTTTTCATTAAAAAAAATAAAAACAAAACCACACACCAAGGAGTAAGATGTTAATGGAAAATTCTCTTTTTGTCAAAAAGCTGTTGTACACAAAACCACATTTTCAACCAGCTGTACTTATGCATGTGCTTAAGTTTATGCTTTGAGTGGTCCCACTGACTTCAATGAAACTCACTCACATAACAAACTTAACCATGTGCTGAAGCCTTTGCAGGATCTGGGTCAAAGCTATCATGAGTCTGGATGGCAGAGAAGCTTGAGCCAACCATTAGTAATAAATGATAGAATGATAGAAATTGCCTCTCTTCACTGACTTAAAAGTCATGCAGTCGAATTTAGAAAGATGTGTTTTTAATTGATTTCCACTTCTTTCTCTTTTCTTCTGCCTTTTCATCTCTTTGCTACTTATAATGCTTCCCAAATTCCCAACTTGATTTTGTAATAATTAAACAATTAACTGCATTATTTATAAAGTAAGCTAATATACACTGATCTAAAAATATATCCACACATAATCAATGAGTTTAAGCACAAGTTATTGTGATCTGGATCTGGATGTAACAGATCTGTTTTTATTTAAGTCAAATATTTCAATGGCAAACACAAGGATTTGATATCCTTTTAGTCACTGTTGCCTCCTTCTCTGGGACATAATGTTGCAGGACACTGTTGTATCCTTGGGGCAGCCGGTGTAGGAAGCAATCACTTGAGGCCAGAGAGCAGACAGCTAACCAAAACCTCCATTTTATTTACAGAGACAGAGAGCTCACTCAGCCGGTTGAAACCGGCTGAGCTATCCCTTAATAGTCTAACTCAGTTGCCATAGTAACAAAACCCATGACAACCAAATACACAACAGACACAAATAATTGCATTAAGTTAGAAACACTCAAAAGCTCTAAAGATAAGTGGGCAAAAACTTTCTTCTACCATTCACATGACATATTTCAACTATGTTCTTCCATTGTAGTCAATGGGACAGATCACCATGTAAGCAGAAAATACTTGATTTGTGATTGTAGCCTGGAATTGAAACTTTGGGGCTGGATTGTCTATTTAACAAGACTTGCACAGTACCTTAATAGTTGTTTACTTTAAAGAATGATGTTCATTTAAGTCACTGCTACCTATGTACAACCTTAATTCCAGTTAGGTCTACATAGGTGATTAGAATCATAGAATATCATCAGGGTTGGAATGGATCTTAGGAGATCATCTAGTCCAATCCCCTGCTCAAAGCAGGGCCAATCCACAGATAGATTTTTGCCCCACAACCCTAAATGGCCCCCTCCAGGATTGAACTCACAACCCTGCATTTAGTAGGCCAATGCTCAAACCAATGAGCTATCCCTAGGTTAGATAACAAATAGGTGCCATTTGTTAGCTATCAGTAAGTATTCATTTCTCAAGAACCCTGATATCAAGAAACATTTAACAAACAGTTTAACTGTATGTACAGTATGAATTAAATCCCTAACATTTAACAGTTACATACATTCATAGATCACATCTCACAAGCTCACCCCTAACTAGAGCTGGGTGACACTTTTCCAATGAATGGCTTTTTTGCCTCCCACCCCTCCAAAAATCAGTTTGGGATCGACAAGAACTATTTGTGAACTTGACAGTTTGTCAAATAGTTTTGGTCCAAAAAAGGTCTTTGCTGGGCTAGATTCACTGAGGACTTCGCTCTGTTGATACAACAAGAGGAGGTGGTGTCCCCTTTACTTCCCCATCTGAGAGCGGGAGACCTGGGTTCCAGTCCCTGCTCCAGAGTAGCAACTTGAACCCAGCTCCTCCTCCCTGATAAGTGCCCAAGCTACTGGGCAGTTGGGAATCAAAGAAGATATCCCCACCAGTGTTGTTAAAACCACCCCTCCATCCCCCAGGCTTTTGTAGAGGGAAGTAGAATGCTTGAAATCAAAACAAAATGTTTCATTTGACCCAAACCAAGATTTCAGACTTTCCTATTTGCCAAAAAATCCAAACCACATTTTTATTTATTCTTCAGAACTGCCAGGAAACTGAATATTCAGTTATTTGCCCAGCTCCACTCTTAACATAAAAACAAATTACAGTGAATTAATATCAACATGCCACAGAAGCGAATCGTGTTAATCTATCAAATAAACTGACAATTGCATGCCAACTTGATCACTTTGCCAATCTGCTGCACCATCGAGTAATCCTTATAAGTCCCATTTCACAGGCAAACACCACTCCTGGATATGTAGCCTAACCATTACTTTTGTTTTGCCATTTGATTAAATTTGTTCTTAAAATGATGCGGAGCATCCTGTCACTTTGATGGATTGCATTAACGGCAACAACTAATATACTGGAAGAACGAGTGCAAGAGACAGAGTGATTTTTCTTTTAATTAGCTTGGCATGGATCATTCTGTTGTTTTCCTTTTTTCATGCTCACTGGTCTCCATACTTCATCTTTTTGTTTTGCCTCTTCAATTGTACTAGCCTCACTGATCCATAATGCACTAATGTTTCACGCAGAAAACCAGAGAAGCATAAACATCCGTTCTTGTGCTACTTTTAATGCTGCTTTAATGTGGCTTAAATACCCATCATTGATGACATCTTTTGATGCATGGTGATTTCTGCAGTTCCCTAAACTTGCTGAGGAAGGCAAAGAAGCTGAACTGGAAAAAAAATTGCTCAGTGTTCTGTGGCATCTCTTTAAACTGTATTTCACAACTGGCCATTTTACCCTTTGTCTACTTTAAAGAAGAGATTTATTTGGAATTTTTGTTCTGCAACCTTTTGTGGGTCACACTAAAATATCCATCAGGAGGCTGGTTCAAAAGTTTGTAATAAGATTTTCCAATTTTGACAACCCTGTTTTCTAACTGAAGTATCCCATGGGAATACACTGATTTTGGTGGAAATTTTCCTTGAGAAAATTTTAAAGTGTTTTCTTTTAGTGTATCAACCCAAAAGTCCCATGAAGCATTGCAGGGGCACAGCCACAGGCACAGACCCCCATGCATCATGGGAAATGTAGTCTACCAGAGAGCAAAAGGCAGAGGGAAGAATGGGGTTATGAGAGACCTCAAACTGCAACTCTGACTAAACATTGCAGTAGCTCAGGAGGATGCAGTGATTAATATGAATGGAGTTGAAACGAAGTGTTTCCTTTCGATAATGTCAAAAAAGTTTTGTTTCAATTGCACATGTCAAAATAAAAACATTGACATTTCTAAATTGTTCTGCCAAAAGCGGATGTTTTCATTGCTCATCTTGATGCAGAATGAAAACAAGTGTTGAAATATAGGAATTTTGCACAGGACAGAACCTCCATCTTTTGATCAGCTCTAGCCACCTTCTAATCAGGCTCACCTGACCCACCAGGTGCCCAAAAAACTAAAGGGCAGATCCTCAACTGGTAAAAATCAGTATCACTTCAATGAAGTCATGGGAGCTGCATTGATTTATACCAGTTGTGAAGCTGGATCCTAAGTATCAGCACTGCCTCCCCCCTCTCAAATAAAAACCTCCTTAAAGAATGTCTTCCACATCTTTAGACAATCACTCACAGAAGCAAAAACGATCAAGGTACAAGGCATTTGCAAAGGTTAATGGCGTTAACTTTCTGGAGTTGCTGACACAAAAGTTAAATTAGGTCCTGTGGCCAAATTCTGTTAGTTGCACCAGTATAAATCTGGAGTTAATCCATTGAAGTCATTTACACTAGAGTGAATAAGATCAGAACATGGCTCTTTACTGCTGTTATATACTTCAAAGATACCTTCCACTCAGGGCCGGCTCTAGGCACCAGCACTCCAAGCATGTGCTTGGGGTGGCACTTTCCAAGGGGCAGCATGCCGGCTCCTTTTCCTTTTTTTGGGGGGGGGCACGCTTGGGGCACAAACAAGCCGGGAGCCGGCCCTGAGCGGATGTGAGCTGCTGTGGTGGGGGGCAGGGGAGGGCTGCAGGAAGTAACCCGGGGGGGGGGGCAGAGGAACCGCTTCTCCCCTAGCTCACCTCCGCTCCATTGTCGTCTGCTCCCCTGAGCGCGCCGACACCGCTCCACTTCTCCCTCCTCCCTCCCTCCCTCCCAGGCTTGCCGCGTGGTTCAGCTGTTTTGTGGCAAGCCTGGGAGGGAGGAGGGAGAAGCGGAGTGGCGGCGGTGCGCTCAGGGGAGCGGGGGTGAGCTGTGGCGGTGGGGGGGGCATGGGGAGGGCCGCAGGAAGTAAACCTGGGGGGGGCAGATGAACCGCTCCCCCCAGCTCACCTCCATCTCCTTCCCCGAGCGCGCCGCCGTTCCGCTTCTCCCCCCTCCCTCCCGGGTTTAAGGGAGGGAGAGGTAGGAGGGGAAATGCAGCACGCCCAGGGGAGGAGGCGGGGCTGGAGATTTGGGGAAGGGGTTGGAATGGGGTGGAGTTGGGGCAGGGCCTGGGGGTGCGGGAAAATTCTTTTCCTTGGGGCGGCAAAAAACTTGGTGCCAGCCCTGCTTCCACTCTTTCATCAGTAACTTTTGTCTTAGCCTCTAAAATCTTACAGGATCACAATCACAGCAAGGGATGCTAAGGAAATAGGCCATGAGCAACCCAGGAAAAGTTCCCCACAGACGTTTGTTTTTAACAGGGGATGCAGTTTTACTGGTAGATGGGGGAAATTCTAACCAGGGGCAGCTCCAGGCACCAGCGCGCCAAGCGCGTGCTTGGGGCGGCACGCCGCGGGGGGGGCTCTGCCGGTGCCACGAGGGCGGCAGGCGGCTCCGGTGGACCTCCCGCAGGCGTCCCTGCGGAGGGTCCTCTGGTCCTGCGGCTCCGGCAGAGCGCCCTCTGTGGTGTGCCGCCATGCTTGGGGTGGCTAAATGGTTAGAGCCGCCCCTGATTCTAACAAATTAGCATCCTGTACCTGTTCAGGTTTCTCCCCTAACATTCCTTTCTCTAATCCACTACGGTACATGCGAAGTGGGTATTCACCCACGAAAGCTCATGCTCCAATACATCTGTTAGTCTATAAGGTGCCACAGGACTCTTTGCTGCTTTTACAGTACATGACAAAATTCTCCAATTCGCCCAAAAAGAACAGGTAAGCTCGAAATTAGGCCCTCTTACTCATACCGGTGAGCAGTTGCTCATACAACTTGAGCTCCCCTTGGGCTCACAATCTCACCCATAATGAGTGAGTTAATTGTTCTGAATTCTCTTCTGAGAGCCTAACTCCGATATCTGGCAGCTCGTCGCATGTACTACAGTTGGCAAATGTATTTATTTTGCCTAAGGCACACCCAGCAATGATCCATTAATTGAGTTCCATTTAGAGATGCCAGTGAGTGAAGGCCCTGCAATTTAAGCAATGCTGCTTTCTGTAACACTGCCTTCAGACGCAGTAACATTCACTCATTGACGGAAATATTCATTGCTTCGCATTTCTTTGTATTGATGCAATGTCCACAATGAGGGCAATTAAAGCACCTACAGATCTTCACGTGGGATCATTCTCATTTGCTTTGGCTGCTTCTCAAAGGCAGTATCCCATCTTTGACCCCAGAATTGACAAGTCTTGTAATTAATAGTTAATCCAGTCTCCAGAGTATTAGACCATTTGCTGCTGGGGATACTGTAAACTGTTTCAAGTTGAAGAGGGTCATTGATTGCATAGTAAGTGGTTCCAGGAATCCAATTTTCAAAGAAAGTAACAGAGTTGTTGATTACTACATTCCTGGATATTGCAGCGGATTGCAAGTAATACTCCCAACCTGGCTTCTCAGGGCTTGGGACAGCTCTGCAGAGCTCTGTGCTCTGTTTGGAATTTCCTGCAAAACTAAAGAGCTGCACAGCTCCAGGCACATTGTAGCACATTGCTCCTCACTCAGCATCAGACCCTACCTCTGCCTCAGTTTCCTCATTCTCACGTAAATCAGTGGGCCTCCTCAGTAGCCAGTGCACCAACGAAGCTTCCACCAGTCTCAGTTTTTTCTTCCCCTTTCCCAGAGATGTTATTGGTCACATGCAGTTCAACATCCATCAGAACTGGTAACCCAGGTCCTGCCACTTGGCCCAACCTAAGGCCGCTGCCTCAGAAGGATTCTGCTGCTGTCTACACAACAGATATCCCTAGTCAGGTCTTCCACCCAACTGGAAGGTCTTCCTACTTCCAATGTCCTCCCCTTGATCTCCTAAAGTAGACTCCCTGCAGTTCTCCCACTCATATAGAGCACCCATCCACAGGCCTCCTCTCCCTGAATTTCTGTTCAGTTCTCTCCAGCAGCCTGTGGTTCAAGCTAATTTTCCCAGCAGACTTATCTTCAGTCACCAATCTCCTTTACCTGGGGAGGCAAGCTATGTCTGGCACAGGGGCAGCTGAACCCCTCTGCCACCCTTAAAGAGCAGATCACCCTGGGACAGAGATCAGCCAAATGGCAGTGACACTAAGGTGGAGACTAGGGTGGGTTGAAAAGTGTTTAATGTCCAACAAAAATAAAGGATCTTTTTTTTCATAAGAGCATCTCAGCTTTTCAGCCAGTTCATGTGGAGACACAGGATCAGAGAAGACGGAACACACTTGCCCTGTCAGGTCCCCACTGGGGAACGCCAGCTGATGCTGACAGGCCTAATGTTTTCAAAGGCTGTTAATGGGGTTTCTAGGTCTTCAGGTGACAAATGGAAGCTCGCACAGTATAAAGATTGAGCTCTTCGACCCAGGCCTGTGTTCCAGATTATAGTAGCTGCAGTTAGAAGAACTGCTAAGGAATTTAAATGCTGGGAGAGCTGCAAGGTATTGGTGGGGATTCTACCCCTCCATGCCCTCGGTGCTGTTGTGGCAATGTACAGGGACCAGAAAGGACTCTTTGCTCATCAGAAGAGAATTTCCCCACACCAGCATTGTGTTCGGCTTCCCTAGTTCCCTGGCACAGGACCAGACCCTGCTTTCCAGGGCGTGTCAGGGTGAGGAAGGGCATATGAGAGCGAAGAGAGGCTGGGATGCCCTGTGGAGATTCGGGGCAGTGCTGTTGCCCATACACAGCTGGGGATGGGCTGCTGTAAGTTAGGCCCCAGTGCTACCCATGTTGTGACAGGAACCCCTGAAAAAAGCACAGAAGCCACTTTAGCCCTGCACCCCTCCCCTGGGCTTGGGTCTGCGTGCTGCACCTCAGAGACACTGCATACAACACCCCCCAATCGCTAACCCACGTCCCCACCACCAGATCCTTTTCCCTTCAGAGCAGGAACTGCACTAGAACTCAGCTAGGTGCTCCCACGGCCTTGGGCATGCTGCACAAGTGGCACTGAGGAGCCTTCCTTTCACAGGGGACATTGCCTAGTGTGAGTGTCTTATCTGTAGGGAGTGCCCCCAGAACCGTGGCCAAGATTTTCCAAAAGAAGAGCCTGAAGTTAGACTCTTGAACCCATATTTTGTAAATTCTACCCTAAAAGCCTCACTTTAGGCTCCGGTGCCAAAGAGTGACTCGCTGACTGGAGCACCTCCTCATGGCTTGGTAGCAGACTCTCCTCTTCCATTGGCCCCTGCTACAGCCTGCAATGGTCTGCCTCTTCTTGTGACAGCCCTCCGTCCAAGTCCTTTATGGTCCCATTCCCCCCACTTCCCAGGGTAACAAAGTCTGCCAACAAATAGTCCAATGACCTTGTGTTAGGTCTTTGACCCCTGACTCTGGGCCGACTGGTTTTGACGCCCCTTGTCTCTGGGCTTTCAGTACTCCTTACCCCTTGAATCAGGGGGGTTTACACCCTTTCTCAGTGGCTGGCAGGGAAATCCAGGCACTCCTACTCTGGGTTCCACTCCTACAGAGAGCAGCCAGGGTCTGCTCAGACTCCTTCCTGCTTCCCTTGACTTCTTCCTTCGCTGGGAGGATCCCAAGGCCAATTCTCTTTGAGCTTCCTTCCCCTTCTGTCCTGAAACCCTTCTTTTAGATTAGTCGCCCAAGGTCTCCTCCTTAATTGAGCCCGACGTGCCCTGTAGTTGCCACAAGGTATTCTATCTCAGTTCTCCAGCTCCCCTGAACCCATTCAGTGTGGGGTATACTCTCCGGCATAGCCTATTTTTTTTTTAAAAAAGAGGACTTTACATGCACAGTCTCCTCATAACTACTTAGCCCTGTCACATTAGAAAACAAAGGGAACATCTGACTTCTTCCCGGGGTGGAAAACGCAGCAAGTTTTCCCTCAGAATATCAGACTTGCACAGCTTTGCATTTCATCTGACGCAATTCACTCCCAGCGCTGCAGCCAGCCACCGACGTCAGTGGAAATAATCAGATGTGTGTACTCTACATCTATTGAGAAAGGCACAGGAGGCCCCCTGTACCTCTGTGAAGGCATCAGGAGTGGCTTCAATCTGACCACTATGGTCCAACTCACGAGGATCCTGGCCTGTCACTGAACACCCCGGGTGCCCCTCCCCATCTGCTCTCTTCTCCCAGGTCTTACAATTAGTTTTGTACATTAGGAACAGCAGCACCCTTCTGTCCCTCGTGAGTTGCTCTAAATCCCAGCCTTGTTTTGAGCACGTGCCAGGGCATTTCGTACAAGAAAAGGGGGCTGTTTTAAGAAATGGGAAGTGAAGGCAGAGCAGTGGAATGACTTGACTGAATTACAAATCAAACCTTTCACTAAGACGCTTGGAATGAAATCAAACAATTGCTATTTCTCTTTTCCTTCTTCTAAGCACTCACTTCTCCTATGCTGTGAGGCAGCAGCGCCCTCTCATGGGCAGATACATTATTCAAAAACTTGTGAGTCCTCCCATGTTCTGCTCTGCTATTATGTATATTTCCATAAGCAGGAGCAAACAGGAATTCAATGGGAATTATCCTTCTCACTGCTGAATTGGCAGCCTATTTGTTTGCTTGTCAGGCTTTGCTCATCTATTCTTGCGTGCACGCAGGGGAGGAAACAGCATTTCAGTTACTGATTTTTCTTTAAAGCATCTAATATTTTATTCTGAAAGCCAATATTTTCATATTAAGAAAACTCAAGCACTTAAATACACACTGAGACTGGGATTTTCAAAGGAGCCTAAGGGAATTAGGCATTCAAATCACATGGGTGCCCAACTCCCTTAGGCACCTGTAGACGAGCGGACTCATTCCTGCGGCGCCTCCTGCTGGTGTCTTCCAGGAATTAGCTTGATTCAGCTCTGGAGCGCCCTCTGCAGGGCGGTGATCCACCTGTCCTCTGGCCCCTGTGTCCCTCCCTGGACCTGGACCCTGTGTCCTTTTACATGGGGTGCTGCTCCCTGGCAGTAACCCCTTTCTCTCAGGGTCTCTCCTCCCCAGGGAAACCCCCACCCACTATCCCCACCTTGCCTCAGTATATGGCTACTGCCAGTCATTGTCTAGCCCCGCGCCCTGGGGCAGACTGCAGTATCAGCCACTCATCGCTGGCAAGGAGGGTTTGGACCTGCTGCCCTGGCCTACCCCTGGGGTGACCCCTGCAACCCCCAGTACCTGTTGGCCCAATGCTAGGCCGCAGCCTGGGGCTTTCCAGGCTGGAGCTCCCCAGCTCCTCTGCCTTTCCCCAGCCCTGCTTCACTCAGGTACCCTGTGTCCAGCTCCCTGCAGCCAGGCCCATTTCCTCTGCCTGTAGAGGGAAGACTCCTGGCTTCCCTGGCCTTCTTATAAGGCCCTGTTGCTCAATTTGGGGTGTGGCCCCTGCTGCAGCCACTTCCCCCAATCAGTGCAGCCTAAAAGCTGCTTTCTCCAGCCACAGCCCCCTCCCAGGGCTGTTTTTAATCCTTCAGAGCAGGAGCAGGGGTCCACCCTGCTACAGCACCTTTAAAAATCCCAGACTTGGGCATCTACTTGTAAGTGTCCTAAGAATGATGAGCACTTGCCCCTTCAAGTGACCAGATGCCCCCTCTTCCAACAGCCTGTCCTGGAAATTTGAGTCTTTAAACCAGGAACCCACATGTCCCGTTTTAGAGTCAGCAGCTTCCCTCACTCTCCCCCTCAATAGTGGGCACTGTGAATTCTCCCCAGTCCTTAGGGAGGGCAGCCATAGGGTGCCATGACAGCACTGCTAGCTAGCCACTGTTTCCAGGGCCCAGTAGGTGGCCCCAACACTGCCAGGCCAGAAAAGCAGGGCCCAGCTAGCAGTACCAGTATCAACCCAGCATGCAGGGAAGAGGTGAGCCTGGCTAACAGGCTCCCCCTTTTGATCATCTGGTCACCTTGTGCATTCCCTGGGGTATTCCACAATCTTTTCTGCTGCACAGACTTCCAGGGTAACAATGGCCAACACAAAATCCAGTGTCCTTACATCTGGTCCCTAGCCCCAACTCTTGGGATTGTGCCCCTTACAGCCTCCCCTCAGGGTTCTCAGTCCTTTTTCCACACCAGCTTCCCAGTGCCTGGTAGGGGAACCCAGGCCCTTCCTCTATGCTGGGTCCCAGTCTAGGGACTGTCAGACGAGCAGCCACCGTCTGTTCCATCAGACACCTTGTCACTGCCTCCCTGGACTCTGTCCTGCCATCAGCAGTTCTCCAGGCCTTTCCCCAGCCCCTTCCTGGGCTCTGTACAATGATCAGAGCCTCCTGGGCTTCTCCCCAGAGGTCCTGCCCCTGTGCAAGGCTCAGCCACAGGAGTTTTACCAATCCTGAGTCTTGCAGGCATATCTCCCCACATGGCTTTCTCCTCACTCTGCAGGAGCCTTCCTGTTCCCCAGAAAGGCAGGTGCACCAAACATGCCCAGTAGCATCTTTCCCATGAGGCTCTCCTCTCCCACTCCCAACATGGAAGGCCAGGGCTGGGAGGACTCCTGGATGTCTCTCCTAAGTGAGGAGCCTGCAAGGTCAGCCCAGCAGTAGCTCTCCTGCAGGAGCCCTGATCCACCCTCTGCTTTCTTGGGCTGGTCTAGTCCTACGAGGCAGAATGAGTAGACAGTGACTCAGAGCTCCACTTGTGCTCCAGCCCCGTGGGTTTCCCAGGGGACAAGACTACTAGGAAAACTTCTGGCTGACTGGTGGCTCAGTCCAGGCCTGTGCATCACCCAGCAAGATTCCACATATTGCCAAGTTTAGAAGAGCAGCAATGCACTGGGTGCAGGACCATACCGCCCAAGCGAATCACCTCTAGGGCTCCCCACCATTCCTTTCCCAGCTGGCTCTGCCATGCAGGCAGCTACTGATGTAGGAGCCATTCCAGCAAGGAGAACCAGCCCTGGCCACCTCGCTGCCTACTCCGGTTTGGCCCTATTCCCCACAACTCATTGATGGGGCACTAGGGCCGAACCGGAGTGGGCAGTGGGGTGTTCCGCACTGCTCATACCCTTGCTGGGGCTGTATTGGGGATTGCAGCTCCAGCCCCCACTGTGCCTGTGGGAACACATGTAGAGGGGCTGCACATGCCTGAAGGAAAGAGAAACCCCATGAAGCCACTGCCCTTACCCTGCCCTTTTCCATGAGCATCACGGAAGCTCATCTGAAAGTTTAAAGTAGCAAGGTTACTGTGGGAAATTTTCTTCAGCTGGGATGGGAGGTGTGGGGAGTAAAATGCAGGACAGCCCCATGAAACCCAAGACTGTGGGGAGGTCTTCTAGGAAAATTTCTTTGGGATTAAAGCAGCGTTGCCAATTCTTATGCTTTTATTGTGAATCTTGTGATAGCCATCTTAAAATCCCTGTACCTGGATTAGGTAAGAAACCTGGATTCCATTTGTTTTTTAAAAAGGAGTTCTCTAGGCCTTGTGGTTGCAGAGGAAAACTGGAAGATGTGCTGAGTGCAGAACAAAGTACTACTCAGTGAAAGTAAATGTGGCAGAAATTTGCCCTTTGTTAAAATTTGGTAGAAAATAAAACTATGTTAAGAGAAGGCGTGCTATCTGCAACGTGAAATTGGGAAGAAGGGTTCTGGAGTTCCGTTCCTCATTCTGCCACTGATATGCATGACATTAGTCAAGTCACAGAACCTGTGCCTCATTTTCTCCAGAAGGAAAATTGGAAGAACATTACTTCATTATACTGTTGGGAAATAGTTATCTTTAATTAATGTCTGTACAAGTGCTTTAAAATCCTCAGTTGCAAGAGCATAAGAACAGCCGCACAGGATCAGACCCATGGTGCTTCTAGCCCAGTGTCCTGTCTTCTGACAGTGGCCAATTCCAGATGCTTCCAAGGGAATGAACAGAACAGGGCAATCATGATAAGTGATCCATAGCCTATCCTCCAGCCCCAGCCTCTGGCAGTCAGGGGCCTAGAGATACCCAGAGCATGGGGTTGTGTCTCAGAGCATCCTGGCTAACAGCCATTGATGGAACTGTACTCCATGAATTTACCTAGTTCTTTTTTATATCCATTAATACTTGGGGCCTTCAAAATATCTCCTAGCAACAAGTTACAGAGGTTGACTGCGTCCTGTGTGAAGTAGTACTTCCTTATGTATGTTTTTAATCTGCTGCCTAGTAATCTCATTGGGTTACCCCTGGTTCCTGTGTTACGTGAAGGGGTAAATGACACTTTCCTGTTCACTTTCTCCACACCATTCATGATTTTATAGACCTCTATTGTATCCCCCTTTCCTATCCTCTCTTCCTCTAAGCTGAACAGTTCCAGTCTTTTTAATTTCTCCTTCTATGGAAGCTGTTCCATACCCCTAGTGTTTTTTGTTGCCCTTCTCTCCATGCCTTTTCCAATTCTCGCATATTTTTGAGAAGGAAACCAGATCTCCACGCAGTATTCAAGGCATGGACGTACCATGGATTTATAGAGAAGCAATATGATATTGTTAGGAAAGGGAGAGAGAAGAAAACATACAATTCCCAACATTCTGTTCGTTTTTTTGACTGCCACTGCACATTGAGTGGATGTTTTCAGAGAACTATCCACAATGATTCCAAGATCTCTTTCTTGAGTGGTAACAGCAAATTTAGACCCCATCATTTTGCATGTATAGTTGGGATTGTTTTCTGATGTGCATCACTTTGCATTTATCAACATTGAACTTCAGCAGCCATTGTGTTGCCCAGTCACCCACTTTTCTGAGATCCCTTATAACTCTTTGCAGTCTGCTTTGGGTTCATCTATATTGAGTAATTTAGTATCTGCAAATTTTGCCACCTCACTGTTTAACCCTTTTCCCAAACCATTTATTAATATATTGGACAGCACTGGTTCTAGTACAGATCCCTGGGGGACCTACTATTTACCTCTGTTCAGTCTGAAAACTGACCATTTATTCTCATCTTTTAACCAATTACTGAGCCATGAAGAGACCTTCCCTCTTATCCCATGACTGCTTACTTTGCTTAAGAGCCTGGGAGAGGGACCTTGTCAAAGGCTTTCTGAAAGTCCAAGTACACTATATCCACTCAATCATCATACCACGTTTGTTGGCCCCCCTCAAAGAATTCCAATAGATTGGTGAAGCATGATTTTCCTGTACAAAAGAGATGTTGGCTCTTCCCCAACAAATTGGTTTCATCTGTGTCTAATAATTCTGTTCTTTACTATCATTTAAACCAGTTTGCCTGGTACTGAAGTTAGGCTTACCAGTGTGTAATTGCCGGATCACCTCTGCAGCCTTTATTTTTTTAATGGCATCACATTAGCTGTCATCTTGTACAGAAGCGGATTTAAGCAATAGCTTACATACCACAGTAAGTAGTACTGCAATTTCATCTTTGAGCTCCTTCAGAACTCTTGGGTGAATACTAGCTGGTCCAGGTAAGTTATTACTGTTTAATTTAACAATTTGTTCCCAAACCTTTTCTACTGACACCTCAATCTGGGACATTTCCTAAGAGCTGTCATCTTAAAAGAATGGATCAGGTGTAGAAGCCTCCCTCACATCCTCTGCAGTAAAGACCAATGCAAAGAATTCATTTAGCTTCTCTGCAATAGCCTTATCGCCCTTGAGTGCTCCTTTAGCACCTCGATTCTCCAGTGGTCTCACTGATTGTTTGGTAGGCTTCCTGTTTCTGACGTAGTTAAAATATTTGCCATTAGTTTGAGTATTTTGCTAGTCGCTCTTCAAATTCTTTAGCCTATCTAATTATGCTTTTACATGTGACTTGCCAAAGTTTATGCTTCTATTTTCCTCAATAGGATTTGACATCCAATTTTTAAAGGACGCCATTTTGCCTCTAACTGCTTCTTTTACTCTGTTTAGCCATAGTGGCATTTTTTGGTCCTCTTACTGTTTGTTGTTGTTTTGGATTTTTGTTTGGGAGGGAGAGGGGGAGGGCTACACATTTCATTTGAGCCTCTACTGTGGTGGGTTTTTTTAAAAAAAGTCCATGCAGTTTGCAGGCATTCCACTTGTGATGGTTCCGTTTAATCTCCATTTAACTATCTTCCGCATTTTTGTGTAGTTTCCATTTCTGAAGTTAATTTAACACCCTTGTGGGGGGAAATACCAAAGAAGCCCACCACAGTAGCATTTAATTTATGGTTGCTATATTCACCTCCTGAATACTTTCAGGATAACACTGAACAATCCACTGATATACAGTTACCCTCCCACCAACAGCACAAGAAGAACAACTCCACATGGACTCCTCCTGAGGGTCGAAATGACAGTCTGGACCTATACATAGAATGCTTCCGCTGATGCGCGGGCAGAAATCGTGGAAAAACAACATCGCTTGCCTCATAACCTAAGTCGTGCAGAACGCAATGCCATCCACAGCCTCAGAAACCACCCCAACATTATAATCAAAGAGGCTGATAAAGGAGGTGCTGTTGTGATAACGAACAAGTCTGACTACCAAAAGGAGGCCACCAGACAACTCTCCAGTACCAAATTCTACAGGCCACTTCCCTCAGATCTCACTGAGGAATACACTAAGAAACTGCACCATCTACTCAGGACGCTCCCTACACTAACACCGGAACAAATCAACATACCTTTAGAGCCCTGATCAGGGTTATTCTATCTACTACCCAAGATCCACAAACCCAGAAATCCTGGACGCCCCATCATCTCAGGCATTGGCACTCTCACTGAAGGACTGTCTGGATATGTGGACTCTCTACTCAGACCCTATGCCACCAGCACTCCCAGCTATCTCTGTGACACCACTAATTTCCTGAGAAAACTACAATGCATTGGTGACCTTCCAGAAAACACCATCCTAGCCACCATGGATGTCGAGGCTCTCTACACAAACATCCCACACACAGATGGAATATAAGCTATCAGGAACAGTATCCCTGATGATGCCACAGCACAACTGAGCTCTGTGCCTTTATCCTCACACACAACTATTTCAAATTTGATGGCAATATATACCTCCAGATCAGTGGCACCGCTATGGGCACCCGCATGGCCACACAATATGCCAACGTTTTTATGGCTGACCTGGAACAACGCTTCCTCAGCTCTTGTCCACTCATGCCCCTTCTCTACCTATGCTACATTGACAACATCTTCATCATCTAGACCCATGGGAAGGAGAGACTGGAAAAATTCCACCATGATTTCAACAGATTCCACCCCACCATCAACCTCAGCCTGGACCAATCTACACGGGAGGTCTACTTCCTAGACACCACGGTGTAAATAAGTGATGGTCACATTAACACCACCCTATACTGAAAACCTACCAACTGCTATGCCTACCTTCATGCCTCCAGCTTCCATCCCGGGCACACCACACGATCCATTGTCTATAGCCAAGCACTGAGGTACAACCGCATCTGCTCCAACCTCTCAGAGGGAGACCAACACCTACAAAATCTTCACCAAGCATTCTCAACACTACAATACCCACACGAGGAAATAAGGAAACAGATCAACAGAGCCAGACGTGTACCCAGAAGCCTCCAACTGCAAGACAAACCCAAGAAAGCAACCAACAGAACTCCACTGGCCATCACATACAGTCCCCAGCTAAAACCCCTCCAACGCATCATCAGGGATCTACAACCCATCCTGGACAATGATCCCTCATTTTCACAGGCCTTAGGTGGCAGGCCAGTCCTCGCCCACAGATAACTTGCCAACCTGAAGCATATACTCACCAGTAACTGCACACTGCACCATAGTAACTCTAACTCAGGAACCAATCCATGCAATAAACCTCGATGCCAACTCTGCCCACATATCTACACCAGCGACACCATCACAGGACCTAACCAGATCAGCCACACCATCACCGGATAGTGATTGGGCTTGTGCTATAGACTGCCGGGATCTACCATGGATATGGATATGGATAGAGAACTCTTTAATGTTTTTAAGGAGGTAAATACTAATAGGAACTGTATGATCATGGGAGACTAACTTCCCGGATATAGATTGGGGAACAAATGCTAGTAATAATAATATTAGGGCTCAGCTTTTCCTAGACGTGATAGCTGATGAATTCCTTCATCAAGTAGTTGCTGAACCAACGAGGGGGGATGCCATTTTAGATTTGGTTTTGGTGAGTAGTGAGGACCTTGTTGAGGAAATGGTTGTAGGGGACAACCTTGGCTCGAGTGATCATGAGTTAATTCGGTTCAAAATAAATGGAAGGATAAACAAAATTGCATCTGAGACTAAGGTTTACGATTTCAAAAGGGCTAACTTTACTAAATTAAGGCGACTAGTTAGGGAAGTGGATTGGACTAACATATTTAGGGATCTAAAGGCAGAAGACACCTGGGGTTACTTCAGGTTGAAGTTGCAGGAGCTGTCAGAGGCCTGTATCCCGAGAAAGGGAAAACAGTTTGTAGGTAGCAGTTTTAGACCGAGCTGGATGAGCAAGCATCTCAGAGGGGTGATTAAGAAAAAACAGAAAGTGTACAAGGACTGGAAAATGGGAGGGATCAGCAAAGAAACCTACCTTATTGAGGTCAGAGGGTGTAGGGAAGCAGTGAGAAAGGCAAAGAGCCGGGTGGAGATGGACCTAGCGAAGGGGATTAAAACCAATAGCAAAAGGTGTTTTTAGCCATATAAATAGGAAGAAAACCAAAAAAGAAGAAGTGGGACCGCTTAAAACTGTAAATGGAGTGGGGATTAAGGATAAGCTAGGCATGGCACAATATCTAAATGAATATTTTGCCTCGGTCTTTAATGAGGCTAATGAAGGGCTTAGGAATAGTGGCAGAGTGACTGATGGGAATGAAGGTGCGGGGTTGGAAATTACAGTATCCGAGGTAGAAGCCAAACTTGAACAGCTTAATGGTAGTAAATCAGGCGGCCCGGATAATCTTCATCCTAGAATATTAAAGGAATTGGCGAGTGAAATTGCAAGCCCATTAGCGATAATTTTTAATGAATCTCTAAACTCGGGGGTTGTACCGTTTGACTGGAGATTAGCTAATATAGTTCCTATTTTCAAGAAGGGGAAAAAAGTGACCCGGGTAACTACAGGCCTGTTAGTTTAACATCTGTAGTATGTAAAGTCATGGAAAAAATATTAAAGGAGAGAGTAGTTACGGACCTTGAGGTCAATGGCAATTGGGACAAATTACAACATGGTTTTACGAAAGGTAGATCATGCCAAACCAACCTGATCTCCTTCTTTGAGAAAGTAACAGATTTTTTAGACAAGGGAAATGCGGTGGATCTAATATATCTTGATTTCAGTAAGGTGTTTGATACGGTACCGCATGAAGAATTACTGGTTAAATTGGAAAAGATGGGGATCGAAATGAAAATCCAGAGGTGGATAAGGAACTGGTTAAAGGGGAGACTGCAGAGGGTCGTATTGAAAGGTGAGCTGTCAGGTTGGAGGGAGGTTACCAGTGGAGTTCCTCAAGGTTCGGTTTTGGGTCCGATCTTATTCAATTTATTTATCACTGACCTCGGAACCAAAAGTAGGAGTGGGCTGATAAAGTTTGCGGATGACACGAAGTTGGGAGGTATTGCCAATTCGGAGAAGGACTGGGATATCCTCCAGGGAGATTTGGATGACCTCGTAAACTGGAGTATTAGTAATAGGATGAAATTCAATAGTGAGAAGTGCAAGGTTATGCATTTAGGGATGACTAACAGGAATTTTAGTTATAAGCTGGGGACGCACCAGTTGGAAGTAACGGACGAGGAGAAGGACCTCAGAGTCCTGGTTGATCGCAGGATGACTATGAGTCGGCAATGTGATGTGGCCGTTAAAAAAGCTAATGCGGTCTTGGGATGCATTAGGTGAGGTATTTCTAGTAGAGATAAGGAGGTGCTAGTCCTGTTATACAAGGCGTTGGTGAGACCTCATTTGGAGTACAGTGTGCAGTTTTGGTCTCCTATGTTTAAGAAGGATGAATTCAAACTGGAACAGGTACAAAGAAGATCTAGTGATCCGTTCAAACTGGAATGGATCACTAGAATGATCCGAGGAATGGAAAGCCTGTCGTATGAAAGGAGACTTGAGGAGCTTGGTTTGTTTTCCTTAACCAAAAGAAGGTTGAGAAGAGATATGATTGCTCTCTTTAAATATATCAGAGGGATAAATACCAGGGAGGGAGAGGAATTATTTCAGCTCAGTACTAATGTGGACACGAGAACAAATGGATATAAATTGGCAGTTGGGAAGTTTAGGCTTGAAATTAGACGAAGGTTTCTAACCATCAGGGGAATGAAGTTCTGGAACAGCCTACCGAGGGAAACAGTGGGGGCGAAGGACCTCTCTGGCTTTAAGATTAAGCTTGATAAGTTTATGGAGGGAATGGTTTGATAGGATAACACTATTTAGTCAATAGGTCAATAACGTGCCACCACTGGTAATTAGTACCGAGGGTCAATGTTGGGATATTGAAAGTCTTTTTCCTGAGTGTCTGGCTCGAGAGTCTTGCCCACATGCTCGGGGTTCAGCTGATCGCCATACTTGGGGTCGGGAAGGAGTTTTCCTCCAGGGTAGATTGGCAGTGGCCCTGGAGGTTTTTCGCCTTCCTCCGCAGCATGGGGCAGGGGTCGCTTGCTGGAGGATTATCTGCTACTTGAAGTCTTTAAATCAGGATGTGGGGACTTCAACATCTGAGTCAAGGGAATTATTTCAGGAGTGGGTGGGTCAGCTTTTGTGGCCTGCATCTTGCGGGAGGTCAGACTAGATGATCATAATGGTCCCTTCTGATCTTAAGTTCTATGATTCTATGATTTGTTTCCCCTATTTTTATAGCCTCTCTTATCTGCCTGAGCTTTCCACAATCACCATCCAGGTCAGGTGGTCAGTAGTATGTTCCTACCACTGAACTATTATTCAAACATAGAATTTCTATCCATACAGAATCTATGGTACCATTTGATTCATTTAAGATTTTTACTATATTTGCCTCTATGCTGTCTTTCATCTGCAGTGCCACTCTGCCACCAGCACAACCTCCCCTGTCATTCCTATGTATTTTGTACCCTGGTATTAGTGTCCCGCTGATTGTCACCATTCCACCAAGTTTCTTTTATGCTTATTACATCAATATCCTCATTTAATACCAGACTTTCAAGTTCACCCATCTTAGTATTTAGACTTCTAGCATTTGTATACAAGCACTTGTAAAATTTGTCACTTTTTAGTTGTCTGACTTCATTTGACTGTTTCTCTTCAGCCTACTGTATTTTATCAGTTTCTATCCTCTCCTCTTTACTAGGATAGAGAACATTGTATCACTGCAAAATTACGTAAACATTGTATTATTGAAATTTAACTCCCCCACCACCCCACGCCCAAAATCTGCCTAAATTGGCTTTGATTAATGTATCATGTTCAGCACTTGTTCTGGGTTATACAGGTATGTAACCAACTGTGCTGGTGAAAAAAAAATCAAATTCAAATTCAGAGTGGGGTAGGGGGAGAAATCAAGCCATTTTAGAATCAACTATATGTTCTCAATTTGGATAACAGGCATCTACTGTGACTAAGGTAACAGAAGCAGCAGAGGAAATATAGCCAGCATCTGGAAAACTGTATGTACATACACTGGTGCACTCGGGTGTCTCTGGTTGGGGGAAGTAAGAGAACAGATTGGAAAGAACGAACACTGCAGAATGAAACAATTTATAGATCAGTACACAGCCAGATTTCCATGCAAAATGCATAACAACTGCAGTGATGTCTTATGTCATCACGATGCCACTTCCCCAGCATACTGCTCCATACATAGCAATTTCCAATCAGCAACAAGTGTGGGCATACTGCTTTGCAGTGCCAGGAATCCATAACATAAAGAGTTACAGCCGGTGTTAATTACTGTGTAACTGCTGTTATAGCTCCCACCTATCCATTTCAAGTTACTGTTATCAACATGTAGCTGTGCAAGGAGAAAGTGCAGGTAAGAGATGCATACAGCATAGTTCTTCTCTGAAGAATCAGTAGGTTTCCAGATCTGCTGTGCTTTCAGTGACAGTATGCCAAACCCAAGCATTCAAAAATCAAAAGGCAGGACCTCAAAATCAGATATATGAATTTTAATTACAATCAGATTTGTAAGCCAAAGTAGGGATCTTTTCATTTGCATCCTGTTTTTTTAACCTTTTACAGCTCACATTTTCAAGCTTCTTTCTGCAACTGTGAGCGATAGAAACTTTTCACAAATGAAACCTGTGATTCTCATGTAATTACATAACTCTTGGAGTAGGGGCTTTCAGAAAAATACTAAAGCTCATGAGTGAAAAATCATGGGAATTGGCAGCCCAGCAGCGATTGCCACTTCGAGCATTTAGAAACACAATCTTTCAATATGCAAAGTGAGGAAACTTGCAGATCACCACAAGAACCAGAAAGACAAGCGGAGCTCTTTGGGTATGTCTACACTGTAGTAGGAAGCATGCCTCCCCCCGGCGGGTTGACAGACTTGTGCTAGCTTCACTGAAGCTAGTGTGCTAAAAATAGCATGTAGATGCTGTGGCCCTGGCAGAGGCTTGGGCTAGCTGCTTGAAGCCAAGCCCTAGGTCTGAGTTTAGGTGGCTAGCCCAAACCTCCATGCATGCTGCAATGTCCACATTATTTTTAGCACACTACTTTGGGCAAAGCTAGTGAGTGTGTCCAGCTGCAGTTGCAGATGTACTGTTTGCTTCTGGTGGTGAACGAGTCACAGTGACAATCCTGCAGGTCAAATTCTGCCCTGAATTTCTGCCCCTGAATTATTTTTCAATGGTGTTGCACCAGTGTAAGTGAAAGCAGAGTCTGCCCTTGCAGTTGGAATTTAGGCTTTGTTCCAGGAAAACAAAGGATGCATGTGTGCTTTGCTGGATTGGGGGCCTAAGTTAGCACTTCTGTTGATAATGAGCAGCCAGAGTACAATCTAGCTCGCTCTCCCTGCTCTCTCCAGTACTGGCTTGGCAGTGCCAGCAGGACTGTGAGGCAGTCCGGACATTTTTCTGCTTGACTCTGAAAGCAGATCTGTCAAGTAATGAGATGCCATTTTTACATATCCATTTTCATTCTCCTTTTCATAGGAAGGCAGGGCTGAAAGGGACCTTGAGAGGCTATCAACTCCAGCCCTCTGAATGGGGAGATCTTGGCAGACCAAGAAGGTGCCTGAACCATTACTGCTTAGGGTGACCAGGTAGCAAGTGTGAAAAATCGGGACAGGGGGTGGGGAGATAATAAGAGTCCATATTAAAAAAAGCCCCAAATATCAGGACTGTCTCTATAAAAATCGGGACATCTGGTCACCCTACTACCACTTATTGCTAAAAGTAGCCAAACCAGTAGGCTGTAAGTGGGCCTATGCAGAAGCCTGAGCCTGACCGAGTCAGGAGGGGAGGGGATTTGGGTGACCACAGAAGGGCAGCTCGACCTCGCGTCCTTCCTGGTGAGATCTCTGTTGAATTTGCTGAGGTATGTATTTTGGAAAATACAAGAAGCATTCAGGGATGTCTGCCAGGGCCTTAAGGCATGCAAACTCTGAAAAGACATCTGGCTAACTGATGATCAGAAGGAAACCTCTTGCTTAACCTGTGACATTTCTTGCTTAACAAGTTTTCTTTAAGTGAAGTGGTATTGTAATAATAATGAACAAATAAGGGAAGAAAGTTTGGTGTAGTTGGCCTCTGAACACATCTTGTGGTCCCCACTGGCAGATGGAAGATTGGCCATCAGAAGACTGCCACTAGTGCCACTTGGGAGCCACACCCAACTTTGGTAATTGAGGGTTGCAGATGTGTGTAAGTGCTTGAGATTAAGTAAAGTTTAGCTTTAAGTGAAAGCACTCTCTTGTGGTCCTGTTTGTGCCAGCCATCTAGTGGTTGGATGGCCGTGTCTCCCTTGATTTATTTCTTGACACCACTTCACACAGAGTAAAGTTACCAAGAGCTTTGGGTTGAAAACCCTGGGTAATACCCCTATGCTGGCATAGGGCCAAGTATATTTAATTGATGTACTTTGGTGGGTCCAATGGGTAAAGCTCTAGACTAGACCTTATGAAACCTGGGGTTCTATTACTGTCTCTGCCATTGACCTACTTTGCAATGTTGGCCAAGTCTCTGCACCTCTCTATGCACAGGAGGAAGGACACAGCCAGTCTGCCTCGTCTGGTTAGATTGTAAGCTCTGTGGGGCAGAGGCTG
Source organism: Mauremys reevesii (assembly GCF_016161935.1). NCBI lineage: Eukaryota > Metazoa > Chordata > Testudines > Geoemydidae > Mauremys > Mauremys reevesii. Next base: position 7,890,928 of record NC_052627.1, read on the forward strand.
TCTCTTACTATCTGTTTGTACATAGGTTGGGGCCTCAAGGTGCTTTAATAATCCAAATGATGGGATCTTTGTTGAGATTTAGACTGCCCCCTTAATGAACATTTGGAAGGTGTCCCAGTACAGTTAACAGCACCAAAACCAAGAACTCTGGCTGCGGGGAGGGCATCTGGAAGACTACTGCTATCCATTGAATGTAAAAGCAAAAATTTCCTTATTGAATGGGTATCCTAGAGCAGAACCGGAGCCAGGCTGACCTACTCACGCCTTACCTACTACTCATGACAACATGCCTGGCCGTGCTCACTTTAACAGATTGCATTTGATACATTCTAAAAACAAATAACTCCAGATTTATCTCCTGCCAGTGCATTTCCAACCGTAATTTTTATAACACTAGGAACCGACCGATGGCACTAGCTGCAACAACATTACTGGGCACAGCAGTATGGTAAGTTACAAGAAGTATGGGCAAAATCCACAAACTACTCTTTTGTCAAAGCCCAGGCTTTCAAAAGGAGCTGCTCCTTTTGACCGCCTCAGCTTTTGGGTGCCCAACCTGAGAGGAGCCTGAGTTCCAGGGGACGGGGAGAACTTCTTTCAAGAAAGTCAGGCCTTTCCAAGCCTTCTGTGGCAGGAGCCATCCCATAGGCCGATCTGTGCTTAACATAGTAGGGCTCTGACCCCTAACTGGGGATCACAGATGCTACTGCAATACAAATCAATCAATCGTGTTGAAAAATACACGCTAGCCCAGCACATATTACCCATCTGTATTAGCCATACCATGCATGTATCAGTATGTATTAAACGGCTATTAGATTATGTGCTGCGTAGCCTAAATTGGCCTATGCTTTTTATATAACCCTGCTCACTTATGGTAATACCTTCTGGAGCGCTTCCTTAATAGTACAGTTCATGAGCTCTACTTGGCCTGAGGCTGGTATGGTATAGGGGGCTTTTGTTTAATTCTCCAGGCTTGTTTTATTGTTGTAAAGGGTTTGTTCCCCCCCACCCCACAGGCTCCCCCATTCGGGGGTGCTATATCTACATAATACCTGATTAGAAAACTTTTTGGCTACTACCCTGGTGCTATTATGTTTAGTAGGAAATGCCTCCACCCACTCCAAAATGGAATCAATTATTACCAATAAATACTGGAGTCCTTCCTTACCCCTTGGCAATTTATCAATTAAATCAATTTGAACCCTGTGCCATGGCCCAAGCCTTTGTTGGTGCATCATGGGTTGCCAGTGTGGACGACGAGCCTTGTCCTGAGAGCACCACACACAATTTCACACCCATGTTTTTAAGTCTTCCATACACTCCCATTCTGCTACTTGCTTTAGCCTTTTAAAAGTCCCTTCCACTCCTTCATGCATAAATGGATGGGCTACATCAGTGGTCCCCAACGCAGTGCCCGCCTGGGCATTTATGTGCACCCGCCTAGTGCCCAGCAGGGGAGAGAAGCCACAGCCCTGTGCCTGGCATGGGGCTGCGGCTTCTCTCCGGCTTCTCCGAGGCTGCAGGCGCTGGTGTCCTCTGTCCCCGGCCGGGGCGGGGCAGCAGCTTCTCTCCGGGAGAGAAGCCGGGGCCCTGCGCCTGCCGAGGACAGAGAACTCTTGGGCTGCAGGCTTCATTCTATGTTAAAGTAAGAATAAATAAATATATTTGGACCAGCAGTTCGTTTTACTTTTTTTAAATAAATAAGATGAAAACTGTTTATGATATTTATTTTGTAAAAATGCCTTAATTTTTCTTACAGGTAGATAAAAAAGAGCAAATTCACACAGTAAAGTGAGAGAGTAATTGCTGAATAATTTAATTAATACCTTTTACATGTAAAATTACCCTTTTTATCTTAAGGATTCATATATTATGTAATATTAAATATGATGTTTTTCGTATTATTTAATGTACAAATACATAATGTACAAAAATAAGCCTTGAAAAATTGTTGGCGCCCGCCACACTCTTCTGAAACCATGAATGTGCTACTGGCCACAAAAAGGTTGGGGACCACTGGGCTACATTAAACAACTGGCTTTTTAATTTTTTTGGAACTCGGTTCGGGTGGTCTGTAGTGCCATCTGTTGGCTTAGATGTGTCAGCACAGACATTCCTTTATTGACCTTTGGTTACAACTGCTATTGTATCTACCCAATTATTCCTGGTGGTCTTCATACCCATTTCTTTATATGTCGCACCTTTAATTGTTTAGGGTTCTTTGTTACCCACTGGTAAATCCATTTCCATTTCTTTGAATATGCAATATCCTTTCCATCTGCTGCTCTCCACCTGTTCCTATACCAGTTATGTATCCAAAACTGTATCCCCTTCACACAAAAAAAAAATCACTGTCACCATAAATATACATGGGCCATGGGGAATTTTCATATTGCCTTAAAACCTGATAAATTGCGTGGAGCACAGCATGCTGAGCCGATCCATGGTCTAGATGTCCCTGAATTACTTCCTCTTCTAAATTAATGGCAGCCTATTTATAAATGTGTGGGCTATGAAAATGGACAGACTCTTAAAGAGTGGGTGTCGGTAGGGGCCGGCATTTCTACCAGTGCCCTTACCTTCCTTTGATTTACCTGTCTCCCTGATCCCTCCTGAAGGCAGGGATCAATGGTCCAGGGAGATTGGGAGAGAGAAACATCCAGCCAAGGCCTAAGGCCTTGGATTGCCTTATCTGGCCACAAACATTGCAGACAATCTCTTGGCCTGATCTTCCAGTCCTTCCTCAGCTAAGGCCCAACTCTCCTCTTCATTAAGGCCTCTTTACACCACTGTAGTCATATTGTGGGTATAATTATGATTTATTCCCACTTTAGGCCCCTGTACATTGTCAGGGTGATGTAAGGGAGCCATTTGTGTAAATGAGATTCCATCCCTCTGTACATAAGTGTCAGAATAGGGCTGTTCATCTTAGAAAAGAAATAAATAGTGGGGGGGATAGCAGAGAAGTCTATACACTCATGAATGGTGTGGAGAAAGTGACTAGCAAAGCATTATTTACCCATTCACACAGTACAAAGCCCCAGGGTCACCTGATGAGATTAATAGATAGAAGGTTTATTACATACAGAAGGAAAAGTGTGAAAAAGTAACATAACTAACTGGTGGAACTCATTGCCATGGGATGTGGTGATAGTCAAAAGTATAAACTGCGGAAAAAATTGATAAGTTCATGGAAGATAGGTCCATATATGGCTGTTAGCCAAGATGGTCAGGGATGCAACCCCGTGCTCTGGATGACCGTAAACCTCTGACTACCAGAAGCCAGGAGTGGCCCTGTTCTGCACACATCCCCTGAAACTTTGGTCTGGACCACAGTCTGAGACAGGCTACTGGGCAAGATGGAGCATGGATTGACCCAGTATGGCACTCATTTTGTTACACTAATAGGTCCTGGTGACTGCATGGGTCACAAACCCCTGAGATCGGGTCTGAATGCACTCTTCCATTAACACAGCTGTTAGGATAAGTTCACTGGGTGGGCAGAGTATTTTGTGGAGTATTGTTTCAGGTACGGTATGTGTGAGGGAAAGGAAAGCAGACTGGAAACTGGGAGAGACAGAGGTAAAAAAAATAAAAAAGAGCAAGAAAACCAAGCAGCAGCCTTTTTGGGTCTTGTGTAGGCTAAAGAGGTTGGAGGTTATAAGTTAAGATACTATTCTTCTGTTTCTTGTTCCTCCTGTGTTTGAAGAAGCAAAACCTTGTACCTTCCTGGTAAATACACAAGACTATACCAAAGAACATGCCAGATTTTATCATCAACTTTTACCCCTGACTGGAATGTCCCCCAAGGCCCCTGAAATTTGACTAGCCACTTGAGTCAAAGAAAGGCAACAATACGTGCAGCCATGGCTTGAGACAGGAGGATGGCAGAGGAAAAGCTCACCTTCCCTACATGCCATAAAAAGCCTTGAGGGAGAACTAGGATTTTTCCACACCTGCTTGACCCACAAACAAATCAATCCTTTTACTTTGGCCATTCCATTTCCACTTGATATGGCTGGACTAATAGAAAGAATGGCCTATTTTCTTTTGCAAAAGGACATCCACACAATTGTGGGAAAGCGGTTACCTGGGAAGAAAATCTTGGCATTTTGTCTAGCTAGATGAATGCTTGTTCAAGTAACAGCAGCAGTGAAGCCTCATCAGAAGAGGCGGTGGTAAGATGACCAAATAGCAAATGTGAACAACTGGGACAGGGAGTGTGGGTTAAAAGGTACCTATATAAGACAAAGCTGTGAATATCAGGAATGTCCCTAATAAATTGGGATATCTGGTCACCCTCAGCGGTGGCTGCTTGAGAACATACCAGAGTCCTGGATGGGCAGAGCAAACTGGTGTATGCATGGTGTCACTGCTATTGTTACCCAAGCTGGCTTTGCTCTAGATCAAAGCTTGCTTGAGCATCTGCATGTGACGCAATCACACCACCGGATTGCAATGGTACCCACATACACGCACATTTACAACTAAGACTAACAATGAGCAGCAGATGTGGCATACAAGCTACTGGGCAACCAATAAAGGGGAGGGGGAACAGAGGACAACATTTAAAGGTCAACATTGAAAGGACAAAAAAGTCATAGGGAAGTGTGATGGGGTTGGGACTCACCACCGTGGCACCTCCCACTGGTTACCTCTGGGAATTAGCTCAGTTCATGGGGAGCATCCTCTGTTGGTGGTGTCCCGTCAGTCATCTGTTCCTTGCTGGTGTCTGGACCCACGTTGCTCCCCGCTCGGCGGTGTCCTCTTCAGGGCACTGTCCTCCAGCAGTACCCCTAGTCCATCCTCACCCTCTTCCGGGGGGAGTGGGAGGGAGGGTTAGCAACAGTCCTTGCACTGGCCTCAGTGGCCAACCACAACCTCCAAAGTCTAGCCCCTTGTCTCAAGGGTCAGTTGCAGTTTGTTTCAGACACCCTACTGCATGGCCAAGTGCAATACAAGGGGGAACCCAGGCCCACTCACTACTCTGGGTCCCAACCCAGGGACCCTTTAGTAGTAGCCTCCCTCTCTCCCCTTGTGCACCTCTCTCCCTGGGCCGCTTCCCCTTCGGCCCCTTTGCACCAGCTAGGCCCTTCCCTCAGGGCCTGCAGCCTGGCAGGTAACAGGCTGGAGTTCCCTTCTGCTCCCCCAAGCCTGCCCAGCACTTCACTGTCCTGTCCTGTCCTGTCCCAGGTGCTGGTCTCCTCCCTCAAGAGACAGACCTTCCCCTCTGAAGGTCTGGAAGAGACTGCCCGCTGCTCTTCTGGGCAGCCTTTATATATGGCCAAGCTGAGTCCTGATTGGCTCTCAGTAAGCCCTTTCCTGATTGGCTGCCAGCTTGCGCAGCCTCTCTGGTCACTCTAGCCCCCTCTCACATGTGGGTGGGGCAGCTGCACCACCACAGGAAGTAAAAGACTCATTTCAAGAGACAAAAGCAGGTGTCCAAACAACACAGGCTCTCAGCTTCATTAAAAGGTTACACACTGGAAGACTTCCATTGCTGTATGCAGTGTAGCTGTAGCTATGTCGGTCCCAGGATATTAGAGACAAAAAGTGGGTGGAGTAAGAGAGATTACCTCATTCACCTTGTCTCACAGACACTGGAAGAGTAATTTTCTAACCGCAAGTTATTTAGGTGGCAGTTCACGGTTAGCCGCTTTTTTCATAATGAGGGTTTTTTACCTTTAAAGTATTCTTTGGCCAACAAAGATGCCCGAGTATGGCATCATTTCAGAAGGACTGACAACCTTCCTGGAGATCTCGAAGGTTTAAATGAGACCTTGTCATTAAATTCATGCAATGGGGCTTTGTGCACTACCTAAATAAAAATGAGCCACTTCACTCCAATGGAAGCTGGTGTTAGATGGATCCTATTAATAGAAGGCTTTCCAGTGAGTATTCAATTAGTTTAAAGAACAGCAGCAAAATGGCTTCATACTATAAAACAAGTACAACCATAGTCATATTATCTGTATTTATATTCACTAGTGGTTCCTGAAGACTCTGCCCTTTAAAAAAAAAAATCATGTCCCCATTGCAAAGTAAATAGCTGGTGAAATTTTTAATGGATTTTCAAATTAATAAAAAAAAGTAAGATTTGCAATTCCAATATGTCTCTTAAAATCAAATGCCAGCACTCCCTTCATCCTAACAGAATATCATATATATTTACATCATCTAACATGGTCCATTATAATATATCTATTTATCTTCTACCTCTATAGTTCACAGCAGGATCTTGAAATTTGACATAGCATAGCCCTGAAGTCATGGAGGTGCATTTTGGTGGGTTTATGAAAATCCATGTCATTCATGGATTTCATTCCATCATACCTACGTTAATGGGGTGCCACAAGTGATGCATAGATTTAAAACCAGAGGGGAGCTATAAACACCATCCCTACCCCGAAGCGCTCCCTCATGCCCAGACACAGCATTGCAGGGGACTTGCCTCACACACCTTCTGGCAGCCATGTACTTGGCCCTGAGGATAAGTCCCAGCCAGTCTCTTCTCTGGACTCCCTTGCGGAGTCTTCTCTGGTTCAGCCCTCTGGCCAAATCACACACAGTTCAGGCCCCTTCTTGGGTTGAGTCCTAAAACTAACCCATCCTGGGCTCACCTCCGAACAGGAAGCCCTTGACACCTCCTGGTTCTCTAGTTCTCCACTCATCACCAGGGTGCTGGCCACCCAAGCTTTTCTGTGCAGCGAGTCTAAGTACCCTCTCACTCAACTGTCAGCCCCTCAGGGCTTCTACCTCATTCCTTGGGTTTCACAAATCCTAGCTCAGGGTTCCCCCACTTTAGGAGCCCTACTGCAGGAGTTAACTCTATTCCAGTAGCTCCTCCCCTGGCCACAAACAAGCCTAAACTATCAGACTTCCTGCAGGCCTTCTCCCAGAGAAAGAGAACTCTCCCTGGCTCTTCTCTCCTGGGTGTCCTCCAGATACAAGCCCCCTCAGCTCCTCATGCCACCTAGCCCCACCTCCTCTGGCCAGGAGCCAATCAGTTAATCAGCTCCCAAGGGTGGAGCATCCCTAATTAGGTTCTCTCTTTTACCTAACAGGAGATGGGGCTTAATCCCCATCACAGGACCATAATGCTCATCTGGTGTGACCCTCAGTTGAACTAGAACTTGTGGCCTATGGAGCCCTGGGGGTCCGCAGACTATGCCCAAGAGTTCCAAAGGGGTCTGTATCTCCATGTGAAATTTTTTAGGAGTCCACAAATGAAAAAAAAAGGTTGAAAATCATTGAATTAGAGCTTCTCTTTTCATCTTTATGATTATAAAGGGGAGATAAATATTAAAATCAGTGTGACCTGTACATGCAGAGAAAAGATGTGTTTATATCTTGCATTGTATTTTTGGTGGAGTCATGGCTATCTCTAGTGGCTCATTCATCTGATAAAGATTGTTGCCTCATTGACTGTAAACATCACACAACCAATTTAGATCTTTATGCTGCCACTTTTCCCAGATTGGCAATAGACAGTCAGATGGCCACTGAGTTAATCTCTGCAGATGTGAGTTCAAATTCTGATTCACAGCAAGTTGAGAGAATTGAGCTCATCTCTGCTGGTGCATAACCAGAAAGCCCCACTCCACCATCCCCCATGATTGGCCCAAAGAATGGGCATCATGCTGATATCAGCAATAGCCAAAAGTTGGATTTTGTGTAAATATTCACAAGTCTAATGTGAATAAAAAGAGAAAGCAGGTTTTATTACTCAAAACTGCCTTTTTTTCCTGCCTGAGAAATTGTGTTATAATAATAATGCTTTGTTTGCTAGAATGCCTGGAGATCCTCGAATGAAAACGCTATCGTATCGAAGATCAGTACATTAAGCTTTACAGCATTTTTGTTATATAGGTGACCATTGTTCCCATTTTACAGATGGGTAAACTGAGAAGGACAGATAGTGAGGTTACAACAGTTGCTCAAGCTCATACAATGAGACATTAGTAGTTGGGCTCAGAACCCAGGAGCCCTGGTTCCCATTTCCTCTGGTCTAATAACCAGGCATGCTGCCTCACAGGACCTTCTGTTCTTACTGAATTTCATTGTGATCTAGGGGTGAAATCCTGGCCCTACTGAAGATCATTGGAGTTTTGCTGTGGTGTTTTGCTGTGCTTCCAAAATTAACATAGGCAGGACATTGTGATACTTGTAATTTCAAGTTTTCAAACTTTCTGCATGAAATTACCCACAATAGCTAGCATGGGAAAGTCTGGTTTGGGGAAAGACATGGGGAGTACTGAAACAGCATGCAGAAACTCACTCAGTTATAACATAGGACCTATACAGACACCTGGCCTGGTGGGGACAGAAGCTAGGAAAGCTGTGTGGGACCAAGTTCCCCTTGCATAACTGGCATGGCGATCCATACCAAACAGTGACCCCATCCCTCAGAGGTCATAATGGCTAGTATTGTGAGCTGTGTATAGTGTGGTAGCAGATAAGCCAACTTGCTCCCAGGAGCCCCCCTTCCAGCATAACCGAGGGAACACGGATTGCCATCTCCTGTACATTAGGACTAGAGGGGAAATAAGCTAACAAATCTTGCAAGTCCTACAGTGACCATAGCCAAGCTATGGGTGGAGACGTGCTGCAAACCAGCCTGGCTAGCGCCAAAATCCATGTCCAAGCTCACAACAGACCTGCCGGTATATGTAAAGGCACATACTCAACCAGCCTCGACATAGTCAGACACCATGGGGACAGGATCTCAGAGCTATCTAAACCTACGGAGGGCCCATCAGGCCAGGCTGTTCTCTGTCCCCTCACAGTCCTCATTCGACCCAGCCTGCTGTTGTCTTCTTGCCAGGAAGGACCAATGGCCTGCCATCTCCACCAGTCATCATTGTGGGGCCAGCAAACAGACCTCACTGCCCCCCACTGAGATCCTGGACAGTCTCCAGATAGGCTAATGTTCCCATGACCAAAACCATCCCTGGTGCAAGTCCAGTAGCGTTATACCAGGATATACTTGTCCCCATGAGTACGCTTCTCAGCCCACTTACACCAGTTAGAGATCAGTGGAGCTCCACTGGCTTCAATAGACTATCGACGCTTGATATATGGGTGATGTGACATTAGGCTCAGACCCTACATCTTCTCTCTTGCAGCTGGACTGTTTAATTGCAATTTAAACACGGTCCTTTAGGAGACCAACCACTGACTTCAAGGAAGTTACTCCAGAGTGATACCAGTGGAAATGGATGTAGAAACTGAACCATACATTGTTGGTATCCACAATTCCTGCAGGCATTTCTCTCTTATATACTGTTTTATCTAGACTCTTGTATTACTCTGCAGGTAAGAGACAAATCTACCTAACCTGACATGGGAGGTGTGTCAGAGGCATTTCTTGTTGCTTATTGGCTGCATTATCTCCTTGTGATCAGCGTTAAGTCACCTTCCCAGTGACTGGTAGGAGAATCCAGGCCCAGCCTCTCTACTAGGCTCCAATCCAGGAAACGTAGGACAGGCAGTCACAGTTCAGCCCTCCAGACTCCTTGCTGCTACTTCCCTGGACTCCTTCCTACCAAGCCTACCAGCAGACCTTTCCCAAGGTCTCTCTAAGTTCTCCCCTCTCTCAGAGCCAGGACTCACAGAGCTCTCCCCCAAGACCCCTAATAAATCCCAAACCAAAAATATAAACGTAAGCCCCCTTCTGCCCTCCTCAGGCTTGACTTTTCATCCCTCTCTGTTCCTCAGTTGAACATGTCCCAGGACTCTGCCCCGGAAGTCCAGATCCTGCCCTATTATCAGGGCCCCTCACCACCGAGTTTGCTCCACCCTGGTGGCTGGTCTCTCTCTCTCCTGGCTTCATAACTTTGCTACTCAGGAGTTCCCCTGAGCATCCTCCTCAATCCTCTCAGTCTCTCCATTATCTCATTCCAGAGAACAACAACAACACGTTTCTTCCTACAGCTCATTTCTTATGTGCATGCTTCATGCTGAAGCAGACTCTGCTACTGAGTCTATAAGCACCACCTACAGGATTCCTCATACATTCCTGCCACTACACTCTTACCCCTCTCTGTGTCCTTAAAACAATCTAGCAGAGTTTTTTTAGGGTATGTCTACACTACAAGACTATTTCGAATCAACTTAAGTCGAATTTGTGGAATCGACCTTATGAAGTCGAATTTGTGTATCCACACTAAAAACACTAATTCGACTGTGTGAGTCCACATTAACGGGGCCAGCGTCGAATTTGGAAGCGGTGCACTGTGGGAAGCTATCCCACAGTTCCCGCACTCCCCGCTGCCCATTGGAATTCTGGGATTTCCCCCCAATGCATGCTGGGGGAAAAAATGTGTCGAGGGTGGTTTTGGGTAACTGTCATCATTGAACCGTCAATCACGCCCTCCCTCCCTCCCTCCCTCCCCGAAAGCGCCTGCGGGCACTCTGTTCATGCACTTTTCTGCTCAGTGACAGCACGGGCACCACAGCGCTGCGAGCACGGAGCCCGCGGCAGTTATGGCCGTTGTCAACTCCTCGCACTTTATCGTCCACCTCTTCCACAGTCAGCTGCTGAGAAATAGGGCTACTTTTCAATGGTGCTGCGACCATGGGGAACGTTTTACCAACATCAACGTCAGGTGGCCAGGCAAAGTTCATGACGCGCGTGTTTTCAGGAACTCTGCTCTATTTAGACGCCTGCAGGAAGGTAGTTTCTTCCCGGACCACAAAATAACTCTTGGGGATGTGCAGATGCCTATAGTGATCCTCGGGGACCCAGCCTACCCGCTAATGCCCTGCCTCGTGAAGCCCTATACAGGCGCCTTGCACAGCGACAAGGAACTCTTCAAGTACCAGCGAGCAGCGTGACCTGTGACTGTTCAGTTTCTTTACAGAGAAGCTGAACCTGCCCCTGTTTCTTTACCAAGTTACTGTTGACCAGCATCTGCAGTTACATACCCCATCCACCCCGCTTCCCCCACTTCCAACACACGTTTAAAAATAAAAGACATGTTCCACTGTAACTTTACAAAGGTTTCTTTATTGATGACTTTGCATTAAAGGGTTGAAACTGGGACGCAGACTGTGCTGGGTAGGGTGTGCGGTGATGTAAAGACCACCTCTAAACTCGAGGAATGACAGGTTCCTGCTCCTAGAGCGGTCCGCAGTGCCGGACTGGTTGTTTCAATGGAGCCTGCCATCCCTCCTTTTTGGGACTCTGTGTGCGGGGGCTATGTGGCCTTGTGGCGGGGGAGGACGGATACAGATTCCTCTGCTGCGTGGATCTGTGGTCCAGGACAGGGACCGTTGCATGAGATCTGTAACCCCCCTCCCCCGCTACAAAGTCACGTACCCCCCCGCCCACACAGATCCTGCAAACCACCTCCCATACTGACCAGGGTGCCTACTGACTGCACTGTGTGTGTGACCTGCTGCTGATCCTGCCCCCGTCTCTGTACCCTGCTAAAGGTGACTGTCCTATGCAATACCCTACCCCCTTCCCCACCCACCCCTTCAAACGCAGCGTTGTGTAAAAAAGCATGACGGAAACAGTAATTAACAGCAAAGTATTTTTAATAATTAACCAGACAGTCAGGGGATGAAACTGGGATTGGGGCTAGGGTGAGTCAGGAAGGGAAGGAATTCTCAAAAATTAGGGTATGAGAGCTTTTGGGTACTTGAGCACTCTGCTGGGGTGCAGTGACAATTTTCAGGGCCCGTGGCGCCCCTCCTTCTGGTTACTTTGGGTGACGGGAGGTATGGGACTTTGTGGCGGGGGAGGGCGGTTGCAGATACACTGCAGGGGGGCTCTGTCCTCCTGGCTGCGGTCCTGCAGAACATCCACAAGGCGCTGGAGCGTGTCCGTTTGCTCCCTCATTAGTCCAAGCAGCGTTTGAGTCGCCTGCTTGTCTTCCTCACGCCACCTCTCCTCCCGTTCGCTGTGTGAGCGCTGCTGCTGAGAGAGGGTCTCCCTCCACTGGCTCTGCTGGTCCGCCTCGGCTCGGGAGCACCCCATAAGTTCAGCGATCATCTCGTCCCGTGTCTTTCTCTTTCTCCGCCTAATCTTTGCCAGCCTCTGTGAGGGGGATGCTGTGGCAGGTCTGGAGACAGTCGAAGCTGTGTGATGGGAAAGAGGGAGTGAATTCCTTGCAAAGATACATTTCTGCGAACAATGAACACAGTCTAGTCTGTGTCTGTGAACAACACCATGCACAGCACCTATCTCATCCGCACTCCTGCAGCAGGCAATCCGGAAAGCATAAACTCTGCCCCTGATCTACCCCATCGCAGTGTCCCCCGACCCTTGCACTTCTGGGTTGAGATCCCAGAGCGTGATGGTGCAAATTTCATTGTCGCAGGTGGTTCTAGGTAAATGTAGTCAGTCATTCCTTCCTCCGGGAAAGCAATGCCAGACAATCATTTTGAGCCCGTTTTCCTTGGATTGCCCTGGCATACGCCATAGCGTGGCAACCATGGAGCCTGTTTTGCCTTTTGTCACTGTCACCGTATGTGTACTAGATGCCGCGGACAGAGGCGATTCAGCAGCGCTACACAGCAGCATTCATTTGCTTTTGCATGACAGCAGAGATGGTTATCAGCCATATTGTACCATCAACCACGCCAATGTAAATTGGCAAGGTGATGACGGGTAGCTGTCCTATTACGCTACACCTTCTGCTGCTGTCATAAGTGCCCCTGGCCGAGATCGGCCGGGGGCGCAAAAGACAAAACTGGGAATGACTCCCCGAGTCAATCCCTCCTTTACAGTATCTAAAAATAGAAACAGTCCCGCCTAGAATATGGGGCAACTGTACTAGGGTTGCAGTGTATCAGAGAACTACAGAGCACAGCCGCTCCATGTCAGATCCTGCAGGAATGACGAGCTGCATGCCATTCACAGGGGGTGCCCCTGCAACAACCCTACCTGTTGCTTCCCTCCTCCTCCAGCCTTCCTGGGCTACCGTTGTAGTGTCCCCCCATTTGTATGCTGAAGTAATAAGGAATGCAGGAATAAGAAACAGTGACTTGTTAGGGAAATGAAATGAGGGTAAGGCAGCCTCCAGCTGCTATGATAGTCCAGGCATTACAGAATCTTTTCTTTACACATGAAGGGCGGGGGCTGATGGAGCTCAGCCCCCTGTTGCTATGATGAAGATGGTTAGCAGGCCGTCTACTTATGGGCTGATGATGAGGACAGGTAGCAGTCCTATTGCACTACATCATCTACCGCAAGGCTGATGATGAGGACGGGTACCAGTCGTTTTGCACCATCAGTCACCCATGAGGCGGGGGAGGGGGGGGCGAGGATGCTACCGTAGCGTGCCGCAGCATCGCGTCTACCAGCAGCATTCAGTACACATAGGGTGACATTTACAAGAGTCAAGAGACGATTTCTTTCCCTTTTCCTTCTGGGGGTGAGGGGTGGCTGTACATTGACGAGCTATGCCCTGAACCACCGCGGACCCTGTGTTTGATCCTAGAAGCATTTGGAGCTCAGCCAAGAATGCAAATGATTTTCGGACACAGCGGGAACTGTGGGATAGCTTGCGTCCTCAGCCCCCCCACCCCTCCTTCCCTCCATGAGCGTCCATTTGATTCTTTGGCTTCCCGTTACGCTTGTCACGCAGCAGCGTGCTGACTCTCTGCTACGCCGTCTGTCCGGAGATTTTTTTAAAATACTTTGGACCGGGCGTAACATTACGGTAATTTTCCTAATTAGATGCAGGAGTCGCCAAGCGAGATCGCCCTGAGGAGGGTCACTGAAGGAGATAGAGAGTGCATGCTGCGTGAAAGCCAGCACAAACCAGGGCCCTATGCAGCCGTGCTCGGGGAGGCAATGCTCCCTGAGTACCTCATGAAAGCCTGGCGCGGAAAAGTGTGCTACCACGGAGCACCCAGGAAGGCAGCTCTCCCCAGGAACCTCCTGCGGAGGCTTTTCGATTACCTCCAGGAGAGCTTCGTGGAGATCTCCCAGGAGGATTTCTGATTTATCCCCATATGTATAGAGACCTCCTTTTCACATACTTCAGATTCCTGTTATATTAAGAATAAAAGTTTACATGTTTAAAGCACTTACCGAGTGATCCTTCCCCTGATTCAGGGTCCGGGTTAACGGCCGGGGAGGGTTGGTAGGGGCTCTCCGTGAGGGTGATGAAGAGATCCTGGCTGTCAGGGAAACCAGTGTTGTAAGCGCTGTCGCCTGCCTCGTCCTCCACAAACCCTTCCTCATCTTCCCCGTCCGCGAACATCGCCGAGGAACTGGCCGTCGACACTGTCCCATCGTCAGAGTCCATGGTCACTGGTGGGGCAGTGGTGGCAGGCTCCATAGCGTCCGTTTGCCGCTTTGATTTTTTGGTAGCCTTGTCTGGGGTCCTTGGTTTTCACGCGGCGCTGCGTTGCATCCCGCCTGTATCCTCTGTCTCTCATGGCTTTGGAGACCTTCTCGTAGGTCTTTGCATTCCGTTTTTTGGAGCGCAGCTCCGAAAGCACAGACTCCTCGCCCCACACACCGATCAGATCCAAGACTTCCCGGTCAGTCTATGCTGGGTCCCTCTTTCTATTCAGAGATTACATGAACTCCTCTGCTGGAGAGCTCTGCATTGCTGCCGGTGCTGCTGAGCTCGCCCCGATGTCCAACCACGAAATGAGATTCAAACTCTCCAGACAGGAAATTTTCCCGGCGCTTTTCCTGTGTGGCTGGTCAGAACATCGAAGCTCGGAGCTACTAAGTTCGATTTGCATCCACACCTAGCCTAATTCGACATAGCCATGTCGAATTTAGCGCTACCCCCCTCGTCGGGGAGGAGTACAGAAGTCGAACTAAAGAGCCCTCTATGTCGAATTAAATGGCTTCCTGGTGTGGACGGGTGCACGGTTAATTCGAATTAACGCTGCTAAATTCGAATTAAAGTCCTAGTGTAGACCAGGCCTTAGTGTCACTCCACTTTTCTGACATGCACTAAACCCCTCATAATGTTGTCCGTCACCTTAAGGCATCTAAATTCTTCACAAAGAGCTTTTCTGTGCATTCCCATCTCAGGTGATCAGCTGGGTTCTTTAGCCTTACCCATGTTCAGTGATGAGCTGCTAAAATCGTAACAACCGGTTCCCTATCAAAAGTTCTGATTTAAGGGATGTGCCACAGTATGTATTTTTTGTACCAATAGGGTTACCATACGTCCGTATTTTCCCGGGAGGAATTTTTAAAATTTACCACCCAGACAGCGATTTAAGAACCTAAAAGCCTGACATCTCTGGGAAAATACAGATGTATGTTTACCATACTTAAAGTTCTTTTTTAAAAAGATGGGCCTGAACTAGAAATGAGCTCCATTTCAGATGTGTGGGTCCCTGCCATTCCCTTGGGGTGTGCTAGGGACCAGATGTCCCAATTTTATAGGGACAGTTTCAATTTTTGGGTCTTTTTCTTATATAGGCTCCTATTACCCCTCACCCCGTCCCGAGTTTTCACACTTGCTGTCTGGTCACCCTAGGGTGTGCACATGTGTGGGTCCCAGCGGCTCCCTGCCCCCCCTCATTGAAGCAGGTGTGCAGGGTTAGTGCTGGCTAACATGGGGCTGGCTGCAGACAGGGGTGTGGGGCAGGGCTAGCTGGAGGCACGGAGTGTGACACGGGCTGGCTGCAACAGGGGCTGGCTGTGGGCAGGTGGTGCAGACAGGCTGTGGCGGGGAAAGGGGCTGTGGCAGGGGTCAGGGGGGTGGCAGGGGCTGTGGGCAGGATGGGTGGCAGGGGCTGGCTGTGGGCAGGGGGTGCAGGCAGGAGGTGGCTCTGGGCGGGGGAGGGCAGGGAGGGGCTGGCTGTGGGCAGGACGGATGGCTCGGGCCAGGGGGTGCAGACAGCGGGTAGGGGGGGCAGAGCCTGCGGGCAGGGGAGAGTGGCAGGGGACAGCTGTGGGCAGTTGGGGAGCGGGGGTGCAGACACTCACACAGGAGAGCGGCTGGGAGCAGGAGGTGGCTGCAGGCAGGGGCTGGCTGCAGGCAGGGGGTGCAATGGCGGGTGGCTGCAGGCAGGGGAGGGTGGCAGGGCAGGGGGTGCAGACAGGGGCTGGGGGCAGGCAGAGGGTGCAATGGAGGGTGGCTGTGGCAGGGGTGCGGGCAGGAAGGGTGGCAGGGGCAGGAAGGGTGGCAGGGGGCTGGCTGCGGGAGGGTGGCAGGGCAGGGGTGCAGACCGGGGGCTGGGGGCAGGCAGGGGGTGCAATGGCAGGGTGGCTGTGGCAGGGGGCAGACAGGGGCTGGGGCAGGATAGGGGCAGGGGTGCAGACAGGGGCTGGGGGCAGGAAGGGGTGCAATGGGAGTGGCTATGGGCAGGGGTGCAATGCAGGGAGGAAGGGCAGGGGTGCAGACAGGGGCTGGGGGCAGGCAGGGGTGCAATGGGGAGTGGCTGTGGCAGGGGTGCAGACAGGGGCTGGGGGCAGGCAGGGGTGCAATGGAGGGTGGCTGTGGCAGGGGTTCAGACAGGGGCTGGGGCAGGCAGGGGTGCAATGGGGAGTGGCTGTGGCAGGGGTGCAGACAGGGGCTGGGGCAGGCAGGGGTGCAATGGGGAGTGGTTGTGGCAGGCAGGGGTGCAATGGGGAGTGGTTGTGGCAGGGGGTGCAGACAGCGGGCTGGGACAAGCAGGGGGTGCACTGGAGGGTGGCTGTGGCAGGGGTGCAGACAGGGGCTGGGGGTGCAATGGGGAGTGGTTGTGGCAGGCAGGGGTGCAATGGGGAGTGGCTGTGGCAGGGGTGCAGACAGGGGCTGGGGCAGGTAGGGGTGCAATGGGGAGTGGTTGTGGCAGGCAGGGGTGCAATGGAGGGTGGCTGTGGCAGGGGTGCAGACAGGGGCTGGGGGCAGGCAGGGGTGCAATGGGGTGGCTGTGGCAGGGGTGCAGACAGGGGCTGGGGCAGGCAGGGAGTGCAATGGAGGTGGCTGTGGCAAGGGGTGCAGACAGGGGCTGGGGGCAGGCAGGGGGTGCAATGGAGGGTGGCTGGGGCAGGGGGTGCAGACAGGGGGCTGGGGGCAGGCAGGGGGTGCAATGGGGAGTGGCTGTGGCAGGGGGTGCAGACAGGGGGCTGAGGCAGGCAGGGGGTGCAATGGGGAGTGGTTGTGGCAGGCAGAGGGTGCAATGGAGGGTGGCTGTGGCAGGGGGTGCAGACAGGGGGCTGAGGCAGGCAGGGGGTGCAATGGGGAGTGGCTGTGGCAGGCAGGGGGTGCAATGGAGGGTGGCTGTGGCAGGGGGTGCAGACAGGGGGCTGGGGGCAGGCAGGGGGTGCAATGGGGAGTGGCTGTGGCAGGGGGTGCAGACAGGGGGCTGGGGCAGGCAGGGGGTGCAATGGGGAGTGGTTGTGGCAGGCAGGGGGTGCAGCTTACAAGAAGTGGAAGATTGGAAGATTGGACAAATAACCAGGGAGGAGTATAAAAGTATTGCTCAGGCATGCAGGTGTGAAATTAGGAAGGCCAAATCACACTTGGAGTTGCAGCTAGCCGGAGATGTTAGGAGTAACAAGAAGGGTTTCTTTAGGTATGTTAGCAACAGGAAGAAAGTCAAGGAAAGTGTGGGCCCCTTGCTGAATGAGGGAGGGAACCTAGTGACAAAGGATGTGGAGAAAGCTAGTGAACTCAATGCTTTTTTTGCCTCTGTCTTCACAGACAAGGTCAGCTCCCAGACAGCTGCACTCTGCAGCACGGTATGGGGAGGAGGTGACCAGCTCTCTGTGGAGAAAGAAGTAGTTCGGGGCTATTTAGGAAAGCTGGACGAGCACAAGTCCATGGGGCCGGATGCGCTGCATCCGAGGGTGCTAAATGAGTTGGCCGATGAGATTGCAGAGCCATTGGCCATTATCTTTGAAAAATCATGGCGATCGGGGGAGGTCCCGGATGACTGGAAAAAAGCTAATGTAGTGCCCATCTTTAAAAAAGGGAAGAAGGAAGATCCAGGGAACTACAGGCCAGTCAGTCTCACCTCAGTCCCTGGAAAAATCATGGAACAGGTCCTCAAGGAATCAATTCTGAACCACTTAAAGGAGGGGAAAGTGATCAGGAACAGTCAGCATGCCTTCTATGACGAGATAACCGGCTCTGTGGATGAGGGGAAAGCAGTGGATGTGCTATTTCTGGACTTTAGCAAAGCTTTTGATACCGTCTCCCACAGTATTCTTGCCAGCAAGTTAAAGAAGTCTGGGCTGGATGAATGGACGGTAAGGTGGATAGAAAACTGGCTAGATGGTCGGGCTCAACGGGTAGTGATCAATGGTTCCATGTCTAGTTGGCAGCCGGTATCAAGTGGAGTGCCCCAAGGGTCGGTGCTGGGGCTGGTTTTGTTCAATATCTTCATTAACGATCTGGAGGATGGTGTGGACTGCACCCTTAGCAAGTTTGCAGATGACACTAAACTGGGAGGAGTGGTTGATACGCTGGAGGGTAGGGATAGGATACAGAGGGACCTAGACAAATTAGAGGATTGGGCCAAAAGAAATATGATGAGGTTCAACAAGGACAAGTGCAGAGTCCTGCACTTAGGACGGAAGAATCCCATGCACTGCTACAGACTAGGGACCGAATGGCTGGCCAGCAGTTCTGCAGAAAAGCACCTAGGGGTTACGGTGGACGAAAAGCTGAATATGAGTCAACAGTGTGCCCTTGTTGCCAAGAAGGCTAATGGCATTTTGGGTTGTATAAATAGGGGCATTTCCAGCAGATCAAGGGATGTGATCATTCCCCTCTACTCAGCACTGGTGAGGCCTCATTTGGAGTACTGTGTCCAGTTTTGGGCCCCACACTACAAGAAGGATGTGGATAAATTGGAGAGAGTCCAGCGGAGGGCAACAAAAATGATTAGGGGGCTGGAGCACATGACTTATGAGGAGAGGCTGAGGGAACTGGGATTGTTTAGTCTGCAGAAGAGAAGAATGAGGGGGGATTTGATAGCTGCTTTCAACTACCTGAATGGGGGTTCCAAAGAGGATGGATCTAGACTGTTCTCAGTGGTAGAAGATGACAGAACAAGGAGTAATGGTCTCAAGTTGCAGAGGGGGAGGTTTAGGTTGGATATTATGAAAAACTTTTTCACTAGTAGGGTGGTAAAGAACTGGAATGGGTTACCTAGGGAGGTGGTGGAATCTCCTTCCTTAGAGGTTTTTAAGGTCAGGCTTGACAAAGCCCTGACTGGGATGATTTACTTGGGTTTGGTCCTGCTTTGAGCAGGGGGTTGGACTAGATGACCTCCTGAGGTCCCTTCCAACCCTGAGATTCTATGATTCTAATGGGAGTGGCTGTGGCAGGGGGTGCAGACAGGGGGCTGGTGGTGCAATAGGGAGTGGTTGTGGCAGGCAGGGGGTGCAATGGAGGGTGGCTGTGGCAGGCAGGGGGTGCAGACACGGGGCTGGGGGCAGGCAGGGGGTGCAATGGGCAGGCAGGGGTGCAATGGGGAGTGGCTGTGGCAGGCAGGGGTGCAATGGAGGGTGGCTGGGGGCAGGCAGGGGTGCAATGGAGGGTGGCAGGACAGGAGGTGCAGACAGGGGGCTGGGGGCAGGCAGGGGTGCAATGGAGGCTGGGGGCAGGCAGGGGGTGCAAAGGAGGGTGGCAGGACAGGAGGTGCAGACAGGGGGCGGGTGGCAGGCAGGAGGTGCAGACAGGGGTGGCTGGGGCATGGGGTGCAGACAGGGGGGTGGGGGCAGGACAGGGGGTGCAATGGAGGGTGGAAGAGCAGGGGGTGCAATGGGGGGGCTGGGGGCAGGCAATGGGGGCTGGGGGCAGGCAAGGGGTGCAGACAGGGGGTGCAGACAGGAGGCTGGGGGCAGGGTGGCAGGGGCTGGCTGCGGCGGGGGGGTGCAGGCAGGGGGAGCGGGGGAGGGGTGCAGACACTCACACGCGGGGAGCGGCTGGGAGCAGCCCGAGCAGCGGGACGCAGCCGAGCACCCACCAGGCAGCAGCAGCAGGAGCCCCAGGGCCAGAGGTCGGAGCAGTAGCAGCAACAGGGCCAGGAAGCAGCTCACATGGCTCCTGCAGCGCAGCACGGCGTCCCCTGGTGGCCGGGAGGAGGAATTACACCTTTCCCAGCCAGAGCCCATCAAAGCTTCCCTGGCAGGGAAGCCAGCTAACAAGCGGTTCTAAAACCGCTTCTAAATTTAACAAACGGTTTGTGTAAACCGGAGCGAACCGGCTCCAGCTCACCCCCTGGCCGTGTTACATAACCCACCTTTGTGTCTAGCCAATAGATATAAATTGTCATTCGACCCACCGTGACCAGTTAATAGTCTAAATACGAGTACTCCACTGAGCCGCTCAGAACTTGGGAGCAGCACTCCAGTCTCTATGTTTAGAGCCCTTTTCTGCGCCAGACGCATTTATACTAACCACTCAGCTCCTCTCCCAGCTGGGACTCACCCTGCCAGCGGCCAATTGGCCTTTGCACGTCGCATTAACCCTTTCATCGGCTGGGGGAGGGAAGGGTTAGACACATCCTTACAGTTTCTCATTTAAAAAAAGCTGAAAAGGGTGTGCCAACTCAATAAAGCAGAGAAAAATTTCTCCTCACAATGTCGGTGTCGAGAAAAGGTCTTATACCGAGTTCTTTAGTACTGTATGTTTGTCAAATTTTTTTCACTGTGGCAATGAGTGGAGTGCAGAAGTCCTCAGTCACCACTAGGTGGCAGGCTTGGCACAGTAACAATTCCAGTGCTTCACTTCCTTGGTGGAGCAGCAACATGAACACAAACACATTCAGTAATTTCATTGGAGTGTGTATCGATGTCTCCTAGTTCTGTTGCTCATGGGGATTTGCAGGAAGCCCAAAGCATCTCTGAGGAGTTATTAGGGAGTTATTACACATGAAAATTCAGCTAGACACACCCACACTTTTGTTAAGAAAGAGAGAGTGATTAAAAGGTCAAATTCCATGTGGGAAAAGCCCACAGAGTATCCAGGATTCACCAAGATGTATCACCTAGGGAGATTTTGCTACATCCCCCAGAGGTGAAATCCTGGTCCCATACCAGCAAGTGGGATCAGGATTTCATCCCAGGAACAGAGGTGAAATTAAGCCGGCCCCTTCTCCCCGAGGCCCCGCCCCTTCTGGTTGAGCCACCCGACACCTTGCTCAGGACCTTGGCTGCCCTACGTACCTGTAAGTCCCTTAAATGACTTTCACCCCTGCCCTGGAGCCTTTTCATTAGTTTGTTACTTTTATCAAATGTAATTTTTGTTCCTTTGTTTTGTAGCTGCGGTACTTAGCAGTTTCCTTCTCTCTTGTACACTCCCCTAGAAGACAGAGAAGAGAGTTGTTGGGACTCGTGTCCAGCTGAAGGACATTGTACTTGTAAGCCAGCCAATTCCATCCCATCCCTTCTTCCACCCACAAGGAAGTGGGGTCCCTACAGGACACGTTGCTCCTTGGGGTAGAAGGAGAGGGGATGACTGAGTAGTGGAGCACTGTTGTGAAGGATGGATAGGAGGAATGTGTGATGAGAATCATCTTGTTCCTTTAAGCAGTCAAAGGGCACGTGTAATTAGTTTATAAAGAACAGGAGTACTTGTGGCACCTTAGAGACTAACAAATTTATTTGAGCATAAGCTTTCGTGGGCTACAGCCCACTTCATCGGATGCATGAAGTTTATAAAGGGTTAATACATGATCAATAGATGTTATGATCTTAGCTAGAAAATGGGTGTAATGAGGTGGGCAGACTCCACTCTAATCAAAAAGGGGATGAAGAAAGCCGTCCACTCTGCTACACCCGCAAGAGGTGTCAAGCCTGGAAGAAAGAGTTAAGTGGGGGCAAAGCCCAGGTCTGTAGTGGCCAAGTTCAGGCATTTAGCCAGGTCAATATATAACTCAGATTTTACCAACTAATCATGCTGATACCAATCCTTTAGTAACTAAAAACTAAAGGTTTAATAATAAAAAAAAAGAGAGTTAATAATGGTTAATAGATCATATACATACAAATAATTGTGAAGTCCTTAGACCAGGTTTGTAGCAGTGATGTTATAGACTGCTGGCTTGTAAAGACTCTCTGGTAACTTCCAAAAGATTGGAAGGCCTCTGTCCATAGTCCAATATGCTCTTTTAAGACGTAAATCCATAGTCCAGAGAATCAGGGCAGTAAAGAGGCAAAAAAATGGAAATCTCAGGGGTATTTTATACTCTCTGCCATATGCATGGAAATTTACTGTCTCAAACAAAGCTCACAGCCCAGGTGAATGGAAAGTTACTGGTCCAAAATGGAGTCCAGGGCCACATGAGCGTAGCACATGTCCTTACATGGCTTGATGACTCACAGCAGGTAGCCATTGCCCACATTCTTGCTGAGGCGTCCACAGGAAGAGCTATGCGGGCAGAATGAATTTCTTCTATGGCCCATTGTGAGAGCTAAGTGTCCTTGATGGGCCATCAACACAAAGCTGTCCATCTGTTTTGACTTGACATTTCCTAGCAAAAACATTTTGACATTCCTAAAATCTCAGTGTTTCATTTGTTCGTTTGACTCAAGATTCCCTTTTCATCTCAGATCAACATGAAGCTGCATTTGGTCCCCTATTGTCTTCTATGAACTGGGATCCCTAGAGGACTATGTTTCCCACAGTGAAAAACAGGCCCAGCTGACCAAGCGGGTGCACTGTTTAATGTTTGGGGGTTTTTTTAAACTCATTCAAAAATGAACCAGTTTGGATCAATTCGATAAAACCAAATATGCTGATCTGGGTCAAACTGACCTGAAACTCAAGAGTCGACTCTGTGGCCATTAGGTTTGAATCACTTGGGGCTCCCATTTTTACCTAACTGCTCTTGTGGATTCCATCTGAGGTGTCAGACGGAAAGTATCCCCCTGAGGAAAAAGGAGGATGCTGCCTTTCAAACCTGTCAAAACTGTATTCGTTAAAAGAGGACCCAATGTCCAGCTTTAAAAGGAGGAAGGCAAAGAGTAGGGAAGTTATTTTCAAGTCCAGCCGTTTGGAATTCAGGCTAAATCTGCTCACGTACGAAGTCGGCTTCTTGATTGAGTTGTTTCATTAACTATATGAAATGAGACAAGCAAAACACTTGGGGAAACTTGGGAGATGTAGAAGCAAAGAGTGAATTCAAAGAGATGATTTGAAGGTTATGGTAAAATGCTCAGTTTCGCCCACTAATTAGGGCTGCTGGGAGTAGTGGGTAATTTGCAGTTTCTAGGTCATATTAAGTTTAGAAGCTTCATCTGTAACTGCTTGAAAAATAAAGTTTGGCTGAACTATTCTACAGTGCAATTATGCTCCCCCTAGGTTATCTATCTTCATTTATTATTGCCATGCACTTAGCAACCAGGTAAAGTAGAGGGTAGATACCAAAAACAAGTGGGCTATTAAAATCCCACAGTCAAGTCTTTTCCCCCCTTTAAATTTAAGAAATAAATCTTCATGTAGATGTAAGTGGATGCTTAATGGTATTTGTTCCATTGGGCACTGTAGCTGCTGAAAAAATAACTACTGTCCAAATGCACCACAAAACCAATGGTATATGTGAGCCACATCAACAATATTTTCATCCTCTGCACAGAGGACAAACTCCCTCAGATTCCCACCACAACTTAAAACCACCCCAGTGGTCCATTAAACTCTCTCTGGAACAGACCCACACTAGCATCAACTTCCTAGACACCATGGTTTGCTTCAACAATGGAACTCTACAGACAACTGTACACAAGAAACCCACAAATCACCACACCTACCTTCCTAGAGCCAGTAACCATCCCAAACACACCAATAAATCAGTTAATACAGCCAGGAACTCAGATACAACAGAAAATACTCCAAGAAGAAAGTCCGGGATAGACACCTTAACACACTTAAAACTGCTTTCATCAAACAAGGACACTCCAGCAGAGAAGTAGATTGCATTATGGAATGAGTCACCAAAATACCCCCAAGAGAACCTGCTTCAATACAGGAATAAAACCTCCTCTGACTGCACACCCCTTGTTGTCACCTACCACTCCACACTGGAACTCATATGGGGTATCAAACAACTATACCCATGCTCAACGGGGATCCTATCCTGAAAGAAATATTTTGTGAACCCCCTCTTCTGGCCTTCAAACAACCCCCCCAACTTCTCCATGCTCATCAACAGAAGCAAGCTCCCCACAGACCAGGACACAACAACTCAAAGCAGCAACAGATGCTGCCAGAACAACTTATGGAAAACCTAGAGACATCTCCACTGCTACAATGATCAAAACCCCTTTCTAGATACGTGGGTCCTACACGTGACTGTCACAGCATTCTGAGCACTAAATGCTGCAATAATAACTATGGGGTGAAATCAGACAGTCCCTGCGCTCTCAAATTAACTCACAGGAAAATGATAAAAAACAAAAACACCCTGTCATCTGTGGGTGGACACTTTTCACAAAGTGATCACTTTATATCTGATCTCTCCATCCTCAAAGGAAACCTGCACAGCACTTTCAAAAGAGGAGCCTGGGAACTTAAATTCATAACTCTGCCAGACACTAAAAATCATGGTCTTAATAAAGACACTGGATATATGGTTTATTACAACAATCTGTAACCCACTGACCCCCCTTTTGTCCTATGACTATGGGGTGTTAACAGGCCACCTCACCTTTAATGGTCCCCTACAATATGTGCAAACTACTTCTAATAAACTATCTGTTCAACCTTGTTTTTAGCTGTGACACTGAGTACCTTTCCCAGACGTGAAGAAGAGCTTTGTGTTGCTCAAAAGCGTCTCTCTCTTACCAATAGAAGTTGGTCCGATAAAAGATATAGTCTTACCCCTCGTCTCTCTACTGTCCTAAGAAAATATACAAAGTAGCCATCAGAGAAGCTAAAATGAGAGGGCCAGTTCCTTCATTAGTGCTAAGTGGCATAGCTCCACTAACTTCAATAGAGGTACCCACTTCAAATCAGCTGAGGGCTTGGCTCAGGATTTCCTAACATGATGCTTCTGGTTATGATTGTACCAGCTGTATGGTTTCTAATAGCAATTCTAGTTATCTACGCTTCAGACTTACTCGCAAGTCACTGAGAACCAAGCCCTGCTCCCAACTGTGTTTCCAACACACCGCCTTCAGCAGCCCCATGGTGCCAACCCAGCTCTGAACCCATGGACATGGGTGTCAATGTTGACTCCCCCTTTATGTGATAATGAACTGCCCATGTGGTCACCCAGGACATCTCCAACAAGCCTATCCTCACCAAGACAATGCTGAAGAATTCTATCCTCCCACTCCCCAAAGTGGCCACACAAGACTGCTTCTATTGGTGTGTCTTAGTTACACCCCCAGTGGAAGAGATGACAGCCTTCATGCAATCACTTTCTATGTGCGAAAGCGTGATGAATGTCATCAAACCAGTGATCAGAGACCCTTAAAGGACCTTCCAGTAAGAAAAGCAATGGCAATAATGGCCCGTGTCAGGACCAAACCTTCCTTCAAATAAGGTCCTCAATACAAAGTATGCAGTTCAACATTGAGGGCCTATCCAACAATTGCAACAATTCTATGAACTCAAGACACTGACTCCTTGCACTACAAGAAGTCTTTGTGGATACATGAAACAACATTACAGGCCAATGGAAAAGACACCAGCCCTCTCTGGTTTGAGTTGTGTGCTTCTTGTGATGTCCCAAAAAAAGACCTGATTGAAGATCCAATAGAAGAAGTCCTAGGATTCTGCCTTCCTTGTAGGCAACAGACTGCACTCAGCTGTGCTCAGACAACATGCAGAAGGTGTGGTATCTTCTCCACCAATGGAAAAAAAATTAAAAAATTAAAGTATCACCAAACTGCAACTTTGGTGAGGTACAAACTATGCAACACTGCCCCATTCACACTTAAAATGGTGGCATAATGGGGATCCACCTAGCTACCCCAGAAGCATTAGAATGGCTTTCGAATCTCAAGATTCAATTATAATCTCAGCCTATTGCTTTTCAAACATCATACCAAAGAAAGTAAGTTATGCCACATTGTACCATAATGCCCTTTTTTGGTCATTACACGCATCTTACAAGAAATACATCTTGTGAGATGTAGTTGGCTAGGGAACCCAGAGCAGACTCTGGGCAGGAGGCAATGTTGCAACATCTCTGGACTGGAGCATTTCAGAAATTCCTGTTCTGTGAAAAATTCAGGCCCAGAACAACTGTCAAAATAAGGGAATTTGCAATGGGATGGAAACTCCAGTTTTTAACCAGCTCTATTTTATATATATTTTTGAAGGAAGACATTCAAAACAAAAACTAAAATATTCCATTATAACTCTGGAAATCATTGGGTTAGACTCTCAGCTGGTTTAAATTGGGGTAGCTTCACTGAAGTGAACTTACATCAGCAGAAGATCTGGTGAAGTTATACTAGGAGGGAGTGAGAATCAGGCCCCTTGATGTTAGAGATGTCTATTATCCTTCATGACATACTAAATTCATCTGACATTTTAAGTGTGTGTTTACAGAGCAACAACTGAATGCTATTTAAGACAGTCAAGACACAGTTTAGGATTGTATTAAATTGGTACATTGTTTACAACTGAGAAATGCATTAATCACAGATTTCAAAATTAAATTAGTCATGGTTTTACTCTCTTCAGGTTGATTAAGCCTTTTCAGTCACGTTTTGGTTTGTTTTAAAATACATCCTTGCAGTGCTCAGCATACACCTGTATGTTTGTTGACTATGAAGAAACAGTGTCAAAGTTACTGGGTTTTGATGGATGCAAATCAGGCGCTGGAACTGACTTCACTGGGAGCGTTGGATGCATTAAGAATGCAGAATCAGGCCCTTCATGTGATACATGTTCAATTAACATGGAAGGCCTGATTCTGCTGCCCTTACCCATATTGTACAATCTCTTATCCCCCAAGTAGTTCAATGTACATGTGCCAGAACTGAGTCCTGAATTGGAAAAGAGCTAGATCTTGACTCAGACTATGGACCTGAGCAAGGGGGAAACAAGAACCAGAACTGGGTGGTGTATTTGGACAAATAATTTATTTGCCATAAATAAATAAATAAATAAATAAAAGCAATTGTGACGGCCAAAACTATTCATGAAGTTGGGTCAAATTCAGCTAATAGATTTGTTAAAAAAATTAAGTGGGGGGTGAGGGAGAGACTGAAACCCCCCCACAAACTTTGTTGTGACATTTTCTAAATGTTTTGAATTTTATTTAGAAATTTTGCTGTATTTAGTTGTTTAAAAAACAAAAACAAACTGGGATAAACATAACAAACTCGTGTCCAGTCCAAACAAAAATACTTCTTCATTTAACCCCAAACATTTAAATTTTTTAAGAAAAGAACAAAAATATTTTAGGTTGACCCAAAATTAATTTTTGGAGGGATTTTTCATTTTAGTCAATAATATCCATTTTTCACCAGTCTTGAGGCTCAAGGGGGTAAGAGTAAGTAAGACATTCACCTACTTACTCCCAGGAGAAAACACTGTGGGAGGTGTAGGGAATGGGCTAAGTGATCAGATTACTCATGAGCCAACACAGGCACAGGGGAGGAGCCGGACTGAGGTTACGGGTGCTCCTTTTGTAATGAGGCAGTAGTGAAGTATTACCCCGGTCCTCAATGCCAGGGAGGAATTTTGTGTCGGAAAGGCGCTAAGATGCATGGCTACTGCTGGGATGGAACAGTCGACACAGCACCCCTGGGCTCACCGCTGTGTGTAAAGTCGCTCTCTAGCTCATTAACTGCATGCATTCACGGCATCATTAGCAAGAAGTAACTCAGGAGCAAGGTACAATGTTAAAGCTGCACAGCACGGGACGTGCCAATAATATGGTATCTGCAATTTAAACACTGCGAACCTGACACTAGTTAAATGTGCAGGGACAATTTATTCCCTGCTTTCAGATACTCTTGCAATCTACTGTGAACCACGCCTTCCCTCTCCTCTAGAAATCAGTCAATCACGAGGTGGCCTGTTTGACAGTTAATATGTACTGTGCTAACAAAACCAGGGATAGAACAGATTTCCATTCCATTCCACTTCAATCCCCACTCCGGGTAGCCCTTCTTGCAATCTGGTCTCTGCCCTGTGATGTACCCGGGGGCTTGCCAGGGTGGGTGTGCCATCTGCCCAGGCTGACAGCTCCAATGCTGGACTGGTCTCTTTGGCATAACAGACCCGTTCAGTCCAGGGGGATCCCCCTTCCTCCCATGGACCCTGCTGTCAATGGGCTTTGGCCAAGGCCCCAAGTATAGGGAGCCATTGGATCTGCAATTGCCTCCCTGATGCCAGTCTCCAGTGGGGGCAGGCCTGGGCTTAAGTGCCGCACTTTAGTGGCCACACAGGCTCTACGCAGCTGCCCCAGGAGGGCTTCCCACATACATCTGAGACTTGGACTCGGCCGCCATGAGATCAGGCCAGAGCCTGGCTTGCTAGCTGGCTTCACGCCACAGAGGGGGTTGGGCTAGTTCCTTTCAAAGTGCACAGAGGGAAAGTTTAACAACATCTAACAGGCTGGTGCCCTCCACCCCAGACAGCCTGTTTCATAAGGCGTGAAAGGCCTTCTCCAGTCCCGCTTCCAGTCATTCCTTCCCATTCCTCCCCTTTTCCTAATAGAGAGCATCATTTCCAAGCAGACTACAGGGTAAATTACGTTCTCTAATCAATTACAAAAATTGATTGCTGCCTATGTTTTGCCACTAATAAAAGCTATTGAAATAAGGCGTCCACATCTCATTAGGGAAAAACAGGCAGTAAGTCACCTTGAGATTAAAAACAAACAAACCACCCCATTAAATTCTTCCCAAGG
The DNA here is from genome assembly GCF_016161935.1 of Mauremys reevesii. NCBI lineage: Eukaryota > Metazoa > Chordata > Testudines > Geoemydidae > Mauremys > Mauremys reevesii. The sequence goes on from NC_052627.1 coordinate 7,919,665, forward strand.
AAGATACCACTGTGCTTGCTTGTGTGTGTGTGTGTGTGTGGGGGGGGGAGCTAATCTAACCTTTTATTCATGTGGAATCTTTTGAGGCATAAGAGGGCAGCTGGTGTAAATCAGCATAGTGCCACTGAAATTAATGGGCCCAATCCATGCACTTAATTAGCTGAATACAAGAATTATTACTTATTGGCTGGACTATGAGTCAGACTGTGCCCCTGTAAAGGGAGCAGGGAAGGTATGAATCCTGCCTCACATGGGTCACTTGGATCCTGATGCAGATGAGTATACAGCTGTCCTGGCTCCAGCCCCCTGACTCGCTGGTAGGGTGACCAGACAGCAAGTGTGAAAAATGGGGACGGGGATGGGGGGGGGTAATAGGTGCCTATATAAGAAAAAGACCCCAAAATCGGGACTGTCCCTATAAAATCAGGACATCTGGTCACCCTAGCCACTGGCCAGTGTTGCTGAAGTGGCAGCTAGAGGCCAGGAGCAAATTACCTTCCATGTGCGAGGAGGAGACTGACTCCCGGGGGTGTCTCGGAACCACAGTGCCACCCTTATGCTACTCCTGGCTGATGCACTATAGAAGCTGCCCCTTGCTCAGAGCTGTGCCGAAAAGCACAGTCGAGCTCATAATCAATATTGCCAGGCCCAAGGGTTACCACATCGAGTTAGGCCTTCAAAAGTAAACAAACGAAAAAGCAAACTGAGATTTTCATGTACTCACTTGACTCCTGAAGCATTAAGAAAAACACCCAATGTTGTGACGCTTGTGCTAAAAGAATGAGAGTCAGCAATGCTGCATAAGGGTGCGGGGGTAGGATTCCCTCCTTGCTCCAGGAAAGGGGTTGTAATTAACCACTGGTCCACAACAGCAACAATAGATGATGCCTTTAAAGCTAGCTCAGATCTGCTGGCTGGGTAGTGTAGAGTCAAGACTCTGCCGATTCTCCATTCACACGCTCAGCTATCCAGACAGGCAATTCAGAAGTGTAAAGGGTGGGTTATTCTTCATCAGAACATAAGAGCCACCATGCTGGGTCAGACCATGCTCTGCCTTACCCAGTATCCTGTCTCCAACAGTGGCCCATACCAGAACTTCAAGGGGAGAGTACAGGAATGGGCAATTATAGAGCAATCCACCCCTTTCTTCCATGCCCAGATTCTGGCAGTCAGAGGTTTAGGGTTGTCCTGAGCATGGGATTACAACCCTGACCATCTTGGCTAATAGCCACTGATGGACCTTTCCTCACTGAACTTATCCATTTCTTTCTTGAACACAGTTATACCTTTGGTCATCACAACATCCCATGGCAACGAGTTCCACAGGTTAGTTGCTTACACCTTTCCACAGCCATGCAGTCCAAGGCACAACCAAGCCCTTAAATACACAGATGTAGCATATTATATATTTATATTATTTTCATTGTCCTTCGACTTACGGGCACTCTCTGGAAGATTAATCTGTCCATATGGATCTAAATTGTAGAATGTAGGACAATACTGAATGATGTTATAATATAATATGTGATCATGCAATAAAAAGCCTATTATAATGTATGCCTGTTGGGGGCAGCTGATATGGATTGTTTGCAGTATAGACCAAATTTTCAAAGAGTGCTCAGCTGCCATTTGGGCACTGTGACGGTGCTGCCCGTGGGAGCCAGCTGAGGTCACTCAATCAGGGTGAACTGCATACCATACGGGGCAGACAAACCCCAAACGCTGGTGGTTATTCCAATACTTAGATTTACCAAACCAGCACAAAGCAGCTTCTACAGTACCTCACTGGTCACTTAGAAGTCCAAACCACGCAGTTCCCTTAAAGTGCCCAGCCTCAGGCCTCCGTCCAGACACACCTGTCAGATATGATGATGATTCCTGAGACTCTTACTTCATCATATAAAAGAAAAGGTTCTTCCAATCCCAAAGGATCAGCCACATACCCAGGTCCAATTATAACTTAGATCTTACCCAAAATACACGCTATAGCCAATTCTTATTAACTAAGCTAAAATTTATTAAAAAATAAAAGAGAGAGAGTGTTGGTTAAAAGATCAATATACAGACAGACTTGAATTCAATTCTTGAGGTTCAGATACACAGTAGAGATGAGCTTGTAGTTGCCAAAAGTCCTTTTAGAAATAGTCCATAGGTTATAGTCCAATTTCCATATTCAGGGTGGCTCCAGTCAATGACTGGGGATCTCAATCCTTATGGCTTAAGGTTTCCCCCTCTTGAAACCCAAAGCAGATCTGAGATGAAGCAGGATCATGTCCCAGGCTTCTTATACATTTCCAGCAGCCTTTTGGCCTGAGAAAACAATAGGCTTAACTCCTTCTCCCAAACATCCTGGCAATTAGCACAGAGTAATTTATCCATTATACAGAGTTCAGATACAGGTTAGCACAACCTTCAAAGAGACACATAGACAATAATACTATTTCACTCAAGTATCATCATAAATGTTAATATTCCTTTTTTGATCTTTGAATTAAAACTATAGCAATAGACAAGACTTGTTTGCTGACATCACAAGACCTGAGCAAACATCTCCCCTTCTACCTCTAACAATGCCAGCTGCATTTCAAAGCTCTAGTCATTTACATATCTTCCTAACCAGTCCTCAAGGTTCACCCATGGGTCAGGTCAGTCTATGAGTTAATTAACTCTTTCTGGCCCTGTCACCTTTCAATGAGATATTATATTACACTCATAACATCACAGGCACCTAAATAATTGGCCAGATTTTCAAAAGAGAGCAATAGAAAATGCTAGGTCCTGAGTTATTTTGAAAATCTGGCTAATTATTTTGGTGCCCAGGTGGGAGCTGAAAATCAGGAACTCATAGAATCTCAGGGCTGGAAGGGACCTCAGGAGGTCATCTAGTTTGACCCCCTGCTCAAAGCAGGACCAATCCCCAGACAGATTTTTGCCCTGATCCCTAAATGGCCCCCTCAAGGATTGAATTCACAACCCTCAGTTTAGCAGGCTAATGCTCAAACCACTGAGCTATCCCTCCCCAATACCTTATTTATTATCAGGTCAGTGAGAACTATCAATCAATCATTTATTTAGGGGACCAAAGAACAGTTTCACTACCTAAGTTTAGACACACGTTTGTAAGTATTAGCCATATTTCTACCAGGGAAGGTTTTGCACAGCTCTGCTTCTCATGTAATCTCTCTTCAGTTCGACTAATAGACCATACACCTTGATGTCTACTCTCAGGCCTTTATAAAGGAATGGTCCAAGAGATTCTTTGCAAGGTAACCTACATTTGCACACAGAGATGGGGAGCCAAATTCTCATTTGGGGCTTCAATCCTGTTTTCACTGAAGTCAAGGGTATAACTCCCTTGGTATGGGATCAGGTCTGTGTTGTGAATTGGCATAGATCAGTGTCAATGGATGAACCTGGAGCATGGATCTGGCCTCTTCTTCGTCAACAGATGAAATAATGCAAACAATCCAACTGACTGGATACTGTGTGTGTTGGGGTGTGAGGTGTCACGTGGCTGTTCTATCATTGGTTGTTTTGTTCAAAGTGAGATTTAATTAAATATGGTGGTGACAGCATTTAGTAAAGAGTTGTAAGGCAGTACACTTGTGCCAGGAATTTATGCAAGCTCTGTTGATTCAAAGCACTTTTCTCGGGGGAATGGGGGGAGGAATTAGTGTGGCCTGGGAATATGTAAGACAGCCTGCTCCCCTGGAGATACCAAGGGTAGTTCTGATACTGTGTTTCTAAAGAGTGCTTTTTGCATTTTGTAAAAATACACATATGGGTAAAAATACACATACGGGAACTGGGATTGTTTAGTCTGCAGAAGAGAAGAATGAGGGGGGATTTGATAGCTGCTTTCAACTACCTGAAAGGGGGTTCCAAAGAGGATGGATCTAGACTGTTCGCAGTGGTAGAAGATGACAGAACAAGGAGTAATGGTCTCAAGTTGCAGAGGGGGAGGTTTAGGTTGGATATTAGGAAAAACTTTTTCACTAGTAGGGTGGTGAAGAACTGGAGTGGGTTACCTAGGGAGGTAGTGGAATCTCCTTCCTTAGAGGTTTTTAAGGTCAGGCTTGACAAAGCCCTGGCTGGGATGATTTAGTTGGGTTTGGTCCTGCTTTGAGCAGGGGGTTGGACTAGATGACCTCCTGAGGTCCCTTCCAACCCTGAGATTCTATGATTCTATGATTCATCACACAAATGGTAATAGAATCTAAGAACAGTTTAGGGTTTTAAAATGTTAGGTGATCATAACATCATAACATTTCAAAACTTACTACAGCCCTCACTCACTCCAAAGGTCCGGCTGCATGACATATTAATTCAAAGTTATAAAGGTTGAAAGCACAGCTTTAATTCTTGCCTCTTGTTCATACACCTTCTGATACAATCTTTAGTTACATGACAGTTCTCAAGCAATGATATTACATTTTTCCTACAACCTGCCTGAGATAATCTTTGATCATGTCTTTAAAGCTTTTGTGGTAATACACATTTTGTTATGTAAGGAACTTACCTGTCTGCCATTACCATGGCACCTGAGCACCTCAAAGTCGCTAATGTATTGATCCTCACAACATTCCTGTGAAGTTGGGAAATACTATATCTCCTTTTTACAGATGGAGACTGGAAGCCCACATCCTGAGGCCCAGGTCTCCGAAGATATTGAGGTGCCTAGCTCCCATTGAAATTAGTGGGAAGTAGGCACCAATACACCTTTCTGGATCTGGGCCTAAGTGGCTTGTCCAAAGCAACACATGAAGAACTGGAAGAGGAGGGCATTGAACCCGGGTCATAAGGTAGTGCCCTAACCACTGAGCCATCCTTGGTCTCGTTACTGGTAGGCAGTAGTCAGCCTCTCAGCATCATAGTAAGAAAATGCCCCAAATGCAGCCTCATCATACTCATGTGGTAGAGAAGTATTCTTCACACCATTTACAGTTGGGGAAACCAAGGCACAGAGAATGATTAAGGGACTAACCAGGCTCACGCTTGATACTTTGGGCAGAACTGGGACATGTACTCTTATCTCTTCATTCCCAGCCCTGTGCCTGAACCACTAGAATATTCAAACCAGAGGAACAGCCTAAGTCCTCTGTCCCTTGGGGCACAGACCATCTTTCTGTTCTGTGTCTGTACAGCACCTAGAGAAATGGAGCTGTGGTCCATGACTAGAGCGCCTATGGGCTATGGTGTGACGGGGACATTCACTCACCCCTAGGACGGCGCCTCCTCCTGGTCACTCTGGGGAATATCCCTCCAGGTCAACGCCCCAACTCGCAGTTGCACGCCATCATGCTGTCCCTCTCTCTGTCTGCAGCCCCTCTCCCTCCAGGAGCTGCAGCTTCCGCTTCGTGACTCAGCCCTCAGCTCACTAGACACATTTTCTCCTTCCAAGGTGGCAAAGTCTTTCTCCGCAATCCTCAGCAGTCTCCCCACTCTCTGCCCCATGGTGCCGCTCCCTCAGTGGCTGGCAGGGGAATCCAGGCCCACCTTCTATTCTGGGATCCAGCTCATGGATACTCTAGTCAGCAGCCAAGCTCTATTCCCCTCTAGAGCTTGAGGGCTTTCGTACCATCAGGAACACCACCACCAGCTTCACCACTCCCTCATCCCAGGGATTAACTGCAGCTTCCCTTCTCCCAAGGGTGACTGCAGACTTTCCCAGCAGCCCCCCTGCTTTCTTTTGCTAAGTTCCTGTCTTTGTATGTCCAGCCCTTCTCATTCCTCCTCAGCTGGGCTCCCTCATTCAGGCAGGGGATTACTCAAGCCATTTCTCTCAGTTGTGGCCTGCTGGGTGACTTAGCCTCCTTCTCCATCTGCTTTAACCCTTTCAGGACACGTGTGGAGGAAACACCCCATCACCTATGGTAATACAAATAATTTTTTTTTCAGGAGGACTTTTTTATTGCATTTTATTTCTGAAGGGGGTTAGGAAATTAACAAGAAAAGTGAGCAGCCATGTCCTCGTGCTACACAACAGGTTTCTGCCAGCATAATCCCTGGCCGACCACAGCAGAAGTCCCTAGTGTCGCTGTGAGGACACTGGCAACACTGCACATTTATTGGTCTAGCTCCATTCACTTGTGGGGTGCGGTTCTGGCATACTGCTACAAAGACAGGATTTGCCAGTGTAGGTGGGTTCACTTCAGGAGTGCTTTTCTGGTATAGTATAATGGTAATCCAATACCGCTCCCACTGCAGTCATGGTTTAGCTTTGTGAAATCCAGGGCATAGCCCTTAACACAACGCTGCATTGCATTGGCATGGCACAAAACATAACTGATCTCCGTTTTGTGCAAAACATCATAGTTCAGTTAAAGACAATGGAGCTGTGACAATTTACGCAAGCTGAAGATCTGGGCCTTTGTATGAAGCAAGGAGAAATTGGAAGCAGCATAACAAAAATGACAGGCTCAGAAACATACATGCCAACAGTCTGTTCTGAAGCAGCTCTTCCTCCCTACTCCAGGAGAGGGCCTATATCCTACATGTACGATATCTTGATGAAGGTGCCTCCCTATGCTGAATACTGTGCAGTGTTTTTAGCTAGCAATAATGTGTGTATTTGTTCACAAGAGCCAGGGGTCACCAATGACATGAACAGGCAGCAGGTTTAAAACAAACAAAAGGAAGCACTTCTTCACATAACACAGTCAACCTGTGGAACTCATTACCAGGGGATGTTGTGAAGGCCAAAAGCATAACAGGGATCAAAAAAGACTTAGGTTAGTTCATGGAGGATGGGTCCATCAATGGCTATTAGCCAAGATGGTCAGGGATGCAACTCCATGCTCTGGGTGTCCCTAAACCTCTGACTGCCAGAAGCTGGGACTGGACGACAGGGAATGGGTTACTCAATAATTGCCTTCTCCTTTTGAAGCATCTGGGACTAGCCACAGTCAGAAGACAAGATAGTGGGCAAGACGGACCATTGGTCTGACACAACATGGCCATTTCTATTGTGAGCAATAAAAGGAAAACTTTCTGTTCCTACCTGAAATTCAGGCTGCAGGATGCGCGTATGCTAGTGCCTGAGTAGAAATTTGTTGTTTTCCTTTGTGTGCATGTTAAATACAATGCAATGTGGGAAGAGAGGCAGAGAATGGGAAAAAGACTCCTTTCTGCCCTGGGAACAGGCCCAAGTCAACTCTCAATGTTGCTGCTCCAGTGCGGACACTCTAGTGTAGTTGAGGGTAAGACATAGTTTGTGCCAATGAAGAGAGAGCCTGGTGGTTAGTTGGGAGTGAAGTTGGCTTCAGAAGATCTGTGTTTAATTCCTATCTCTCACAGCCTGCTAACTAGGGTGACCAGATGTCCCGATTTCATAGGGACAGTCCCGATGTTTGGGTCTTTTTCTTATATAGGCTCCTATTACCCACACCCCCGTCCCGATTTTTCACTCTTGCTGTCTGGTCACCCTACTGCTAACCTGTATCACATAATCTCTGACCTTCACCTGCAAGATGAGGGTAATAGCACAGCTTTGTCCTTTTATAGTGTAGGCTCTTACTATGTGTTTGTACGATACCAAGCTAACTGGGCCTTTGCTTGCCACCATAATATTGAATTATTAATCAAATTCTGCAGAAAAAGGCCTAGGGGTTACAGTGGATGAGAAACTGGATATGAGTCAACAGTGCACCCTTGTTGCCAAGAAGGCTAATGGCATTTTGGGCTGTATAAGTGGGGGCATTGCCAGCAGATCAAGGGATGTGATCATTCCCCTCTATTTGACATTGATGAGGCCTCATCTGGAGTACTGTGTCCAGTTATGGGCCCCACACTACAAGAAGGATGTGGAAAAATTGGAAAGAGTCCAGCAGAGGGCAACAAAAATGATTAGGGGGCTGGAACACATGACTTATGAGGAGAGGCTGAGGGAACTGGGATTGTTTAGTCTGCAGAAGAGAAGAATGAGGGGGGATTTGATAGCTGCTTTCAACTACCTGAAAGGGGGTTCCAAAGAGGATGGATCTAGACTGTTCTCAGTGGTAGAAGATGACAGAACAAGGAGTAATGGTCTCAAGTTGCAGAGGGGGAGGTTTAGGTTGGATATTAGGAAAAACTTTTTCACTAGTAGGGTGGTGAAGCACTGGAATGGGTTCCCTAGGGAGGTGGTGGAATCTCCTTCCTTAGAGGTTTTTAAGGTCAGGCTTGACAAAGCCCTGGCTGGGATGATTTAGTTGGGGATTGGTCCTGCTTTGAGCAGGGGGTTGGACTAGATGACCTCCTGAGGTCCCTTCCAACCCTGAGATTCTATGATTCTATGATTCTAGGTTCACATTGTCTGTGCCTAGGAAGGTCCACACTGATTTTAGATGAGGTTCTTTGGAGGTTTGAACTGCTTCTTTATGGAGAAAACTTGCAAATCTGCATTCATCTCCACTTCTGATTCACTTTGTTGTGTTACAGGACAGCTACTGCTGATAAGGAGGAAAGATTTCATTTCCTTGTTGGTAAAACAGTAGAACTGATGTGGAAAAAGAAAAAATGACTCGGTGTGGGAGGGAAACAAACAAAAGAAACTTCCAGTTATTCCCTATTGCATGCCATAGCTCTGAGAAAGCCAATTGTCAGGAGGAGTTGATTAAGTTTTCACACATCTTCCCACCTACCTCATGCCCCAAGAGCTGTCTTTTTCTAATATATATACAAAGCAGCTGCTCTTGCACTCAGACAATTTGCATCATCAGACATGCCTTCCCATTTGATCTCAAGAGCAGGCACTTATGAGTTTGTCGGGTTGTTCTCCCCACCACCCATTCCTACTTTGACTCAATATGAGAAGGTGAGATTGCGATGGGGCGGTCCCGAGCGCTCTGTCTGCTGCTCTGAGACTACACTTCCTCCCCACCAGCAAAAGCCCCAGTAATTGGGAAATGCGTCCTCAGCCCTTTGAAGTTTGTCGTTACACCAGCAAGTCTGGATGTCAGGCACAGCCAAGACGGGCATTAGCATGTCAAAGAACTGGCTTCATGTTCACTGTGAAAACGCTATTTGAAGTCCTGCACGTGGGACTCCGGAGGCAGCTAAATTGTGTGTGCTTATTCCAGATGTGCATTGTCTCTGCAGACATGCAATTTCACAGTTGTTAACCATTTTAAGTTCTTCAAGGCCTAATTATAGCAGAAAGCACGACAGCAGAGGCTTCAAAGCCCTACTGGACGGGAAAGCCTATTGATCATCCAGGTAATTTTTATTACCTTGGTATCCAGCTGCAGTGCTGTCTGCTGTTATATAATGGTGTGGGGGAAGAGGAGGAGGGAAGGTTGTTGTCATTATACTGTAGTCATAAATTAGCCGCAGCCTGCTCTGCTATTGGTCATTGCTTCTGTGCCATGTTCTTTGCTCTAAGTCGGCCAGAATGTGCTGCATGAGTGAAGCACTACTAAGTTCCTCCCAAGCGATGTCTTCTACAGGACCTTCTTCTGAGGGTTGGACTATGAGCATCTGATGATTATGCTTCATAGTCATTTAATTGCAAGCCAGCTTCTGCTCTCCGTTCCACTGATGCAAATTCCACAGCCATTCCATTGACTTCAGGGTTTTCCACTGAAGGAAATGAAAGAAGAATTTGGCTCACTATTGGGGAATATTCAGTATCTCAAATTTTGGCCCCAGTCCTGCAGTTTACTCTGCTGATGTGGATTGTTGGCTTCAGAGGTGCGCTGCCAGTGGGAGGTTTAGGGTCTTTATTTTTTTACAGTAGGAAAATAAATTGGAAGTGGCTGTTCCATAAACTGCTATAGAAAGGGCTACCAGTGTTCTGGGGGACAGGAGCAAAGAGCCTTAGAAGCCCAAGGCCCTGCTCTTTATTTTGAATGTGATTATGGTTGATACCTTTCCCAACTATGTATTTTCTCCTTATCGTGTTTCTAGAAGCTATTCCTGGTAATGGAAGGATATGGCCATATAGGTGAACAAACTGTGATTTTAAAAGCTTGGTATTTTTTATGAATTTAAGTTAATGAGCCATACTCAGAGCAATAAACAACTCTAGAAAATAAATGAAGGGCCCTTCAAGTCAGTGGAAAGATTCCTACTGAATTCAGTGAGCTATGGATCAGGCCCATATTAGTGTTATGACAGGTGGCACCAGGTGGTGCTGTTACCGATAATACTCCAAACACTTTCCCTTAGTGTGCGAGCAAGTTTTGATTCATAGGAAGACATACTGTGTTCTGAGTTTTTGGGTTATGAAATAGGCACCTTTAGGGGAGAGTGAGCTGTGTGAGCAGCAGGAGAGTTTTCTTTTTGCCTTGTGCTCTGATTTGAGTGGTTCTTGAGGCAAATTTGCTCCCTGGGGCATGTTGAGTGGAGGAGATAACTGAAGGAAGGGAGTGCACTGAATGCTGCTTGACCATCTCATTCCAGGAGTGGTTGGGGTGCATCACTTATTTCTTCTCCACTCTGAAGCCAACTTGCAAGGCCTCCGAATTCAGCTACTGCTTGGCAGAGGGATAATGCTGGTGTCAGGAAAAGAAGCAACAATATGCTTTGCTCAGTGAACTTGAAATAACTGCCATTGGTTCCAGATATAAACTAAGTGGCATTTGGTGGTAGACAAAACTCATGGCTGGAAAGAAGAAGGTAAATCTCATGCACAAATATTCTGCTCAGAGCCAATTTACAACAGCAGGCAAAGATCCCAGTGACAGACTGGGAAGGACTCACTGCTGGAGCGCTTCTTCATGGCTGGATATGGCGTAGCAGGCTCTCTCCTCTCTAGCACCCGCTGCCCACAGTCACTCTGGCCCTGCAGTGATCTCTCTTCCTCTAACTGGGCCCTCCAGCCTGGTCCTTAAACACTCCACCCCTTCCAGGGTAACAAAATCCAGGATTCTGGCCCCGTGATCCTCATAACTTTCCTTCACGGGCTCCATCATCCTTCTCTCGGGGGCAGTTTCCTACCACCCTCTGGCTTCCAGTGCAGGGATCCTGCAGTTACCAGGTGAGGTCTGTCTATATTCAGGACCCCCCTCTCCCCACACCCACTATCTCCCTGAGCCTGCCGTCTTCAGGCGTGGCCTTTTATCCCTCTCTTGGGCTTCAGCTAAACCCCTGCTTGGGCTCTTCATCTCCCCCCAATCCCAGAGAGGGACTGCAGAATTCCTGGCTCCCCCTGCAGTAGGGTGACCAGACAGCAGGTGTGAAAAATTGGGACAGGAGGTGAGGGGTAATAGGAGCCTATATAAAAAAAAGACCCAAAAATTGGGACGGTCCCTATAAAATCAGGACATCTGGTCACCCTACCATGCAGCCCCGCTCTGCCGCAAGCTTCCTCTCCTTGTTCTAGCCCCCAGCTCCTCCCCAATGTGGAACTCCTCAGTGAGGGGCTGGCCCACCTTCCATGTCTGGCTAGGTACCGTCACTCCAATTAACCCTTTCTGTGCTAGCGAGGGGTAGACTCAGAACATGCCGGGAACGCCTTAGCTCTCCTGATACTGAAGGGCCTGGTTTTAGGATGGGATTTTTCACAAGCACTCAGCAGTGGCCTAACTGGGCTCCCATTGAAGTCCCTGGTAAAAAAACTCACACTGACTTCTTCAGGAACAGAGTGAGGCCAACACTGAGCCCACCCACAACGCGTACTCTCTGTCCTGCGTGAGAGAGACACTTTTCCCCTGGCTTCCTCATGAAGAATTTAGTGGGAACAAGAACAAAGCCATGTAAGATCCAGGGACACAAAACCATGTTCAGTTTCCCGTACAGCCAATGAATTGGAAACAGGTGCTCCACATAGTGAGGGTGCTGTTCTACCAGAGAGCACTCGAGAGAATGGAAACATAACGAAAGAGCAAGTGTCCATTCAAAAAGATAACTACCATCAAGACTTTCCATGTCTATTAGGGGAAAAGCCAACAACAACAACTGAAAGATTCAAACTGACTTTCTAAAACCCATTTTTGTAGTGTTGCTGTGAAATCATTTCCAAACCGAAGGCTGGAATAATTGGAACATCTACAGCCTGTATCAATAATACCTCATTACCCAGCTTTGCTTCAATCCGCTGATTTCAATTTTCTTTTGCACAAGTGATGTTTACCAGAGGACTTAGCATATGAATGGAGGCGGGGGAGAAATGTAAAACTCACACTCCAGATTTCCATGTCTTAAGCTGAGGAATAGCCATCAAAACTAATTGTTTCTTAAATGCTATGTAAACCTTATCTCATGTGTTGCCCCTAATCAGAGCAATTAATTCCATAATGAATTCTTTCTTCGTGCACACTATCTTATTATTATCCTTAGTCTAAATTAATAACATCAACATCATAATTAGCCGATATGAAATTGTCTCTTCACTTCTTCTTACAACATGTGGGCTGAATATAAAAGAACAACAGGGATGACAATTAGAGGAAAACATGGCAGCTGCACTGATTGCAATGCACCTTAACCCTAGCATCTGCAAAATGGGCTCTATTTAACTGTGAATCTCTTGCTGATATTCTCCCCCTTCCATTTCATTTCAGCTGCTTCTTATCCTCTGAAAAGAAAGAAAACTTCATTGCATTTAGGGTTAGATCTTAGGGTCTGATCCAAAGCCCCTGGAAGGTGAGTCTTTCCATTGACTTCAGTGGACTTTGAATCAGTCCCTTAAGCCACAATTTGTGGAAGTGATTTGGGGTGCCCCATTTATAATCCTTTAAAGGGGCCTGATTTTGAGAGGTCAGGTGCTCAGCTCTTCCTGAAATCCAGGCCCCCATAAGATGTTACGTTTGTCATTCAGCTTCCACCCCAAAATCACTAATCGCTTTGGAAAATCTTGAGTTTATTGGTCAAAGGAGTTAATAACCCAACTCCCATTGACTTTCAATAGGAATTAGACACTTAATTCCCTTACTGTTTTTTTTTAAATGTTACCCTTAAAAAGAGGTAACTTACCTGTACAGTGACTGAATGTCTTTGAGCTATACAGTCCGTAAACATATTCCATGGTTGGCGAATGTATGTCCAGTGCACATACCTCAAAGTATCTTCTAAATCAGCAGTATCTATGGAGGAAGCACATGTGCCTTTCCCTTCATCCTGAGCTTTGCGAGTGTGTAAGGGGTAGGGCCACCCCATCATACCCAGTTCATTCACCACCATGAGATCCCATGCCATCAGGACTTCGAAGTAAGAGGGATGGTGGGTGGGGTGTGAAACAGGTGCACGGACTACACCTCTCAAAGAACGCCAGTTATTGTACAGGTAAATAACTTCTTCTTCATGTGCCAGTCCATGGACATATTCCACAGCTGGTGACTCACAGTGGGCAGGTGTGAGGAGTGCCTGTGAATATGGTTTGTAATACGGATCTCCCCTTGTCCCAGGCTGCCTGCACCTGTGCTGTAGTTTCAGGAATGTGTGTATGGACAATTGGGTCACTGCTCTGCAAATACCCTGGAGAGGCCACAGAGGCAGACTGCACGTCGGTAGAGTAAGCACATACTCAGCTAGGCAGCTGCATGCCTACTAGCCAGTAACACGGCCTGATGCATTGGGCAATCCAGTTTGATATTCTTTGACTCCCTCCACATGAACCAGACAGTCTGGGTGACTTCTGGAAGGACTGTGTTCTATCCAGATAGAACAGTATGTCTCTGCACACATCCAGCGTGTGCAGCCTCTCTTCTGCCCTTCCAGCACAAGGCTTGGGAAAGAACACAGGGAAGTGGATGAGTTCATTGGTATGGAAGTCTGACACCACTTCGGGAAGAAATCTAGGATGCGATCTCATGGATACTTTCTCACAATGGATGGCAGTATAAGGTGGCCTGTCTCCCCTGGCAGATGTGATTGCTAAGAGGCCACAGCACATAGCTGTGAAGGGAGCATCTATCAGCTCTGAGAGGACCAAGTTCAGATCCTTGACCAGCAGGTACAATCTTGAGATGCCTTTCAGGAACCTTTTTGCCATGTGGTGAGGGAAGACCAAGGATTGATCAATCGGTCAAGACGGCCACAGGGAGGGATGTAACCTCCAATTCAGTGAGTACCCTGTCCCCTCCCACTCACTTGAATTCTGTGGGTGGGGCAGGAGTTCCATTTCAGATTTCAAATGGTGGGGGGACAACGTCCATCAGGGAGTCCAGGGGCTGCATGGGAATATGAGACCCAAGACAGAGCCCATTCCCCAACTGCAGCCACTGATAATCCTCAGCCCCAGGCTCTCAGGAAGGAGCCTGAAGAAGGTGAAGCCTCCTCAGGTCCTGCTGTTGCTGAGGCTGCTCTGAGCCTCCTCCTGCCCAATGCCCAGCCTCCTGCCACCTAAATGGCATCCCTGGGTTTGGGATCCTCTGAAATGGGGGGGCAGGGTAAACTGCCCCTTTCACCTCCTCCCCAGGTGGCCCTGCTGTGTGAGTGCATCTCTGGACCCCAACTAGATCCGCCACTAGCTGGTTGCCAGGTGAACCTAGCAGGAGCTCAGTGAGAGGCTGGAGCAATCCAGGTACAAGACATCCTCCAGGACTTCCTGTATCCCAGAATGCATGGGGGATGTCCGATGCTGTTGCACCCATCTTGTAAACCTCGTCCATTTGGAGAGGTAGGTGGACCAAGTGGAAGTTTTTCTGCTACTAACAGGGACATGCTGAACCTCTCGTAAGCACGCCATCTCATGTTTGCCTTCTAAGGGAAACATTTTGATGTTTTGCAAAGAAAGCTCACAAACAGATCACAGTGAGAACAGCTGGAATGAATGCTGATGTCACATAAATTTATGAATAAATACATCTATTTTTTCACAGCTGCTGACAGCGTCTAAAATGTTTTTGTGTTTTCAGAATGAAGGTGTCTTCAGCCAATGTCTCTGTCACAAAACCTGAGACCCACTGTCGGCAATATCAAAGCTGAGTTCATTTTCAGATTTCAAAAAAGTGCAATTAGATTTAAAGGCCATTTAAAAAAAAAAACTAGAGAGAAAGCACTGACGTCTTCATTTCTCTATTGTTCAGCGTTAGCACTGGCTACTTGTAGGAAAGAAAAAAAATTAATTCTAAGAATATTTTACCTCTTTAACCAGTGTAAGGATCCGGTCATTTCTTTAAATTTCCTTTAATTGTTTTAATATTTTAAGCGCAAATACTGTTAAACTTAAGGGTTAGGTATATCTTAGGGTTACACTATCCATAAAGACTAACTGAAAAAATGCAGTGTTTTTATTATTATTTATATTATGGTAGCACAGAGACTCGCCCCTGGAGATCAGAGCCCCACTGTATGAACATTTACTCAGAAACAACTTCTACAATCTAAACAGACAAGTCAAAAAGATGGGAGGGGAAAGAGAAGTGAAGTGATTTGCCCAAGGTCACACAGCAGCTTGGTGTAAGAGCCAGGGGTAGAATCCGGATCGTCTGAGTTCTAGGGTTGGTAGGGTATAGAAAGAATTATTATAATTTAAGGGAAAGAAAATCTAATTCCCCCACACACGGCACACTCTGACCCTTACTATTTACCTCCCAAAATGCATACCAATAAGTTGCACAGGCTTATCAATGTTCTCATAGATGTATTTTTGACTCTGACGGTAAATGTAAGGTGGGTGTCATGAAAATGTTTGACTTTGAATAAGGGGTTGCCCTTATTCAAGTTGGAATTGGGGTTGGTCCTGCTTTGAGCAAGGGGTTGGACTAGATGACCTCCTGCGGTCTCCTCCAACTCACATCTTCTATGATTCTGATCTGAAAACTTTGGGAAATACTGCATTACATCACGCTGCCTCGAGTGTATTGATAAGGTTGTGCCATAAATGTGTACGTTCCTTTTCCTCTGGAGCCCTACAAAGATGACTGCTGCGGGGTGGTGCATAAGGCAAGCATCTCCCCTTTTCTTCACAGTCACCTCTACTACTTGTCTTCCACACTGAGCAATGCAGTACCAGGAATTTAGATGGCTATGCAGCAGAAATGGCAAACCTGAGGACCAAGCTGGCTGTGTGATGGCTTTCCCCTGCACATTTCCCATGGACTCATAATTTTGTGCAACAGAGAGAGGCAGCAGCAATGAGGATTGGATTCCAGGTCTGTGATGCCAGTTGGAATTTCGACAGGGACTTGCCTGACAGGATGATTGGGCCCAGAATCTTCATTTATTTGACACTGAACCATAACACTAATATCCTGGGCTGCTGTATGCTATGCTATGCCGGGTTATGTTTGTTCTAAATATACCCTGGCCTTTGGCTCATGCCATACTTTGCTAATGCTCATTCTAGATCGAACTCATACCATACGGCTCTTGGTTACATATAACAGCCTGGAGCCATTTTTCTCTGCTTTATTTTCCTGTCAAATGTAGTTTGGTTATTATTATCCAAGCCAGTGTTTTGTGGTATTGTCCAGATATAGCACCAGATCCTCAGCATCACTCCAGGGACATCAATAGAACTAGGTCAAGTTACGCCACCTTTGGATTTGGTCCATGGACTTCAATGAAGCACTGCTGATTTATACCAGCAGAGGAACAGGTGCTACCCAGACTGTTTTTCTGAAGAGCTCAGCATCTAAATAAGTAGCCAGATATTCGAAAAGCAGAAACTCTTTGGAAACAGTGGGAATTACTGGATGCTGAGCTTTTTTGAAAATCTAGCCCCTACGGCCCACAGAAATATATGATCTGATGTTTGATAAAATTCATGCCATGGAGAATTTACTGATTGCACAGCTTGATTTTTTTAATTTATTCATCCTTCACTGTAATGCATAAAACTTCTGTAGCCATTGAAACCAACGTGGAGTGTCCTTACACCATAAAAACCATGTATAGATTTGTCACTTAAATTATACATCACACATGTGCTGCAAGTCTCAAGGAAGCAATCTGGTGTTTTAGAAATCTATTGGATGTAACAAATATCCCTCTAGAGTTGTAGACAAGTTAACTTGCGGTGTAGGTCTGGGCAAAACAGATCATGAATTTCCATTTTATTCCACTAGAGAGCGCTACTTCCACAGGCAAAGCTGGAAAAAAGCAGTGTGATGGGTGTTGTGTAGAATCTTTAGTACTTTATATGTAATATCCTATAATTGAAGTTAGGATTTATGATCTGTTACTTGACTATGTACAAACCCACATACAATTTTTGTGATGGTCTAATAATAAAGAGAGAGAGAACCCTGGCTAAAGACCAGCTATTTCATGTAGATTCAGATAAGAGGTTATCTCTATATTCTGAGATCCTAATTCAGCACTGATTTCAGTGTGGCTATTCACATGCCTAAAGTTAGATGTCTGCTTAATTATCTGGTTGAATCAGGGTCTCCTTCAGAATTTCCTTTCCACATGAGCAAGATCCCTTTTAATCTTTAAAAGAAAAAAAAATACAGTAAAGCAAGGCATTTTCCTAGCAATCAGACAAGATATTGCTCAGCATGTAAACTGACATGCATCAAATCGTAAACAATTCCAATATTTTAATAAGAAATCCCAGCAAAGTGATTATGATTTAGTAGAGCTGTTGGGAAAACAGGGTCGCCATTTCACAGGAAATTCCAATATTTTGACTTTTTTCCCCAAAAAATTGAAACACTGAACATTTTTGCAAGAACGACTCCAAAACAAACCCTAAATTCAGAAATGTCAAAATGAAAAAAAAAATCAACATTTGGAATGGAAATGATGTAGTTTCTTTCTAACCATCAACATTTTTGACATTTCGAAATGTTGATACGAAGTGCAATGTTTTGTTTCAAATTTTCCTGTTAAAAAAACCCAGAAAACTTCATTGAAATTAACATATTCACATGAAAAAACCATGATGATTTTGATGAAACCCCATACTCTGACCAGCACAACTATTTATGGAGAGCATTGGTGTGCATGGTGCTGCGAAGGCATGTGAGAACACTAGAGTTTATTATTTAACCCACCCGTCTTATGAGTTATTGTCTCAGCTTTTCCTTGTATCACCCCATATTCTGCCTATACAGCTCTATGTTGTCTCTATTTTGTACTTGGATTGTAATCTCTTTGGAGAAGGAACTGTCTTTTTCTTCTGAGCTTGTACAGTGCCTAGCACAAGGGGGTCCTACGTGCTATGATAACACAAATTATTATGAATAATTATACGATTTATTGGTTTGATCCAAAGCCCAGTAAAGTCAATGGAGAGACTCCCACTGACTTCAGTGGACTGTGGACCAGGCCCTCTCCCGCTCCAGTTTCTTCTCGCTGAAAATCCTTCATCTGAAGGCACTTACGAAGGATTCCAGCCCTGGACTGAAGCCCTCTATTTAGTCAACTAGTACAGCAAAGGCAGTTGTGCTGCAAACTGCAACACTCCCACACACTGATCAAGCCAGGAGAAATAAGTCAACAAAAAACAAGAATTTTTGTATTTTTTTCCCCTCAGTGAGCTCCATCTACATCTCTAAACTGAAGGCACCACAAACTGGAGGGTTCTCAGTCTTTCTAGTTATCCTGCAGGGTATAAATTAAAACTGTTTAATAGGAACATTTGTCCCACAGGCACTTAACTAAATCTACGTCTACCCTGCTCCAGGATTCGGACCACGGGTGTGAAAACAGTGCACACCAAAGTGATGTGCTGTAACTCCTCAGTGCGGACACTGCGGGGGGAGTGAAGTGACTTGCCCAAGGTCATCCAGCAACCCAGTGGCAGAACCAAGAATAGGAGCCAGGTCTCCAGAGTCCCAGTCCAGTGCTCCAGCCCCTGAACTGCTCACACCAGGGAAATACTGTGTTATCAAGGTTGGGCTATTTTCCCCATCCTTAGCTGTTCTTACATTTAACATTAACACAAATTGCCTGTCCGTATTGTCAGGGTTGCACCTGTGCCCCCTTTCCAGTCTCTCTGAATGGCACCCACCCTGTGTCTTGGGCTTCTTGGCCTCCCCTGCCTCAGGGTGGACTCCTGCAATTCTCCCCCTCTTAGACCAGGGTCTGGTTATATTACCCTTAGTATTCCAACTGCCTATCACCCTGCAGGTCCAGCTGGGCTTTCCCCCTTTCCGAGCCTGTAACCACTGTTACAGTGACCAAAAGACCCTTAATTCGGTGTATTTTCATTTAGCAAAGCATTAGAGAAAAGGGGATTTTAAAACAACAAAGAGCTGACAGGTAGCCTCATCTGATATCGCACTTCCCTACAAGCTAAATTAGAGCGGGTTTCCTCATAATTTACAGGAGCAGAATGGACTTCCATTCTTTTTGGGAGCTAAGGAGCTTCTGGGACGCAGACCGGTCTCATTTTGTCTCCCACCAGTCGGTTCCCTGTTTTCTTAGGGTAGCTGAGCTTTTTGAAGGTCCCCACCTTCTCTGTGAGCCTGAGCCCAGTTTCCATACTACCCCACAGCCCTTGTTACGGAGCTTTGGTGTGAAGTCCTCCTGCTGCCTCAGACTGGTTTTCCCAGTTGGCTAGCCAGGCCATCCTGGGGAATGTCTCCATGATGGTTGCTCTACTGTTCAGGTAGCCAGACCCATTCAGCCTTATTGGCTCACAACCAGTGGCCTTGTGACAGTACCTGCCTGTGTTGCAGCTGTTTGCTTACCTCTGATAGTCCAGATTGTAGGCCTTGCTGGGGCCCTAAGGATAGCTAGCAATGTGAACCAAAGGCTGTAAACCAGAGTAGGCCCGTCCTTCGCAGAATAGCAACACACTAGGTGTCAGCTAATGAAGTAAGCAAATTCCTGACTGAAGAGGATGGTACAAAAACACGCAGCTCTCAAGTAACTACATAAATGCCTTCTGAAGAGATGGCACAGGAACACACAGACCCCTCATAAAAATAAGGAGGAGACGACAGGATACTGGATAAGGATATTTTGTTCAAACAAGGTATAAGAGTGGTAACTAATAACATCTGGAGTGTAACCGTAACTAGGTTGTATCAATGTATAAAAAGGAGAAGTCAGAGGATGGGCATCTTTGTACTGGTCTAGGGGCAGGGCCAGCTCCAGGCACCAGCTAAAGAAGCAGGTGCTTGGGGCGGCCAACACCAAGGGGCAGCCCTCCGGCTGCCATTGGGGCAGCATGTCTGGGTCTTCGGCGGCAATTCGGCGGCGAGTCCCTCAGTCCCTCTCGGAGCGAAGGACCCGCCGTTGAATTGCTGTCAAAGAGTGCTGCTTGGGGCGGCAGAAAACCTGGAGCCGGCCCTGTCTAGGGGACAGCATCATGGTAATGTTGACTGAACTGGTACCTTGGCACAGGCATACATGTGTTAATGTACCTGTAGCTCCTGTGGGCACTAGGACTGTGCTTTGTCAACAATAAACCTGGCCAAGCGCCGTCGCCACCAAACCGAGCCTGTTGTCTCCCTTTATGAACAACATTGAGGTCTGCTGGGTCAGCCAGCGGCATGCTCTGCGAGCCCCAAGAACAGCAGCGCTAGCAGCATTAACGACTCTGCAGCAACGCCAGCACAGATCAGTAACCCTTACCAAGCACCTCTACATCCTTCACAACTCTCCGTTCTCGCTAAGAAAAAGTTTCAAAAGCACCATGTGATTTAAAAGCGCAAGTCACTTGTGCTCCTTAAATCACTTTGATGCTTTTGAAAATTTCCCCTACTGCAGTGTAGACACCGTACCCTTAGGTTCTTTTGAAAATCCTACTGTGTTTCCCATTAGAAATGCATGTACCAGAAAGAGGCCACTTGCAGTTAATAAGCTTTGCAATAACCTTTCACTGAAATGGCAAAGACAATTATTAAACAGATTTCACAGACATTTATAAAGAAAAAGAATGAATAAGAATTCTGTGGCCAGGTCCTCTGGCCTGTTGTGGAACAAAGGTATTCGACCCCTTTCTCCTGCGGGGATGTTTTGTCTGGATAGAAAGGCATCAGCAGACCGTAGCAAACCAATCCATGCGGCATGGGATAGGCAGCAGGCAAATGGAATACAGAGGAGGCATTAAGCATTTGGGCCATCTACACCCGTTACTTATACATAATTATTGTTCAACCCCTTTGGAACTGGACGCACCACACAGCTGATCGGGAAATATTGTGACAGACAAATAGAGATGAGGCCCTTAATCTGATAAAGCACAATGGGTGAGCAAGTGTCAGGGAGAGTTAGACTGAGCAATAGCAAACCTGTGTGTATCTATCGAGCATGGACCTGAAGGAAGTGCGGGTAACATATGATTTTGAAAAATCATTTCTGTTCGCTGAGAGAGTGCCGAACCTAGTCTGATTAAACTGTTATAGACACTGCAACACAATCTACTACATGTGCACTGATCTCAGATGAGCTTATTTCAGACACAGACTGAGCAAGGACTAGAGGCCTCCCGCCTTCCTAGACACACAATTAAAGTTGCTTAGCCCCCGCTGAAATTGCTATGATGAGAACGAGTCTCAGTTAACCGCTCAGGTTACTTTTAGCACATACTTCATCTCTGACAATTTGTTTCCAAGGCTTGTTAGCCCACCAAGCATATGATTATTGGCCTGATGTCTACTGTGATGCTAATACTCAATTTTAACAGGGATTCATTTAAAAACCCATAGTACAAAATACAGAAGGTGGGGGCAGGAGATTTTCAAAAACCAGTGCTGAGTGCTTCGGGATATGTGCAGAACCACGTTTTCAGCTGGCATAACGCCACTGACTTCCACAAGTAACACTTGCATAGAGTTTGGGCCACCGTAACTACTGCCCAGCTGCAGAAGGACTTCGCAATACCCGTTATTGATAATCTGCTGGGTAGTGAATAGTTACTAGAATGCATCAGATAGGACCAGGTTCTACACCACTGAGATCAGTGGGAGTTTTGACATTGACTGCAATGCACAAAGCATCAGGCCTATAAAGAACACACATGTTCGTGAACAAAGAGCTCCAATTTAATGGACTGGTATACCTGGGATCCTGCCGTTCATTAGTCACAAATAATGGCCGAATTATTCACAGACCAGCAAAGTCTCATGAATTTCTACTGGACGTACATTATTTGATCTTTGCTATTCTTTCACTAGTCTCCTGTTAAAGTTTAAGTCATCCAATCAGGGACAAACCACAAGACCATGTGACTTGGGAGACTAACTGGTAAGCTGGCATGCAGAATGTACCATCTTTGCAAACAAACAATGGGCAGGATGCCAATTGTTTACCTGCGATATTCATCAAGGGACATACTGTAAACTCCTTACTTACATTGGTGAGTAGTTACTCCCAAAATTACTTTTATAGCACTGATTGTCATACAGTAGCACCTAAAGCCCCCAAAGACATTGGGGCTTCATTATGCTTGACAATGGACATACACAAAAAGCTTGCAATGTAAATTGATAAAATTGACAAAGGGAATACTATTGTCTCCTTTTTTTCCCAAATAGGGGTGTGAAAAACAGAGAGGCTAAGTGACTTGTCCATACCATCCAGGAAGACTCTTGCAGAGCCAAGAATAGAAGTCAGGTTTCGTGAGTCGCCATCCGGGTCCTTAACCACAAGGTCATCCTCCCTGTGGAAGCAGGGAAAGAAAGAGAGGGTTTTAGTGCAGCCATTTAAGTGTCAGAGACAGAGCAACTGTTGAGCTAAGTCTTAGCCTAATATTGTGAGACTTGTAGAAGCAGGGATCACGTCAGAAGCGACTGGAAAACCACAGAACAGTCAGCGTGACCTAGCCTTGAGAGAACAATGTTTGAGAAGAGAAAGTGAGAAAATACTGGAATAGATAGCAAATAGCCTAAATAAAATGCAGATGTTTTTAATTAATGCATGTCACAAAGAGGTAAAAATACTTGTGTGATTTTGCTTGTACTTTGGAGAAACTGAGGCAGAAATGCTCTCTGCCAGCTGTATTCTTCCCTTGCAATTGTTTGAATAAAGCTGTCTCTGATTTTGTTGCTTCCAACCTCAGAGTGGAGTTCGTTTCTTCCACATCCCTCTGCATGATCCCTTTTGTTGAAATAAATGGGGCTACTCTTGTATGTCCCTGCTAACCAGTGTGAGGAGTGGTTTTACCATCTGAAATATTTCTGAATACTGAATGGCAGAAACCAGGACTGGGCCACCAACTAATTGCAGTGTTGGAAACCCCTCCAAAGATACTGAATTTCCTATTCAATATATATGGATCAAGCTGCTCAAGTAGTTACATCAAATTTGACTCGAGATAATGTCTCTGTTTGAGCTGGATGGGAATAAGATTTTCCATCTCATGGGAAATTCTGTGAATTCAAAATGGAAGAAGACAAAATAAATTGAAATTTCTATCAGAACAAACATTAAAAAATCATTTTTGATAAAAATCAAAACATTTCATTCCTGATTTTGATATTTTTATTTATTTATATACAATACTTCTTTAAAAATAATTTTGATATGAAAAATTGAAATATTATATTCCCAAACACTCAAACAGGATACTTTGACATATTCAACCTCACTCCCTCAAATAAGTGTTTTGACCAAAATTTTAATTATTGATATTTTTTTCTACATGTTTTGATTTTCACCAAAAAAGGGTATTTTTCTTTGAGAATTAGTGTCAACTGAATTTTTTTCTGACCAGCCTCAGTCTCAGTGGAGTGTGACCACCTCAGCCTATTGCTTATTGCTTCAATTGCATTAAATAGTAAACTCTTAGAAAGGAAAAAAAACAAAAAACAAGGAGTCCTTGTGGCACCTTAGCGACTAACACATTTATTTGGGCATAAGCTTTCGTGGGCTAGAACCCACTTCATCAGATGTGGGTTCTAGCCGATGAAAGCTTATGCCCAAGTAAATGTGTTAGTCTCCAAGGTGCCACAAGGGCTCCTTGTTTTTTGTTTGTTTGGTTGGTTGGATGGTTTTTTTTTGCTGATACAGACTAACACGGCTACCCCTCTGAAACCTCTTAGCAAGGAAATGATCAAACGAAGCTCTAAGGAAGAAACACCTTTTGCTGCTGTCTTTGCTCAACAGAGGGGACCTCTGCTCATTCAAGTATTATCAATGAAAGCCAGGCCACACATTCTTATTGCTCTTTATACTGCCTCTTTATGCTTCACAAATTGTCACTCCTGCAAAAAGAACAAAACCCCACCCATGTGCTGCTGATGGTGCCCCAAACTTATTACTAATTGCTTACCTAATTGAAGCCTGAGTGGCTTCTTAGCACACTTATTCTTAATAGCTGCACTGTGATTTGATGTATCTTGACATTATTGATGTGACTCCTGAGTGACATAGAAACATATCCAAGGGAGAAGCAGAGAGAACAAATGATTAGAGAAAGTTCATTACAAAACCAAAAGGCTGTTTGGCTGCTTCCTAGCAATGTAGATAAAGAGTCTAGCAATGCTGGACACTTTATATGTTCTAGTCTTTGTTCGTAAAAACTGTTTATGGATTGTGACATAGATGGGTCCCACCCCTTGTGTATTGATTTTGTGAGAAGCACAAGATACACACGAAAACAATTAAATGGAAACATCGATGAAGACACTCTCCTTTAAAAGAGCCAGCTATCTGAGCTCATGCAGACAGCATGGTTTCTCTGCTTGTGCTGCTGACTGTCTGGGACATTGGCACGTCTCTTGGAAAAAATATTCTCTGGGACAGATCTTCTGCTGGTGTAATTCAACATAGTTCCATTGACTTTATTTTGCACCACCTGAGGACCAGCTCCTTAAAGTCTGTTTTAATTTCTTCACCACACATTCCTGTACAGACCTCTCAACTTTCTGTTTTATACCCAGGAGTGGATTAAAACTAAGTGAGGCCAAATCCAATCAAATCAATAGTTCCCAACAAACCAAAGTGCTCTTGAAAACATAGTCACCGGATGAAATCCTGACCACATTGAAGTCAATACAAACTTCCCATTGATTTCAATGGCGCCAGGATTGCACCAATAGAGTTTAAGGCCAGAAGGGACCATTATGATTGTCTAGCCTAACCTCTTGAAAACATGAAACATAGATTTTCATAGAAAAAGTCAGACAAGTCTCCATATTTAAGTCCTCTTAAAAGTGTACTTCTGTAAAGTAGCCTACAGTGAATTTCCTATAAAGTGATTTTTCTTGTTCTCCTTAGTACTAATTTGTCTATTTGTGTTTGTCCTTTAACAGAGCTAAACAAACTTCAGAACTTCTGTACCATAGAAAATTCCAATATTTCAACATTTGTTTTTATCCCAATTTGGGATGCAAAGTCAAAATAGCAAACATTTTCACAGAACTTTCAGGAAATGTAGATTTGGAAATGCAGAAAAGTTTTGTTTCACCTGATCTGTATCTGCCTGAGCTACCACGGTGTTTCATGAGACTTGTAGTTCAGTTACCTGGCTCCCTGATTAGTCTAAAAGTCTCATGATGCACGATGGTCATGACACTCCCTGTCATGCACTGTGCTAGTTCTACCAGAGGAGAGAACTAAGCGCATCACTGGAGATGTAGATTTCAGAGAAGCAGCCGTGTTAGTCTGTATCCGCAAAAAGAACAGGAGTTCTTGTGGCACCTTAGAGACTAACAAATGTATTTGAGCATAAGCTTTTGTCCGATGAAGTGGGCTGTAGCCCACGAAAGCTTATGCTCAAATAAATGTGTTAGTCTTTAAGGTGCCACAAGTACTCCTGTTCTTATTGGAGATGTAGTTCACCTAGGGATCCCAGTCCATAGAGGCATGTGGCACCCAGACTTCAATTCCCATGGATCATGGCAGTGGCTTAGGTAGAATCAGATAGCTGCCAAACTGACCCAAAACTAAAGGTTTTGATTCATCATGACAAAACAAAGTATTTCAGTTAGGGGTTGACCCTACACCAAAATAAACATTTCTGATAGATTTTCCTAATGAACATTCAAAAAACTTTGGCAACACAGAAAAAATTCCAATGTACAGAAATTGGATTTTCCATTGAGAAAAGACACTCTGATGGTGTAATAGAGTCCATTCACCACTAGGCACCCCTTGTGGCTGGGCATGGCATTGCAGCTCTCTCACTGGGCTAGCCCCTTCCCAGTGGTTACTTGGGCCTTGTGGAGGTTTCCCTGACAGTAACTCAGCCCTCCAGTGAGGTCACAGTCTTTTGTCCACACCTTCAGAGGTCACAGTTGTCCAGACTAGAAGTCCTAAACTGCCTTTAATGGAAATACAAATCCTTCCTCCCTCTCTGGGGCTCTTCCTCCAACAATCCTCTACTCAGTCTGCTGCCCCCTTTCTGGACTCAGCAACCATTGGGGAGGGCTTGTACGCCCCCTCCTTAGGGCCAGTAGCGGAACTCAATCTCACCCTCTAATCTGGATTCCAGCCCAGGGCCCCGTACTGCACAGCTAGGTCTGCTCCTTTACCCATGTTTCAGCGTTCCCTGGACCACTTCGTACCTCACCTCTTTATTTCCTGTCTGGATTTCCCAGTCTCTCCCCTGTTTGATCAGGGTCTCTCTCTGCCTGGAGGGCTTTCCTTAGAATCCTAGAAACAGGGAGTTAGAAGGGACCACAAGGGTCATCTAGTCTAAACCCTTGCCAAGATGCAGGACTTGTTGAGTCTAAACGGTCTGAGAGACATGGCTCTCCAGCCCCCTTTTGCTCTGAGTTTTCCCTAGAGACTCAGGGCCCAGCAAGAGCCTTCTTGCCCCCTGCCTGGCTCTGTTCCCTGTCAGTGATTAACCTGACTCTTTTTATATTGGAACCACCTGATTCCTCTCAAGGGGAGCTCATCCTGTCGTCAGGGCTGGCTTAGCCACAGGATCTCCAGCCCACCGGGCAAGCCACCATGTAGCAGACAGACAATTCCCAACTATCTCTAGCCCTTAACATGTGAGTGACTCAAAGCCGGGACCATCCTTACTTGAGTGTCAGGATAGTTCCCTATTGTGGGTGCCACATTAAACACACATTACATAATGTGAGGAAATATATTCGAAGGAGGAAGGGTGCTCTAGGGTGGTAATATGCAAGTGTGCTGTACCTGCTACATACTAAAGAACTTCGTTTTAATAAAGCCCCTTGTTAAAATGGCACATCAGCAAATATAACTGCACTAAGGAATGGCTGCGCTAAGATGTCTCTCTAGTGGAGACCGAGACACGACAAAACAAGGTTTTGAAGGGCAAAATGAGGGCAGAAAACATGGGGAGCGGGTGGGCGGGGGGCGGGGGGGTGGAATGTTCAGATGAGGTCAAAGGTGTGCTTTAAAAAACCCATTAAAATCAGCCCATAAAGAAAAGGGCTGGGGTCGTGCTGATAGACTGATGACTTTGCAGGTCAGAGGTGGGACTTGGTTACACTTCACAGCCCTGGCTTGCCCTCGGTTAACAGAGCCTTTCTTCCCGGCCTCCCAGCCATTAATAGTTTAATTTGGTTCAGAGCTGCCTAGTTCTTTTCTTCCCATTTCGCTGGATGTCACATATCCTGCCCGTGCAACGTGAAGAGAGCGTCTTCTGTGTGCAGTCGCTATGAATTCCATAATTATGCAGATTCTATTTCTTAAATCTCCAGGATACACTTTGTTCGATTGAACAATTGGCTACGCCATACAAGGAAGCACAACAGAGATGCTGTTTTAGATACTATGTTACTTTAAATGAGTGAAAATGGTCTTCCTTGGTAGAAAATGTAAAACAATAAGATGATTTACAAGACCATTTACAGGTATCCATAGCTCCATCACCTTTAAAGGTTTTGTTTGGTTATTATTAGTGTTTCTATTTTATACTGTTGTAGCTTCCAAAGGTACTGCTCTAGATAGCAGCTTCATTGTGCTAGACACCTAGAGTGAAATCCTGGCTCCTCTGAAGTTAATGACAAAGCTCCCACTGACTTCAATGGAACCAGGATTTCACCCCTACCATGTGATTTATAAAACCATTCAGAGCTGACGTAACTCTGCTCCCATTAAAGTCAATGTGAAAACAGCCATTGACTGCAGTGACAGCTGTGGTAGGTTTGGAAAAAAAATCCTTGGAACTCATTACAGTGGATGCTGATGCTGGGCTCTTCGGGAAATCTGGCCCTTAAGTTAACGTAACAGCCGCAATAGGTCAGGACAATGGTCCATCTAGCTCAGTAGCCTTCCTTCCAACAGCAGACAGTGTCATATACTTCGGACGTAATAAACAGAACAGAGCAATTATCAAGTGATCAATCCCCTGTCATCCAGTCCTAGCTCCTGGCAGTCAGATGGTGGGGTTGTATCCGTGATCAACTTAGCTAATAGCCATTGATGGACCTATCCTCCATGAATATCTCTAATTTTTTTTTTAACCCAGTTATACTTTTGGCCTTCAAAACCTCGCCTGGCAATGAGTTCCACTGGTTGATTGTGTGTTGTGTGAAGAAGTACTTCCTTATGTTGTTTTAAACCTGTTGCCTATTAATTTCATTGGGTGACACCTGATTCTTGTGTTATGTGAAAGGGTAAAGAACATTTCCTAACTCACTTTCTCCACCGTATTCATGATTGTACAGACCTCTATCACATTCCTCCTTAGTCAGCTCTTTTCCAAGCTGAACAAGCCTAGGGTTTTTTTTCAATTTCTAGGGCGCCCCAAAGCAATTTTGTTGCCCTTCTCTGTACCTTTTCCAATTCTAAATATCTCTTTTGACATTGGGTGACAAGACTGCACATAGTATTCAAGGTGTGGGATTTATATGGTGGCAGATATTTTCTATCTGATTATCTATACCTTTCCTAATGGTTCCTAACATTCTATCAGCTTTTTTGACTGCCACTGCACATTGAGCAGCTGTTTTTCAGAGAACTATCCACGATGACTGTAAGATCTTTCTTGAGTGGTAACAGCTAATTTAGACCCCATCCTTTTGTTTGTATAGTTGAGATTATGTTTTCCAATGTACATTACTTTGCAATTATCAACACCGAATTTCATCTGCCATTGTGTTGCTCAGTCACCCAGTTTTGTGAGATCCCTTTGTAACTCTTCACAGTCTGCTTTGGATTTAACTATCTTGAGTAGTTTTGTATGGTCTGCAAACTTTGCTACCTCACTGGTCACTTTTTCCAGATCATTTACAAATGTGTGTTGAACAGCACTGGTCCCAGTACAGATCCTTGAGGGGCCCTGTATATACAGACCATTTATTCCTACCCTTTGTTTCCTGTCTTTTAAACATGAAAAGGCTCTTCCCTCTTATCCCATGACTGCTTACTTTGCTTGAGGGCCTTTGGTGAGGAACCTTGTCAAAGGCTTTCTGAAAGTCCAAGTACCCTATATCCACTGGGTCACATATTTGTTGACCCCCCTCAAAGATTTCTAATAGATTGGTGAGTCAAGGTTTTCCTTTACAAAAGTCACATTGACTATTCCCCCAACATATCATTTTCATCTATAGTGAAGAACAGAATTATCAGACACATAGTTTCAACCAATTTTGCCTGATACTGAGGATAGGCTAACAGGCCTGTAATTGCCAGGATTGCCGCTGGAGCTTTTTTTTTAAAATCACTGTTATATTAGCTATCCTCCAGTCTCTGGTACAGGGGCTGATTTAAACAGTAGTTTACATACCACAGGTGGCAGTTCTGCAATATCATATTTGAGTCCCTTCAGAACTCTTGGGTGAATACAATCTGGTCCTGGGTGACTTATCACTGTTTAATTTATCAATTTATTCTGAAACCACCTCTATAGACACCTCAGACTTGGACAGTTCCTCAGAACTGTCACCTCAAAAGAATAGCTGAGATGTGGGAATCTCCCTCACATCCTCTGCAGTAAAGATGAATACAAAGAATTCATGTAGCTTCTCGGCAATGGCCTTGTTTTCCCTCAGTGCTCCTTTAGCAACTTGATAGTCCAGTGTCCCGGCTTCCTGCGGCTGATGTGCTTTAAAAAGTGTCTATTAGTTTGTGTCTTTTGCTGGTTGCTCTTCAAACTCTTTTTTGTTCTGTTTAAAATTAGACTTTTACACTCAAATTCATGCACCAGAGTTCATGCGTCTTTCTATTTTTCTCAGTAGCATTTGACTTCCAATTTTGAAAAGATGTCTGTCCCTCATAGCCTCTTTTACTCTGTTTAGCCAGGGTTGTCTCACTTTTGTGTTTGTTTGTTTCATTTGGGGTACATGTGACATTTGAGCCTCTATAATGGTGGGTTTTTTAAAAGTAGCCATGCAGCTAGCAGGCATTTCAGATGGCAAGTTCAGAGCCAAAACCTCTTGAAGTCAATTGAAAGACTCCCATTGACAGTCGTGGGCTGTTGGATCAGGCCCAGAGAATGCAATCAAAAAAGTCAAAATACAGTCATTTAATAAAATATTAAATAGAAAGTATAGGAAGATTCAAATGTCTAATAAGAAGTTCCTCTCTGGCTCCAAATTCTGCAGTGAAATGCTCTGGGTTGTTGGTTTCTATGTGTGTGTGTGGGCAGGGGGAGGTTGTTGGCTTTTTTTACAAAGGTTATGCTGACACTTTTGGCGCTGTGTGGGGTACATACACTGCTCGTCCCCCAGCATGGGTATAAATAGCAGCGTAGGTGATGAGGAACTGCTTCAATGAGCAGAGTAGAAACCTGCTTAGGGTATGTACCCTATCCAGCTCTCTGCACACCCAAACAGTGCCTCCTGCATCAACACTGCTAGTTTTAGCAGTGTCGTGTTCCGCGGGATCCCTACTGCTGGGCCATTCCCTGCTGCGGGAAAGGGCTCTGGAAAGGCAGAGGGGGTGGTGAAAGGATCCAGCAGCTCCCTGCTGCCAAAGCCTGTCCCTGCTGCCTCCATCTGGGCTGGTGACCCAGGGCATCAGTGCCCCCCTTTGGTCAGACAGGCCGTCAGGCAGAATCTACTCAGATTGGTGAGGCAGTCAGTCTGCTCTTCTCAGCTGAGTCTCTATAGTCCTATTCTGGAGGCAAGGAGGTTAATCTCACTGTGGTGTACGGACTTCCCCTGATGTTTGGGGAGGGGGTTCACTGGTCCTTGTCCTTAAGGGGCCTGGCCCCTCCTTTGAGTCTAAAATCTCTGTTAAGGGAGCAGTGGGGAAATCCAGGCCTCCCCCCACTCCACTGGGTTGCAGCTCACGGGCCACAGCCCAGGCAGGCAGAATTTGTACCCTCCGCTTCTCCCTCGGTGCTGTAGACTTCTGCAGGCAGATTGTCCCTTCTTCGTGTCATCATCGCCGTAGGGCAGCTTTGCACCAGTTTGCTGGCAGGATCTTCTTTCTCTGGCCTGCTTGTTCCTCTGGCAGCTGCCCTGGCCCCTCTGCTTCTCAGTTCTTTATTCCCCCAGCTGCTGCGGGGCTGCCAAAAAGCATGGGCTGGCAGTACCTGCATCAACTCCTTGGTTGCCGGGCCCTCATAGGGTCTATGCACCCTATGAGACTCCCCACTACCGAAGCCTTTCACTACCCCGTGTAGCAACACATCACAGTGTGGACACAGCCCGCTTTTCACTGTGGTGTAGCATACCCTACATGCTGCTGCCAGCATAGACAAGGCCAAAGTCACACAGTGCTGAAAACCCAAAGTGCCTTCAAATGGGCAGAAGGGGAAAACCTGGGTGCATTGTGGGTGTGATTTTTCTAAAGCACATTGGCCTAACTCTTCCCCCACTGACACTAATACCATTACCTTTGACTTCAATGGGAGCCACATTAGGTTAATTCTGAGCCCTTCTGGACATCCCACCCTGTGTGTACCACATGCATGATCAAACACTGCCAGTTCTGTGTGATCTAAGCAATGTGACGGGTCATTTGACCTCACCCATCATTATTTCCCAAAACATAGTTGTAGCTGTCAGCTCTTAGGCCAAAACACTAGGCTAATTCCTCATTAAAAAAAGAACAAATGAAGGCCCCAAATCCTGCAATCCGGCATGTGACCTTATTCACATGAGTGCGCCCGCTGCCGTAAGCAGGATTATGAATAAAGTTAAGCACATGAAGTTTGCTGGATTGGGACCTAAGCTTAGAAACCATATTTTCCAAATAAAAAAAGGACACTTTTGCGACTGCATTTATTAGGGTCATAAAATACCTAACCAAAAGAGTCACCAGTGCCAGCCAGTGAGCTGACACAGGCATATTCTCAGAGTGGAGGATTTTTTTTTCCTATTAATTCAATGTTATAATCCCAATAATAATGAATTTGTATTCCAGTAGTGCCCAGAGACCAGGGCCTCTTTGTGTTAGGCCCCGTACTAACAAAAAAATCTGTCTCTGCCCCAACGAGCTTACAAAGTGTAAGACAATGGGTGAATGCAACAAGCAAATGGGGGAGCAAAAGGAAATAATGAGATGTTACTGGTCAGCATGGAAGCTGTTGGTCTCAGCACACCAACTGCCTAAGCACTGACAAGTTTCTTGAAGGCATCACCCCAGAGGAGATTTTAAGGCTAGATTTGAAGACTTTGTGGATATTTACAGGTGCCCTGGTTACGTCTGAAGGACAGCACGGGAGAAGGCATGGAGGTGAATGAGTTTCTGGCACAACATCGAACAGGTGTCATTAACATTCAGTTTCAGCAAAACAACAGCTCTGATAGCATCTACATTCATTGGACTGACTTCTCTCTTTGTTCCTCACAGTGAAGAACTCATGCCATTGGATTGGCTGTTCCTAGTAGGAACGGAGCAATTTTTACCCAGGATAGCACTATGTCTTGAACAAAACAAGAAAACCCCAAACGTTTTCACCAGTGAAATGAAAAAGCAGGACATGTCAGGCAGCCTGCAATAAATTCCTGGGATGCTCGTACATCATATGAACCTGGGACTGTGAGTAAAACTTGCATATACTGGGGTCACTTTAGCTTTCACCCAAAGCAGAGAGAATGCTGTCTATTGTCTTCTCTTCCTCTTTCCCATTACGGGGATACTAATGTACTGGTTCTTCCCCCCTCCCCCTTACAGCAACCAGGGCAGCAGAATTAGGATTTGAAAGAAGCTGCCAGGGGCTCTATCCAGCTCCCACCCTACAAGACTACCTGAGCCTGTGGCTGCCTCTAGGAGCTCCGCTTTGAATATTCCCTGCACCCCAGGGCTGACAGGAGCTAACTGGGGTTTATTATCCTTTATGGCTTTGACACGCATGGTTTCGCTGTGCTATTTTACTAGGGGGATATTGCCTTATTCCCACCCACCCAGCCTCACCGGTCATTTGATTTACCCACTGCATCTAATTACCATGTATTCTTGTTTGCTTGCGCCATATAATATCTGCACCATCTTCCAGCTGAGCTACATCCATTCCCAATACCCCGGCTAATGCCTGCTGCTTACATCCTCGCCCTCTCTTTGTTGGGAGTCACAGGATTCCTGTCCTGCTTTTGGTCTCCAGCCCTCCCAACCTCTCGAGCTCTGGGGAAAACCCCATTGCCTATATTTGCATCTGACTTGCTTTATGCTACCTCCTGGGGACTCAGAGCTGTGGCAAAGCCAGGGGCCTGCTTCGTTCTCTCCACACAAGCAGCGGGGAAAGCTGTCGCAGTGCTCAGCCCTGTGTTCACCTCGCCCACAGAAGGTCAGTGGCATTGCCAGGAACGGAGCATGGGTCTCCCGAGGAGCTGTCCAGTGTCCTAGCCCTACCAAAGGCACAGGTGTGGTACATCAGGAGGCCAACCCCAGGCGCGGTGTTTGCAATATGACTGGCCTCCGTGTGGCAGCAGCAGCGGGGACAAGCTCAAAGGAAAGACAGTCTCATAGACCATGTATCTTTGGGAGTTTATAAACGAGGGCTTGCTCGTGTCTAGCTGGGTGAGAGGTTGTTGCTGGTGAGGTTCTAGTGTAAAATGGTTATTTCATCCACCATAACAATTTACGTAGTGGGTTTTTCTAAACCAAATCCTCGCACCTTCCTTATTAAAGGTGTGACCTAGTGGACGGTGTGCTGGGCTACGAGACCTGGGTTCTTGTTGCGGCTTGGCCACTGGCTGCTTGCCCTTGGGCAAGTCACTTCCCCTCTCTGTGCCTCTGTCTCCCACCTGTAAAATGGGGATAATGCTACAGACCACCTTTGTAACATGCTTTGAGATCTACTGATAAGAGCTTGGTATTAATACTATTAAATAGCCTTGGGCTAGTGCTTGATGGGTAGAATGTTCACTTGATGGGCAAATGCAGCTGAGGTTTTTCCACACCAAAACTTATATTAGATTCTCCTAGGCAGAGTCATCACATAATCCTCACAATTCCTATTTATTCCAAGCCATTTGCAGCTCTGAATAGCACTGTACATCATAAAGAACATTTCCTTTCATTCTAAAGCCATTTGCATTTTATTTGTGCCTCAGAGGAGGAACAATCCAAACTGATTACAATCCGTAGACACTGTACATAATGAAAAATTAATTGCATCAATCTTTTCGCTGTAATGGTCTTAACAACTCATTTTCAACTGGTCATTTTTCCACCTGCTCACCAAGGCCCAGACAGCTGAGGCAAGCATGTCTCTGACACTAACTGAATACCAATGAAGCTAAGGTCACCTAAACGCCACACGGGTGGCAGCTGAGCATCCTAAAAGAGATGTAAGTATTTTGATCCAGCAATAGCCATTGTGTGGTGAAGACAAAATAAATGCCTGGGACAAGAATCTCAGTGCACATGTGCACACGAAAGGAAGGACGATAATCCAAACCAGCACAGCAAACAAAGGTTGTTCCGGGCCCCTTTATCAGAGTCTCAGCTTAACGAGGTGGTGACAGTGGTCATAAATCAAGATTTGCATGCTAACGCCAACACCAGTGATTTGCTCTAACAGGTAAGGCGTGCTCACTCACACAATGTATATTCATCAAGACTTTGATCGTGCTTTTGACGCAAGGGGTTGTTAAAATACATGGGGATGTGGCAAATCAAGTCCTTGCTTTACAGTGCAAAATAGAAAAAGAATGAGGCACCCACTCCCCATCGGTGTTAATAACCTGACCAAAAAAGAGCCTTTTCCCTAGACTGCCTGCACTGCAAGGATTCAAAAGACTTTCTTCCAATGCAACTTAAGCACACGCTCGTTCTGAGTGCAGATTGTTTTTTTCTGAAGGACTCTGACATCACATGTTGAACTACAGCAAATGACCAGAACTAACTTCACGTGGTTACATTCTAGCTCTAACTCAGCCAGTATGCAATTTTCCAAAATCCCCTGGGAGTTGCCTGGCGCCTCAGCTAGGCTGAAAAAAATAAACATGAGCCAGATCCTCAGCTGGCATATATTAGAGGGTGCATGAGATCTAGGATTGATGAAAAAATTCTGTCAAAACTTTTTTCAGTGGAAAACTTGGTTTTCAACATTTTTTTTGCAACGTATTTATTCTTTCCACAGAGCTTTTTAAATTTTCATAAAAAATCTGAATGCCTGAAAATGGAAAAGTTTTCAGTTTTCAGCCAAAACCAAAAATGTTTTGATAAAATGATTTGATTCTGAAATGCTGCCATGATTCCTTTTGGGAGTTGTCATTTGGTTGCCTCCTACATTCATTCTTATCTGTGGGTTGGACTCAGGGCCTGCCCACAACATTGTGGCACCTGAGGCGGGGAGCTGAAATGATGCTCTCATGCCCCTTCGCTTGGGCCAAAACTTTGAAAGGTCTCAATTCTGCATTCTTCCTGTTCTACTCCTCTCATGGTGCTGCTCTGCTACCTACCCCAATCAGGGGCAGCTCTACGTTTTTGGCCGCCCCAAGCAGTCATGCGCGGGAGGCGCCCTGGAGCCGCGGGAGCAGCGGACCTCCCGCGGGCATGACTGCAGAGGGACCGCTGGTCCCGCGTGGCTCGGCTGGACCTCCCGTGGCTGCGGACGGTTCGCGAGTCCGGCGGCTCCGTTTGAGTTGCCGCAGTCATGCCTGCAGAAGGTCCAGCCAAGCCGCGGGACGAGCACCCCCTCCGCAGTCATGCCTGCGGCAGGTCCAGTCGTCCCGGGGCTCCGGTGGACCTCCCGCAGGCATGACTGTGGCAGGTCCGCCGGCCCAGCCTGCCGCCCCCCCCGGCTGCAGGGGACGCCCCCTAGATTTTGCCGCCCTAGGCACCAGCTTGTTTTGCTGGTGCCTAGAGCCGCCCCTGACCCCAATAAAGGAGAACTAACAACTTAAAATGCTATGTTCAAAAATTTTAAGTAACACTTGACTTTACAAGTGCTGACAACCCATGCAACAAACCTCGATGCCAACTCTGCCCACATATCTACACCAGCAACACCATCACAGGACCTAACCAGATCAGCCACACCATCACCGGTTCATTCACCTGCACGTCCACCAATGTAATATATGCCATCATATGCCAGCAATGCCCCTCTGCTATGTACATCGGCCAAACTGGACAGTCTCTAAGGAAAAGGATAAATGGACACAAATCAGACATTAGGAATGGCAATATACAAAAACCTGTAGGAGAACACTTCAACCTCCCTGGCCACACAATAGCAGATTTTAAGGTGGCCATCCTACAGCAAAAAAACTTTAGGACCAGACTCCAAAGAGAAACTGCTGAGCTCCAGTTCATCTGCAAATTTAACACCATCAGTTTAGGACTAAACAAAGACTGTGAATGGCTTGCCAATTACAGAACCAGTTTCTCCTCCCTTGGTTTTCACACCTCAGCTGCTGGAACAGGGCCCCATCCTCCCTGATTGATCTAACCTCGTTATCTCTAGCTTGCTACTTGCTTGCTTATATATACACACCTGCC
Organism: Mauremys reevesii; assembly: GCF_016161935.1. Taxonomy (NCBI): domain Eukaryota; kingdom Metazoa; phylum Chordata; order Testudines; family Geoemydidae; genus Mauremys; species Mauremys reevesii. The sequence continues at coordinate 7,956,193 of NC_052627.1, forward strand.
CCTGGAAATTTCCACTGCTTGCATCCGAAGAAGTGGGTATTCACCCACGAAAGCTCATGCTGCAAAACATCTGTTAGTCTATAAGGTGCCACAGGATTCTTTGCTGCTTCTACAGAACCAGACTAACACGGCTACCCCTCTGATACTTGACACTTGACTTTCAGACACCTGAACAGCATATGTAACTTTTTTTGTCTGTACAGTTAACACTGGCATTTTTATCTGTTTGAATAATCAAAGTGGTGCTTTCCGGTGCCTTCTTGGTTGCAAAGATTTGAACTGCTTCCTGCTGAAGGTCCACAGTCTGGGCCAGCTCATACTCTATTGAGATGGTTGCAAGGCCGATGAGCCTCTCCTGTGTCATTGCAGAGCACAGATGTGTTTTTATTAACTTCAGCTTGTAGAAGCTGCGTTCTCCACTGGCAACTGTTACAGGAAGTGTTAGAAGTATGCACAGAGCAACAAAAGCATTTGGAAAGAGGGTGGTCATCTTATTTGTGCACATCTATTCCAGAACAGCCTTTGGAGTTGATCCTGATGAAATGTATCTTGAAAGGGCTTTCAGTTCATCACCTAAATCACTCGCATCAATATCGCACATGTCAATACATGTCCACACTGTCTCTAGTGCCCTGCATTGCTGGTGTAGGTCTTCTTCAGGTAGAGTGAGGAGTTTTGGAATATCATACAACATCCCAAATATACTACTGTGTTCCTTGAGCTGCACGAAATGTTCTTCAACTGACTGTATTGCACAATCTAGCACCTGGTTAAAGAATTCAACTTTGAATCGTTTGGGGTCTCTTATGGGATTATCCCGTGCCTCGTAATCAAATTGTCGTCTTCTTCTTCGGTGACTCTTGTATTCTTGAATGGGTGGGAAAATAGCTTCAGTGTGAAGTTCCTCTACCAACTTCTGTGCACTCTTCAGAACGTTTTGAAATCCCTCATCTGACCGGTAAGACAGTAGATGTGACTTTACTTTGTCCAGTTGTTCCATTGCTCCAGATATATCAAGGTCAACACCTTGGAGTCTCTTGCTTAAAACATTTATTTCAAACAATATGTCATGCCACAACACTAAGGCACACAGACATTTGAAGTTATGTATGTTTCTGGTGATTCCATTTCCCTCTGCCACTGTTCTCCCACGAACAGATCCTGTCATAGTATTATCCTCCATAATGGCAACTATGGCATCATCTATCTTCCCAATTTGGTGTTTGATAGGCTTTATTGCCTCCATTCGACTTTCCCATTGTGCGGCGCTCAGTGGTTTCAGTATCAGAGAGGATGTTCCCAGATGTTGCTTCAAAATTTGCCATTGATGAGTTGATGCAGAGAAAAATACATAGATGCTTTGAATTATATTAAAAAATTCAGCAGCCTCACTAGAAGCTGATGCTGCATCACTGACCACCAAGTTCAATGAATGAGAACTGCATGGGACAAAAAAAGCTTGAGGGTTTAACTCTCGGATCCATGTCTGCACTTCTCTGTTCTTTCCTCTCATCTTGGCACCATTATCATAGCCCTGACCTCTCATGTCAACTATCACAATTCCCGTATCTTCCAGCTTTTTAAGAAGCACGTTTGTCATACCAGTTCCTGTAGTATCATCAATGTCAAGAAATTCTAGAAAATGCTCTCTGACAATCACCATTGCAGGGACAAATAAGCAGGCTGGTAGCAGGGCCTGAGTGAGGGAAGATATCAGCGTCTTATGGGCCTAACTGGCTCCCACTACTTCAGTTGACTGCCTGTTCTCCTCAAGTGGGTTCAGGGAAGCAGCAGGAAACAGGAAGCTCCCTGAGAAGCTGGTGTGAATCAGTCCAGGCTCCTGCAGGTGCTAGAGACATACATACGAGGCTCCTCCTCCTTTCTCTCCCTGCAGCTCCTGCTGCTTTCTGTTATCCCCACTCACCTTTTCTCCTGCCTCTCTGTTATGTCTCTTGTGCCCGCCTTCCTCCAGCACAGCACTCCACCATCTCTGTGCATCTAGAGCAGAAAGAATACATATGCACCAGCACCAGACACAATTTTCTACACTCTGGGCCTAGCGGCGCCCCCCACAGTCTGGCACCTGAGGCGGCCGCCTCAGTTCGCCTCATGGTAAGGCCAGCCCTGGTTGGACTCCCTGGTCAGACTGCATCTTCCTTGTTATGCTGTGGTTGTGTGAGTGCCATCATGCCTGGCCTTTTTTCACCAAGAGGAGAGAACATGGTTCATCATAGGAGTTGTAGTCCAACCAGGGGGCCTCACTAACAGAGGAGAATGGGAACATGACACAGCTGAACTACAAATGTGGGGTCATTTCAGAATACGGGCATTGCAGGGTTTTGGCCAAAATATTTCCGCTTTTGATTTTTAAAATCATTTAAAAAACTGATGGTAATAATTACTTTAAATTTTCCTTCCAAAAATACTCGGTAGAGCTTGATAAAGGGGTGGTGGTGGGGGAGAATATCTATCCTGCACATTTGTGAGGCAGCACCAATTAATAAGGTAGCGTGTTTGTTTGTTTGTTTTCCGCATGTTGAGAAATGCAAATTTATGCCAGGCCAAATGAATGTTCGTTTTCCCACAGCACAGGAAAGGGCTCCTGATGGAATGAATGGCTGTTTGCAATGCATCTATTTCGGCTATAGAAAGATGAGAGCAGAAGAGCAAGAGCCAGTATGCCCCTCCCATAGTAAACCAAGGTGAATGGTATCCTAAGTTCTTTAGCTCAGGAGCTGTCTTTCTAGCACAATGAGGCCCTGAGACTCTACAGTAATACAAACAATAATTCTTCTTCCTCTGCCTAGGCAGCATTATGCTATTCTTGTGCTTCTACAGTGCAATGAGTACAAGCAGCTATCTGAATCTACTGCAATGAAAATCAAGACTCTTTGGTTTTTAAACCAAACAGTAAATATTGACCAAAGCAGCTTCTATCAATATGTATCCTGAGAGAAAATAAATCTTCATATTTGCAAGATTATAAAGTCAATCTATGTTTTTTACTAGAGATGGAAGATTCAAATGGTAACTTTCCCAGTAATAAAATGAATGCAATTTGGCAAGCCAAAGATATTTGAGCATATTCAGGGTTGCAAGTGAATCCAGAATCAGATCATGAGTTCTGGCTCATGAGTTTGTCATATAGATATATAGTTTTAGTTTCCGAGGTATTGCCAATTCCAGAGATGTTCCCTTTACCTAAAATAGAGTGTGTGTGTGTGTGTGTGTGTGTGTGAGAGTGAGAGAGAGAGAGAGAGAGAGAGATGGCATTGCACTGGCTCTCATGTAGTTCATCAGTAGATCTCAAAGCATTTTACAAAGGAGATCAATATCATTATGCCCATTTTACAGATGGGGAAACTGACGCACAGAGAGGTGAAGTAACTTGGTGAAGGTCATCTGGCAAGCTGGGGCAGGACTGGGCATAAAACCAAGATCTCCTATTTAATAGTCCAGTGCTCTGTCCACTAGGAAGAACTGCCTTCCTTGACAACCTGCCATGAGATCGGGAACAGACAGTAATGAAATGGACATGTGCGATCAGATCCCAAATACAGTCCGTTACCCTACGCTGAGTGAGTTGTCCTTATCCCCACCCCCGACATATACCTTGGGGATCTGATTGTTTTTTTAACTCTTTGGTAACACATGCAGAGCTTCTAATGTCAACAAAGTCTCATTGTATTGAACTGAATTAACATTTTGTATGTGTGGGAGAGGAGATATGTCCAGGGCTGTTTGCCTGTTTAGCAGTGGGTGGATTTTTGTGACTTTCGAACGACAAGGGGGAAAAAAAGACATTTTCTTGTCAATCTAGTGAGAGCAAAAGGTACAAACTAGTGTGTGAGAGAAGCCACATGTAGGTCTAAAGACACACATATACACAGGCTATGTGCCTCTCTAGCCAGAGAGAGAAAGACAGAGCTACAGCCTCACTAATGACGAGCTCAGAGTGAGCCATCTGTATCGCTACCAACAAAGTGACACGGTATGCCTCGTGCTGTTGTGACAGGGTGTCTGTCTGGTGACAGCAGGTTACGAGACATACCTGCTAACAGAACATAGACTGGAATCCCCTGGCCTAAGGCTCTGGAATTCCGTATTACCACATCAGCCTCATCTGGTCACCAAACAAAAAAAAATCACTGTTTTCTTAAATGAAACATGGCTTTTTGATTCAATGGAATTTTTCTGGTGAAAATTTCCATTGGTATTTATTGAAACTTGGGGGAAGTTTCATTAAAACAAAAACATTTTCAGTTTTCAACAACTGAAATATTCATTCCCATTTGCTTAGCCTTGCACTTTTCAATTCACTTAAAAAAACAAACAAACATTTAGGATTTTGATTTTCAGATTTTTATGGAAATTCCCTCCCCTACCCCACAATAGTTAATGTTCTTTACCACTGGAAAAGGGAGGGGGAGGAAGGGTAGAAAAAGGTAGCGGAAGTGAAAAAAATCTTCTTTCTTCATCTTTTCCTTCCTTTTCTATTCTCCCTCCTCCCACACCCCTGCACATTTTTCCTAATGTAAAACAGAGAAGAAAGTGGAAAGAGGGAGGAGCCCTCCTACCCCAAAATCCAACCCAAGAAGTTTTTAGTTTTCAAAAACTGAAACACCGACAGAGCAAAAATGCCATTGAATATTCAATATTCAAACTCCATTTTTCTTTGAGCCATTGTTTTGTTCATATTTTTTAAACCAGCTCTATTGAGAACATGTAATGTAGGACAGGAGCTACCCCTATGGTCTGAATATTCAACATAAGCCAGCAAAGCCAGTCTACATATGCCAGAACATAAACCTTATCTTAGGGTAGGTCTATACTTACCCGCCGGGTCGATGCATAGAGTTTGACTTCTCGGAGTTCGAACTATCTCGTCTAATCTAGATGCGATAGTTCGAACTCCGAACGTGCTCCCGTCGACTCCGGAACTCCACCACCGCGAACGGCGGTGGCGGAGTCAACGGGGGAGCCGCGGACTTCGATCCCGCGGCGTCTGGACAGGTAGGCAGTTCGAACTAAGGTAGTTTGACTTCAGCTACGCTATTCGCGTAGCTGAAGTCACGTACCTTAGTTCGACCCCACCCCCCAGTGTAGACCAGGCCTTACAGAATAAAAAATGTAATAACTGTGGAGGCGGGAGGAAATGTTGGTACTCGTCTAAGTTCCACCACTGGAGATGATCGAGTCATAAAAATGGAGACCTGGAAGGATGTCAACAGGTCATCTAGTCCATGTCCCCATGCTGAGGCAGGGCTAAGCATACCTGGTGTGAAGGTGTTCAGGATGTGCCAATCCATGTCCGGTGAGCTCCTTGAGCTCCCCCCTTGGTGAGGCTCAGATTCCCTGCTGCTCTCAGAACTGACTCTGGCTAAGGCTTTCAGATGCTCTGTTGGCCCCCTTGGACTTTACTGCTTCTCAACTGGTGGTGGGAAAACAAGGCTTGGGCTCCTGCTGAAATGACTGATCCTTGGCTGGTGTAAATCAGCGTAGCTAAGTAAAGTGAAGATGATTAACACCAGCGGAGAATCTGTCCCAGAATTGTAGAACCTGCTGGTGGACATTCTTGTGTCATGTAAAACTTTCCCTAGAGAAGAACAGACCCAAGGGCCTATTGTCACTTCAGTGTGCTACAAAATCTCATTTCTCCAGATGGCACAGATTTGGCTTCCCCCCACCTCCACCCGCCAAACACAGAGAGAGAGAGCTATGATTGTGTGGAGACCAATAAATGAAAGACTGCTGCCAAAATGATTTAATACTGTCTGTGTAAAGTGTCAATTATTAAATGTTCCATACCCAGTGAAAAGGACAAGGAGGAGATGAATTACCAATTCAGTGACACATTACAAAATATGCTCAGCTGAGATGAGGCACCTGAATTGTCAGGTTAGAAATGACCCTATTAGATAGGAGAGGAGCATGTGGAAAGGGGAGAAACAGAATCCTATAGAATAGAAGAACTATTCGCATCAAGCAATTTCAACTAATGGCTTTTGCCAGCAGATTCCAAATGACAGTCCTTGAAGCACTGGCTGGTGGGCTGCAGAGAGCTACTTGATCAAAAGGAGTTGACAAGAGTCAAATGTGGCTGGGGAAGGTCAAGAGGAAGGCAGTTGTGACCTTCCAAGCTCTTACCACAAAATAAGCCCCACCCACGTTTGATGTCACTCTCAGGCTATAGTGCGTAGGTCACAGCTTTGTGACAAATGCCATTTATTCATGGCAGGACAGTTTTAACGTGCTTACGTTTTTAAGTTTGCTGAGAACATTTTTCTATTTTTCAATGAAAAAAAATCAGATCTGAAAACTGAGAAGGGGGGTTCAAAAATAATTGAGAAAACACCTTCTGGCTTCTCGTTTTCTGACAGAAAACCAGAAGATTTCAACCCAAATGAGATGTGTGTGTGAACATTTTGATTTTGGTTGAAAAGATTTTTTTGGTCTTCTTTTTGTTTTTAAACAAAAAAGCAAACAAGCAAAGACACATTAGCCAGCTCTAGCAGACATTTAAAATATTATTGTGTGCTCTCAGGGGAAGACTACACTCCATGAACTTGGCTGTCTTACAGTGGGGTCGACTACACCACTAGGCTCTGCTGTAATCCTCCAACTTAGCTTCCCCTTTGCAGGGCTCTGGGCTGACCGAGCTTGGCTTTTTCTTGACGGGGATGAAAAATAAGTGATGGGATCTCTGAAGCCCATATTGCTCCGAAGTGCCCACCGAGACCATAAGAACCAGGGCATAAAACAATAGGGAGGAGAGCACCAATAGGGCTCACATTCTCCTTTGTGGGGGGTGCCTTCTGAGTCCCAGGTAGGCAAGGGAGCTTGGGGCGACAGTTTAAAACACACGTATCTCTCATGCGAAGATTGGAGTGAACAGGGCCTTGCCTGTCTCAGGCTATTTGAATGTTAAAAGACACAACTTTATCCACATGACTAAGGACACCCATAGGGAAATCTGTGCCTCGCACGTCAAATCAGACTATTCAAGCTCACAGAGCTTGAAAAGGTTGCAGAGGTGGACTGGCCCCCTAGAGATCAGCGCTAGTGGAGAGGGGACAAAAAGCACTGCATATAAAGCACTAGGGCCATACAGACATGAGCCCACACCCATCACGGATTTCCATGTTGGCATACATGGGGCTAGGGTGACCAGATGTCCTGATTTTATAGAGACAGTCCTGATTTTTGGGTCTTTTTCTTATATAGGCTCCTATTATCCCCCACCCCGTCCCGATTTTTCACACTTGCTGTCTGGTCACCCTACATGGGGTGTTTGCAGAAACCGTTTCCTCAACACATTCCCCATACACAACCCCTGTGTAGCTCACAAGGCCAGAAAAACATCCTCTGCACCATTCCTTCTATTATAATAGCCACGTGAAATCAGGCACCCATTGTATGTATATAGAGCAAGAGACAGCTCCTGTCTCCAAGAGCTAACGGAAAAAGACAGAAGCACTGAAAGGCCAAGTGATTTGCCCAAAGCCACACAGCAGGTCAGCGAGAGACCTGGGACCAGCACTCGAGTCTCCGGGCCCTGAGCCGAGTAGCGCAATCACTAGAGCACACCAGCTCTCAGAACTCTGGGGGACTGTCACCCTTTTGTTCACACATCCGTAAATACTTTCAGACTTGGCAATTTTTGCCTAACTGATGACGAGACAACCTGCAAAGCAGAACTCCTATCACTCAGCCACTTACCCATGCACTTGACTGAAAGCACATAAGCAACCCTTGTAATGTTCATGGCTTACTCACCGTGCTCAAAGGAACCAGAAGGATTGGGGCCCAAGCGTTCCAGCCGCTCAAATATTTAGAATGACAGAAAATTCATAAATGTGAAAAACAATCAGTACAGGAACAAGAGCCGTACATAAATCCCATCAACCGTGTAAGAGATCCTCTTAATCCATGCAAGTGATTGATCTTGATCACATAGAAAAAGCAGCGCTTCTGTAAAAAGAAGATCCAAAGGCTAAACAATCTTAAGCCTTCAATAATGCACTCAAGGTTGTAATTTGGTTATTATGGAGAGGAAAAAAATATCAGGTGTAAACAGGATTTAAAACCAGGTTAACAATGAGTTAGCTAAAGCAGCATCAGAAACCCTTTTCTCATTGTCAGATTCTTTATTGGGAATTTGGGAAGACAAAACACACACACACACACACACACACACACACACACACATAAAACACGCTGGCCTTGTCATCATTTTTACACACATATGCACACCCAACTCGCTGGGATTTTCTAGTGCCATAAAGTGCATTGTGCATTAAGGAGGTCAGACTAGATGATCATACTGGTCCCTTCAGGCCTTAAAAAAAATCTATGTCTAGGCATAAGATACCCTCCTCTCCTCCCCCTCCCAGGCACTGGCCATCACCCTGCTGGTCCAGGCAGCTTCCCCCCTGTTGAAATGGTGAGATACATTGATCTGCATCTACATCCCTGTTTGATAACCGCTTGCTTTTTGCTACAAACCCATCAGTCTATTAGCATTCTGGGAAACTGGTTCAACATGATCTGGGACATCCTAGCAGAGGAGTAGCTTGCAAACTGTAAGCAGTAAGAACCTAGTTTATAGGACAGCTACCTTTCAAATAAGTCAAATCCTAAAAAAACTGCCAGACAATCTAGCTTAATATCCTTTATTCCCTGTGGAATTGTGACGAGGATTTCAATTGTAGAAAATCAGAATTCAGTCACACCCAACATGTTGGGACTTGTACAATCTAATCATTTTTTTATGACTCACACTCAGCATCATTACAGTCGCTCTGTTTGAGATGTCAGCATGTGACTAACTGAAACAAAGCACATCTGTGAAGAGTGGTGAGGACCGTTATGAAGAGAAGATGTGATGGAAATGGAGATTTCAGGTTTATAATTATTTGTTTTTTGTCTGATTGGTTGGTTGGTTGGCCTTTGTTTTTCTTCCAGCAGGAAGGTCATATGCACTACCTGCATGTTCTTCTCGGACACAGCTAATCAGTTTGTTCTGTGATATGCTTAATTGCAGTTTACAAGACTACCAGATCACTCTGCATCCAAACTGTGCTGAAAACTGTTCATTTTAAGCCTGAACTGATGCATTTTCACAGAGACAATTGACACGGTCTGGGTCCAAAAGGGACCAGTTCGCTGTGAATTATATAAATAGCATTTAAATTGCTGATGCTGTCACAGCAGAGTAGTGAGGCTGGACACACTGAATGAGTGACAGGATTGCACTGGAAAAGTGATGGGATGGATTATAACTTCCAAATAGATTGATCAGGAGATTTGAGATGACCAGAAAAGGAAGAGGCTGTTGAAGAAAGGGAGTTATAGGAATCCACACTGTACTTACTGAGGCCATTCTGTTGGGATCTGTACAAATGTGGTAAAAGCCAGTCCTGTCCCCAAAGACCTGACAATCCAAAACAGATCAGGCAGGAAAAGGGTGGTTGGGGGGGAGAAACAGAAGTACAAAGCGATGAAGTAGCTTCCCCAAAAATCATGCAGCTGGTCAGTGGTAGAGAATGTAACCCAGCCCTCCTGAATCTTGGTCCATTTATCCATCCTCTGGACCACAGTGACTCCCCAGAGTGATGCAATTTGTCAAATTAATGCTCCGGAGCACCGGCCTAATGAGATGCTGCAGACCTGTGACCATTGCTGGAGAGATGAACCCTACTTTTTCCTAAATCAGAAAACAGGATAATTGATAGATTATAAATCAGAAGGGACCATTGTGATTTAGTCTGACCTGTTGCATAACGCTGGCCATAGGATTTCCCCAAAATAATTCCTGTGTGAACTAGAGCAGATCTTTTAGAAAAATGTCCCATCTTGATTTAAAAATGACCAGGGATGGAGAATGCATTACAGCCCTTGGTAAGTTTTTCCCATGAATAATTACGCTCACCATTAAAAATGTAAGCTTTACGTCCATTCAAACTTTGTCTACCTTCAACTTCCAACCATTGAATCGCATGAGACCATTGTCTGCTAAACTGAAGAACCTATTATCAAATGTAGATAATTACAAACTCTGATCTAGTCATACCTTAACCTTCGCTTTGCTAAAATAAACAGATTAAGCTCCCTGAGTCTCTCACTATCAGGCATGTTTTCCAATACTTTTAAGCATCCTTGTGGCTCTTCTTTGAATCCTCTCCAATTTATTAACATCCCTCTTGAACTGTGGACACCAGACCTGTACCCTGTATTCCACCAGGGCTAAAAACAGAGGTAAAATAACCTCTCTACTCCCTACTTACTATTCCCGTTTATACATACGAGGATTGCATTAGCCCTTTTAGCCTCAGCATTGCACCAGGAGGTCAGGTTCAATAATAAATAAAAACAAGAGAAAATGCAAAACAAAATGAGTTTGGGATATTAGCAGTGAAAGAGAAACCAGTTCGAAGGAGATACGTATTTTGATATTAACATGGCGCAATAAAATGCTAGCATTGCCCACTGTGCGGAAAGACTACCGGATGGCTCGATTCTGCCACGCCAACATTTATCGTCACGAGTCAGGAGAGGAGAGACAGCTGCCAAGTGGAGTAGCCACAGGTGAGTTATCCTCTCTGTGCCGGTGATGACAAATATCGGGGCAGAGATCCATCATCACCGATGGTAGATTTTATTCCCCACACTGTTCCCTGGGATGGAAACTGCTTTAAATGGCAGTTGTGGGGAGCTAAAGGTGCTTTGAAGGAGCAGGGAGAGAAGATTCTGAATACCAGATACTGATGATTAAAATGCACCTTCAGGGGTGTAGTGAGGTGCAGAGCTGCGTGACATTGCAGTACCTGAAGCATTAGACATTGCATGAAACATCTCAATAATCCCTTATGGCACAGTACTATAGAATTTCATCGAGATTTAACTGATGTGTATATAGAAACCTATGATTCTAAAAGCCATATTAGATCTGTAGCTTGGCCCAGGGGGCAGGGTACTGATCAAGGGAAAAGTTTGATTGGGTTCTCCTCCTGGATCTTCCACCAATCTTCAAGTCACTTCACCCTCTGTGCAGCTATTTCCCTTCCTGTCTGTCGCCTCTCTTGTTTATTTAGATCATTAGGGCTTCAAGGCCAGGACAATCACTTAGTAGGGCCTGGTCTATACACAGGGGCGGCTCTAGAGCCCAGCGGGGCAAGCACCCCCGGCCTGGGCCGTTTCAGGGGGCGGCAGCTGGGGCTGGGCCGACCTGCAGTCATGCCGCGCTGCCCGGTCGAGGTCCGGACGACGACCGACCTGCCCGGACGCGCCGCAGGCCGCGGCGTCTCGGCTGGTGCTGGGCCCGCTGACCGCCAGGCGCGCAGCACTGCCGCAGCTCTCAACCAGCCCGCCGCGCAGACCGCCCGCGGCAGCCCAGCGAGGTCCAGCTGAGCCGCGCCCGCAGTCATGGACGCCGCAGTCATGCCGGCCGCGCAGCTCTGCTGCTCCGGCTGCTCCGCGCCTCCGGCATGATTTGTTGAGGCGCCGAAGAGCCGCCTGTCTATACATAGCTTTTCTAACACTATACCTATTATAATTTAATATGATATCATTTCCCACAGGGGAATAAACTATACAAATAAAAGCACCTTTATACCTGTAATTGTGTCTACACTAGAGGGGTTTGTGCCTCTTGAACTATTCTTGTATCAGTAAAGGATATCAACATTTGTATTTAGACAAGGTCTACATCTTCCTACAGAACTTAGCACTATGCGGCTGTAATCACAACTGGGACCTGTAGGTGCTACCATAACTAATTCATAACACAGAATACTGGTATTTCCATAATATTTAAAGATTCCATAAAGTTCTAGAACAACTCCCTATCAAGCTGTCTGAGTCAGATAGGATAGTCTTATACTTACGTCGGGTAGCACTTTGCTGTACAACTAGTCCCATTGACTTCAGTGGGACAGTTCATAGAGTATCGGCCAGATCCTCAAAAGTATTTAGGCACCTCCCTTCCATTGAAATCAGTTACTTGTCAACATGAGTAAAGTTATGAGATTCTGGCTCTGAGTTGTTTTTTTAATAAAGGAATCTCTAAAAATATTGTCCTTTTCTGTTCAAGTCTAGAAGATTCATTTTTAAATTGGGCTTTGAACAGAAGATCTTTTTACAAAATTTTTGAGTGTTTCACTTCATTTTTAAAAAATGATGGATTTTTTTAGAACATGAAAAACATCTGCATTTTAATGAACACTCTTTTCTGCATACAGTATTAAATTTTAAGCACTGTTTATTTTAAATATATAGAACATAAAAAACATTTTCAAAATTTCATATTTTATATACTTTCATTGACGTTCTTCTCTATTACAATATTTTCCAGCTGAGATTTAATTTCCCCATATACTATCTAAAGTTTCTAACAATTACATGCATTTATAATGTGCCCATTATCATGCCTTCTTCCTCACTTGTTGTTCCTCCCCATCAGCTTGGTGGTGTCCTTGGGCAGACCCAGCATTATATTCCATTAGCACGTAGCAGCTGTGCTGGGTATACGCATTGTATACCCCCAGCGTTTACAATCTCAATAGACAAGACAAAGGAAGTTTTATTATCCTCATTTTACATATGGAACGCAGAGAAGTTCCTCAACTTGCCCCAGGTCGCCAGAAGTAGAGATGGGCACCAAACCCAGATATTCTGATGCTGAATCCTGTATCTTACTTAGAAGACCATATCCTCATGAAAGCAGAATCCAGCCAGTGGTTACAAACCAACTGCACAACTAAATACTAATTGGCTTAAATAAACTATACACACTGTCCTCTAGATCTATCAGAAAAAAGTGAAAAGGCAGAGTCCTGCCGGTAGGACGGAAGAATCCCATGCACTGCTACAGACTAGGGACCGAGTGGCTAGGCAGCATTTCTACAGAAAAGGACCTAGGCGTTACAGTGGACGAGAAGCTGGATATGAGTCAACAGTGTGCCCTTGTTGCCAAGAAGGCTAATGGCATTTTGGGCTGTATAAGTAGGAGCATTGCCAGCAGAAGGAGGGATGTGATCATTCCCCTCTATTTGACATTGGTGAGGCCTCATTTGGAGTACTGTGTCCAGTTTTGGGCCCCACACTACAAGAAGGATGTGGAAAAATTGGAAAGAGTCCAGCGAAGGGCAACAAAAATTATTAGGGGGCTGGAGCACATGACCTACGAGGAGAGGCTGAAGGAACTGGGATTGTTTAGTCTGCAGAAGAGAAGAATGAGAGGGGATTTGATAACTGCTTTCAACTACCTGAAATGGGGTTCCAAAAAGGATAGATCTAGACTGTTCTCAGTGGTACCAGATGACAGAACAAGGCATCCGAAGAAGTGGGCTGTAGCTCATGAAAGCTTATGCTCAAATAAATTTGTTAGTCTCTAAGGTGTCACAAGTACTCCTGTTCTTTTTTTCTTAGAACAAGGAGTAATGGTCTCTAGTTGCAGTGGGGGAGGTTTAGGTTGGATATTAGGAAAAACTTTTTCACTAAGAGCGTGGTGAAGCACTGGAATGGGTTCCCTAGGGAGGTGGTGGAATCTCCATCCTTAGAGGTTTTTAAGGTCAGGCTTGACAAAGCCCTGGCTGGGATGATTTAGTTGGGTTTGGTCCTGCTTTGAGCAGGGGGTTGGACTAGATGACCTCCTGAGGTCCCTTCCAACCCTGAGATTCTATGATTCTAAGAGAGAGACCCCTGTAAGGCAAAGATGAGGAAAGGGGTAGGAATGCTGTAAGGTGAAATGGTTCTTGGGATAGTTATTTAGTGCTATGCCTGTAGGTTGAGGGCTTTAATAAAATAAGAAGAGCAAACGAGAAAACTATGTATGCTAGCATGATGGATGAATATGCCTGCTTCACTACTTTTGGGATGGATTAAGCTATTGAAAAAGCATTCAGCATTGGCTAAAGAACTGTAATATATGTGGAATTCTACAGTTAATGCATCATTAAATAATTTGCTGCAGCTGATTTATAGGTACAATATACTACACTGTGTCAAACAGTGCAGGATAACAAATGGAACCACAAAAATATACTACAGGAACTTTTGTTCTAATCAGTCTTGTGAGTTTCAGAAGAGCACAGTTCTGCAGAATGGTATTGTCCTAGTCATCCCAACAGAGTAATCGGCAAGCTCTTCACTCTGCATATTTTTTTAGTTTTATATTTTTAAAGAAAGCTAGGTTTGAGAGGAAGTGACTAAGACACTGAACTGTAACTCAGGAGACCTGCATTCTATTCCTAGCTCTGCCATTAACATCCTGGGTGACTGTGGGCAAGTCACTTAGGCTCTCTGCACTTCTGTTTCCCCTCTCTTACCTCTGTATGCTGTCTAGTGCACCAGGGCCCTGCTGTATCTCTGTATTACACTAATAGCAATAATGGGTGAGCTGTTTGTAATGAACAATTTATCTCCTTTAGCTCTTTCTTCTCTCGATCCAGCTACACCTTTACTCCACACTGTTTACAAACTGATTTTGTTATTATTTTTTGTTATTCTACATTATTCAGCGAGTGTTTTAGGCAACCATATTTCAGCCTAACCACAGCTGAGGAAGTGTTTGCTCTGCCTATTCGTTTGAATAGATGCTATTTGTGCTATGTGATTGGTCATCATAGTCACATATTATTGTTTCCGTTCAGTCTATACGTAAAATCTGTGTTCATCAGTATTTAACTCAGTGGCTCTCAACCTTTCCAGACTACTGTACCCCCTTCAGGACTCTGATTTTTCTTTCTTACCCACAAGCAGAGGTGAAAGTAAGCCGGTATGGTCCAATATGGCGTACCGGCTCTTGCCAGTACGTCGTGTCGGACTGGACCGGCTTCTCCGGCGGTGATTTAAAGGGCCCAGGGCTCCAGCCACTGTGGGGTGCCCCAGGCCCTTTAAATCACTGCCGGAGCTCTGGCAGCCGGGCTCAGGCGGGGATTTAAAAGTCCCAGAGCTCCAACCCCTGCGGGGAGCCCCCGGCCCTTTAAAGTGCCGCCCGAGTCCCACTGCCGGAGCTCCAGCAGTGATTTAAAGGGCCCAGGGCTCCCCACAGTGGAGGAGGTAGCGTGAGGAGGAGGAGGAGGAGTCCTGAGGTAGCGGCGGCAGGGCTCCCATAGTGATTTAAAGGGCCTGGAGTTCCATGGCAGCTGGAGCCCCGGGCCCTTTAATTCGCCCCTGAGCCCAGGGGCTCCCAGCCGCCTCTACAACTGGTAGCTCTGGGGTGATTTAAAGGCCATGGGGCTCCCAGCCACAGCTGGAGCCCCAGGACCTTTCAATCATGAAAGGCCCCGCCTCTTCCGGCTGAGGCCACGCCCCCACTCAGGACTCCGGCGTACCGGTAAGTCCTTTAAGTTACTTTTTCCCCTGCCCCCAAGTTTCACATCACTTAAGAAGTACTTGCTTACAAAATCAGACATAAAAATACAAAAGTGCCACAGCATGCTAGTACTGACACATTGCTGACTTTCTCTGTTTTACCATCTAATTATAACATAAATCAACTGGAATATAAATATTGTACTTACATTTCAGTGTATCATATATAGAGCAGTACAAACAAGTCATTGTCTGTATGAAATTTTAGTTTGTACTGACTTGGCTAGTGCTTTTTATGTAGCCTGTTGTAAAATTAGGCAAATATGTAGATGAGTTGATGTACCCCCGAAAGACCTCTGAGTACCCCAGGGGTACATGTACTGCTGGTTGAGAACCACTGATTTAAGTTGCAGTAGTTTAAGATTGTTTTTTACACAGTGACTATAACATGGTTGCTTTTTACACACTTTCTAACGATATTTCTGATATCAACAAAAATTTGTCTCCGTCTCTTGGCTGAAGATAGATTTATGAATAAAGGATTTCTAACATTTTTCAAAAGTGATTTAGGAACTTGGGAACCTAAATCCCGGTCACCTTCAATGGGAATTGGCTTAGTAAATGCTTAAAGCCCCTTTTGAAAATAGAACTTAGGCTACTAAATCATTTTGGTGCTTCTGAAAATATCACCAATAGGCCAGTATTTTGCAACTTGTCGGCATAAAGTTGTACACTTAAATCCATATTCAGGTATCTAAGGGTGAGATTTTCAAAAGCGCCTACATCATTTAGCCACATAAATCCCTTCGATAGCCAATGGGACCCATGCGCCTAAGTTAGTTAGGCACTTTTGAAAATTCCACCCTGAATACACGACAAGACTAAGCTTGATAAATTTATGGAGGGGATGGTATGATGGGATAGCCTGATTTTGGCAATTAATTTGGCAATTGATCTTTGATTATCAGCAGGTAAGTATGCCCAGTGGTCTGTGATGGGATGTTAGATGGGATGGGATGGGATCTGAGTTACTGCAGAGAATTCTTTCCTGGGTGCTGGTTGGTGAGTCTTGCCCACGTGCTCAGGGTTTAACTGATCGCCATATTTGGGGTCGGGAAGGAATTTTCCTCCAGGGCAGATTGGCAGAGGCCCTGGAGGTTTTTCGCCTTCCTCTGCAGCATGGGGCACGGGTCACTTTCTGGAGGATTCTCTGCAGCTTGAGGTCTTCAAACCGCAATTTGGGGACTTCAATAACTCAGACATAGGCTAGGGGTTTGTTATAGAAGTGGATGGGTGGGATTCTGTGGCCTGCATTGTGCAGGAGGTCAGACTAGATGATCATAATGGTCCCTTTTGACCTTAAAGTCTATGAGTCTATGAGTCTACGACCTGATTTTCAGGCACTGAGCATGCCCCAGATCCTATTGAGATCAGTGAGAGTTGTACACACACACACACACAAATAATAATAATAGCCATTATTAATTGCTTCTCCTTTTGTCACATCCACTTCTAATGGCTTCAATGGCGCTACATCACTATATGCCAGCTCAGACTCTGGCCCAGCGTGTTACGTTAATAGGCAATTTAACATTTATTAGGCCATCTCTTGCTCCCAATAAAGTCAAGTTTTCCCATTGACTTCAGCGGGAGCCAAAAGAAACCTGTCATAGATTCTAAGGCCAAAAGGGACCACGGTGACCATCTAGTGTGACCTCCTGTATGGCACCTGTTACTGGAGTGCTAAACACTCTAGTAAAATGTGAAAGCTTCTAAACATAGGAAGAGGAGGAATTGCCTACTAGTGTCAATACATACAGGGCGCCAGATCCTAAGCTGGTGTAAATCATCATCATTGTTGCAAATCTTAGTGGGACATAACCTCCTTGCACATTTAGTGACACCCAGAACGATCTCTATCATTGTCCTTAAACTGCGCATCCATCCAGACCACGTGACGTCCAACACTGACAATCTTATTGCATCACTGAAGCACTTTGTGATCATGCGTTCACTGGCCCATAGCAGCCTCTCTTGGTAAACACCCTTTGTAATTCATTGGTTTTCCCTCCTAATATGTCCCTAACAAGAAAGATGCTGAAAGCAAACCAGGGCTGATGGAGGCAGTTGCTGGATTCTGCTACAAATATCCTCATTGCTGAGCTTGCCCTGCCAGTTAACATGGATCAGCTGATAAGGAAAACGAGAATCGAAAATGTCATTCTGGTGTTCTTCACCCTTCCCCAGCACCCATGTCTCACTGCCTTACAGTAGAATTGGTATCACTACAGTTTTATCGACCCACAGCTTTGTAGGAAGCTTGAGGTCATGACATACTCACAGCTGCTGCTATATAGATGTCCAGTGCTGTCTATGATGCTTCCCAAGTATTTGATAAATGCCACCTGTTGGATGTCTCGTCTGGAGAGGTTAACAGTGAGCTGGTTGTAACCTGGCCCTGGAGGCTGCTTGATGGTAATAGCCAAGGATTTAGTATCATCCAGATTAAGCACCAGACCTATGCACACTGCTTCTTGCCCAACCAGACCCGCCATAGTTCCATTTAAATCAATGGGCCAGAGCCTCGGCTGCTCTAAATCTGCATGGATCTATTGACTTCAACGGTGCTATGCTACTTTATTCCAGCTGAGGATCTTTACTAATTACCAGGATATTAACGAACTTCCCTAATTAGCTGTAAAATATTTCCGCTATTGAACACCATGCCTACCACTTTTATCAGCAGTGTGCTCTTTTAATGCCTGCTTTTACAACATGGAGTTACAAAGCGTAGCCAGTGCAAGATGGCGGACAACATAGCAGTGTGGAGTCAGCCGAAAGCACCACTTTCCTGGAAAGCTCACTAAATAAACTAGCACTGAGAAAACAGCCACTTGTAAAGAGAGCCGTGTGAGTTCTGTTCTGTCATCAGAAACATTGCAGCTAATTAGTGACCTGAGTATCCTGAGAGAAGGGTGGGGGAAGAGAGAGAGAGAGAGAGACAGGATTGAACTGCTGTTTGCAGTGACTCAGCCCAGAGGAAGATGCTGGCCCAATCATGGACAAAATGGCTTCCACATTTAATTAATTAAAGATGGAGCCAGACAACTCAGGGATCCATAATGAAAGGAGCATTCAGGAGTCATGGGTGGGAGGCATTTGCTTCCTAGCCACTACTGAGTGCAAAGATTTGGACTACTTCTCCAACTATAGCACTAAGAAGCTACCTTTCTGGGGGGGTTATTATATCAGGAGCAGAAACTCCCCTTTAGTTAAGGTTGGGCATGTGATATTATTACTCTGTGTCATCTGCTGTCAGTCACATATTCTCCTTACTATTATTTGTATTGTGGTAGCACCTACAAGTGCTGATTGGGGATTAGGGTCCATTTGTGCTAGGAACTGTACACACACATCAGTTCTTGCCCAAAATATTTTATCATCTAAACACCTTAATCCTGCAAAGATTTATGCACATGCTTAACTTGGTGAATTGTGAGTTGACTCATTGCTTTCAAGATTAGTGAAAAATGCATGCAAAATCTTTTGCATATGCACATTAACCTTTGGGAAATGTCACCCTTGCTTTCAATGGGACTATGCACAGTGTGTAGAGATAAGCACACATATAAGTCTATGCAGGATTTGAATCTATGCAGATGTCCTAAACTTGCTGAAATTTTCCAGGCTTGCATCCCCCACACCTCTCCAAAGGGTCAATTTTCTTTGAAAGTTTCACCAAAGCCTGTTCAGACAGCTTTGGGCAAAAGGAGAGTGAAACAGATACATTCTCCCTATTATTAAAACAAGCAAACAAAAACAACCTCACAACCTTCTAATCTTTTTGTACAGGGCAAAAACAAACTAGCATAAAGAGATGGAATTTGGTATCAAAATAGTCCTAAGAGAGGAGAAATTCCATTGAGTATTCTAATGCAAATTGGTAACATGACAGAATTATGAGCTTTCAAAAAAATCAAAGCATGTGCATGAGTAGAAAGATTTTGCATGGATTTTTTTCCATTAATCTTTTAAAGCATACAGCTAAAGATTGGCATTCTGGGCATAACTACCATCTCTGAGTACTGAAAAAAAAGGTAGACAGAGAGAAGAAACTGAAACTTGTAATGTGCATCAGTGTCTTAAACAAAAGCTCTTCAGGATCCTTCCTCTCTGTTCCTGACCCAATCTAGGTGCTAAAGAATGAAAGAAAAAGATTCCTTTGCACTAGAGCTGGTTGAAAAATGGCATGAAGTTTTGATAATAAATGCTGACTTTTTCCTCCCATCAAAATCCAAAATTTCAACAACCAAAAATTCATCAGTGTTTTGAAAAAAATAATTGACCAACTATAGAGCTGGTCAAAAAATATCTGCAAATGTCTGCACGAAAAGGGGTATGTGGAAAGCTTCCACCTGATTTTTACTGAATTCCAAATTTTGAGCATAAATTGTGTCAACTGTGAGTTTCAAATATTTTGGAGTAGCTCTATTCAGGGGCGGTTCTAGGAATTTGGCCGCCCCAAGCAGGACCTTTTGCAGACGTGCCTGCCGGCAAAATGCTGCCCCAAGCGCGCGCTTGGCGCGCTGGGGTCTGGAGCTGGCTCTGGCTCTATTGTGCACTTTGTAAGGTGCTAAGATCTGCAGTCGGGGAGGAGTTTGCAATGAACAACAACTTTATTGAACCTGCAGATGTATGGAAAATGTTCTTAATCCTTTATATACAATTATATGGCACACTAACTGTATATAGGGCAGATACATCTAGGGTTGGAGGATTAGATTTTTATCAGAAAATGCTGGTAGGTGTTGATTTCATCATTCCTTCACCACTGAAAAATATTTCCATCCATAACTGAAATTTACAGATAGGCAAAGCAAGTAAAGTGCTGCTTGAGAATTGAGTTTAAGGGCACTTACTTTGTATATTTTGACAATTTGTGTTTTAATGCTTATAAAGCTTTAACTTTCTGAATCTCCGTGTCTGTCATTAAATCATTGTCTAACAATTTCCCAGCACTTTGAAAATTTAAATTGAAACTAATAGAAAAAAATGCTTTAAAACAATTTATGAAAATTAAAAAAAAAATACAAACTGAATTCTACCAAGCCTAGGTATAACTATTTTTTTGCATAGAACTGTCATAATAAGATGCACTTTTAGTTTCTAAGGTTTGCAGCAAAGATACTCTCTCCTTCGCAGCCTCTAAAGTGTACGGGAAAGGGAGTGACAATAGATTCTAATCAAATAGATCCACATTATGAATTATATGTGCTATTGCCAATTATTGGCGAATCAACCAAGCTTCATACTCCTGAGCAGTTAAACTCTTTGATACAAACACTGAAGGTTGAATTAAGTCATAAAACAAGATAGTCCCATGCTTACGGCCCAGCTCCTGCAGTCAGGCTTTGAGATTAGAATCTCAGCTTTCATTTAAAAAAAAAAGTCTGTAACCCACTGTGGTGATAGGTTTATGGTCCCACAGAGAGGGTGTCTAACCTACACTTGGGCTAGGGCTGGAGTTTCAGAATCGATTACAGCACCCTGATACTCACCCTCAACCTCCACTGAGCAAATGTTGGTACAAGAAAGAATCTGGCCCCCGATTTCAAGATGCCACAGGCCAGATTTTTAATGCTCTTTAGGCAGCTAAAGATGCAGATAGGTGTCTAGACCCTTTGGGAAATCCCACTAGGCCACCATCAGCATCTTTTTGAGCCTAAACACCTTTAAAAATCTGCTCCCAGGACACCTGTTTTACACAACGGAGTAAGTGGGATCATATTTCCACTGGTCACTTGCCCACTGCATTTAAATCTCTTTGATTATTCTTATTACTTGTCCTGTAATAGCACTGAAAGGCTCCAGTTAGAGATTGGGGTTCCATTGTGCTAGGTATTCTACACACACACACACACACAGAAAAGATGGCCCCTGCCTCAAAGAGCTTCCAGTTTAAGCAATATAAATTACCCTTTTGCATTTGATTTTCAGGACAACATGTTCAGCAAGTTCTTCTATGAGCCAATGCCCCTAATGTAGCATCCCTGGCTCATCTTTCCTCTCTACTGACAAATTTATATATCGCTTCCGTGATCGAGAGGCTGAAACTAGAAAATGGATGTTCCCGGAACCAAACATAGCAGGTCCAAAGTCAGCGTAAGTTGAGTGCTGGGGCATGAAAATTATTTACACTAAGGTCAATGGGTACATTTTTCAAAAGTACCTAAGTGATTTATGAACCTACTTCCCATTGAAAGTCAACAAATAAATCAAGAGCCAGGTCCTCAGATCTTCCTAGTGTGATTGAAGTCAAAGGGTGTATGTGGATTCATACCAGCCTGGCATCTGACCAAAGATCTTTCTGTGATGGTCACAGTTTTCTCTGCCTTCAACTGCTAAATCCACGTGTTCCCTCAGGGAATTCTGCATACACCTGGCTGCCATTCCCTCTTTAGCACTGACTCCAAAAGTGGTTAAATTAAATATATGACCCAGAGTGATGAATCTAAAGGTTATCAGAATAAACACAGTTATTCTGCCTTTCTCCAGTTACAGTTTATCTCATAAGAGGCACTTTACAAGAATATCTAATGGTTTTTCTCTCTTTTAGAGGATTTCTTTTCAGCCAGGTCAGACTGATGAAGGGATAAAATTAAGAATTAATTATTGCCACCTGGGCTCCTTTGAAGCTTGCTTCTGCAAACATTCTTCATTCCTGGATTCAATTGCTAATTTAAAATGGATAACTGCACCTTGCTGACCCCCTGTCCTTGGCGTTGTTTCAGGAATTAGGATGGTTAACTGAGGGATTTACAGGCATAGCACCTGGTGTGATATCCCCATGGTGTGATTGGGTTAGAGAAGATGCGTCTTCCATTTATTCTCAAACGGAGGCTCATCACAGTGACTGAAGAAGGAAAACCGTGAATGTATTACAGTCACCACACTGTGCAAGTCTTTGTAACACATTTTCTTTGGAACAGCATGGCTACAGCACTCAGGTGACCTGACCTGGCGAAGTCCCTAAGGGGGGGATTAGGCATTGCAACACCTGATTCTTAGGTGCCCTCATTCCCAGCCTGAGTTAGGTGCCTCTGTGTCCCATGCAGTGCATGGGAAGAGTTGGCACCTAAGAATTATTGGGACACTCAGAAGCCAGCTAGCTGAGCAGGAAACCGTCTAAGCTAGCTGGCAGGAGATGCTGAGAAAGTTGGGCCTACTGCCAACATCCCCCACCCAAAGTAGTTAGAATCCAAACTACAGGCTATTCTGATGTGGGTCTCTCACTCGTGCCTGTGGAATAAATAAAAACCTTAAATTGGGCTGGAGAGATAATGACTTTCTAATTTTCTAATCCCCTGGTTGGGGCACTCACCTGGGATCACAGAATCATAGAATAGCAGGGTGGAAGGGACCTCAGGAGATCATCTAGTCCAACCCCCTGCTCAAAGCAGGACCAATCCCCAACTAAATCATCCCAGCCAGGATGAGAGAGTCAGGATCAAATCCCTGCTCCAAGAAGTCTCTCTCTCTCCCACATTGCAGAGGAGCATTGTGATCACTGTGGTTGGGACACACACACACACACACTGCTCACCACTTTCTACCTTGTGTAGCGGACATTCTAATAGGTGTGATGGGAGATAGGCAGGGCAACACCTACTTTGTGAATCCTACAGGAGCTTAGGTGTGAATGCGGGCACCATGCAGCTCAGCACGCAGGTGGTCTTGTACATGCCTGCCAGCAGAAACATAAGTGCTGTGCTGAGGGAATTTGGGCATTTAGGAATTCAGAGAAGGGGGGAGGAAGTTGTTGAGGATCTCAGCAGAATCTAAAAGTTGAATTTAAGCACCTTAGTAGCTCCAGCCATCTGAGACTTTTCTGAGGTCACACAGGAATCCAGGGACTTTAACCAAGCTCTCCCAGGTTAGTATTTTAACCCCGGGACCATCCCTCCTCCCTGCTACTCACACTGTTCTCGCACAGAGAGTTTCAAAATACCATGACACCTAGCACTGGAACCAGATTTTCCCAAGCTCTCAGCTCCTGCTTGGATTCTGAAATAAGCTCAGTGTCCTAAGCTGTGGTTCTTAGTGGAAACTGAATGCTTTTGAAATTGTACCACTAAATTATTCCAATTAAAGTACACAGTTGTTCCCTGCCTCTGGACAACCGCATTGTTTGTAGTGTTGGTGTAGTCGTGTTGGTCCCAGGATATTACAGAGATAAGGTGGGTGAGGTAATATCTTCCATTGGCACCTTTCCCAGACCTGAAGAAGAGCTCTGTATAGCTTGAACACCTGTCTCGCTCATCAACAGATGAGCTCATTGGTCCAATAAAAGATATTACCTCATCTCCCTTGTCTCTCTCTGGATAAACAGAATTTATAAATGTGTCAAACAAAGTAGGTACAAGAAGCCAGAAGTTTTGTTTTAAATAATCTTCCGTGAAAGACTACAACTATTCCTTCATGGAAATATCCTTCACTAAAGGAAGTCAAATTTAGCCACTCGGCCAATTCATAAATATTAATCTGCAGTTAATAAGTCTATTTTTTGTGGTAATTTGAAGTTGTGCTACAAATGTCTGGCCTGTCAAAGTCTGCACACTAATTATAAGTAAATGTGGCTTCCTGTCTTTTTAAGGAAATAATAGTTTAATCTTAGGACTGTCACTTTTCATTGGAAATGATGGTGCCTGACAGCACTGTGTCAAACAGAGTTTATCACAGCTCATACATGAAAAGCTCGCCGGCTTAGTTAATTGGTAAAACAATAAAATGAGACCATCAGTAGCTTAGTGAGTAGCTCTCTATGATTTCTTCCATTTGTAGAATTAAGAGCCCTCACTCTTTTATTGCATAATAGGGTTATTTTTGAGGGGGTGGGGGAAGAAATCAGAAACTTATTAAGCGCTCTGGTTTGGGAAGATAATTGGTAGCAGGAAGGGCGTACCAATCAAAAGCACAAAGGGCCAGATTTTCAGAAGAGTTCAGCTTCCATCTGGGCACCCACATAAGAGTCTAATTTTCAAAACTACTCAGCCCTTGTCACCCAATGTGATGAGCTCTTTTGAAAATCCCACCCAAACTGGATAGTTTTTGCAGAAGAGCTTCACAGGATGCCTGCTGAGCATTTTGGCAAATCAGATCTGTATTTAGGCATCCATAGTGTCAAGTCTTTTGAAAACTTAGCCCCTGTTGTGGGTGCTCAGTTCTTGAAAATCTGGTTTTAAGGGTTGTATTATTTTTTTTTTGATTGGATGTATTCCTGAACCTTTCATCATATGACAATCTTTAATTAAAGATTCATCTTTAATTCTTGGAGACTCATGGACAATCCTGGAGGGTTGGCAACCCTAACTTCAGGCTGCTTTTTCCACCTAAACATGATGTCACAGTTTAGCCTGGCTGCACCTTAGCCTTCTTTCTGGTCTCTCTCAGAGCATTCGCCCCAGTCCTGGGCCTGTCTCAGAGTGGAAACTAGTGATTCTTCTTTCTTACCCAGGGATCTGTTTACAGTGCCCTACGTATACCTACAACCTATCACCCATAGGTCCAACTAGGTTCTGGCACCTGCCTTTCTTTCCTTCAGGAGCCTGGTCAGTGAGATAGTGAGCGGCCACTTCTCTAAAAAAATATTTGGGGGGGAAAAAACAAAAAACAGAACCAACACACCTATTTAGCCTCATCTGATCTCACACTTCACTACAGGCTAAATTACATTGGCTTTTCTCTTAAGTTACAGGCATAATGTGATGGTCTATACTATTACATTCACCAATTTTACAAGACTATGATAAATTTTCTAGAAAGTGTGCCTTCTGAGGTATCATTTGAAACATCATAATCTGCTGAACAATATTGTCCTGGAAAGATATATGAATCAATATTGTATGTGAAGTTATAAGATTCTACTGCGTATCACTGCTGTAAGACACTCCAAGTTTAAGAAAAGCAGACCCAAACAGTTTCTCAGAAACAAAGGACAAACCAGCCCCCAGCCAGGTTTTAGAAGACAGTCAACTGCTTAAGCAGCCATTCTCTGGCAGGGGGAAGGTGTGACTGAGAAATTTACATTCCATCACAGGACAGGTCAGACCTCACATCCACAAGAGACTATGGCCTGGTCTACACTAGGACTTTAATTTGAATTTAGCAGCGTTAATTCGAACTAACCGCTCAACCGTCCACACCAGGAAGCCATTTAATTCGAACTAGAGGGCTCTTTAGTTCGAATTTGGTACTCCACCCCGACAGGTGGAGTAACGCTAAATTCGACATGGCTAGCTCGAATTAGGCTAGGTGTGGATGCAAATCGAACTTAGTAGCTCCGGGAGCTATCCCACAGTGCACCACTCTGTTGACGCTCTGGACAGCAGTCCGAGCTTGGATTCTCTGACCAGCCACACAGGAAATGACCCGGGAAAATTTGAATTCATTTTCCTGTCTGGGCACTTTGAATCTGACGTCCTGGCTGGACATCGGGGCGAGCTCCGCAGCACCTGCAACGATGCAGAGCTCTCCAGCAGAGGAGTTCATGTTATCTGTGAATAGAAAGAGGGACCCAGCATAGACTGACTGGGAACTCTTGGATCTGATCGGTGTGTGGGGCGAGGAGTCTGTGCTTTCGGAGCTGCGCTCCAAAACAGGGAATGCAAAGACCTACGAGAAGGTCTCCAAAGCCATGAGAGACAGAGGATACAGGCGGGATGCAACGCAGCGCCGCGTGAAAATCAAGGACCCCAGACAAGGCTACCAAAAAATCAAAGCGGCAAACGGATGCTACGGAGCCTGCCACCACTGCCCCACCAGTGACCGTGGACTCTGACGATGGGACAGTGTCGAAGGCCAGTTCCTCGGTGATGTTCGCGGACGGGGAAGATGAGGAAGGGTTTGTGGAGGACGAGGCAGGCGAGAGCGCTTACAACGCTGGTTTCCCTGAGAGCCAGGATCTATTCATCACCGTCATGGAGATCCCCCAACAACCCTCCCCGGCCATTAACCCGGACCCTGAATCAGGGGAAGGAGCAGTCGATAAGTGCTTTAACCATGTTAACTTTTATTCTTAATATAACAGGAATCTTAACTGTGTGAAAAGGAGGTCTCTCTAGATATGGGGATAGAACAGAAATCATCCTTGGAGATCTCCACGAAGCTCTCCTTGCGTTAATCGAAAAGCCTCCGCAGGAGGTTCCTGGGGAGGGCTGCCTTATTGGGTGCTCCGTGGTAGCACAGTTTTCCGCGCCAGGCTTTCATGAGGTACTCAGGGAGCACTGCCTCCCCGAGCACGGCTGCATCGGGCCCTGGTTCGTGCTAGCTTTCACGCAGCATGCGCTCTCTATCTCCTTCAGTGACCCTCCTCAGGGTGATCTCGCTCGGAGACTCCTGCATCTAATTAGGGTAATTACTGTAATTTTACGCCTGGTCCAAAGTATTTATAAAAAATCTACGGACAGACGGCATAGCACAGACTCAGCACGCAGCTGCGTGACGAGCGTAACAGAAAGCCAAAGAATATAATGGACGCTCATGGAGGGAGGGGTGAATGAGGACGCAAGCTATCCCACAGTTCCTGCTGTCTCCGAAAAGTATTTGCATTCTTGGATGAGCTCCAAATGCTTCTAGGGTCAAACACAGTGTCTGTGGTGGGTCAGGGCATAGTTCGGCAATTTGCGCACACACCCCACCCACCACCAGAAGTGAAAACAATCCTCTGTTGACTCTTTTACATGTCACCCTATCTTTACTGAATGCTGCAGATAGACGCGATGGTGCAGCACTCAACACCAACATCCTTGCTCCCCCCACGCTATGGATGGCTGATGGTACAAAAAGATGGGTATCCGTCCTCATAATCAGCTTATTGGCACATGGGGCAGTGCAAAAGGGCTGGTAACCATGCCGACTAGCATCAGTAAGGTCGATCAAGGGCGCCTGTCCCTAATTTTTGATGGCAGATGGTGCAATATGGCTGGTAACCGTCCTCATCATTGCAACAGGGGGCTGAGCTCCATCAGCCCCCACCCTTCATTGTAAATAAAAGATTCAATTGCCCCTGGACTAGCAGAGGGATGATGGGCTCCTTCATCCACACTCCTTAATGTCCTGCCTGGACTATCATTGCAGCTGGAGGCTTCCTTCCACTTATTTCTCACAAACAAGTCACTCTGTCTTATTCCTGCATTCTTTATTACTTCATCACACAAGTGGGGGGACAATGGTATGGTAGCCCAGGAAGGCTGGGGTAAGAACGGAATGAACAGGTGGTGTTGTTGCAGGAGCACCCCCTGTGAATAGCATACAGCTCATAATTTATGCAGGATCGGACACAGAGCAGCTGTGCTCTCTGGTTCTATGATACAGTGGTTCTCTAGTACACTTGCCCACAATCTAGGCAGGACTGATTCTATTTTTAGATACCAAAAAGGAGGGATTGACTCAGGGAGTCATTCCCAATTTTTTTTACGCCCCTGGCTGCTCGGCCAGGGCACTTATGACAGCAGCAAATGGTGCAGTGCAAAAGGACAGGTAACCATGCCCATCTTATTACCATCTTATTACCAATTTATGGTATGGTAGATGGTACAATATGGCTGGTAACCATCTCTGCTGTCATGCAAAAGCAAAAGCATGCTGCTGTGTAGCGCTGCTGGCCCGCCTCTGTCAGCGGCATCTAGTACACATACGGTGACATACACAAAAGGCAAAACAGTGTCCATGGTTGCCACGCTATGGCGTATGCCAGGGCAATTCTGGGAAAACGGGCTTGAAATGATTGTACACAGTACCCCATATGAGACCTCACCAATGCCGAACATAGGGGAATGATCACGTCCCTCGATCTGCTGGCAATGCCCCTACTTATACAGCCCCAAATGCCGTTAGCCTTCTTGGCAACAAGGGCACAGTTAGCTCATATCCAGCTTCTCATCCACTGTAACCCCTAGGTCCTTTTCTGCAGAACTGCTGCCTAGCCACTCGGTCCCTACTCTGTAGCAGTGAATGGGATTCTTCCGTCCTAAGTGCAGGACTCTGCACTTGTCCTTGTTGAACCGCATCAGATTTCTTTTGGCCCAATCCTCTAATTTGTCTAGGGCCCTCTGTATCCTATCCCTACCCTCCAGCGTATCTACTTCTCCTCCCACTTTAGTGTCATCTGCAAACTTGCTGAGGGTGCAGTCCATTAATGAATATATTGAACAAAACCAGCCCCAGGACAGACCCCTGGGACACTCCGCTTGATACCGGCTGCCAACTACACATGGAGCCATTGATCACTATCCATTCAGCTTGACAATCTAACCAGCTTTCTATCCACCTTATAATCCATTCATCCAGCCCATAGTTTAACTTGCTGGCAAGAATACTGTGGGAGACTGTATCAAACGCTTTGCTAAAGTCAAGGAATAACACGTCCACTCCTTTCCCCTCATCCACAGAGCCGGTTATCTCATCATAGAAGGCAATTAGGTTAGTCAGACATGACTTGCCCTTGGTGAATCCATGATGACTGTTCCTGATCACTTTCCTCTCCTATAAGTGCATCAGGACTGAGGTGAGGCTGACTGGCCTATAGTTCCCCGATCCTCCTTCTTCCCTTTTTTTTTTTTTTAAAGATGGGAACTACATTAGCCTTTTTCCAGTCTTCCGGGGCCTCCCCTAATCGCCATGAGTTTTCAAAGATAATGGCCAATGGCTCTGCAATCACATCCGCTAACTTGTTTAGCATCCTCGGATGCAGCGCATTCGGCCCCATGGACTTATTCTTGTCCAGCTTTTCTAAATAATCCTGAACCACTTTATCCACAGAGTGCTGGTCACCTCCTCCCCATACTGTGCTGCCCAGTGCAGCAGTCTGGGAGCTGACCTTGTTCATGAAGACAGAGGCAAAAATAGCATTGAGTACATTAGCTTTTTCCACATCCTCTGTCACTAGGTTGCCTCTCTCGTTCAGTAAGGGGCCCACACTTCCCTTGACTTTCTTCTTGTTGCTAACATACCTGTAGAAACCCTTCTTGTTACTCTTAACTTCGCTTGTTAGCTGCAACTGCAAGTGTGATTTGGCCTTCCTGATTTCTCTCCTGCATGCCTGAGCAATATTTTTATACTCCTCCCTGGTCATTTGTCCAGTCTTCCACTTCTTGTAAGCTTCTTTTTAAGATCAGCAAGGATTTCACTGTTAAGCCAAGCTGGTCATCTGCCATATTTACTATTCTTTCTACACATCGGGATGCTTTGTTCCTGCAACCTCAATAAGGATTCTTTAAAATACAGCCAGCTCTCCTGGACTCCTTTGCCCTTCATGTTATTCTCCCAGGGGATCCTGCCCATCGGTTCCCTGGAGGAGTCAAAGTCTGCTTTTCTGAAGTACAGGGTCCTTATTTTGCTGCTCTCCTTTCTTCCTTGTGTCAGGATCCTGAACTCGACCATCTCATGGTCACTGCCTCCCAGGTTCCCATCCACTTTTGCTTCCCCTACTAATTCTTCCTGGTTTGTGAGCAGCAGGTCTAGAAGAGCTTTTCCCCTAGTTGGTTCCTCCAGCACTTGCACCAGGAAATTGTCCCCTACACTTTCCAAAAACTTCCTGGATTGTCTGTGCACCACTGTATTGCTCTCCCATCAGATATCAGGGTGATTAAAGTCCCCCATGAGAACTAGGGCCTGTGATCTAGTAACTTCTGTTAGTTGCCGGAAGAAAGCCTTGTCCACCTCATCCCCCTGGTCTGGTGGTCTATAGCAGACTCCCACCACGACATCACCCTTTGAAGTAGGCTCCCTCCCTTCTTGTGTATCTGGAAAGCACCTTGCAGGTCGTGGGGGCCCTATTCTTCACAAAGCAGGGAGCCTCTAGTTTCAACAAAATCTTTTCCTTTAAGAGTTACATCAGCACCATAATGAATGAAGTTTGGATCCAGTACAGAAAGGTCCTGTCTCTCTCTCCATGTCTCTTCCTGTCCTATTTCCTCTCTGCCTTGTTAGATTCATGCTGTGCCCATCAGATGACTCTGTGCCATAGTGGACCTGGCCATAAATAATAATTTATTATTGCCACTGAAATCAATGGCAAGACTCCTGCTGATCTCAGTGGGAGCAGGAACAGGACACTTTCAAAGGCAGTAGTTAGACAGATGTGGTGCATAACTGCAGTTTGTTATAGATTGCTGTGTCAGAAAGAGGGCATGTTTTAAGGGGCGGGGGAAGAGCAATTCTAAGAATGCTGCTGGATCTGCATGATGATTTTGTCCTTTAAATTCTCCAGCAGTGAACAAGCAATACGAAAAGGACACCGTCGAGGTATTTTTTTCATAATTTAAAATGATCATTGTAGTTTATCTGCACCATTTATATTAATAACCCCACTCAATCTTGACACTGAAATCTGTTTTCTTCCCACGCAGGTTCCCCTCCACCATGCACACACAACTGTCTGGTTAACAGAAGGTGGCTGGCATTGAAATGTTGTTAATGTTTTCCCACACTAAAAAGCATCAGACCATTTGCCTTGAGAGAAAACCCATAGAATAATGCTACTAGCTGCAAGGGGGAGGGGTGTCATTTTTTAAAGGACAGGAGGGCTGATGCCAGATTAGTGTGGGGGAAACAGATCAGGCCACAGAATAACGGGAGACACAAGGGAATCTAAACGATATCTGAAGAGAGGAGAAAGAAAGGTTTTGTCCCTATGGCTTAAACAGGACTTTAATGCTGCATAGGCCTTGTGTTGATCATCTCTGTACAATGGGCTCTCACCTCTTCTGCATGTGCAGAAGGGAGCCGCTTATTTATTCAACCAGGGAGGGAAACCAGACACTAGGCAAAAACCCAGTTCTGCAACTGGCCCAGTTTGGGCTTTGAGGGGAGTACAAGGCCACATACAACTCACACATCAACTTGAAAATACAACACTGCAGCGATGTTTCAGGAGGTCCCTAGAATTGTTATCCTAACTAGAACATGGCGGTCAAAACTCCGGTTCTGTGTCCAAACTGCTGGGATTGCTAGTCAAAGCATCGCACTGCTTTGTGGCTGCTATGTTCTCATTGCTTCAGAGTCAGCCAGCAAAAAAAATTAAAAAAATATAACGCTGTCCTCGGGAGCCAAAAGAATCTTACAGGTGAATCTTATAGGTGAAACAGCGTTATATCGAACTTGCTTTGATCCACCGGAGTGAGCAGCCCCCACTCCTCCCCGAGCACTGCTTTACCACGTTATATCCGAATTCGTGTTATATTGGGTCGTGTTATATTGAGGTAGAGGTGTATGTCTAGTAACATGTAGCATTCATAGCAAACTTTTAGCATCTCCAGGCCAAATCCGCAGCAGGTGTAATCCTCAATTGAATTTAAGGCAGTGGTCCTATGTGGATTTACACCAGCTAAAGATCTGACCCTACAGAGTTTCTTACACAGGTATCTCACATGTTCACAGCATTTAATGTTTTCTTTTACTGAACTTGCATATTTACGCATTGGAATTGAGTCAGGTACATTCATTGCGCATGGTGGCCTAGATCACTGCTGTGGGAGAGGACCACACAGTGTGACTCAGGGGGAGGGATGCAGAACTGGTTTGAAGCCACCTTTGCACACTGCCTGGGATGGCTGTGCACTGGGAACCTTCGCATAAGTTAGAGCAGCCTGCAGCTGCTCTACAGGAGGAGACAATCTGCGCACACATACACTGTGAACGGTCTACATCAGTGGTTCTCCATTTTCTATACCAGAGCCTTTCTCCCCCCCACACACAAAGACACCCCACCCCCAGTACCCTTGTACTCTCATCCCACTTAGCAATCAAGAATAGACTGATTAGGACCCCCAGACACTCCCTAGGTTGAGAACCTCTGTTCCAGACTGTCCCACTAGGAGGGCACAATAGCATACCCTAGCCAGGGAAATGGTTGTCTTGTCCTCCTGGGGTGCACTGGAAGCATTACCAGAAGTTATTTCACAGTGCAGCATCCACACAGAATTGGCTGCACCATCTTTGCGAGTGTCTCATTTCAAGAGACGAGCAAATTAAAGTAAGTTTCTTTCGAACGAAATGGGATTCTTCCCCAGCCTTTCAGGAGTGGCGCCCTTCCACTGGGACAGGCGAAGCAAGAGGGTCAGTTCTTGTACTGGATCCTGGAGATCAGGATCAAAAGTGAGCATTTATGGTGAGGTACAGATGTGTTACAGGGACCTTCCCAACCAAGGAAGAGGCAAACACAGCTCAGGAATTGTCGCAACATGTGCAACATTCACTCCATTGCTTAAGAGACTATCAGGATAAATATACAACAAAATTTTAGGTCAGAGTATATAGTCCATTCAGGGGGAAATAAGTGGTTTAAAGTGGTTTATTGACTGCACAAGAAATCTATTTACCTAGCTCTGTAACTCCACAAATACTAAACTTCCATTTTTAGCCACTGTAAGAAATAAGACAAGTAGTGAGACCTTCAGAGACTCATTAGGCCCATTAGAAAAATGCTTCTAGCAGCTCCTATCAAAACAGCAAAAATAAATAACCTTTGTCCCTGGGATTTGGAATCACCCCATTTTCTGCAGCAGCGTTTCCTGTTGATATATTACAGTCATTACCATCACCTATGTAGGACACTATGTACACAAAGTGTGATAGCTTCACCTCCCGGTTGAGGATATTTCCTGCGATATGAATCATTTGTCCATGTCAAATTGGCCAAGGTGAAAGAAGAAAATTTTAAACGTGAAGCAGGGCTAGGCAATACAAGCACAGAACATGTTTGTCATCCTGTTATTGGGCAGTGGGAAAAACCCACCTCTTTGTTGGCCAAAATAAATTAATTTAATAATAAAATACCATAAGCAGATGTTCTGCTCTTTTCATTTATAAATTACCAGCACCAGCTTCTCCTAACAAACAGCTAAGGTCTCCAGTTTTCTATAATTTGATAACAAAGATTAATATTTTAGAGGGATTTTTCTTAAAAGGAGAGATTCCTTAGCAACAGATATCCATCTGAGAGATGCTGCAAAGGGTTTATCTTAATCTTTTGGAGGATGTTTCTCTCCCCCCCACCATGTTAATCAAAACCTAGAATATAAATTTTGCCTGGTGTAGAGTAATCCAAATACATTGCCCTGCTTGATGAGTTGCTAATCATTGCTAAGGATTTTTTGTATCATTTCAAACTTATGTATTAAAAAGTGTTCCTTTATGCAGATCTTCTTCATGCTCATCAAGTATGATTCTTTGTTTCTTTAAAAAAATATCCACACCTCTCCAAGTTCACTGGCCACATTTTGCAACAACTTAAAATAGAGAGAGAAGAAAGGCCTTAACCATTTCTATTAGCATCAGTTATAGCTATTACGGAAGTGCTCAGAAGGCCCAAATGAGACCAAGACCCAACTGTGAGAGAAAGTCTCTGCCCTGAAGAGCTTACAAGCTAAATAGACAAGACAGAGAAAAGGTTGAGGGAAAGGAAGTGCTGTTATCCCTGATATGCAGACAGGAAACGGAGGCACAGAAAGTCAAGGTGGCTTACAACAAATGTGTGTAATTAATTTTTCTGCCATAGGAGTGTTCAGAGTCACAAATACCCACAATGATATGCACTGGGGCAAAAGTCCTCATCTGGGGTGTTCCTATAGCCATCTTGAAATCACTTGGATTTCTCTCCTCTTTGTGAAAATTTAAGCCATGCAACCAGGGAACTACAGATAGCATCATGCAGCTGACTGACCAATCACAACCCCTCTTCCTGCTCCAAGAGTCTGCCCCAGGATTCACCCCTGCATTATTCCAATGTTACCCTAGCCTCATGCTGAATCATGCTCACCCTCCTGCCCTTTCTTAAGGATCATCAGATTTTGCTGCTTACTCCCCACCTGACCTAGATCCCTAGGTAGGCACAGCCAGTGGCACAAAGCCAACATAAACCCAGCTCATGAGCCAGCTGGAGACCTGCACCAAAGTACCAGGGTCTCTGTCCCACAGTCTTGTTAGGGCAACATCACAACTGATGGAGTGCTGGAACCACCGCTTTTCCCCATTGCCTCATTGTCACCTGGTGCTCCCTGGTTTGCTGTAGCCACGTGTTGTCTTGGGTGTTCTATTTGGAGCCTAAGCTGGTCAGGGCAGCGATTGTCTCTTTGTTCTAGCACAATGGGGCACTGATCGGGTCTCTGATACAAACACTAACGATTACACCTGTACATATTACTCTGCTGGGACACAAGGACCAGCTCAGGTGAGGAACAAGCAGCAGGAGCACAGAACCTTGGAGTGGAGGACTCGGATTTGGTAGCATTTGACCCTCACTCTGCACAAGTCACCATGGGCACACAAAAAGATGCCAAGCACTGAGTCACACATGCAGATTCTGTGCCTGACCTCTCTGTTACATCCCTGAGGACAAATCCTCGGGCACCTCACCGAAACCAGCAGAGGGGCACTGCTGTAGAAACAGTGTGAGTGACAGGAAAGTCACATCCTCTGTGTTCCCTGAAATGTCCCTAAGAATATTTCAAGAAGGGGGAAGGAGGATTAACCAAACCAAACATAGCCCCTGTAAACACAGCTGGCTAGACCTTTGGGGCAGTAAATCCAAGACAAAAGTCAATGGAGCTATGCTATTATAACTGAGACAGGGTCCACTTACCCCAAGAGCGCCTCCTCCTGGCCAGGTGTGTCTAGTAGCTTATTTCCCATATGGCACCCCCTAGCAATGGTCGCTCCATCGCTGCAGTGGTCTCTGTTCCCACAATTCACAGTGCTTGCTCCTCACAACTCAGCCCTCCAGCTAAGGCACCATAGAGTCTCCCCTTCCAGGGTATCAAAGTCTAGCCAGACTAGCTGTCTAGATAGCACCTCCAGCCGCCCTGAAGCACTTCCCATTGGCTGAGGTGGAAATCTGGGTTCTCCTTTATGCTGAGTTGCAAGCCAGCAGCCAAGGATTCTGCAGTCTCCCTCCTTGTTGCTCTTCCCCTGGGCTTCTTCCTACCCTGTTGTCTCAGACTCTTTCCCCACTTTCACTAGGGCTGACCCTTCTTCCGGGGCTAGGATCCCAGGGCTTTTCCTCCCCTGTCTCTGTGTCCTGAGACTGACTGCAGATTCTCTGCCTACTACTGCAAATGTCCTCTCTTTATAACCCTTTCCCAGCTTCTCCTCTATCAGGGCTTCAGCAGCAATTAGTAGCTATACATCGGAGGGCCTCCCATCAGGTGCAACTGCAACAGTTAATTAACCTCTTCTAGCCCACCTTAACCCCTTCAGGGCCTGTGTGGTATGAATGCCCCATCAAAATAACACGATGAGCATTTGGCCTATAGATTCATAGATTGTAGTACCAGAAGGGATCATTATGGTCATCTAGTGTGTCTTCCTGCAGAACACAACCCATAGAACCTCACCCAGTAATTCCTGCCTCAAGCCCTTATCGTGTGGCTAATCTAGAGTGTTAGTTTTAGAAAGATGGCCAACTGCATATTGTTTTTGTAACAAAGTTCTGTCCTTGACTTCATGGGTCCTGAGTCTCCTGGCAGATTTTTGCTAGCCTCAGAGGGTCCCTGTGACCCTCCACATAGCCCTTCTCTCTCTAGAGGCAAGGGTCACAGCTTACTGAGCTGTTTTCATCATGAGCCAACAATGGAGGTGAGGAGAAGCAATCCCCCCTCGCATAGTCTCTGTTGTCTCCCAATCTCAGTGATTAATCAGGGAGGGGAGTGGGGAGCCCAGGCCAGCCCTCTACTCCAGGCTCCAGCCCAGACACCCTAAAATTAGCAGCTATGGTAGCTGACATTTTGGAAATAGGACGTGTACAATTCCCTGGGCCACTTCCCCACAGCAGCCCACACTCAATATCTCCTTCACTGTTACCTCAGGGCCTCCTTCCTTACACCTGATATGACTTTATACTGCTTCACTCCTCCAACAGTGCAGCTCCCTCCTTCAGCTCCTGGGACCCACACCTCACTGACTGACTGGGAGGCTTTTAACTAGTTCCAGCCAGCCCTTGATTGGCTTCAGGTGTCCCAATCAAGGTAGCTATCTCCACTGCCTTCTAGAAGGATCTTAATTGGCCCCAGGTGTCTTGATTAACCTGGAGCAACTGACATTTGGTTACCATGGTACCAGGGATTTGTTTAGCCTGGGGCTAACATACCTGTTCCTCACTACTTTACTGTAGCCAGCTGGCCTTGCCCCATCACATTATATATTGAGGGCTTTTTATCAGGAATCAACTGCTGTTTATGAAAAATCCATGGAGTGCCAGGCGGGCGGGCGGAGCGGGACAATCCCCGTGCCCCAACCCCACTCCCTGGCAGGCGCGCCGGATGGAGCAGAGCAAGTGATGTGGCCAGAGCAGAGCTGGGGGTGAGGGCCTGGATACTAACTGGGTGAGCCATGGCCCACCCAGGCCCATCTGTGGCTATGTCCCTCGTGTAGGGCCTCTGCTTGTGACCGCTGCTCTTTATGAAAGTGTCTTCAAAATCCTGCTTCAGGGAAAAGGCAACCATTGTTGCAATATATCTATGAGATGGGCTGGGTTTCCGTTGCTTCCCCCCGCAAGAGACATTAGATGTCTCTGTTCAAGTAACAACTATAGAGTAAACCCAGTCTAGCTTACTGGGGCTCCAATGGCATATCAGGAGGCTACTGGGCAGGAGCGGCTCCAGGCCCCAGCACGCCAAGTGCGTGCTTGGGGCGGCATGCCGTGGGGGGTGCTCTGCCGGTCGCCAGGAGGGCAGCAGGCAGGGCTCCGGTGGACCTCCCGCAGGCGTGCCTGCAGAGGGTCCGCTGGTCCCGCGGCTTCGGTGGAGCCGCGGGATCAGTGGACCCTCCGCAGGCAAGCCTGTGGGAGGTCCACCGGAGCCGGGGGACCAGCGGACCCTCTGCAGGCACGCCTGCGGGAGGTCAGCGGAGCCGCAGGACCAGCGACCGGCAGAGCACCCCCCGCGGCATGCCGCCCTGCATGGGGCGGCGAAATGTCTAGAGCCGCCCCTGCTACTGGGTTCTCCCCTCCCCCTCTTTGGGATGAATAAATAAGCAAAGATTGGCATCAATTCTTCCATTATTATCCCCTGCAACACCCCTGTTGGGCTTGAGGAGTTAATGACAACCATTTCAATGCTTATAATACAGAAATGATGATATTGCGGCTATTTGGATGATAGCGTCTAGCGACAACCATGTCGTCCCTTTGCTGATGTGAGGCTCTTAGGGGCTCCATGCCACACCTTAGACCCCATTTCAGTGGTGTGTGTATCAACAGGAGGGGAATAGGTGAAACCATTTGAATGGTGGCTGTGATGGATCTCAGAGAAGCCAGGACCATGAGTCACCTTTTTACACCTTGCTTCCAGTGAAAGGGAGCCTGGCCCATGCCGTCCGGTTGTCAGCTACCTAATATCACCAGCCTTTCAGCCACTCTCCTCTGGGCTAGGTCAGCCCTCACTCTGCCTTGCAGGTTAACAATAGGGTCGCCCCAATTGCCGATTCCATTGAAGCATTCTCCTGTGATATCCAGCCCCAAGGCTGGCTGCTCACAGAAGTGCCAGATTCTCTGTCCCCACAGGAGCAGTGTACCGCAGTTTACTAATTTTACCATAAATCACTGCTCGTGTGTAAGACGCAGGCCTTTGAGTGCTTAACTAAACCTGCTTTTGTTTTAGTGTAAGAAAGAACAGCGCTTCAACTGGAAACAAGAGTGTGATGGATACAACATTGTTACAATACAAAACAAATCAGAAAACAAACTAGGGGCTAGGTTTACTAATCATTACCTTGCCTAAGTTACAAGCCTTGTGGAGATACCTTACATGTTACCACTTATAGATAAATACCCCGCAAGTCACGGGGTTGGTGTAATGAGTTTGTCAGGTCTGAGACAAGAGTTGTTTGCAAAGAACAGGGAATCCTTTGCCAAGGGGCCTCTGTGTCACAATGGTCAGGGGCTAACTAATACCAAGTTGTTAAAATATAAGAAATCATGTCCTGGTGACTTTCTAGAATAAGGACAGCTTGGTTGTGGACTCAGTTTGGGAATGGGTGGCAGGCATTCCTGTCTGACAGCTGCGCTGGCTGGTGCTCAGCAAGTTGTTACTAACCCTTAACTCCTATAGGCCTTCTTTTCATCTCACGTCAGTTACTGCGGATTAACTCCAGCTCTCTTCAGGCATGTTCTCTTCACTTGGTTGGAAGGCTGAATGTAGACAGAACCAAACACCACTGGCTTTGTACCACCCATGGGCTCGTCTATGCAAAGGCAGTCTCCAGCTGGCTGTTTAAACCAGATTACAGGGCCTTTGGGAAAAAAAATGCAAAAAAAATTATATAATTTCTATCAAATAAACAGCTCGTTGAATATCCAGCCCAACGACATCATTATCAGAAGCCATCTGTAGCAGTCACTATACAGCAGAAAGAGTTACTGCCATGATTTTCTAAAATAGGAGACTAAGGTCAGGTTCTGCAGGCCACATGTTCACAAACCTTTTGCACCCACAATTGGGGAAAGATTTTCAAGAGGGATCAAGCTCCTACTGAGAACAATGGGTGCTCCTGCCTGCTAAGCCTTTTTTTTAAAACTGGTCACTGCAGTCTCTAGGGGCTATTGAGTGTGGAGTTGACCTCGTTGAAAATTTTCCTATGGAACAGTTTGCCATCCTAAAATGCTGATCTGACATCATCAGAACAATTTGCAGGAATATATTGATGTAGTCAATGTGTCCATGGGAAATTATCAGGCTCTTGAATTTTGACTTTAATGTTTCAATAAGGCCAACACAAAATTGTTTCAGAATATTCCATTTCGCAAACACTCAGAAATTGACAAATTTTGAAGTCTCAGGATTTCTCAAAGGATGGAAAAGCTAAATTTTGACCAGCACTAGAGGTTTCTGGTACCTAAAGAGGATTTTTTGGGTGCTGAGTATATTCAACATCTCAGCCCTAAATCCTTTTTGGGCTCCTGGGCTGAGATTTGCAAGGGATTTGAATGCAATACATTGAATATAAATGAATAGGAATTGATCAACTCTACCGTGTGGCTTTGAAAATTCTGACCCATAATCCTTATTTAGGCTTCTAAATAAGCAAGCTCATTAGTAAAGAGGTTGAGTTCCCATTGACCTCAATGGACCCTACTGGTTGCTCAACATGTTTGAAGTCAGTTTATTTATTTAGGTGACTAAATGTGGACCTAACTTTAGACTCCTGTTTCTGGAAATCTGCCTACATGACCTGGAAGTAAACAAAACTTATCACTTTCCTAGTCTAATGGCTTTTTAAGCTTCTTTGTGCTTCGACCCATCGGAAATACCAGCCTGAAGATTTCTTCTTCTCCTCTGTCTCCAGAGAAACCACCATCATTGTCAAGCAAGAGTGATTTTCAGTGTGTTTCTGGCAAATAAAAAAAATGCATGAAAATTTGAGCATCTCATGCCAAACACATCAATTCCCTTCACTTTCTCTAGCGTCCCCTGTTAAGCTTGGTATTGTGTTTGAGATATGGTACTGTATCAAAGTGAATTACAATAAGGGTATGAGGATGATCTATAAGAAGTGGGATGAGGAAGTGTAGTGCAAATGGTGTCAAATTCCTCTCGCTTCCCCATTCATCTTGTGGTTTGGATAAAATAGAGATAGATAGAAGGCAACAGTGAAAGCTCGTCTATTTGTGGGGATTGCATTAAAAATTCTAAGCTGTAACATAGGGACAATATAAAGACATAATAGTGAAATATAATCAGATTCCATTCTGCTCTTTCTGGACAATAACTCTGATCTATGTTCTGGAATAAACCTAATAGAGCACTTTACATTTCATTCCTTCCACTTTATTTTCTTTATTGAGTTCGCAATCTCTCAGGCACCACATTTTAGAACAGTAACTGATCCACTTGGGAACGTAGCCCACTATAATATCATAGTAAGTTAGAAAATAGGCCTTGTTGCTCTGAGGTTAGTGAGGGAGTGCATTGTCAGGTCTTAATCCTTTCTTTGGGAAACCCACATCAGCAAAGTATGATAATCAGCAGGGCTGGTGAGGTAAGGTAACATTTGATTATACTGATAAAGAAAAAAAACCCAGAGGGAGCTGTCTTTGACTGGCTCAATTGAGCTGGAAATCTCACCAGTTATGGCTCTTGCAAGATCCCTGGTACTTCCAAGCTAAAATCAAAAAGTGCAGAAAATCATTTAAAAAAACAAACAAACAAAAAAAATCCCAAAAAACCCCAAAGGCAACACAACAAAAAAAAAAAGAACTTTGCAAAAAGTTCAGGTTAATTTGAGTGGTTGGTGCTGAGATTTAATTTCTAGAAACGTCCCTTTCTGAGGGCTGCATTTCGGATAACAACTGGGACTGAGGCCTTGCCTCAAAACAAAGGCAGACGGTCAAACGCCCAGTGACTGCCCTTGCCAAGTTATTAATTCTATTGTTATTTATTGTTAATTGCATGACAGTTCATCTAGAGTTCCCAGCTGAGATCAGGGGCCCGGTGTTCTAGGCACCGTGTAGGGTTAGAGGAAAAGCCAGTCCCTGCCTTAAAGGGCTTACAATCCAAGGGTCTGGTTGTAATGACACCACAATCCCTGAGAGAGGGGCAGTGCACAGTCATTCTACCCCAGGAGTAGACTGAGCACTGAACCATTCAAAGGAGGGGAGTTACCTGTGCCTGCCCTATATTAGGCGTAGATTATTTCCTCCCACATGAAAATTCAGCTGCACTGGCTGGTGGAGTTAAGACTTCACCTGGGCCCCACCCTTGCCCACTCTATCTGCCAACCTGTGAAGGAAGCAGAGTAGCAGCCCTGTGGAAGCTGCTTTCCATCAGCACTGTAACCTGGGACACAGGTAGCATTCACAGGGGAATGAGGAAGCGCCCTGCACTCCTCTGCAGAGGCACAAAACCACAATCTCACCTTAAGTGGACAAAGTGAGCATTAATGCCCCCATTTTACAGATAGGGGAACTGAAACAGAGAGATTAAGTGGCTGACCATGGTCATACAAGGACTCTGTGACACAGCCAAAAATGTAACCTATATCTCCAGCGCTCCAGTCCAGCACACAAAATCCACGACCAACCCTCCACTCTGTGACCTTCTATTTGCAGATGTCCAAATCTTCATAGGGTGGTTCTGCATGGGCCTGATCCTGAGCTCACATCCATGCAGACCAGGAATAACTCCATCATAGGTAACAGTTACCCTAGGAAAAAGTGAAATCGCCCATCATGGCTCTTTACAAGTTCATCAGGCACCCGCACATTGTCACCAGGACAATGACATTTTTTAAAAGGGACAAATTTTGCCAGATGTAGTAGGAAGAGACAACACACTGTTAGGAAAATTTCATTCTATTAGTCCTGATTTGCATGACAATAGAGGACATGGTTCTCCCCCACACCCCCATGAATTCTAACTTTGTGTCAATTCTGCACTCGGTTACTATAGCCATTTATTTTATGTTCATAACACATTCGATGCATCGAATCAATCTAGTCGTCCTTTGTTGTCAAGGGTGGCAGTGCTAAGTTCTATTTTATTTTTTTTTATTACTGGGCCAACAGAGGATGAGCAATCGGGAAAATGTTTAGCGACCAGGAGCGTAATTCTCCAAGGGGAATAAGTTTCATATGTGACTACTGCCCCTCAATCATCGTCCCCCCTTGACCATATATTAGAAAAGTTTGTGGTTATCATGTCAGCCCCTAGAAATCAATGTCACCAATTCCCCAGCCAAGTATAGAATACAGAAATCTGTCAGTGCCACTATTATCACAGATAATCTCAATTTCAAACCTTGTCTGTGGGAATCGCCCTCTCCGGAGTCTGGAGACAACTGGGGTACTACAGAAAGAAAGTTAGCCTCT
Source organism: Mauremys reevesii (assembly GCF_016161935.1). Lineage (NCBI taxonomy): Eukaryota > Metazoa > Chordata > Testudines > Geoemydidae > Mauremys > Mauremys reevesii. The sequence goes on from NC_052627.1 coordinate 7,998,365, forward strand.
GTGCAAAACACACCCAAGCTAAGAAAATATCTCCGGTGTCATGGTTCTCTGTGGGGAAATCAATCTGCTAGCCATCATTTGAGACTGTGAAACCCATTTTGGGCCTGATTCTGGCAGCCTTACCCTCACGACAAGCAGTACCTTACTTCTCAACTAGTGCCATTGACTTCAGTGGAGCAAGGTGCTACTTAGCATGAGTAAAGGGCAAAAGAATCTGGTCTTTTAGCTTGGGGGGGGTCACAAGCACTTATGAACGTGATCTATTAGGCTACATCATCAGGTGGATTAAATAAGCACAGCTCCATTGACTTTAATGAAGCCAGGCCTATTTAAACCAGCTGAGGATCTGACCTCTTATTTCTAGTCTGTTTCATACTATTTTTGCCAGTCATTGGTATGACATGCTGTGATGTTCCATACCTCAGCAGAACTCCCAGCATCCTCATAATATGATTGTGTGGTATTTAATGCAAAGTTTGTCATGTTGGGTGTCTTCAGAAGGCTCATGATGCACTGAGCAGGGTTGTTATAGTGATGTTATAATAATTGTTACAGTATTGTTAGAGGTTATAATTTCATGTATATAGTTATGAGGCTGAAAATGTATCCTCATGGCTTAAAGCAAGCCCAGGCAAAAACTCTCCAAGAACAGAGAGGCAGTTCACACCTCATCAGGGCATGGATGGGACAAACCCAGCCCAGCCTCACAGGAACAGAGGACGCTGGCCTAGGCAGCAACAAAATAATCTGTTAGACCCTGAAGGGAGTCACCCCCTTTCCTTTGGTCAGTTTGGAACTGCAATAAGGTAATGCCCACCTGACTCTGAAGGGGAGGGGGGCAAAGCCAAGAGGGAAGAAAGGACATGATAAAAGGGAGAGACATTTGCCATGCTCTTCCCCTCTCTCTCGCTCCCACCTACATCTACAGACACCACCACCAAGCGAATAAAGCACTGATCAAAGGGGAAAGCCTGGCTGAAGAGCAACCAGCCAGCCTGTGCTGAGAAGTATCTAAGTTTGTAAGGGCACTGAAAGTGTTAAGATCAGCCTAGAATGTGTTTTGCTTCTATTTCATTTGACCAAATCTGACTTCTTATGTTCTGACTTATAATTACTTAAAATCTATCTTTATAGTTAATAAATGTATGTATTTATTCTACGGGAAGCAGTGTGTTTGGTTTGAAATGTGTCAGAGACTCCCCTTGGGATAACAAGCCTGATACATATCAATTTGTCTCATATAAGCTTGCAGTGTCCAGTGTTCCTAGGGTTGTGTCAGGGACCGGAGATATTGGCTATTGTCATTCAGTTTCACAATCCAAGGAGCAGCTTACGTGCCAGAGGATGTGCATGAACAGCCCAGGAGTGGGGGTTCTCACAGCAGAGTAGGGTAAGGCTGGCTCCCAGGGTCAAGGATTGGAATGACCTAGCAGATCACCGGTCTGGATAACACCAGAGGGGAATGTCACACATGTGGTGTTGAAGATCAGCTTGATGAAGAGCTGTATGGTGTGAAGGTAAGTAGGAGACAGAAGCTGAGAAGTAAATTCTGAAGGAGAATGCTGGCCAGCCTGAACTTCACAAGGGTGCCAGAAAAGAGCATTCGAGATGACTGAAAGGGAAATGATCCAACCATTCTAGATCTAAAATTGTACCAAGGAGGAGAACTGGATTGCTAAATCATTAAGGTTAAAAATGCTATATACAGGGCTTGAAATCTTTCATCCTGTTCAGGGGCTAGCACCAAAGGCCATTCTTTACGTGTTTGAAAACAATGCCCAATTCACTTAATATGTGATTCACAGTGAATAATTCAACCCGCTCCAGAAAACAGTGAAAATGTTCCCATAGAGTCATTCAGAATAAGGCCGTGAAGCGCTTGGCAGGAAATGGGTCTATTTCCTGTTTCCCTTGCTGTGAAAAGCCTCAGCATCAGCAACACACGCCAGCAGCATAAAGTCAAGAAGATGAGGTGTCTCGTAAGTGAAGAGCATGAGTATATATCCCTGGTTATCTGATGAGAGTTCTTCCAAGAATTTAGGAGTTTGTGTTAAACTGTGCGTGTAGTTTCAAGACCCAAGGTCAGGTCAGGTCCTTCATTTTCCACCTACAGTTCACTCTGTGAGGCCAGAAGCTACAGAGGCCTCATTTTTAAGCCTTGTAAAGGAACAGTAGCTTTTCAATGGGGCCTAGGGCAGTTTGGGATTTCTATGGGTGTTGGGTGCCTAACTCCCCTAGGATCCACTGAAAAATCCTACCAAGGATGTTCAGGAGCTCTCATGCACTCAAGTGTTACTGGGGCTTGGATAGGACAGGATCTGGCTTATGTGTCCTCACAGTATATTTCTTCATAGCAGTCCCCAAGAAATGAATAGTTGTGATCAAGCAAATAATGATATGTTTGTAAAAAAAAATCAAATCATTAGATGTATACAAACGTGTAGGTAAGAGTAACAGAATAAATCCATTTCATGTAAAAAGTTCATAATTACTTGTTTTCACTGGGCTGCCATTTTGATGGTCAAATAAAGGGAATGGGAGAGTGGTACTTCACAGAGAATATTAATGAACACGATTTATAATATCCCCTGGAAGAGACATGGTTATTTTATATTCACCGTACCTGCTGGATATCTGCGGCGCAAGATGGGACTTCAGGGAACCGCATGCCTCCCATTTGAAAAGGGAGAAGAAAAGTAATTGTGAGTCACTCTTATCTACTACTGGATATATTACCTGGTATAACACATTAGCAGCTCTAGATAAGCCTAAATATATATTTGTGCCTGAAAACTGTAGATGATTATTTAGAAAATTGTGACGGGAAATAAACTTTTGCGAGATAAAATCTCCCCATTTTGTGAAGGCCACAGGATAAAAGATGCTGCTGCAGGGAACTTAAGAAGAGCTCAATGGGCTGGATTCTCAGCGGGCATAAACTGACATAGCTCCACTGAAGTCAGTACAGCTACATCGATTGATACCAGCTGAGGAGCTGGTCTAATATTATCCACCGATTTCACTGGACAAGCACCAGAGTAAAAAAGGAGTAAACGAGTAGGGAATTAGAACTAGGTCTTTTAAGGGTTTAAAGAGAGTTTTCACTGGAAAACTACAGTTCACTACTCCATTGAATGAAGTTCACTATTCTTATTCAGCCTTAGAAAATAGTCTTAATCAAGACTGAAAAGTGCAAACCACTCAAGGGACTCTGGGATCCAAAAATGAGGAGACAGACAGCTGGAAAAAAGGGTTGAAAGCTTCAATAAAAGGAGCCTCCTGGGAGAATTTTCAATCTCTAGGACAAGATCTTGGGAACCAGCTCTTCTTCCCCTCAGCACCGCTTGGGGGATAAAGGTACAAAGGTAGTTATAACCCCAGTGTCATAACTTAGCTCATAGGAAAGAGGAAAACACAAAATCGAAAGTAGCTCTGACCCATTAGACACCTCACAGTTATCCCCCACAAACACAGCTTGCTTTCTGAGGCGTTCCCACCTTCCCAAGATGCTCATCCAAACTACTCCAGAATCTGCATTTTCAGAATCAAACAAGCCACCCTTGATGTTACTCTGTGGACTACATTCTACCCATTAGCAAACCATGCAACTCCACAGACTTCAGATGAGGTTACTTCATTGCACAACATCACTGATTTCACCTTGGATACTAGTGCAGACATTTGGCTCCTGTGTTTATTTGGTCTTATTCTGGAACCCTTACCCAGGGTGAAAATACTCTGTAAGTAGCCTCAGTGAAACCATTCAGTCTGCTTGCCCAGGAATGTATTATAGGGTACGATTATGGGAAACAAAATCTGCCTTTCTTGGAGCCAATGAAAATATTGTGCTTTGTTTTCTGCTCTCCTCTTCTGTAAGAAACAACAGGGATAAAGATTCAGTATGGAGCAGCTTCCATTTAGGCGCCTAATGAAGTGGGCAGATCTTCAGATGTGCTTAGCACACAGAGAAGCTCCTGTGTGTCTCAATGGAAGCTACTGGGTGCTGAGTACTTTTGAAAAATCTGCCCCACCGTGCATAGATCTTATCATCATTATTGTAATTAGGTACCTTGACTGGCAATTACTTTACAGGCTGATTATAAATGAGGTATTATGATAATTTTATTAAGGCATGCTGTACAGTTAAGTACCTATTCTAGTATAGATCCACTTTTTAATGAGCTTTTCTTTCTAAACGTCATGTAAAATCTACAAAATCAGAAGCAACTTTTTTGTTTAGGAGAGGCAGGATGAGGCCATGGACCAGCCGCAAAATTACACATTGAGTACATGGCAATCCATCTGTTTCCATCATTACCCTTATTAGTGTACATCTACAATCTGCAACCGTCCCATTGTATTCACAGGTGTTCTCTTGCCCAAGTTTTATTGGCCATGCTGTTTTGGGAACTGAAGGTGTCTGGTTCTCTGTTGGTCTCCACTGTGTTCCTCCTAAGGAGGGTACTTGTTGGAAGAACCTTTAAACTGTTGTTCATTGCAGACAGGTACATTATACATGGCCTTTCTCCTTACGTTCTATTGCTCCTTGCCTTAGATTCTGTCTTCCTGGGTTATTACCAGCTGTTGAACTACACAATTGATTATACATTCTCCCAAGGAGATCACTCACTGGCCATGGGTGTGGAGAATAATGTTGGCAAGTTAATATAGCAGTCTGAAGTTGAGAGTCCATCTTAAAAATAAGTCTAGAGAAGGCGACCAAGCATAACTACTGAGCCCAGGCAACTGAGCTGCAGTAGCTTAATGTGTCAGTGCAAATATATTTAAGTGCTGTCCTTCTGGCTATGGGAGGGGACTAATAATGGAGCCATCACAATTATTGGAACCTACCTATGATTTTTTTATATGAATATCCATTATCTCTAACAGGATTGATTTGGGACCTGGATTATGTTTGAGTGCTGAACCAACATTCATGATCACATGCATTATTGGTGCCATTCTGATTGTTGATTGGCCAATTCACCACCTGAAGGTGACTTGATTGATTTTTGACTATTACATCATGAGTAGTAACACAAGGACACAGGTCTTTCTGAACAAGGGAGGATTATCCTACATGCTGTTCCCTCAGAGAGGCCCATGTCCTATTTAAAAGCTGGAGGGTTTTTTTGTTTTTTGCATCATGCAAGGTAATCTAACATATGTTCTTCAAAATGAATCCCCATCCTGTAATTAAATGTCACAGGAGACTATAGGTGAGTGGTTATCTTTTTTCATAATCCTTTATAGAGGAGCAGATTGTTTAAAGATCAATCAGGTTTGTATTAGTGAGTCTTGGTAACATATGTTTCAGAGCAGGGAAAGTGGCATAGAACTCTGAATTTGGGGCTCGAGAAATCCAGGACTAGAAAAAGGAAACCTGTATAAAAAGCATCCCATTAACACCTATTAATTGGGTACCAAACTCTCTTGGTCACTTTTGAAAATCCCATCCCAAGATTTTTAGCTCTTTGGGACAGGAACTATCTCTGACTATGTGTCTATGGAGACTAAACTTCCTGATAGCCAATTTATATCCATCTGTTCTTGTGTCCACATTGGTAGTGAACTTAAATAATTCCTCTCCCTCCCTGGTATTTATTCCTCTGATATATTTATAGAGAGCAATCGTGTCTTCCCTCAGCCTTCTTTTGGCTCAGTGCATCATGAGCCTTCTGAAGACACCCAACACTTCTTTTGGTTAGGCTAAACAAGCCAAGCTCTTTGAGTCTCGTTTCTTATGACAGGTTTTCTATTCCTCGGATCATCCTAGTAGCCCTTCTCTGAACCTGTTCCATTTTGCATTCATCCTTCTTGAACATGGGAGATGAGAACTGCACAGAGTATTCCAGATGAAGTCTCACCAGTGGCTTATATAACGGTACTAACACCTCCTTATCTCTACTGGAAATACCTCTCCTGATGCATCCCAAGACGACATTAGCTTTTTTCACGGCCATATCACATTGGCAGCTCTTAGTCATCCTGTGATCAACCAATACTCCGAGGTCCTTCTCCTCCTCTGTTACTTCCAACTGATACCTCCCCAGCTTATAAAAATAGTTCTTGTTATTAACCCCTAAATGCATGACCATGATGATGCCAACTTCTCTTTTTTGAGTAGTGACTGCCAATTTAGACCCCATTGTTTTGCATACATTGCTGGGATTAATGTTTTCCCAGTGTGCATTACTTTGTCCTTATCAACATTATATTCATCTGCAATTTTATTGTCCAACTACTCATGTTGCATTGCATCTTCATGTGTGTGTATCCCCGCTGGAATCAACAAGACTGCTCAAGGAATAAAGTACTCATCTTAGGACGGGAGGCACAATCTCATCCTATAGATATAAGTGTAGCTCATCAGACATGGCATTTTAAAAATACGAAGTTCCTTCCACCTTCTGAATTTGCCATACTTTGGTAGTCCAGGACCCATCACTGCACAGGGCCCTAAGAGGATTTTATTCTACAAACAACCTTTTCCCAATGGTAACCAAGCATCAAAGGCTTGACTCTATTCTCCTACTGATGGAATGGATTCCATCCTCTGTCATCACATAATACAAATGGTAGCTGATGATAGGGAAACAATAATACACTTGACTTTGTATCTGCCTAAACCAAGCTGAGAGAAAGATAGGTGATAAACCACACCCAACAAATGAAGAAAACCTTGTATAGCTATAATGGGCCTTCCTCTGCTCCCCCATAGGCAAGTCAGGCCAGTTAAACAGTATCATTAGCCTTCCTCTCAGCACTGGAACCAAAGCTGATCTCTGCTAGTGTTGAGAATCCCAATCGTTTGGTTAGCTTTGAAAGATTGTATTAATTTGCATCTCACCACTTCTGTTCCCACCCTGAAGGAGAAGTGCTGAAATACTGTGAGAAGTGGTAGTCTGGCTGGAAGAAGGAAGTAGCAGACCTTTTATGTGAAAACAACATATCCAGGCCAATTCTGAAGGCTTGCAGGGTTCACATACTCCAGGTAAGGATCAGTGACGTGCCCACACTTACTGCTGCTTGTGCAAACTAAAGGCAGTGAGGGGCACATTGGGCTGGCTTGCGGAAGCTGAGTGAACTGATATTTTTCCTGGAAGCCACCATCAGATATTCCAGAACCATTAAAAAAAATGAAAGGCCAGCGCCTCAGCTGGAGTAAATTGGAGTAGCATTGATTTCAGTGCCTCCCTGCCACACCCTCCCAATGTCCCCACCCCAGCCCCTCACTCCAGGGACTGACCCACCTTCCACCCCAGCCCCTTGATCCAAGGGCTGCCCCCTCTGCTCGGCTGTGCCCCGATTTCCCTACGCAGGCCCCTCGCTCTGGGGACTGACCCCGGCCATACCCCGCTGTGCCCCGATTGTGCAGGTGTCAGCTCCTTCCAGCTCCGCAGGTGGCAGGTAAGTCCTGGGGATGGGGGGGTGAGCATGGGGCAAGGTGGGGCAGGGGAGGAAGAGGAAGGGCAAGGGCGGGGTCTCAGAGGAAAAGGCGGGACAGGGGTTTTTGGTTTTCAGGGATTAGAATGTTGGCAACTCTACTCTCAACCAAATTGTTCTAGTGAATTTGTATCAAATTCACCAAATGTTTTGGTCAACTCAAATCTGCATTTTTTGGCTAAAAGGAAGTGAATCTGAAAAAAAAATCACCCAGCGTTCTAAATATTATTTTTAGTTATAACCATAATATGCTTTTTGCAACATTCCTCTGACAGGGTGCTCCTCACCACTTGTCTGGTGCCTCCTCCTGGTCTCTCTGGGGATTACCTCAAGGCCAACACCCCTTCCCGGAGTCGCACACCACCACACCCTCTCTCTCTCTCAGGTCTGCAGCTCCTTTCTCATCCCAGGAACCACAGCACCTTCATCGTGACTCAGCCCTCTGGCTCTGTCACTCAGTGATCCCCTCTTCCGGGGTACAGTCCTTTGATTTTCTCTCTCTCTCTTTCACAGTGACCCAGGCAATCTTCCAGTTCGCTGTCACGCCCTCGGTGTCTGATAGGGGAACCCAGGCCTACCCACTACTCTGGGTTCCAGTCCAGTAGTTCTGGGCTTTCATCTCCCAGCCCTCATTGCTCCTTCCCTTGGTAGCTTCCTACCGCTCCTGGTTCCCCTCCTTGCCCTGGGTGTACCAGCTCCAAACCCTCCTCCCACGGCGTGACTGCAGCCAACAGGCCTCTGAAGCCCCTAAAACACTTCTCCGTCTTCCTCGGGAGTGACTGCCCCTTCTCAGCAGCCCCTGTCTGTTGCCAGCTTCCTGGTTTTATAGGCCCCACCTGTTTCTGCACAGCCTGCACCTGCTTGCCATCAATTCCCTGCTCCCTGGCTGTCCTTCCAGCTGCAGCCTGTGGACTTGATGGGCCTACCTGGCCATCTTAACCCTTTGCAGTCCTGTGTGCGGTGGCCATCCCCTCACAGTTCCCTTTGTTACACTGTGCGCAGATCTAACTTTTTCTGGGCCTACCTCTCCATTGTTGTGGCTTTCGGTAATCGCCTATTTTCTGTGCCTCTGAGTGTGTGCAATTGCTGCTGCCTCTCCCTAGGTTTCTGTCACCAATGACAACCCATCCAAGCTAGTTGAGAAATTATGTTTCTTCCCTGTGAAAAATTTTGACCAAAACCTTGGTGGGAAGTGGGGTCATTTTTTCCAAACAAAAATCTAAACCTTTTCAACGAAATCAGAACTTTTCCACACATGTTTCCATTTTATCAAAGAAACCCCCATTTTTTGCCAAAAAATATTGACAGGATTTTTTTCCACTCTAATAAATGTACTTTTTAAACACTGGGTGTTTGTTTGTTTGTTTTTACTGAATTCCACCTACCCTGGCTTTCAGTTTTGCAGTTGCTAGTACATCAGATCTCATAACATCCATGATCAAAAAAAGTGTGGTTCTTCTATGCTAAAAATTTAATCCAGGTGTAGTGCTGGTTGTGGTGCATGTGGGTACCAATGGCATAGGAAAAGGTAGGAGAGAGCTACTGGAGGCCAGATTTAGGCTGCTAGTTAAGAGACTGAAGTCCAGGACCTCCATGGTAGCATTGCACTTCTTCAGCTCTGTGTAAGTTCCGAAGCTTCTCTCTCTCTCACCAACAGAAGTTGGTCAAATAAAAGGTATTACCTCTCGCACCTTGTCTCTGTAACAGTGCGTTCTGTCACACAATCAATTATAAACAGCATGAATATCTCCAAATGTCTTGGAGATGGGAAGAGGAAAGGCATAACTGAGCTACTGAGAAGCAGCTTAGAGGGGACATGATTGTTAAGAGCCAGATTCCAATAACTTCATGCACGCATTACTCTGCAAATAGTCCCACTGAGGTCGGGAGGGTAAAGTGTTATTCAGGGTAAGGATCTCACAATCTGCCCTAAAAATCAACCAAGAAAGATGATTTTAACTGTCTGGGCTTGATCCTGCAACTGTTACTCTGTGTGGAGCCCCAGTGAAATAATGGAGCTTCTTCTCGTGAAGTAAGCTAGTACTCAATCTGAGTAAGCCTGGAAGAATGTGGATTTTTGTTCTCGTTTATTTAAAAAATGAAAACCAGGGTGGGGTTAAGCAACAATGGAGAGCTCAGAAAGCAAAACAGGGTTTTTATTGAATTATTTTGTTTCTATGTAGAACACACAGCAAGGATCAGTGCTGATCTTAATGAAAGAAGTTGACCAATACCATTTATCATTCAGGATTGTGTGTTAAAAACAGCTACACTCTGAAAAATTAACTTACACCATTAGCAAATGGTTTATCACTGGCTGTTTGAAAAAGAAAGCCTTTTAGCAAGTCCTGAAACACGTCACGTTTGGCCACAACAAAAATATTTCAAAACACTCACAGAATGAAATGATGTTTTGTTAAGCCAAAAGGAAAAAAATAACTATCAAAGGAATCAGGCTGCCAACACTTACCACTTCATCTCCCTGATTTACGGGAAATGACGGGCTCATTTATTGGAAGTTGGAGCTGAATTCGGAATCTTTCTCCACCTGATTGATGTTTTGCCTTTAGAATGGGAACAAGGACTCGCTGCATTACTGACAAATGCTAAATGCACTACTTCAGCCCAAAGAGACCTTTAACTCGAAAGCAAGATAGGAGACTCAAAAAGACAATTCCAATGAACTCTCATTAAATTGTTAATGAGTCAATGTTAACCCCTTGACAATCTTCGAGATCTTTATCGATATCCCTCTGTGCTGCTCCCAGGGGCTCTCAGATGAATTCCAGGGGCTCTCAGATGTATTTAGCATTGCTGTCACGCTTCTGGATGTCTAGGTATCTTTTTCAGATATATTATTGTTGACTAAATTCATGTATACATGTAGAGTCATTTCATTAATATTTGGACAGCGGTGGGCATAATCTAGTTAAATGTGCAGTCCACGCTAAACCTGTAATACAGCAGAAACATGGCATGGGCAAAAAATAAAATAAAATAAAAATCAACAGGGGGGATGAAGCACAAATGTACTTTTCCCCAACCCACAATATGTGTTAAGAGGTCTTAAGTACATGAAGTGCTGCAATCATTCTTGTTAATGCCTGTATGCCTTGCCCGTTTATGTTCTGTATGGTTGCTGCAAACTCTATTATCTTTGTACTGTACATTCGGTGGCTCTGATTATCTCTCTACAATTCCAGGATTGTCAATGCGTGTGCCACTCTGATGCCTAGAACGTCTGTTGTGTCGATGCGAAGCAATGAAAACAGCTACAAGCATGGTTTAGAGCTCTTTTTGTTTAGAAGATCATCAGGTTCAATCATCACCGGGACTGGAAGACTTGTACCACCCAATTTTTAAGTTCTCAGCCATTTTCAGCTTTTTAAACCAAACCAAAACACGAATTTACAAGTTAGTCCATGCTGTCACATGAGTGTTTCATCAACTAGTGTTATATACGATCAAGTGCAGGTAGACTTATCATCCAGTTCTGGAGAAATGTGTGATATTCAGTGACCACTTAGTGCTTCTGGTGCTTGCAAGAGCTCTGCTTTATTCGTGTCTGGTTCCAGCAGCATCAGAGTGCCCCACCCAGACTCTCTGGCTGGGAAGCTCAGCCCTTAAAGACGTAGCCACTACTACAACAAAATGTGCTTCCTTTGCACTAGGTCTCGTTCTGTGAGGCAACGTTGTAAAAAGCAACACTGCAAAACAAAGTGTTGAGAGACAAGAGCCCATCATGGGACAGATCCTCAGATGCATAGCTTCACTTATTTCATTGGAACTATGCTGATTTCCAGCAGCTGAAGATCTGGCCCATTGACTGTATGGAGCTATGACAGTTTGCACCAGCAAAAGATCTTCCCCCATTTCTACTGTCTGAGTATTTTAACTTGAGGTGGGGAATAAACAGTAGCAGAACAATGGGAGACACTGGTGCTGAGATCTTTGGAAAACTCTGCCTACCTCATTTAAATGCCTGAACGGGAGCAGAGTTGAAAATCTGGCCCTAGTTCTGGGTGCTGAGAAGAGCTGATAGCTGGAATCTTTTCTAACATTTCCCTCCTGTCAGAATTTTTGTTGTTGATGAATTGGCAAACATCCAATTGAGACTGTTAGATATCAGTGACGAGCCAATGGAGCCCACACAGCTCCCTGGCACCTGGGGATTCCAGCACATGTGGCCCAGGGAAGCCCAGCAGAACTGCCCCAGAGCCAGGGCTCCATTCCCTTTCATGGAGAATGTTAACATTTTGATTTACCTTCCCAATCGGAACAAAACCAAATCTAGAACTGTCGGAATTACCTGTCTCCACCTGCGGTAGAGATAGAGAGATTGGAGCCCATGGGCTGGTGCAAGGCGTGAGGTCTGAACCAAAGTCAGCAAACACCAATCTGCTTACGGCAGGGCCTGACTTTTGCTCATAAAGTCTTGCTTACAAGTTCACAGTTTGGTACATGGACTTGGCAAAGGCACGGTGAGCGTTGCTAAAACACAGGCACTCCTAAGAAATACTAGGCACTGGATATTCATATAGACACATTCCAAAAGGCTAGCATGGGTACACCCCAACACAGAGTTACGGTACAAAGACAATCCTGGGAGATGGTACAGGAACACACCGACCCTGAGTACGACAAGGACAGGAGGACAGCACAGGGTGATGGATGAAGATGTTTTGTTCGAACCAGGTGTGGGGTCAGTAACTATGTCAGGAGAGTAATATGTAACTTGTTTGTATCAATGTATAAAAGAGAAGTCAGAGGAGGGCAGTGCTGCAAGTAGAATTCATTTCTACACTGCACCAGCTAAAGGGTGGGGGGCACTTGACCTTCCCAAAGGACTCCCCATGTGACTTCTCACCTGACCCTGCCCTGACACAACCCAGGGCCCCGTCCTCTCTCCCTCCCCTCCCCATGATACACCCCACATTACCTGTGGGGGATGCTCTGTCCTTCTCCCACTGGGCCGGAGACTACTGAACTGCAGGGCTCTCCGGAACCACAGCAGCGAAAGGAGCGGAATGTGGGGCTGTCCCTGCAGCACGGCTGTACCGGTACCACCCCCAGCCCCGTCCTCCAGTGGGGCTGCCTACAGACCCCGGACAGGAGATGCTAGACGCAGCTGCATGGAAGGGCTGGGGGCAGTACAGCGCAGAGGAGCTGCCAGCATGGGGCTGTCCGGCAGCCCCACATTCTGCTGCTCCTGTGTCTTTCTGGTATGGCGTACCGGCTATAAATATCTCACTGGTACGGCGTACCGGACCGCCCTACTTCCACCACTGTAGGAGGGGCACCTCTGTCCAGCTTATGGGGCAGCAGAAAGTCCTGCTGCTCACGGCTCTGGGTCCATTCTCAGGGGCATACGTGTGTTGTTGTTCCTGTAGAGTCGATCAGGCACTAATACCATGCTTCATTGGCAATAAACCTGGCCAAGTGCTTTCACCACTGAACCAAATCTGTAGTCTTTCTGCATAGTACTATCGAGGTCTGCTGGGCTGGCGGCTATCTGCTCAGAACTGGGGCAGCACACGGAGAGAACACCCACACACACCAACTGACACCACCACCCCAGCTCCAGTGCGGAGCCTTTTAAAAAGTCTGTCCCAACATGGTTTTGTTTCTTCATAAGCTGCCATGCTGATTGTTGAGTTTAGTGTGTGCCTGCTTGGTGGTGGTGGTGGCTTGTGACGGTCAAGATCCATGGGTCTAGAACCTGGAGTTGTGAGGTTGTGGAGACAGACACCTTCATGTTCCCCACTGGGGAGCCAAGTGGAGCAGCATCCAACAATTACTGGAGAGTTAGGCACTGTGGGAAGTACTACCTAGAGGCCAGAGCAACCAAACCCTGTGGCAACCTGATTGGAGCACACCAACTACATAAACTAGAAAGTTATCCCAAGGAGCCTTATAAGCAATAATGCAGACTCTGGCTTGCTACTGTTTCAGACCTCATCTTTTGCCCTGTCTTGCTCCTGATCCAACCCTGGCCTGGCTTTACCTCGGTACCCATTTCCTGACTTGGCTTGGTAACTAGACTTTACTCCTTCCTTTGACCCCAGCCCAGGGGACAATACTGGCCCAGCTGCCTATCTCCCAACCATTACCACAATATACCAAAGTCAGACTAAATGATCTGGTGGTCGTTTCTGGTCTTAAACTCCTACTCCTCTTTTTCCTTGCAAAGTTTCTTGGTCTCTTGGACAGAGGACAGCCAGAAAGAATATAATTTTTGCTGAACAACTGGAGTTAACCAAGAAGTGCTTTCACTTTCCCCCTGCCCCATCTCCTTTCAGATCTGTTTTTCTAAAGACTTCTGTTGCCAATTTTGAAGTTGACATTGGGGTCAACTAAAATAATTAGGATCAGATGGCATCCAAACACCCCTGTTGCTAAGCCAAGATGAGACACAATCAATGGGGCTGAAAAGTACAAACCAGCTTCCACCAGGACTGCTGTGCATGCAACTCTAGATAGAAGCACATAATTACCAGATACTAAAGAAGATTACAAGGCACTAAACACCATCCATAGCTTATTACACTGAGTGATGGATGCCCCTCACTGCCTTTGAACAGTGCTACATACAAAGTGCTCCTTTATAGATCTGTGATTCAACGAGGCAGCTAGATCAGGGGGTTAATGAACTTCTTGCTGTGGGAAGATGATTTCAAAGCATGATACCTGCAATTTGGGTTATTTTCCTCTTTGTCTGTGGTTTTGTAAATGCATATATCAAAGTAACCATGGGAGAAATGTTATGTACTTATTATTATTATTATTATTATTAATATTATTAAACCCAAGGGAATTGAATTGATTTAAGCTTCCTTGAACAAATTCACTGATCCCATTGATGCACTAGTTTCCCAGACAGGAGGAGAACCAGTCTCATCTAAACCTAAGCCATACATGCAAATTATAAATAAATACAACATAAAGAGCTTCAGCATGTCTTTGAGACATTGAAATGAGATCTAGGAGCCCGAGGTTCAAGTGTAAAAGTATAATTTTGCAGGTCAAGGAAAAATTTTGAAGAGCAACTAGCAAAAGACAAAAAAAAATGTTAATTATTTTAAGTACATCAGAAGCAGGAAGGCTGCTAAACAATCAGTGGGGGACGTGGATGATCAAGGTGCCATAGGAGCACTCAGGGAAGACAAGTCTGTTGCAGAGAAGCTAAATTAATTTTTTGCATTGGTTTTCACTGCAGAGGAAGTCAGCGAGATCCCCACACCTGAGCAATTCATTTTAGGTGACAAATCTGAGGAACTGTCACAGCTTGAGGTGTCAGTAGAGGTGGTTTTGAAACAAATTGATAAACTAAACAGGTCACCAGGACAAAGGGTATTCACCCTAGAGTTCTGAACGAACTCAGATATGAAATTGCAGCACGAACTATGGAATGTAACCTATCACTTACATCAGCTTCTCTACCAGATGAGTAGCGGATAGATAATGTAATGTCTCTCTCTTTTTTTTTTTTTTTAAAGGGCCTGGAGGTGAACCTGGCAATTACAAGCCCGTAAACCTAACTTCAGTACCAGGCAAATAGGTTGAAATTTATAGTAAAATAACAGAATTTTCAAACACAGATTAACACAGTATGTTAGAGAACAGTCAACAGCTTTTGCACAGGGCAATCATACCTCACCCATCTATTCAAATTCTTTGAGGGGGGCAACAAACACTGACGAAGGGGATCCAGTGGATATAGTGTTCTTGGACTTTCAGAAAGGTCCCTCACCAAAGGCTCTGAAGCAACGTAAGCTGTCATGGGATAAGAGGAGAGCTCCTCTCGCAGATCAGTAACTGGTTATAGGACAGGAAACAAACGGTAGGAATAAATGGTCAGTTTTCACACTGGAGAGAGGTAATTCAACACATTTATAAATTATCCGGAATAAGGGGTAAAGAGTGAGGTAGCAAAGTTAGTAGATGATACTACATTACTCAAGATAGTTAAGTTCAAAGCTGACTGTGACGGGGATCTCACAAAACTGGGTGACTGGGCAATAAAACGGCAGAAGAAATTCAATGTTGACAAATGCAAAGTAATGCACATTGAAAAACATAATCCCACCTATACATAGAAAATGATGGGGTTTAAATTAGCTGTTACCACTCAGGAAAGATATTAGCATCATCTTGGATAGTTCTCTGAAAATATTTCCTTAACATGCAGCAGCAGTCAAAAAAGCTAACAGAATGTTAGGAACCATTGGCAAACAGATAGATAAGTCAGAAAATGTCATAATGTAAACCCATGGTGCAGCCACATCTTGAATAATGCATACAATCCTGGTCACCTCATCTCAAAAGAGAAAGTACAATTGGAAAAAATACAGAGAAGGGCAACAAAAATAATTAGGAATATGGAATAGTTTTCATAAGAGAGGTTAAAAGGACTGAGTGTTCAGCTTAGCAAAGAGACAATTAAGTAGGGGAGAATATGATGGAGCTCTGTAAAATCATGGTGTGAGGAAAGTGAATTAAGAAGTGTTATTACCACTTCACAAAACACAAGAACCAGGGGTCAGCCGATGAAACTAATAGTCAGCAGGTTTAAAACAAACCGAAGAAAGTACTTCTCCACCAGCGCCGGCTCCAGGGGTTTTGCTGCCCCAAGCAGAAAAAAAAAAAAAAAAAAAGCGGTAATTGCGATCTCCGTCAATTCAACGGGAGGTCCTTCGCTCTGAGCGGGAGTGAGGGACCCTCCGCCGAATTGCCGCTGAATACCTGAAAGTGCCACCCGCTCCGGAGTTGCCGCCCCAAGCACCTGCTTGATAAGCTGGTGCCTGGAGCCAGCCCTGTTCTCCACACAACGCACAGTCAAGCTTTGGAACTCGTTGCCAAGGGATATTGTGAAGGCCGTAAGTATAAGTGGGTTCAAAAAAGAACTAGGTAAGTTCATGGCAGATAGCTCCATCAATGGCTATTAGCCAAGATGGTCAGGGACACAACCCCATGCTCTGGGTGTTCCTCGGTCTCTGACTGCCAGAAGCAGGGAGTGGACAAGGGGATGGATCACACAATGATTGCCTTGTTCTGTTCATTCCCTCTGAAGAATCTGGCACTGACCTCTGTTGGAAGACAGGATACTGGGCTAGATGGACCATTGGACCTAGTATGGATGTTCTCACATTGTTCTACTCCCAGGTCTGACTTGCTGTTTGACCCTGGCAAGTCATTTCACTTTTCTGTGTCTCAGTTTCCCCTCCTGTCCTTTGTTTTGTCTGCAAGTCATTGGGGCAGGAAGAGTTTCATATCTTTTGTACAGCATCGAGCAGTAGGGCCCTGAATCTTGGCTACTGCCTCTAGAGGGCTAATAATCATGGCTGTTACTGGCCCATGCTGGGACCGATATATAACTGCTCTGCTCCAGGAGGAGGAATTCTGCACCTCTGGAGCAACCTGGCACCCAGAGAGCAATGCTGCTGCTATACGCCTTAAAGGTCATGCAACCTGGCTAACCCCCTCCAGTGAGTGGTGCAGGCTTGTGAGGGCAGCTCCCTCCATCCATTCCACCCTGTTCCCTTTGGAGTAGCAATCAGGCATTCATCGTGTAAAGTGTCTGTGCCCAGGTGAGCACAAGCACTGTTGTGACCAGCTCCTAGTTAGTCCCTGGGCAGGTCCCTCTTCCACACCTGCACAGCAGGCACCCATAGTCTAGCTCACCTGGGCACTGGACACAAAAATAATTTAGGGCCAGATCTTCCTACCCTTACTTACGTTTGGTATCACTTCTCTCCATGACTGGTCCCATTGACTTCAATAGGCTTACCTGTGCGGCAAAGTGCTTCATGAGTAAGGGGGATCAGGATCTGGTCCTTAATAGTGAATAGCCCTAAAGCTGTAGGTCTCCCAGGATACACCCCTCTCTCTCACCCCAACCTCTGCTGAAAGGTAGAGGGAAATAGGAGAACTTCATCATTTATGAATTAAGTGGTCCAACAAGGGCCTATGCTAGCACAGTGTGGCTCTGGCTCTGTCTGGTGGCTAGACCATGTATGGAGTTTTATGACTCTTCTTGCTGATGGAGATGGTCTTTTAGCTCCAGCAGTAGAGGCACCTGCTGCTAGAGCCACAGCTCCAGGGTGCATTTCCTGCAAACAACTGGAAGGGCTAGACTTAGAGCTACAAACGTATCTTAATGGGGCAGATGTGACGTGAAATTGTTTCTGGTCTGTTAGTATTTGAAGGTGACCCAGGTCTTGGGGTCCTAGAAAGCATGGGCTCAAGGCCGCCCATCACAGAAGAGCAGTACAAAGAAAAGGATGAAGAGCGTTTGGTTCTAGCCCGAGGCTGGCTGCCATAAGACAGATGTTAATAGGGAAATGATGAAACAAAGGACAGCGCGAGTTATGTTCAGGCTGCATCAGGGGTGACTGCTGGGGAGAGGGTGAATGAAGAGATGATATAATTTAACGTTGCATATTAATCAATGGATACCCACTAAGAGAACCGGGATAGTCTGTGGAAACATTAATTGTTTAGAAATTAATCAGTTCCACAAACTGCATGCATCTTTGTAAACGATGATCTATTATTTGTATCAGAGGGGTAGCCGTGTTAGTCTGGATCTGTAAAAGCAGCAAAGAGTCCTGTGGCACCTTATAGACTAACAGACGTATTGGAACATGAGCTTTCGTGGGTGAATTTGTAGAAGTCTCAACAGAGATTGGTGCCCCATTGTGCTAGGTGTTGTATGCACAGGTAGCAAGAGCCAATTTCTGTCAGAAAACCTTATAATCCAACTAGACAAGACAAAGCGGAGGAGGGGAAACAGAAGCACAGAGAGGGAAAGTGATTTACCCAAGGCAAAATAATGAATTCTTTTGAATAATGAAATAGCATCCAGAGGCCCCAGTCAGAATCATGTCATCTTTTGTTTATCCAGGGCCAAAGTCTCTACCTGAATGAGCTCATGATCTAAGGGCTGGACTGTGCATCAGACGACATACCCATGCAGTTGTGTAAAGGAAAAAGAAGAAACCCCTCCTATCCTAGCACAGACTGATCAAGCTTGGATCTAGGTGCAAAGGGTAGGAAGTGTATGCACCAGTGAGTACAGGTGAGTCAGCATGGATTGTATAATAATTCACTTCTGCTATAGGCCAGTGGCCAACTCCTTCCCCAGAACAAGGTAATAATTGGAGATATACCAATCTCCTAGAACTGGAAGGGACCTTGAAAGGTCATTGAGTCCAGCCCCCTGCCTTCACTAGCAGGACCAATTTTTGCTCCAGATCCCTAAATAGCCTCCTCAAGGATTGAACTCACAACCCTGGGTTTAGCACGCCAATGCTCAAACCACTGAGTTATCCCTCCCCTCATAAGAGAGAGAAACAGGAAGCAAACTATACCCCTGTTGACTTCAATGCCAATTGACAGCAGCTGAAGAGCCAGCCCTCTGTCGTGATAAGGGACCTGAATGCCTTCACATGCACAGTATGCTCTGTGTCACAGATAAGTTAGGAGCCACTAAGAAAACCCTCCCCCAAGTGATTCTGACTGTCATGGCCTGTAGCGGGCCGGTGTGGCTCCCCTCCTCCCCAGGGAGGGTTGAGCCCCGGACACAGGAAGAGGCGGGGTTACAGAGTGGTGAGCCCGCCCCTCAAAGGGTCAGGCGGCGACCCGGAAGGATAAAAGCCAGCCCATCCAGCTCAGTCAGGCCCCAGCCGCCACGGGGAACAGACCTGCCTGAGGGAGCTCCTGATGGGGAAGCCGCTGGAGCCCAGAGCCCTTGCCCGGACTGGCCGGAGATACCCCTGACCCGCTACTGGGAAGACCTGCCGGAGCTTCCCCGCGCCACCTACGACGAGGAGCCGCTAGGAACCTCCCCACCACCGTGCTGCTACCCTGAGGAACCCCCGGAGCAGAGTTGGCCGGACTTCCCCGAGGACCTACCAGATCTACCCCCCAGCCCGGGGGGTGAGGAACCCATGCAGTGGGACTTCCCGGGACTGGATGCCGTGGACCAGGTAGGACCAGAGGGGGATATTGGAAGTGGCCCAGGGGCAGCCGACCTCAGTCAGGTTGCTGACCAGACAGTGCCCATGTCAGTGTGTTGCGGTCAGGATCCCCACTGACCGTCAGCGGCAACGACCATTGCCTAGGGCCCCGGGCTGGGACACAGTGGAGTGGGTGGGTCTGTGTCCCCCCTGCCACCCCACTCACGGGTGGCAGTTATCCCCCTGTACTGTTTACTGCTCAGCCCTGCCGCAAGAGGGCTCGAGCCTCCCCCTGTACTGGTGGTTGCTCAGCCCTGCCGCAAGAGGGCTCGAGCCTCCCCCTGTACTGGTGGTTGCTCAGCCCTGCCGCAAGAGGGCTCGAGCCCCGGAGACTCTGACTCTGTCGCCTAGCCTTAAAGGGACAGGACAGAGCCCCCCCGTGAGACCAGCGGGCCGGTGTGGCTCCCCTCCTCCCCTCAGAGTGTTGAGCCCCGGACCCACCTGTTACAAGGCCACACTAGCCATTCTCATGCAGGTGAAGAAATTGGCAAAGGCCTTTGAGATGCACAGATGATTGGTACTGCTGTGTGCATGACTTGCCTTTATGCAGCACCTGCAGAATTCCCCCTCTTTAAAAAGGGTGAAATGCAGCTGACAAAGGGAAGTGTCCAGTTCTTAATATAGCACCTAAGGGAATCTAGCCTCTAATCTGGTTCTGTGTAAAGATCTGCTCCCTGCAGGGCTGGACTGGGCAGGCCATCAGGGAACCTGCTGCAACTCCCAGCTTCTTGTCCTAAACAGCTGCAGTCCCAGCATAGGGTACAGCAGCCTAGAGGCTACTTTAACTTACACCATCTGGTAATGATCCCCAGATGCCATCCGTCAGCTGGCAATTGGCAGATCGCAATGAGGCTCTGGTTATGCTCCTGCCTGCCTCCCTCCCATCCCCCTTTCCATTTCAGTCTGGAGGAGGGGTGTGTGTATGTGTGTTGGGGGTGCATTTGCAATGCCTTATGATATATGCCAGCATCAGTCGATCAGTTGCACAAAAATTAAGGTAGATGAGCTGACCGGTTAGTGATGGAGTGCAGGATGGTCATCACCAGTAAGAGAATCTCTGCTCCTGAGTGCACCTTAAACAGGTTTGTAAAATGCCATTATAATTTAGAAGAAAAATGGATTAATAGTGTTTAGAATGGGGTCATCAGCTGCCTTGGGAAATGTACCTTAACCTTTGATAAGTGACGTTTACTTGCCTGAGTGAGGGCTAAATGTGGCTGGCCTTGTTAACCTGCACCATGGTGTGGGAGATGTGATTGATCCCTAAAGAGCCTAGGGAAATTATATTGGTTTACCCAAACAAGAAGGTTGCACAGAAATTAACAGTTGCATTTTCTAAGAGTTGCGTGGAGTTTGCTAAAGCCCATCAAAATCAACAGAAAGATTTCCATTGGGCTTTGGAACCGGTCCTCAGTCAAAGTTAGTGGCCAACATCCTCAAACACAGGTGCCTAAAGTCAGATACACGAATATTCAGAGGTTCTGAGTGCCCATATGGCCTGTTGACTTTAGTGGGAGTTCAGGGTGCTCTGAGAATCAGGCACTTGATTTCAGTGCCTAACGTTAGGCACTGAACTTTGAACATTCCCCTAAGGGCTGTATACAACCACAGATGGCAGTGAGACAGTTTACCAGACACCCTCGCCCCTGTACGTGGCCCAGACCACTGCGGCATACAGCTAGATCTCAAGGAAAGTGAGAATCCTACACTGCATCTCTACCAGCTGGAAAGTCACTTTGCAGAGGGGGAATCACTGGGTGCCCTGCTAAGTCAGTTTCATGTTCCCTTTGTGCTATTTACAGAGCTTTAGAAGTCTGATGTTTGCACACACACACACCTCACATATTTCTGACAAGCTGAGAAAATATCACTGAAATACAGCTTGTTGAACTTTTCTGTAATTAATGATGCTGTAAGTGGATCCTTCAAAGAAGTCATACTTGTTGAGCTCAAGGTAGAATATCATTAAGAGACTAAATCTTGGGTCTTCATTTCAAATGAGCCATGGAGAATTAATCTTACCTTTTTTCTTCATTGTGTTAGTTAATTCTCTCCCCCTTCAAGGATTGGGAAAGCCAGGCAATAAGTGACATCAGACATCTTTCATTTGACACCAGGATATCAATTATATCACGCTTACTGATTGGCCACCTCCATTCTTGCTCTCATTATCTGGAAACATTTTAAGGGCATGTTATGCTAGGCACTAAGTTGTGTTTGGTGACCAAGCACTCATACATTTTCTGGGGCATGTCATACGGGCATCCAAGATCTCCTCTAATGCAAGACTTTGGCTAATTGTGGCCTGAGTTGACCACAAAAAAGAGGGCAAAGGTCAGAACCTTAGGTGATGGTTCTCATGGAATCCAGAAGACCATGGAAATCCTCATCCAAAACTAAGTTTAATTTAACTCAACTCCTCTGCACTCAAAAAGCCCAAGACAGTCCTGGAGTGGCTTTTATCCATGTAGAATGCAGCAAGCTAGCTAAAGCCATCCCTTTAAAGGCCTACTACTGGCATCTAGTCTAGTGAGGACATCTACATTTGGGCTAGAACAGGGGTCAGCAACCTTTCAGAAGTGCTGTGCCGAGTCTTCATTCATTCACTCTAATTTAAGGTTTTGTGTGCCAGTCATACATTTTAATGTTTTTAGAAGGTCTCTTTCTATAAGTCTATAATATATAACTAAACTATTGTACGTAAAATAAATAACATTTTTAAAAATGTTTAAGAAGCTTCATTTAAATTTAAAATGCAGAGCCCCCCGGGACTGGTGGCCAGGACCCGCAGTGTGAGTGCCACTGAAAATCAGCTCATGTGCCCTGGGCTAGAAGGTGAAGTCAAAAACAAAATCCAAAAAAGGAGGAAAAGTTTTGGATTCCAAATTAGGACACTGTCAGTCTTTGCTTATGACTCCACAATATTGCCAAGGGGGAAAAAATTCTTTCCCATTTACAGCTACTGTGGCCATATTCTGCCACCCACACTGTAGTTTCTTTCTTTATAGCCCCATTGATTTCAATGGAACAGAACGGATTCCCCAGAGTCATTGCGTTTACAAGAGTTGAGGAGCCGTTCCTATGAGCCCACCTGTAGAGTCTGGAATTACTCAGCATAAGGACAATAGGATCTTGCTCTAAATGTGCATTTTTGTTAATCATGGGATTTCCTGAGCAGAAAAACTGGCAGAATAGAGACAAGGGACAAACCAAATAGACTTACTTTTGAAGAGTGAAAACACACTCTTATGCTCGCCTCAGAGGGCGCATCACTTGAATATAGAGAAGAGCTCCCTGGAGGCAGAGAGAGAGTTGAAGAGAGCTGCAATTTGAAAGAAGGAGAGAGAGGTGTATTACTTTTAACAGAGAAAATGCCAGGTAAATAGTATTTCCATAACAAAGCAAAGTGGTTGAAATACTTTTTTTTTTAAGTCAAGAAAGTGTGAATCTTTGTAGGAGAGGTACAAGGACTATATCTAAGGAGAAACCCAGTGCTAAGCTAGCAACAAGATTACAGCAGAGCACAAGTTATCATAGAAGAGAAAGGCATGGAGAAAACACACACACCCCTCAAGACTGACAGTTATACAAAGGGACACACATTGTGCTCAGATGCACATGGGCATTTAGGAGCTGCGTGGACTTTGCAGCAAACGTCCAATGACAGTTTAAGGCTTTTCATTCCTACAGGAGAAGTATAAATTTGGGAAGATCATCTTGAAAATCTGAGCATCATTGTGGCCCTTACTGCCAGCAGCAAATAATTTCAGTTAAAGAAGCAGAGGCCTTTCTATTTATTGCTGGGTTCAGAATGGCCGGAGAATTAGCAGGCAGAGCAGATCTTTCATGTGCTTCAAAAGCAAGATACTTTATATCTTGTAGGTCACCCTTTCCTTCATACTGTCAGATAAGAATGGATGGGAGGAAAAACTGCTCAGATGTTACTGAGATGCGCAATGGACACTATAGGCCAGAGGTAGGCAACCTATGACACACGTGCCAAAGATGGCACACAAGCTGATTTTCAGTGGCACTCACACCGCCTGGGTTCTGGCCACCAGTCCGGAGGGCTCTGCGTTTTAGTTTAATTTTAAATGAAGCTTCTTAAATGTTTTGAAAACCTTATTTACTTTACATACAACAATAGTTTAGTTATATATTATAGACTTATAGAAAGAGACTGTCTAAAAACGTTAAAATGTATTACTGGCACGTGAAACCTTAAATTAGAGCGAATAATTGAAGACTCGGCACACCACTTCTGAAAGGTTGCCAACCCCTGCCATAGGCAATAGAGACCATATCCTCCTCAGTACCACTTTCTCAGATGGTGAGAATCAGCATCTCCCCCTGACTTTCTTTTGGAAATGGAGATATAGTTTGGGAGTTGTCTGGAAAAGTTTTAAAGAACCACTCATTAAACTATTGTCCATTTGTGTTTATAATTTTTCTTTCACTTCCCAATAGATATAACAGGACCGATCCTCAGCTGGTAGAAACCAGTGTAGCCCTATTGATTACCATGCCCTTTTGACCAGTTGAGAATCCAACTCATTACAGGTAAGACACATTTCAAAATCAAATCTTCACAAAGGTGAAGAAACCTCACCCGTGGGTGAGAGGATGCTATTAAGATTGGCATACTCAATATTTATGCTACCCTTAACAGGCCAGAACCTCAGCTGGTGTAAATCATAGAATCACAGGTTAAAAGGGACCGTGAGAGTCAAGTCTAACCCCTTGCCAAGGTGCAGGGCTTGTTGTGTCTAAACCATCCAAGATGGTTGGGAAAGCTCCATTTAAATTAATGGAGTTTCACCCATTTCCAACAGCTGAGGATCTGGCCCAATACCCTGTTTAAACTTAGTTCTGATCCTGACCGATCTCTCCATCCACTAGTAGGAGAGCTGCAGCATTAGGAAGATACCAGATACTCTGCTACTCCCTTTCTCCTTTAGGAAACAGCAACAGATCCAGGCTACGAGGTCAAGGTGCGATCACAGGTGTTCAAGTGGGCATGTGTCAGTATTGTCCCACCTACCTACACTGAAGGGAAACAGGTGCAGTCCTCAGCATGGAGGAATGGGATGTGCATGACAGAGGGATCCCCCCACCCAAACCGTAGGTTTGCCAGCTTTGACATGACCCTTTAAAGGCTGCTTCCCCACTGTAAACATTCATCAATATTCTGAATCTATTTGGAGACAACTTTGTTTATATCTCAAACCCAGGGCCAGATGTTCAGCTGGTGGAAACAGGTGTAAGTGGGACACTGCTGAATTACTAGCTAAGGAACTGGCTAATCAGCCACATGTTCCTGGGGGCAGGGACTATCTTTTTGTTCTGTGTTTGTGCAGAACCTCGCAAAACTGGGTCCTGGGCCATGGCTGGAGCTGGGAGTATGGGCTGGATGCTATGCTGGTGTTGCTCAGCATAGCTCCACTGCAGTCAATTACACTAGCTGAAGATCTGTCTTAAAGATCATGTTTTCACACAATAATCCCTAGATGTAATACAGAGAACATACATGAGACATAACCAGAAGGGACTCAAAAATGCTGCCCTCACAGGTGATACAGGATAATCTCCCACTGGGAGTTTTGGTTTCACAGGACTGCAAGATCTGCTCTTAACAATATTTTAAGATTTTCCATGATGCATCAGCGAATCTTAAGCATATGAACTCACCGTGACAGCCTAACAAGGGAATATTAAGACTACTAAATTAACTAATCTACTGCCTTTAGTTAAGAAGATCACTAAAAGCAGTGATCAAATAGATTCCTGTCTAATCCCCATGAATAATAGAGATTCACTGACAGCCTTCATTTTACTTGGAATGTTAAAAGGATTAACAATACTGTGGCATAA
Organism: Mauremys reevesii; assembly: GCF_016161935.1. Lineage (NCBI taxonomy): Eukaryota > Metazoa > Chordata > Testudines > Geoemydidae > Mauremys > Mauremys reevesii. Next base: position 8,023,699 of record NC_052627.1, read on the forward strand.
ATAACACTTGACCAACTAAGACTTGACCAAGAGAGCCCATAGAGAAGAAACCATGGTCTTGTGGTTCAGGTGTTGTATTGGGACTCAGAAAACTGGGGGTTCAATTCTCAGTCCTCCCATAGGCTCACTCTGTGACCTTAGTCAAGTTACTTCAACTCTGTGCTTCAGTTTCCCATCTGTGAAAAGGGGATAAGACAACACTCCTGCAATGCACGAAAAAGAGATTAAAAATCCACTGATGACAGAGGGAATATAAATACATAGAGGCAGATACTCAAGGCCAGGTGTAGATCACCGTAAATCAGTTGCTGGAAATCACCATAATTCTATTGACTTCAATGAAGTTATGCCAATTTACACTACCTGAGACCCTCAGAGGTTGTTTTGGTCACGTCTATTATCTCACTTGCCAATGAAATGCAGGTTTCAGAAATGATTCTGAAATACCATATAGCATGTTGTTGAAAATGGTTGATCTAACTCAACCTTTTGTACTTTCTCTCTCTTCTGAGATGCATCAGAAATGTCAATTAGCATCTGGTTAGAGTCAGCAGGGACCCTCAGAGCAGCCAGAATGAAAAACATCCCTCACCCAGGAAAACAATGAGTCAAAGTGTGCCAGATATGATCTCAAAGCTGACCTACAAGAAATGGGCACCGTAGTTGCAGAGACATGCAGCATACAGCTCCTGAGAGTGAGAACTGCACGCTGGATATATACAGACTGGAAATGTCATACTGCTGGCACGAAAGCCTAGCAAATGACTAAGCAAAAGGACAAAAGCAACTATGTTCTTCTTTCGGTGTAAAATTAGCACTCAAGAGAAAGGGTTAAATTCCTTTGTATTTCAAGCTCTTAAGCCCCAGATCCTTTCCCCCCCCCCCCCGCCCCCAACACCTTATAGTTAAGGCTGTTCATGTGTATTCCCTAGCAGCCAATCATAGAAGACTAAAGAAGTCACCAGTTAAGGCAATGTTACCATCCAGACTAGCTAAGTGTGAGGGTACCAGGCTCCTAAAATAACCAGAGGGTCAGTTTTAGATCCCATTGTTCCATAAAGGATGTCAGAATTTGGTTCGGCTTTAAAGCTTCATTCTTATAACCTTGCATGTCCCTTGCATGTGTGCATTATGGTATGATCTTCAATTCCATGAGCAGAGACTAGTTCTCAAATACAAGTACAGCATATTTTTCTACAATCTCCTGCTAAAACTTGTCTGTGAATGTAGCCAAAAGGTCACACGAAATCTGTGTACACTCAACTTTTAATTTTCTAATTATGTGACCAAATATTCAAACATGGGCTACTAACACCATATTATCAGAGGGGTGGCCGTGTTAGTCTGTAGCCACAAAAACAATGAGGAGTCTGGTGGCACCTTGAAGACTAACAGCTTTATTTGAGTGTAAGCTTTCGTGGGTATAAAAACCCATTTCTTCAGATGCATGGAATGAAAATTACAGATACAGGCATAAATATACTGGCATGTGACGAGAAAGGAGTTACCTTACAAGTGGAGGACCAGTGCTGACAAGGCCAATTCAGTCAGAGTGGATGTGGTCCACTCCCAATATTTGATTAGGCACTTCAATAAATAGGTACTTGACTTTAACGAGAGCTGTGAGTCTCAGTACCTTTAAAAAAAACCCACGTTTAGTTTTGCATTTTAATTGTGTCCTTTTAATACTCACTTGTTTGCTACTGTGACAGGGTCAGGCCAGATGGCTACAAGAGAGTGGTCGAAGGTAGATACTTTAGCTCCAGCTTAAGCAGGTCCCTTTTCCCTCAGTAAGATAACAGGGACTATTCTAGAACACTCAGGAACTTTCTAGAACTAATTAAGGCAGGCAGGCTAATTAGGACACCTGTAGCCAATTGGGAAGTTACTAGAATTAATTAAGGCTAATCAGGACACCTGGTATAAAAAGGCTCTCACTCCAATTAGTGGTGTGTGCGTAAGGAGCTGGGAGTGAGAGGCTGTGCTGCTGGACGACTGAGGAGTACAAGCGTTATCAGACATCAGGAGGAAGGTCCTGTGATGAGGACAAAGAAGGTGTTGGGAGGAGGCCATGGGCAAGTAGCCCAGGGAATTGTAGCTATTCCAGAAGGCACTCTAGACAGCTGCAGTCCACTGGCCCTGGGCTGGAACCCGGGGTAGAGGGCTGGCCTAGGTTCCCCCCAAAACTTCTCAACTCCTGATCCCACACAGGAAGATCTCTGAGGCTAGCAAAATCCACCAATAAGCGCAGGACCCACCAAGGTAGAGGAGGAACTTTATCACACTACACACTGATAAATATAACTATAAAGTAGGTCTTCTACCACGCTCTAAACATGGTTGGAACCTGTTAAATAATATGTCAAGTGATTTTGCAAAAACAGATTTTCAGAAGAGCTCAGGTTTCATTTAGTTACCTACATTTGTAATGAGTAAGACGTGACCACACATGCTAAAAGTAGAAGTTAATAGTTGTGCCTTCCCCAAAGCACATGTAAATGTAAATGCCTGGTACCAGGGGCGGCTCTAGCCATTTCGCTGCCCCAAGCACGGCGGCACGCCGCAGGGGGTGCTCTGCCAGTCGCCGGTCCCGCGGCTCCGGTGGACCTCCCGCAGACGTGCCTGCGGAGGGTCCGCTGGTCCCGTGGCTCCGGTGGACCTCCCGCAGGCGTGCCTGCGGATGCTCCACCGAAGCCACGGGACCAGCAGACCCTCCACAGGGATGCCTGCGGGAGGTCCACTGGAGCCGCCTGCCGCCCTCCCGGCGACCGGCAGAGTGCCCCCCGCGGCATGCCACCCCAAGCATGTGCTTGGCGTGCTGGGGCCTGGAGCCTCCCCTGCCTGGTACTGTGGAAAGCATATCCGCTATGTTCTCTGTTAAAGCAGTGATTGAGAACTGGATACTGTGAAATTTCAGAAACGGCTTTTGATCTGGGACTGGGCAATAGAAACTGACATGCAGAAGTAATCATGTATACTAATCTATACAGATTCTAATTATATTGCTAGACATAATTTACTTACATTCATGCAGATCCAGAGAGCTAATGGAATGAAAATTCCCTGGGAAAAAAAGTCAAGGAGGATCAGTTAATAATATTAGCTGCCGACCAGTTTCTACAGGAAATGCTAATGACCTATCATGGAGGGGATGGGGAAGGTGAAAAGTTGTTCTAAAAGTACAGCCTTGAGAAGTGTGTTAAATAGTATAGCTAGTGGAACTGGAGAAAGAGGGTCATGGTTTCATGAGAGACCCAGGTTGGTGTGACACCAGGACTCAGCAATGCAAGCTGGGCCACAGGCTGCTTGCACTCAATACAAAATGGGCTTTTCATCGTGCTCCACGCAGATCTCTTACCTACAAGCGTGCCTGCCTGCTGCATCATTTATAGCCAATGGAACAGACGTTACTTACCGTTACACATCCCCCAAAAAAAGTATCTTTCATCCCATTTCTCCAGCTGCTATAAAAGCAAGGACTAGGCTATAGGCCAGTATGGGCTTGGAGAGCTGCGGTCCATGATGGAAGAGGTCTTTGTGTTGTTCCCCTTCTACTGCTGCCTCCATGTAGATAAGCATTGAAGGGAGCCAAAGTGAGTCCCATACAAGCCTGCTTGGCAATAAACATCGGTGGGACAGAGGAGAAAAGTCCTTTAGTGCACATCAGGGAGCTACAGACATAAACCAAGGCTCTACTGATGACTTTGTTTAGCCTGGGATATTCAAAGGGATCCCAGTGAGTTAGGCACCCAACCCCTATTGGCTGAGGATCTGGCACTCAGTGAGAGGGGTGGGGCTAACTCCCTTTGCAATGGGAGCAGTGTTAGGCCAACACAGCCTGTCTGAAAATCCCACCCGACATTTAGAAGAACGACAAAGTTGCCCCCACTCGCCTTTTGATAAGTAATAAAGAAACCAACTCTGAGCTCATCAGAATTCACCAGGCAGAATGAAACTCTTGAAAAATGTGACCATGCTACTGAAAACCCCTAAAGAAAACACTCAGCTCTCCAGGTGTTACTTGGCCCAAATGAGAAGCACATCTACACACGAAGATCTATTCTAGATTAGGAAAGGTACATGAACAGGACTTGCCAACTCATAAGTCGGCTCAGCCTCCTGCAGGCCTGAGTCCAACACCCCTGAGCGGCTAGTCTCTAGGGTTTCACACAACAGTCACGCACTGGTTCTTTAAAACAAAGAAAGAACAGTGTGATGGAGGGCAGCATAACTTTCAGTGGTCTGATTGTGGGAGTCAGCTCAGTCCAGCCACTTCTTTAACAGACTTCAGACATCCTCATGGCTTATGGGCTATGCAGTTAGTGCAGGGGTTCTCAAACTGGGGGTTGGGACCCCTCAGGGGGTCACAAGGTTATTACATGGGTGGTCGCGAGCTGTCACCCTCCACCCCAAACCCTGCTTTGCCTCCAGCATTTATAATGGTGTTAAATATATAAAAAAGTGTTTTTAATGTATGGGGGGGGTCGCATTCAGAGGCTTGCTGTGTGAAAGGGGTCACCAGTACAAAAGTCGGAGAACCCCTGAATTAGTGTAACACAGCCAGCCACCACCACGGTGCCCCCTTGTGGCCAGGGTGCCCCAGCACTACCCTGCTCCATTTCCCCCCCCTCTTTGGAGCTCTAAGAACTCACTCAGTTCAAGGGTAGTTCAATCAAATCCCCTCTTGGAGTCCCATTTACTGGGGCTACCTCTGCCCACTGGCCTGCTAGGCCCCAAGCAGTTCGGGGTCTTTCCTGATTCACCCACAATAACACAAAACACAAACGCTCACAGCCTTCATCCCAGCTGCCCTTTCGAGTCCCTGCCATCTGGTCCAGTCTCTTTGAGGCCTCCCTGCCTGCAGGACTTTCTCCCACCCTTTCCTGCTCCTGCAGCTTTCTTCCCTGCTGACTCAGAGCCCTCTTGCTCCCTAATGTAGCTACAGACATAAGGGCAGTCTCCTGGGCCTTCCCCTTTACTGCAACTTCCCGTTCCTTTTATATTGAAACCACCTCTCAAAGGGAGGCTCATCCTGTACTCAGGGCTGGCTTAGCCCCAGGTTCTCCAGCCCACCGGGCAAGCCACCCTGTTACAGTAACTATCAATACATAGGGATTGTAGAATGCTGGTATTGTAACTGAAGATCTTCCCTCCCATGTGCAAGAATGTAGAATAAATAGTTGAAACAAATGTGATTTGTACATAAATCCATACTCTGGAATGGAACTACTTGGAATCACTCAGACAGTGATCCCCAGAAAAAGGATGAATCTTAGATAGTTTTTTGACTGTTAACTCTTTATTACGGCAGTGTGTACAGGCCCCAGCTGAGATTGGGACCCAGTTGTGGGAAGTGCTGAACGTACATGTAATGAGAGACAGTTGCCGTCCAGAAGAAGGTACAAGCTGAACATATGAAACAGACAGAGGCTGGAAGAATGAAAGTGCTGTTGACCCCATTTTACAGATGAGGGCCTGAGACACAGAGGTATTAAGTGAATTGCCCAAAGTCACACAGGCAGTCTGTGACAGAGCCAGGAATTACACTCCTGTCTCCTGAGTTCCAGCCAGTGCCTTATCCACAAAGCCATCCTTCCTGTTTGCATAAATGCAGTTGCCACCCAATTAGCCATATAGTCAGACGGGGCCAGATTAATAAATAAATAAATAATAATAATAATATAATACATTGACAAATCTAAGCACTCCAAAAAAAAATCACTAGTGAGGTCCCATAAAGTCAACTTAAAAATTAAATGATTTTAAAAATAACCAGTACTGGCTTCTTTTTATTTGCTATTTGGCATTTGAGTCTTGAGGGGTCAATTTTTCAAGCTTCTCCCCACAGCCAGGAGGGCTAGAACATTATTATTGTTAAATGAAAGCTGGGATGCTCACATAATCACCCGACTCCAGGAGCTGGGCCTTTAAGAGAAACACCAAATATCACAAGACTTGCAATAAAATCAAGAGAGCTGGAAACACTGGATAAGCTCTGTACCCAGTAACACCATTTAAACTCCTAAGTGGCCAAATTTTCTACAAGATCTTTGGATAATTTGGCCATTGGACTTAGGTGGCTGATTAGAAGCTGAAGCCCAGAGCTAGGCACATAAATATCTTTGAGGACCTGGGTCAGAGCTCTTTCACATATTTGGTCTAAGCTGTGAGTGCTGAGCACTTCAGGAAATCAGGCCTTCAGTGTTTAAAAAGAACCAGTTGCGACCACGGTAAGGAGCAGAGACCTGATCTATTTTTGTTCTTTAGCAGGGGAAAAGCTACTGACCTCTTCAGTAAAGCACTGTGACGGTCTGATAAACTGCTATCTAAAAGCTAGGTATTACTCATGAGAGTATTTCAGGACTTCAGCGTTATTTTCACAGGTAAATAGCCTTACTAATTACAAAGTTTCAAACCACTTTTCTAGCTAACATCCCAGGACTCTGCTTTGTGTTTTTGGATGGCTGCCTCCCAGATTGTCTGGTGAAATATTCCATATTATCCTATTAGCTAGTGGCTTGCTCAGAACAAAGCTGTAATATGCTGAAATTCAATACCCAGTGGCCACAGCCGTAATAAACTTTCTTTAAACAAGTAATCATGTTTTAAAAGGCCCCTGAGCAAACCTCTTATTTCATCTGGACTGGGGCCCAGGCTTCTAAGTTTTCCCTAGATTTAGGTTAGTATTTTGCTTAGCATTCATGGAAACACACCAAGGCTGCGATTTACAAAGAGTTCTATGGGACTTTGGTGTTCAGACCCCCACTGAAACCCCAGTCCAAAATGTTGGCTCAGCAACCTGAGTTTCCAGTGATTTCCTGGTGCTGTGAAATGTTTTGTGCAGTTCTTGTAATCACACCAGAATTTAGACTGTTCAGAATGGAACAGCATTTCAGGACAAGATTTGCCTCCATTCTCCATATGGCAAGTGGAAGTGTCCCACTGAAACGAATGGAATTTATGCAGAAATATCATGACGGTAATACATCCCTGCATTAGGAAATGTGCTATCCGGCAAAAGAGAATAATTACTATGTCTCTGAAAGCATTTTTAAAGATTCCCTGGACGTTAAGTGACGCTATTAACTTCTGCATATGCTAAAACATCCTGGCATGGCAAAACTCCCATTGTCATCAACAGGACCAGAAGAGGACCGCACTGAAGTGAACAATCAGAAATAAATGCTTGCGTTTCTGCTGAACTCTTCCAAAAAAGACACTGCATGGAATACACTAAGGATAGTAGAATGAAGTGCCTAGATTGCTTCCTAGGTATGATGTAAGAGGAATTATTTACTGTGATACACAGGGGTACACCTAAAGCTAAAAAAAGAAGAAAGGAAGAAAAGTACAAATAGTTTCCTTGGGAAGGCTGTGCAATAAGCATTGTCTAGAAAATGTACTTTAGGAAAGAACCCTGCATTGACTAGGAGATGTAATAGATGAGCCAACTACCAACTCTTGAGTCTAACCAAGATAGATTAGACCAAGAGAGAGCTAGAGACTATCATGGCAGTATCTGAACACCTTGCACATCAAAGTAATCCTTCTCATTTACAGGATTGATTAATGTAATTCCACTGACTTAACTGGAATTGCTTATGAGTTACAGTAGGAGATTACAGTCGGATCTCTCTGTCAGAATTGTTTTTCCACCTTTTGACCAGCTACATGGGAAATTTTGAAACTACTTCTACTTCTCATGGTTCAAAGTGGACCCATTTTCAATTTTTTTGCTAGAGATTTTTTTCAACATCCTTTCGTTATTTTTAAATCAAAATGTTTATCAAAATTGTTGATATCCTCAAATATTTTCATTTACCAAAACACACTTTCATTAAACAAAAAATGACTGATAATTTCTCACATGATCTCAAAAATATTGCAGAAACTTTTGCAAACACTAGAAAACTTCAGAGATCTGGACAATTTTTCACAAAAAATCCTCTTTTCTTAAAAAAAAGACCATGTTTATGCTGGAAAAAACTTCTTGTACAAAACATTTCTACCATATCTATCTATGCCATTTGTAGAACTATCACCACCTTTTGGAAAATGAACTATGGGTCATTTGGCTACAGCAAATATTTTCCCCAGTTCTGAAAAATCCAGGATAGCCTAGACTTTCCCAAGTGTCTGTTTTAGACAGTCTGAAATACAATCTGAGCTAATTCTTTTGATCATTTATTGTGCTGGTAAATCATTTGTTCGGGGAGAGGTATTTATTTATTTGTTTTAAATAAAAATCTTTCCCCCACAAAAATCTTCATGCAATATATTTAGCACAAAATAGTTTCCTTTTGACGCCCATCAGATATCTGCTTAGTCAATCACAAACCAACAGATGTACTCTGATGGCTTTATTCATGTTTAACTCTCTGGCTCTCAGGCAAAATGAATTTGGCCTCTACATCTAGCCTGACCAAACCTGGACCGCTGGATGCCAATCTTGAATTTCAATATTGGAACTGTCCTGCAATTTTCAGGATGGGTGGCAATCCTGGCTTAGTCAAATATCTCTAACAGATGCTCCGATGAACAGAGTGAGCAATGCTGCTCTGGATATTTTTAAGGCCATAATCAGGGGCGGCTCCAGGCCCCAGCACGCCAAGCGCGTGCTTGGGGCGGCATGCCGCGGGGGGCACTCTGCCGGTCGCCGGGAGGGCAGCAGGCAGCTCCGGTGGACCTCCCGCAGGCGTGCCGAGGGTCTGCTGGTCCCGTGGCTTCGGTGGAGCATCCTCAGGCACGCCTGCAGGAGGTCCACCGGAGCCGCGGGACCAGTGGACCCTCCGCAGGCACGTCTGCAGGAGGTCCACCGGAGCTGCGGGACCGGCGACCGGCAGAGCGCCCCCCGCGGCGTGCCACCGTGCTTGGGGCGGCGAAATTGCTAGCGCCGTCCCTGGCCATAATGAATTTACGGTTCTTTCCAAATTACTAAATTTACTCTCCCCACGAAAGAAGCCATTTGATATAATTATACACTTAGTGTACTGTGCATCATTGTGTTAATGTCTACCTCTGTGTAATGTGTGTCATGCCAACATCAGCTCACCAGCTAACAGCACAGCTGAGGCGTGAAGGGGCAGTTGCCTTGCAGAGTGCATAATAGGTAAGCACATAGTGTGGCAAGGCACCTCCTCTGTGTCGCCCGGGCTTAGCACTTCCCCCTCTGGTGCTGGTGCGGCCGGGGATTAGGCAGCCCCACTCTGTGTTTATCGGTATTTTCAAGGTAGGCCTAGGGCAGGCTCAAGGAGCGGTCCTCCACCAAACAAAAGAAACACATTCACAAACACAGAATAAAGGGGGACACCTTTCCCTGCACCCTCTCGAGGTGGGGGTGGGTTGTAGTCCTGTTATTGGCCCCGGGGTGCCAGTCCTTCCCCTAAACAGGCTTTCAGTTTGGTTGTTTCCCCTGTAGGGAGGAGAAGAACCTCTTGCTCTGGAGAAGCCGATCTCCCTGCTGCTGCTAGTCTTGCAACAGCTTGTCTCTTCTCTTCCTTCTGTCCCACCAGAGGAGGGGTTCTTAAAGGTCTCATGGAGCCTTTAATTGGACTCAGGTGTCCCTAGCTGGCCTGAGGTATCCCCTTCGCAGCTTACAGGGAAAGGGGCCTTTAGCGTTCTAGGGCTAATATCCCTGCCTTCCACCACTCTCATGCAGCTGCCCAGCCTGACTTTGTCCAGCAGGAAACATTTGCTTCCATATTGTCCACTATGCCTCCCTCAGCCAACAGGGAAGTAGTGCAGCTTATCAGACTGAGAGTGCACACCCTCAAAGCCTCTGGTATTGAAAACAGAAGACAGCAATTGTACCACTTTGCCAACAGAGAGAGTAGTTGAGAAATAAGTTTCCAGAGGGCCCCGTCCTTTCTGGATTGGGAGAGGAGATACCATGATGCCAGTCATGCCACATGTTTTGTGCATTGGTCTATGCAAACCATGATGCTATTAATAAGCAGAGCTTAGTCTACCTATCACTTCCATGCAGGGCTGGTCGAGAATTTTTCTACAAAGCCTAAATTTTGTGGAAGTATATTAGGTTTGAGAGGAAAGGTTTCTGGGGTCCAGGATGGAATTTCATGTCAAAACTATCAGGAGAGACCCACCCCAGAATAGACAATTGAAGGGATCATTTATGGCCTGGAAAGTTGGAGCATTATCACCAGGGTCATCTCTGAACTGCAACTTCAAATCTGCAATGCCCCACCCACAAGATTCAAGGAACAGAGTTAGATCATAATCCATGGGACCAACCCCACCCATGTGGAGTGGGGTTCACATTAGATATGGCTTCCAAATTGAGTTTCCCCTCATAACACTTCGCTCCTCACCTCATTCTTGCCCACTATAGATTCATGGCCTGATTTTCAAGAGGGCTCAGCTCCTATTTATGCACTTAAATGAACTGGCCAGATATTCCAAAGTGCTCCACACCTTGCACTCCCCATTGAGAACCCCAGGAGTGGCAGGATGCTGGCCACTGTTGAATGGCTGGCCTTCTATGTGTGTGTATAAAACATGTCAAAGAAAAATGACTTGCCCTGCCACAAAACAAAACATTGAACTAACATGACATTTGCCAGCTATCACGCTTGCTTCTACATTGTTTCACTTCCCCTCCCACTCTTTCTCTGCCTTGTCTATTTACACAGTAAGCTCTGCCAGGAACGGACCATTTCATATAGGTTTGAACGGTGCCTTGCACAATCCTGACTGGAGTCTCCAGGTGCTATTCTATATTTTATTACTATGTGTCTTGTGTTTAGATAAAGATGGGGCAGAATTAATAGGCTCTGGGTACATTCTTATGCTTGTGACAGAAACACGAGGTGCACACAGGACTAAAATTAATGAAGACGGTGATGGGTTGGATCACAGAAACCCCCTTGGGAGCTGCCAACCGATGTGCCAAGACTACTTCTATCTCTGTTTTCCCTGCCAGCTCAGGACTCCAGCACCCTGTCTTGCCGAGCCAGACACTCTTGTCTACTTCAACAAAGACCCAGAGTCTGAATTACCTGCCCCAAAGCTGCAGGTTTACCTGAAAACAGCTCACAGAAGTGTGCTTGTCTTTAGCACCCAGATGCCCAACTCCCAATGGGGTCTAAACCCAAATAAATCTGTTTTACCCTGTATAAAGCTTATGCAGGGTAAACTCATCAATTGTTCGCCCTCTATAACACTGATAGAGAGATATGCACAGCTGTTTGCTCCCCCAGGTATTAATACAGACTCTGAGTTAATTAATAAGTAAAAAGTGATTTTATTAAATAAAGTAGGATCTAAGTGGTCCAAGTAGTAACAGACAGAACAAAGTAAGTTACCAAGCAAAATAAAATAAAATGTGCAAATCTCTGTCTAATCAAACTGAATACAGATAAGATCCTCACCAGTTCCAGAATGCTCCCTTTTTACAGGCTAATCTCCTTTTAGCCTGGGTCCAGCAATCACTCACATCCCCTGTAGTTACTGTCCTTTGTTTCAGTTAAGTATCCTGGGGGGTGGAGAGGCTCCTTCTTTAGCCAGCTGAAAACCAAATGGAGGGGTCTCCCAGGGGTTTAAATAGACTCTCTCTTGTGGGTGGAGACCCCCTCCTCACCCTGTGTAGAATCCAGTCACAAAATGGAGATTTGGAATCACATGGGCAAGTCACATGCTCATGCATGACTCAGGACCTGCAGGCAGCAGTCATTACCCACATGCTACCTTGAATGTCCTCAGGTAGACTTCTTATGTGGTTTGGAGTCTTCCAAGCTCTTTTGTCTGTTAAATGCTTCCTGATTGAGCACATTCCTTTCCCAAGAAGTGACCAAATGTTCTAACTAAGGCTACTTAGAAATCAAGCAATTATACAGCCAATGTTCATAACTTTGAACACACAAATGGTGCCTGCATACAACTAGGATGAACATAACTAGTAGATCATAACCTTTACGTAGATATATTACATGGCATATGTAGCAAAACTCTATTCCAGTTATATCATATATAAATTTATAAGCACCCTCACCCCATAAAGCCTTATGGGGTACACTGTCACAAAGACCAGAATGTAACTTAAGTATAGTTTAAGCAGCAGGGAAACCCGCCGTGGGGAACATACACGTTATAGAGAAAATGTCAGAAAATCACCCTGGAAATTATTCACGCAACAATGGTCCTCTACATCAGCTTTATTTTCCTTCTAAAACAAGTTCTGCAGCTGTAATTTGGCTTTGTTTAGCCACGACTATCCATCCGTGTTAACATTACATTTAATTAATTGTTAGCAGAGGGGTTTTCGGGTGTGGGGGGGGGAGAATGGAAGATGGTTTGAGAAAACGAGGTGAAAGCTTATGGAAAATATTTCCTTGCAGCAGTGATGAGAGAAGTAAAGAAAACTTCAATAGAAAATGGACAATCCTCAGGGATATTTATTTTTAGAATTCAATTAACCCATCACCATCTCAAAATCAAATATTAATTGATTTTAGATGCCTTTTCCTGGGAATGGAAATTAGTTTTCTCTGCCCCAAATTTATCAGCCAGATGTACTTTTTGATACTGCTGAGTTAATCTCCACCAGGTGAACATGTAAAACCCCAGTTAACAAAATGAGGACATTTTCCCTGTCTATCACTTCTCATTAGTCTGAAGGTAACCAAAACTCATGGATTTTGAGTCAGCTTGGTCCATTCAGATCTTAAGATCTACAATGTTTCTGTCTTGAATTTGGATTCAATGACAAATACGCATGAAGGGTGTAGAATTTTTGATAGTTACACATCAAATAATCATAAATAGTATGTACAAGGATTGACAAAGTCTGGTCTTCCTAGTCTTCAAAGTCACTTGAAATAGGGATGTGTGTGTGTGTGTGTTTGTGTGTTTTAATGTGTTCTGTTGTTAATAAGAGACATTTAGGCCCCAATTCAGGAGAGTGTCCCTATGCAACAAGGCACATAAAACAATGGAGTTTAAGTACATACTTAAAGTTAAGCATGCAATTAAGTGCTTTCCTGAACTGAGGCCTAAATCAAGTTCTCTGCCCTCCATCCAGGAACATACCCAGATGGTAGTGAAAGATCTCATGGATGACTTCAAAAGCAGTGTCCTTGGCAATATGCCATCCCTCTTCTGATAAAACCCATTCTACTGGTGTTCCATTGGCCACTGTGTTGTCATCAGTAGATAAGTCACTGATTTGTGGACTTTGTGCTTCTTTATCAATGAAAGGATCTTAGATAAAACTCCAAATACTTTTCTGTCCTGCTGTGAAGGATGAGCTGAATTTGATGGGCCAGATTCTCAGCTGATACAAATCAGTATAGCTCTGAGAATCACGTCAGATATATGTGAATGCTGAGATACTAGGAAAATTGAGACTCCTGGGCCACTATCAGGATATCCTGAATTTAAGCAGTGTGGCATTTTCGGGGCAGAACTCCAGATGACATAAATCAGCAGTGTTCCACCAAAGTCAATGATGCTGCAGTGATTTACATCAGCTGAGGATGTGGCTTATCTTGACGTCTTAAAGCAATTGTTAGGCAATGTGTCCATACTGCAACAATCTTACAAGTTCAGTTGTGTCCTCCAGATACGGTGTTATGCTTATGTGACATCAACCCCCCTTGTAACTCCAGCCAGGTTTTTGAAGGCAGAATTGCAGGTGCTATGAGTTCTTCTGTTGCTCTTCAAAGCTAAGATGACAGAGAGCCTGGAGAGTAAAGCAATGACTCTTGGGGGTTTTCCCCAGATGAAAATTAAGGGACGAACCTAAAATACTCCAAGATGCAGAATAACTGATTTCCTTAAACCCTTTGGATTGCAGGGTTTTTTTAAAATGTGACAATTATCCAAACATATGGCAGGGTCCTCTTCTCTTAGCTCACATTCTATTTGCCATCTCCACCAATTACACTAACAATTACTGACAAAAAGAAATCTATGAAAATGATATTGCTGTTAAAACTCTAGCTGAAAATTGCCACAGCACAAAGCATTCCCCTTTCCAATGTCTCCACTTTCCCCGTGACGTTCTCCAGCTTGGATGCTTGCTACCGTGAGTTTATCTGCCCAACGATATAAACCATTTGAAAATATGGTGTGCACATGTCGCTTTTTTATGTTTGAACATAACCTTAACATCTTGGGTTTTGCAAGAGAGAGAAAAAGTGAAACCTCCTAATTGGAGCTCAGCCGTAGAAATGAGGTTGCTAGAAAGAGCTAGAAGGAGCTAGAAAGAGCTGCTGTTCTTCACTAAAACAGCATATGCTTCCTCCCCAACCTTAGTAGAAATCATTGTCAGACAGGCCTCAGAGGAATATGAGTTGCGTGACCTTCGCAATGTGCATTACTTTGCACAATGCATGTTGCATATTTTTAAAAAACACAGATTAAGATTGTGGTCTTTTTAACTGACCTGCGTTCATTCCACTGAGTGCTTCCAGCTCTCAAGCGGAGGAGTCTGGAGGCTCTGCCATCCAGTGGGGAGCTAAGAACAGGATAATGTCAGAGATTTTATATGCTATTTAAAGGTGGACCTTAAGCTGCTGTGATTCATGGGAAATGTGATGAAATGAAGAAGCGTTGAAGATAACAGAGAACCATTGACAGTGGTCTCCAATAAGGAATGATCTTGTGGTTTTGACTCTGATCTGGGACTCATAACATCTAGGTTCAGTCCCAACTCTACCACTGACTTCCTGTGCTGCTGAGGGCAAATCATTTGGTCACTGTCTGGCACTGTTATATGTATTGCAATAGGCCCTAGAGGCCTGAGCTGAGATGAGGGCCCCATTATTCTGGGTGCCGTACACACACACGAGAGTCCTGCCCGGAAGAGCTCACAGTCTGAACACACAAGACAGATAAAGGAAGTATTGTTATTCCTATTTTTCAAATGGGTGATTGTGGGGGTTCAGTAGATAGCCCACTGAACTGGGATTGTGGTGAGGTGGGTTGTATTCTCAGATCTACCACTGACCTGCTGGGTGATGTCATTTTCTATCCCACTTATTGTCCTTTCTGTTTAGATACACAATAGAAACAATAGTATGTTGCATAAATGATCATATACAATCAGCCAGCACCATTCAGTGCATGACATGAACTATTTGCCATCATCTCCGAGAGTTTAAAAAACAAACAAACAAAAAAAAAAAGCGGAAACAACTGCTGAATCAATTTAAATAATGAAGAGGAAGAAATCTCATTCTACTCTCAGAGCAGAAACAGAGGCTAAACCCAATTAACTTTGGCCTTGATTCTGTTCTCTCTCACCACAGTATAAATCAGGTTGATGTTATATCCTTGGGGGCAGCCGGTTTAGGAAGAAATCACTTGAGGCCAGACAGCAGACAGCTAACAAAACTACCATTTTATTTACAGACACAGAGCTCACCCAACCGGCCGAAACCGGCTGGGCTATCCCCTAATAATCTAACTCAGTTGCCATAGGAACAAAAACCATGACAACCAAATACACAACATATTCCTCCCCCCCTAATAAGAACATCCCCTAAATAAAACAGACACTAGACTAGAGAAGGAGGGTAGACTGCCTCCATTCCCGGCTAAACCCTGGGGATTATTTTGCCCCATAACCGTGGGTTCGCCCTAGCTAAAGATCCAGCCGATGAGGAGGCCTTCTGTCTCTAGGTGGATTACGGCGAACTTCTGGTGTTGTTGCTGTCCCTGCCAGCAGGTATATGGGATCTTGGGGAGCAATTACCACACGGGTGGGGTGCAAAATAAACTTTATTAAGCAAATGCAAAAACAGGGAAAAATCAATAGTGAGGGGTATGGGGGTTGTTAAGGTAGACAATTGGGGAGGGGTTTCTTTTTGGTGAACAGTAAGGGGGTTTCAATAGTGGGGTACAACACAGTAGGATACAATACAGTGGGTAACCAATTAACACTGAGGTATAAATGTAACAGGTAGCTAGCGATTTCTATGTAAAAAGGTGTGTCACAGCAGCATATAACCAACTACCGTAACAGTTATGGATAAAATGTGTTAAATAACAAACAATTTTAGGTAAAAATGTGTCACAGTGGTGTAAATGTAGAATGTGAGGGGTATCAGAGAGGAAGAAAGTAACCAATGGGGTTTTATGCTAGAGACTTAAACTTAGTGAGACAGAACAAACAGGCTGCAAGCTTAAGCAGCAGAGAGAGTGTAACAAGGTAGAAAGACACAGAGAAGCTGGGGGGGGGTGTTTGCAGTGGGAAGACAGACAATTACAATTATACAGAACACAGCAAAATCTTATCTATGAGCTAACTTAACCAAGACTACACAAATTAAAACACAATGCAACAATTCTCTAAGCCTAACTTACAAAGTATAATGCTAAACCTAACTTAATGGGTGCACCTTATGCTAAGGATAGTTCCAGAGGGCTGAGTGGTGTGTGTCCAGGACACAGCTCCAAAGGGGGGGGGGTGACTGCAGCAGTGGGGTGGCTGCAAGCAGGCTTATTTCTAGCAGCAAAGGCACTGCAGAACTAGAAACAGATTACAGATACAGACCAAGGAGTTAGCTTGGGTCTGTCTGTTGGGGAAACAGAACCAGCAGCCAGGACGGTGTGTGTGTGTGTGTGTGTGTGTGTAAGAGAGGTTTTAAGACACAGACCAAGGTTTAGCTTGAGTCTGTGTGCTGGGGAGACAGAGCCAGCAGCTAAAATAATAAAATAAAAGTATAGAAAGTTTCACAGAGGGATTCTTACCATCCCCCAAGGCAGCAGCGGAGGCAGAAGCAGCAAGAACATCAGAAGGCTCGGTACAGTCTTGATAATCAGGAGATCTCTCAGGCAGCAATTCGTTCTTCGTGGGGGGGGGTTCAAAAACGGGGGTACGCTCAAAAATAAAACGAGAGCGGAGAAAGGACCCCCAGAACCCCTGGTTGATCAGACCAGGCAGCAATGCAAGAACCTTTCCAAAGTCTGTTCAAAAATGTCTGTTTTTAAAGGCAAAACCTGGCAGCTTCCCGCCAGTAACTCTGATTGGCTCCCCCTCTTACAGGGAGGAGAGAAGGCAGAGAAAAAACTGCAGGCAGCCACAGAGGCATGTTTGGACTAGCCCTGAGCCCAGAGGTATGACTCATGCCCAGGTTCTTAAAAACACAATAGGTCTTGCAGCTCTGGACAGTGCCCACCCTACACCAAGCCCAGGTTTTAACAAGGTGATAACAGGACTAACCCTTTGAACAGGGCAGTGGTCCCACTTAGCACAAGTGGCCATCCCTTTGAGAAGGGCAATGGCTCTTGTTAAACAACTTAAGGGGCCCTCCCTTTGAGAAGGGCAGAGGCCCTGGTAAACAACTTAACAGCCAGGGAGGGGTGGCCACAGGAGGAAAACAAGAACAAAATGGAGTAAGGGGACAGCTTTAAGAAACAAAATGGAGCTGTAACAGACAGTTGCACCCGAAAGTACCATGGGCTCTGGGTCTCAGTGGTGGTGGAATAATGACACGTCTCCCCCACAACAAACAACCAGATTGGACCGATAACTCCATCCTCCTGGACATGTAGGTAACAAGGTCGGGTGAGACCGGAGAGGTTTGTCGAGATTTTCCATGCATCACCAGGTCCATAACTTGGGACAATACTGGGTCAACGCGAGTTGCCTTCTTTATCTGAGTAGCAGTGATGGGTGTATTCTCTACCTGTTCAAAGTAGAAGATTTCCTTTTGGGCACTATCTTGATGTTTGACCGGCAAAGGCAACCTTGAGAGGCCATCTGCATTGCTGTGCAGAGTGGATTTCCGATATTTGATTTCATATGTGTGTGCCGAAAGTAACAATGCCCAACGTTGCATACGACTAGCAGCTAATGGGGGAATTGTAGGGTCCAAAAATTGACGTCAGAGGTCAATGGTCTGTGAGAAGAGTAAACTTTCGCCCAAACAGGTACTGATGAAACTTCCGAATTCCAAAAACAATTCCTAATGCCTCACGTTCGATTTGGGCGTAGTTAGTTTCTGTTTTGCTTAGAGTGCGTGAAGCAAAAGCAATAGGTGTCTCTTCTCCCGAAGGCATAATGTGTGACATGACTGCTCCCACTCCATAAGGGGAGGCATCGCAGGCCAGTTGTAGGGGTAAGGATGGGTCAAAGTGCGTTAGAACTTCAGAATTTAACAATGCATCCTTAGCTTTGTTAAATGCAACATCACAGGCTTCAGTCCACTTCCAGGCCTTGTTCTGCCCAAGGAGCTCATGAAGTGGTTTTAGCAGTGTGGCTAACTGTGAGATGAACTTTCCATAATAGTTCAGTAGTCCTAGAAACGAGCGCAGCTGGCTTACATTTCGAGGTGGGGGAGCCTCCACAATAGCTTTAACTTTTGCAGGGGCCTTATGAAGACCTGCAGAATCAATGATGTGTCCCAAATATTCAACAGAGGGCTTGAAGAATTCACACTTGTCTTTGCGAACTCGTAGGCCATACTCTTCCAGTCTTTGTAGGGTAGCCTCTAAATTCTTTAAGTGATCCTCTTCATTTCTTCCAGTGACCAGGATATCATCCAGATAGCACTGAACTCCTGACAAGCCACACAAGATCTGGTCCATAGCCCTCTGGAACAGGGCGGGAGCAGACGTTATTCCGAAGGGTAGGCGACAGTATCGATAAAGCCCCTTATGAGTCACAATAGTCAACAGCTCTTGGGACTTTTCATCGACGTGCATCTGTAAATATGCTTGACTCAGATCAATCTTACTGAACTTTTGTCCCCCAGCCAGGCCTGCGAAGAGGTCATCGATGCGGGGAAGCGGGTATTGCTCTGCACACAACACTGGGTTGACAGTGACTTTAAAATCACCGCAAATCCGGAGAGAGCCATCTTTCTTCACTATTGGAACGATAGGAGTGGCCCATGAGCTATAGGTAACTGGTATTAGGACTCCATTGGTGACCAGGCGCTCCAGGTCCGCTTCGACTTTTGGCCTGATGGCATATGGCACAGTTCGGGCTTTCAGATATTTTGGTGGACTGTCAGGTTTAATGTTCAATGTCACAGTGATTCCCTTCATACTTCCCAAATCATCTCCAAAAACAGCAGCATGTTTCCTTAGTATAGGGGTTAGACTGGTTTCTTCTTTAGTCATCCTGGGCACTTCTGCCCAGTTCAGTTGAATCTTCCCAAGCCAAGACCTACCCATTAAGGCTGGGTAGTTATCTCTCACCACAAACAGTGGCAATTTAGCAGCCTGTCCATTGAACTCCACCTTAACATCAATAGTGCCCAACATGGGCACAGCTTCTCCCGTATACATCGTCAGAACAGTTTTTGTTGCCTTAAGCGGAAGATGCTGTAGCTTTTCTTTATACACAGTCTCGGAGACCAGCGAGACGGCTGCACCGGTGTCCAGTTCCATGCGTATAGCTTTGCCATCCAACTACGGGGTTACCCAGTATTCATGTGAGCCCATTGCCAAAGACAAAACATGCAGTGGCACTTCCTCTTGCGATGAGGTGTCACCTTGATCATCCTGGGTCTGCTCTAGGGTATGAAAGGTTCCTCTTTTTGTCGGCCAGACCACAGGCCTCTTTTTCTTTTGTTTACAGGCACACTCAATGTGTCCCTTTTTGCCACACTGTCGACACACCAGGTCCTTACACCAGCATTCTGATGCCTGGTGACCCGGCTTACCACAGTGGTAACATTCTTGACTCTGCACAGTTTTGTGGGTCGGTTCTTGTGACACTTTTTGCACCCTAGGGGATGCACCGATGTATTGCGCCTCCCTTGTAGCCAGTTCCATGGAGACAGCAATATCAACAGCCTTCTGTAAGGTAAGCTGAGCCTCTGTCAGTAGGCGCTTCCGTATAGCTTCACTGTAGAGGCCACACACTAACCTGTCACACGGGGCATCATTTAACATCTCCTTAAATTCACAGTGTTCTGCTAGCTTTTTTAAAATTGCTACAAATTGTACAACTGTTTCATCTTCCTTTTGGTCTCTTTTGTGGAACCTATATCTTTCAGCAATTACCAGTGGTTTTGGGGAAAAATGGAACCCCAGGATTTCCACAATGTCACTGTAAGATTTAGTCGCTGGCTTAACAGGGTGTAGTAAGCTGCGTAGCAGGGAGTAGGTTTTAGCCCCTACAACACTTAAGAATATTGGCACCTTCTTCGCTTCTGTAATGTCATTTGCAATAACAAAAAGCTCAAAACGCTCAGTATACACATGCCACTGCTCTATAGTCTCATCAAAAGGTTCCAGTGGCCTGGTCAGAGTAGCCATGATTTTTAGTTTCACTTTCACAGTCAGTGCAAACAAGCAGCTTTTTTGTTTGTTTGTTCTTTACCTTGACTTCTACTTCCTTCTGTTACTGGAGCAGCACCGGAATCCCATCCTCGTCGCCACTTGTTATATCCTTGGGGGCAGCCGGTTTAGGAAGAAATCACTTGAGGCCAGACAGCAGACAGCTAACAAAACTACCATTTTATTTACAGACACAGAGCTCACCCAACCAGCTGAAACAGGCTGGGCTATCCCCTAATAATCTAACTCAGTTGCCATAGGAACAAAAACCATGACAACCAAATACACAACAGTTGACTCCGTTGGAATAAAAAAAAGTTACTGTGTGAAAAGAGTGGCAAAGAGTCCTGTGGCACCTTATAGACTAACAGACGTATTGCTGCTCTTACAGATCCAGATTAACATGGCTACCACTCTGATGTGTGAAAAGAGGATCAGGTCTGTTATTTGTAGTGAAATAGTTGTAGGCATCAGCATATTGCAAAATCAGGGTTTTTACTCACTCAGGTCTAGAAGCAGTGCTGGGGGACGGAAGGCAATTATTTTTCACAATCTTTTTTTTTTAAAGTGGAAAAAAATTACGTCTCTCAAAATAAATCTGAAGAAGTGAGCTGTAGCTCACAAAAGCTCATGCTGAAATAAATTTGTTAGTCTCTAAGGTGCCACAAGTACTCCTGTTCTTTTTGTGGATACAGACTAACACGGCTGCTACTCTGAAACCTGTCAGGTTTTTTGGTAAAAGTTTACATTTTCAAAATCTTTTCTTTTTTAAGGAAACTCAAAATGTTTACTGAAAAATATTGGGTTTCCATTTTATTTTGTTTTTTCGAAAAAAAAGAAAAAAAAAGAAACACAGAAAGAAAAAAAAAAAATTCAACCAAACCAAAAATCTCCCAGAAATTTCAGTTTGAGCAAAAATGTTTTGACCAAAAATTATTGAGCTGCTCTTTGCAGTAGTGGTAGTAATAGGACTTACTTTTAGGGCAGGTCTACACTAAGGGCGGGGTCGAACTAGGGTATGCAAGTTCAGCTACGTGAATAGCGTAGCTGAATTCGAAGTATCCTAGTTCGAACTACTCACCCGTCCAGACGCCGCGGAATCGAAGTCCGCGGCTCCAAGGTCGACTCTGCCACCGCCTTTTGCAGTGGTGGAGTACCGGAGTCGACCGCGGCGCTTCCGGAGTTCGAACTATCGCGTCCAGATTAGACGCGATAGTTCGAACTCCGAGAAGTCGAACTCACCACGTCGACCCGGCTGGTAAGTGTAGACTAGCCCTTAGAAGAGAAAACCCAGCGAGGGGGGTAGGTCTCAGAGCCCAGGCTTCAGAACCCGGGAAGGGGATGAGTAGCACAAGGTTGAGACAGCTAACCCAGGCTCTGAGACTTCCTGCTCTGGGGTTGGTGTGTGTTCACACGCAGTGTAGACATAACTTAAGGCTCACACACCTTATGAGTGATCTGGATCTAGGTGCAATAAAGGCTGGGCCCATTAGTGGCAGGTTTGCATCATTTGAACTCCAAACCCAAAGTAAAATTCAGCTGGGGCAAGCGACTATCAATGTGTGCCAACGACAGCTGCCCAGAGGAATACAATGCTGAGAAGACCTCAAAGACGAAGAAGTAGGACTGTGACTTCTCTGTCATACAGGCCGGCAATGAGCTCCATGTATGTTGACTATCTGCATGAAGCCCCATGAAAGTCAGTGTGGTTAAATTAATCTATGAAGTTCTTTGCAGAATCGTTTTCAGGATGAGGTTCTAATATTTTGATTCTAAGAAAAAAGAAGTTACTCGGGGCGGGGATGCTGTTCTGCACTATTTTAAAAAATGAAAAATTACATTCAGGACTTTGTTCAGAAGTGATATTATACACCAGGAAGCTCAATCAATATGAAAAATAGACAATTCCTATTTACTTTCTCCTGTTTAGTTCTATTGCTGTTATATGTCTGAGCATTACAATTGACAACAGCTGATTGGCCAAAAAGTTACGTGTCTGCTGTGAAAGGTTTCATTTTGTTTGAAACTTTTCATCGAACTTTCCAGTTTTTCAACAAAATGAAATGAATATAGTGTTTCACCAATTTGTTTTTCAAGGTTTCCCACCCCACCCTCTCTTTTTTTTCTGGCTCCCTTCCCAAGGAGAAGGAGGAGGAGAAAAAAAAACAAACAAAAAAATTGCCAAACTGTTTTTGAAAACAGAAATGAAACAAAATATTTCTACTTGAAACAAAGTGAAAGAAACATTGCTGCTTCGGTTCACTGACCCAGGAAGTATAAAAGGAAATGAAAAATTCTCAAACACATTTTTTTGTTTTTGCTTGGGTGGGGGAGACTTTGACAAAGACATTCCATCCAGTTCTACTATCAATTAACTGTTTAGAAAACGACTAGAAAATACTGACAAAGCAAAGCTCATAAACCTCAATGGGGAATCTGACTGCTGAAAAAGGTGGTCATAAGGCAGCCCTATCTGCAGGGGCGGCTCCAGGCCTCAGCACGCCAACCACGTGCTTGGGGCGGCAAGGCACGGGGGGCGCTCTGCCGGCGCCGCGAGGGCAGCAGGCAGGCTGCCTTTGGTGGCATGCCTGTGGCAGGTCCACTGGTCCCGCGGCTTCAGTGGACCTCCCGCAGGTGTCCCTGCGGAGGTTCCGCTGGTCCCGTGGCTTCAGCAGTGCCTGCGGGAGGTCCACCGAAGCCGTGGGACCAGCAGACCCTCCGCAGGCAAGCCGCCGTGCTTGGGGCGGCAAAATGCCTAGAGCCGCCCCTGCCTATCTGCAGCAAGCTGCGGCATAGCAGGCATACTTGCCTCAGTTTCCCCTTTCAGTGGTTCCCAATAACTCCACTTCAGACTCTCCTGCTTAAATAATCCCCCTCCTTGGAGCTGGGTATTACCAAAACATAGCTCAGATAATCCCCAGACAGTCCATTTCCTCACACCCCGTGTGGATAGTCCTGAAAACACTAACTACAGCCCTGGCATCTCACAGCCCAGCTCTCAGCCTTCAGCCTGCTACAGCTCTCTGGGTTAGGAAGATCAGCAGGCTACCCTGCCCGTTTTCCTGCTAACTCCTCCCTCTCTCCGGGCAGAGGCTGCAGACAGTTTCCTGCTCTTTGCAGGAACCAGCTCCTGACTCCCAGGCAGCTCACCCCTCTCCTTTTTCCTCACTGACCCTCAACTGGCTCTCTCCTCTCTAGGGCCCAGCTGCCTGCTCTCTTTTAAGCCCCATGGGTGTGGGCTGATGAGCCACCAGATGCACTGGCCCTGACGTATTGTAGGGTGTGTCTACACTGCATTGTAAACCCGGGTCTGCAGGACTGGGGCTTGTGGACTCGGTGTTTCCAAGCCCACACCTCTTGAGCATCCACACTTTGCTGTAAACCCAGGTTTACAGCTGCTGGACCCGGATCTCTAGTGGATGCCATCTAGTGCATCCATACTGCACTGTGCAGACCTTCTGACTCAGGTCGGTGACATGAGCTGCATCCTTGTAGAAAAGGACAGGCAGGGCTGGTTCTAGGCTTTTTGCCCCCCCAAGCGCCCCCCACCTCAGTCCTGGCCTCTCCCCCCACCACCAGTGCCCTCCCCCACCCGCCCCCCCAGCCACCCCAGCCCTGGGCTCCTCCCACCTCAAACATGACCTCCTCATTCACCACAGCAATCCCCGTTTACACTTGCAGTGGGGAACAAACCGTTTCTCCTATTTTTATTTCACATTAGTTATAAATCTCCCCCCCATCCCCCACAACCCCATCTTTAGTGCTGCAAATGCACATGGAAGGCATAGGGACTAACCCTCAAACCTTGAAAGGGATGGGGATCGAGGAAAGAGGGTTCAGGCAGAGGAGCGGGTGTGGGGGTGCTTGGGGGCTCTACACTGGCAGAGAAGCAGGCTGTGCAGGAGGAGGGGGGGATCAGGAGGGTTGTGGGAGAAGAGGTGCAGGGGAAGAGGGAGGTGCGAGAGGAGAGGGCTGGGGAGGGTACAGGGAGAGGGTACAAGGGGATAGGTGCGGGTGAAGGGAGAGTACAAGGGGAAGGGGTGTGGCTAGGAGCGATGTGGGGAGGTACGAGTGGAGGGGCTGCGAGCAGGATGTGGGGTGCAAGGCCTGAGAGGGACAGGCGCTGACAGCTGCTTCCCCAGCCCCGTGCAGGCAGAGCCGAGAGGATGGACACTGACCCCCAGGTGCCCGAGCCGCGGGGGTCCCCCGCCGGGGCAGTATCCCCGGCTGCCCCGCTCAGAGCCGGGCTCTGCCTCTCCCCGCCCCTGGCGCTGTGGAGGCCCGGGGCAAGTAGCGCGGGGCTGAGGCAGGGGAGGTGTGCGGCAGGCTGGGTCCGGGGACAGCTCCCTGGCAGCTCGGGCTGCCCAGCCACTCGCCCTATCAGCGCACGAGCCAGGATCTGTGCCCCCTGCCCAGCCCGGCGGCGCCCTGCACAGCCCACTTGGGCGGGGAAACGCCGCGCCGCCCTGGGGAGACTCAGAGCAGCAGCGGTGGTAGCAGCAGGACCCCGTCTCTCTCCCTGCATCCCGGGCCCCACTTCCCTCCCTCCCCGTCTCCTCCCACACTCCGGGAGCCCCTCTCGCCACCGCAGCCCGGGCTCAGCTCCAGGGGACAATGCTCTGGCTCTCCCGCGGCAGGGCTCTGGCCAGGGCCGGCTCCAGGGCTGCCCAGAGGATTCAGGGGGCCTGGAGCAAAGCAATTTCGGGGCCCCTTCCATAAAAAAAGTTGCAATACTATAGAATACTGTATTCTCGTGGGGGCCCCTGTGGTGCCCAGGGCCTGGGGCAAATTGCCCCATTCCCCCTCCCCCACCAGGGCGGCCCTGGCCAGCTCCTGGCTTTTTCCCGCCCCAAGCCAAAAAGAGGCTGGAGTGCTGCCCCTTGGAAAGTGCCGCCCCAAGCACATGCTTGGAGCACTGGTGCCTAGAGCTGGCCCTGAGGACAGGGCTTAGACCTGAGTCACAGTGGCTCTGTGCTGCTGCCTCATTCCCACAGCTGGGTCCTAGGACCCAGGTCTTGAGCGCTTGCTGCCCCGAGTCGGACTGACTTGTGTGTGGATGGAACGGGGGTCTGGGATTAGTGTGCAGTGTAGACACACTCCTAAAGGGCCAGGGTCACTCTGTGACAAAGCCAATATCAGACAAAGATTGAAAAGCATATTTCAGATACTATGTGTAACCCCCACACCTCCTGGGTGTGGTGTCTGTCCCATCTCGTGGCACCGAGACCGCTTAGCAAGAGAGATTACTGAGTCTGCTCTGCAGCCTTAGCTACTGGCCAGTTGGCTTTTAGCTCATGCACTAAACTCCAGAAGCCCCAGGTTAAATCCCATCCCCCCTGACGCTGACCGGGGTCTGTCAGTGTCACATATATGTGAAGTTCTACCTTATCTCTCTCCCTACATCGGCCAGCAGGTTCGTCTCCCAGGGCTGGATTCCGATACCAAAAATTCCCATGGAAAGAGAACAGCATTGGCAAAGATGTGGAGTTTTGACACTTAGCGCCGGACGTGCTCAACTGGAAATATGTTTGAGTTTGATTAAATGGCAGAATATAAACTCAGTGGAAGCAGCAAGAGCCAAGGTTTGTGCCACACCCGTAGAAGGGAAACTCCACCTGCTCCTATGCACGGTCTGCAGGGCCTCACCAAACTAACAGGGAATTGGTCATTATGTTCCTTCCTCTCCGGCACCATTATTCCCTGCTGCACTGGAGACATAGCAGAGTTTGGAGGTGAGAAGCCCTATTTTCAAACCTACAATACACACACAAAGAGATCGGTGCCCCTGAGCAATGATTTTACTTTGAGGCTATGTCTACATTGCACAGTTAACTTGGGTGATGGCCATGTAGGTCTGAGCACCTGGGTTAGCCTAGCCCAGGTGTGAGTAGCCCACCCCCATTGCTGCACTGAGTGTGTCTGGTGGCACAGCCCACGGCCCTTTGGGCTGACATGCTCTAGGATTCTTTCCCAGCCAGTTGTGGGAGAACTTGACTGTCCTTTGGAAGGAACTGTGGGAAGGCACTGGAGGACTATTGGCCCTCAGATGATGCAGCCTGCATCCTCACTGCAAAATGGTTGGCTTCCAGCCTGAGTTAAATTGGACATCTAGTTCTAACCTTTACCCTTGCTAGCCTGAGCTTAAAGCACCTCCAAATGCAGGGCACAGGTTTTTTCTGAGTGGATGGTAGAGGAGTTAAGGATAAATCCTGGGTCAGTGCCTGGGTTAACTGTGCAGTGGAGACATGTCCGTAGGGTGAGATTGTCAATGCTCTGATTCAGCTGCATAGAGTAGTAAGGCAGAGTAATTCCCCTATCTAGCCCTCCTCGGATTGTGACTCCAGCCCAAGAGAGGACAGCTGGGGGTTTCTCACACGGGCTGCTCAAAACAACGAGAATTATTTTCAACAAAAATCAAAACAAAAAAGATTCATTTCATTAAAAATCAGTGGTGGGATCGTCCAATCCCCCAATGAAGTGATTCAAAACTAAAAAAAAATAATTCCGATTGAAGCATTTCCGTCTCCCTTCAAACTGAAATGATCATTGAGAGTTTATGGTTATTTCTCTCCCCCCCCCCCTTTCAAAATACAGAGAGAAAGGGTGGGGGGGAAGGGACAGAAAATGGGGGTGGCCGATGCCAAAATGAAAAATTTCATCCATTAAAAACATTGAAATAGTAGAAGGTTGAGTAAAAAAGTATGTATCACTTGAAAATCCATTTTTTAAAATGATGTGTTTTTTAACCAGGCTGGCTGCTTCTCTGATACTCCCCCTGTAGTGAGCAAGAGGCTGAGGAGGGGTGGAAAGGGGCAGGGACTGTGGGGACCCCTGGGTCCACCCACTCTGACCGGAGCCCCTGGCCAAACACATACGCCACTAGGGGATGCAAAAGGGGATGCAGCAAAAGCCCCCCGCCCCGAGCAAAGAAGGTTGTGGGGTTTAGGTGAATCCAGGGACATAAATGGGGTTGAGGATGGAGACAGAATGTGGGTGCAGAGACAGAACTTGTGGCAGCAATGAGACAAGATGTGTTGGTATTAGGGCCAGCTAGGAGAATAGAGGGGGGAAGGGGCACAGGTAAGGATGGAACTAGGGATGCAGCTGACTCTGGGGAGGGTTGGGAGAGAAACTGCAGGAAGGGACTGGGAGGAGCAATACTCTGTGACAGATCTTTGTGTTGGGGTGGGGGTGCACAGCTAAACCCCAGCCCTGTGGAATGAGCAGCAGATTACATCCAACATGAACCCACAGATCTCGGAGAAGCAGCCAGAGGCCAGGGTTCTCTATGCAGAGATCCAGACTGGGATTTTCAAAGGAGCCTAAGGGAGCTGGGTACCCAAACCGCGTTGACCATAGGCACCTAATTCCCTTAGGCAGCTTTGAAAACCCAAACCCCAATCTCACCATAACAGCTCCTGGCAGCACTGTCCAACCTGGCTCCCTTGGGGATTCCCTGCCAGGGACCGCCCACCAGCAGCTGCCTGTGGCCCCTGTAGGAAGGGGTTCCACAGCATGGATCCAATTCTTTACTCTGCTCCATTTCGGTTCTCATATTGCTCCCTTCACCCTGGTATGTGAGCACCACTGAGCCTGGAGCTGTCTCCCCTTTCACATGGACCCCCTGCTGGCTGCTGTGGGTGTGGGACAGTATCCATAACACAGCCAACCCTGCATCCTTATAACATGGGCCCCAGATGCTTTACAGCTTTCCAGGATGGGCAGGGGTAGGAGACTACTATACAGGTGAGTGAACCCACCCCCAACAGCCAGAAATCTTCAGCAGAGCATACCCTAGTGGTAAGATCAACCTCAGAGTATTGTAGTGTGCTATATCCTACTGATTATTGCTCCCCTACATAACCGTGCTTTCAATGACAGTCTAATGGATTATATTAGTATGTGGGCCAGATCCCCACCTTTCCGTACGTCGGCACAGCTTCATTAAAGTCAGTGGGCCAAAGCCCCAGCTGGTCCAAATCACCATAGACACCAATTTATCTGCACCAATTTAAACCAGCTAAACATCCAGTTTAAGGTGTTTGTGTGTTTTTCTTACAGCGTTGGGTACAGGCTAAAAAAATATTTACAACCTGAACAGCATTTTTATAACTATTAAGAGACCATTGTCCTTAAAAGTAATGTGTTATTTTTCCTATTGTGATTCATCCTCAGGCTCTCAACTGTTCTTCTTGCCAAGCGGATCAAACTAAAAGTTAGAGAACGAAATGTTGTGCTTTGTAGCAAAATGGCATTTCTTGGAGTGTCCAGGAGAGAGCATGCACAGCTCAGAGACTGGAGTGACTGCAAACGCTGCGGGAAGGAAGATACCCTACCACAGCGAAGAAGAAAGCTTGTCATGGAAATGATTCATTTCCTTGGGTTGCTCCTCAGCTAAGTCAGCTGTGATGGAAGGGACTGGCGGTTGCTATTATTCCAGTGAGTCAGGCTCGTTCAGTTCAGGAAAGGCAAGCTCATTTGAAAAGCCTAACTCTATGAATTTATTTTCCAACCAAAGCCAACTAAACCCTGTGCTCCAATCTTTAGCGTAGCACAAAAAGGAAGAAGGCAGCTAATCTAATCACAGAATGTGCCCCACCCCGACAAAAAGAAAATGAAATTAGGGAAAGTGCTCTGCATAACACGGTGGTGATTTATAGCACACTGTACTCTCTGTGTTAGTGGGGTGTGGGATGCCTCTCCTACCCCAGGAGAATATTTTAAGAGTTAATGGAAAAAGAAAGGAGTCCTGCACAGAGAGAAGATGACCTCTGCAAACTCAAGAGCAGGGCATGGGCTATAGGAAGCATGGCTCATTCTTGCCAGTGGTGCTTACAGAACAGCACTTCCTGCCATGTAAAGAAATTCCTCCTCTGTGCCTCATGGCCAAGGTGATAAATGACAGCGCACATGTTTATTCTGCCTCACTTTCTGACCTGGACACTGGCTTTTTGTTCACAAATAACACTCTCTTGTTAAGGGTAGCCCTTGAACGTAGGCCTTCCCTATAGCAGGAGTTAAAGGTGTGACATTATCTAACTGGATAAACTCTGGTCAAAGCGATTGGACTTTAGCAGGCACTGTACTGGGGGCAGCTATTCGCACATGCTAAAGTACAATCGCTGTGTCTTAACTAGAGATTTAGAAGGAGTTAATGAGCTCAAGACAGATAATACCATCTAACAAACCACATTTAAATCCTAGTCTAGACAAAATCTGGGGCTTGACTCCCCAGGAAAAAAGGCATATTCTTAACTCGAGTTAGCTAACCCAGGATAAAATCCTCTTGAAGACAAGGCCAGAGTAGTTTTCATTCAAGTTAGCAGGCTGAGGTAGGTAGCTTTAACTCTACCTGCCAGCTCATATGCAAACTACACACTACTAAGGTTTTACTTCCAGTTAGCTAATTGGAGTTAAGGACAGACCTTGTTTCCTAATGAAGAAACACCCTAAAGGTATGTCTATGCTTCAGCTGAGAGTGACCCTCCTCGCCAGGGTAGACACACTCACCCTAGCACGCTAGAAATAGCAATGTGGATATTGTGGCTTGGGTGGCAGCTCAGGCGCCTAGGCACAGCTGTCAACTTTCACGCGGTAAATAAGCCCCCTGACTTTCACAATAAGCCAAAAATCAAGCTAATCCCATTTCAAAACAAGGCCAATCCCTAAGAACTCCAACACTCTATGTGACTAGGTCCCCCCTGGTGTGCAGTCTGGGGCTGTGGTGGGCCCACTGTGCATCCCTGAATCTTTCCCTCCATTGCCCCTGCTTGCCCTTTGCCCCTGTTTGCCAGGAGATGATAAAAAAAAAAAAAAAGCAGCAGCAGCAGCAACAAGCTACAAGCCAAAAACTAGCCAACAAGCAACTCACAAGCCAATTAAGCCAAAACCAAGCCCAATTTCTGTGTTTTTTCTGTGGATTTGGCATGTCTCCTCCCAGGTTCCTACCATGAACACTCTCCCCATTGTGCTATTGTGAGGTGCTGTGCCAATAGGAGAGGACCGGATGGTATTCACCCAAGAGTTCATAAGGAACTCAGAGCTGAAATTGCAGCACTGTGTATGGTGTGTAAGCTATTGCTGAAACAAGCTTCTGTACCAGATGAGTGGATGGAAGCTAACGTTACACCAATTTTTATAAAGGGCTCAGAGGAGATCCTGGCAATTACAAGCCATTAAGCCTAACTTCAGTACCTGGAAAACTGGTAGAAACTAGAGTAAAGAACAGAATTATCAGGCATGTAGATAAACATGATTTGTTGGGGGAAAGAGTCAACATGGCATTTGTAAAAGGAAGTTGTGCCTCACAAATCTATCAGAATTTTCTGAGCATGTCAACAGACAGGAACAAGAGTGATCCAGTCAATATAGTGTACTTGGATTTTCAGAAAAAAACATTGACAAGGTCCCTCACTAAAGGCTCTTCAGGAAATTAAGTAGTCATGGGTAGGGCTCTGGATCTGTCACAGAGGTCGCAGAAGTCAAGGATTCTGTGATTGTCTGCGACCTCTGTGACTTCAGCAGGGGCCAGTGTGGCTGGCCCCAGGGCTGCCCAAGCAGCTGGTTCCGGGGCCAGCTGCTCAAGTGGCCCCCAGGACAGCCACAATGGGTACTGCTGGAGTGGCCCCAGGAAGAACCACAGCAGCCACTGCTCCGGTAGCCTCCGGCAGCAGTCCTGGGGTGGCCGGAGCAGTGGCAGTCTGCGGTCCCTGGGCAGCCGGCTGGAGCAGTCGCAGTCCACGGCCCCAGGCAGCCGTCCCTGGGCAGCCAGCTGGAGCAGTCGCAGTCCACGGCCCCAGGCAGCCGTCCCTGGGCAGCCAGCTGGAGCAGTCGCAGTCCATGGCCAGCCAGCTGGAGCAGTCGCAGTCTGCTGGACCCAGCAGTGGTTCCCGGGCAGCCACCCGGAGAAGCTATAGTCCACTGGCCCTGGTAGTTGTACCTGGGCAGCCAGCCAGAGCAGCCGTGTTCCACGGCCCCTAGCAGCTGGTGCCACTGGTCCCAGGCACCCCCCCCCACCACCAGCAGCTGTCCCTGGTCTCCCTTCCCAGCACCCTCCCCCAAGATTTAATCACAGGTATTTTTAATATAAGTCATGCACAGGTCACGTGTTTATTGCCCATGACCTGCCCATGAGTTTTACTAAAAATATCCATGACTAAATCTTAGCCTTAATCATGGGCAAGAAGAAGGTTCCTCTCATGGATCAGTAACTTTTTAAAGGGTAGGACGAAATGGTCTATTTTCAGACTGGAGATAGCACTGTCCCCAAGGATCTGTACTGGGACTGGTGCTGTTCAACACATTCATGATCTGGAAAAGGGAGCAAACAGTAAAGTGGCAAAGTTTGCAGACAATACAAAATTATTCCAGATAGGTAAGTGCAAAGCTGACTGCGAAGGGTTACAAAAGCATCTCACCAAACCCTGAGGCTGGACAAGTAAATGGCAGATGAAATTCAACAGTGATATGTGCAAAATAATGCACATTGGAAAAAAACCATGGGTTCTAAATGAGCTGTTCCCACTCAAGAGGGAGATCTTGGGGTCACTGTGGGTAGTTCTCTGAAAACGTAGCTCAATGCGCAGCAGCAGTCAAAAAGGCTAATGGAATGTTAGAAATGGTTAGGAAAGGGGCACAAAATAAGACAGAAAATATCAAAATGCCGCTATATAAATCCATGGTGCACCCACACCTTGAATACTGGATCCAGTTTTGGTCTCTCCATCTCAAAAAGGATATCGGGGAACTGGAAAAGGTTCAGAGAAGGGCAACAAAGATGAACCAGGAAATGGAACAGCTTCCATACAAGAAGAGACTAAAAAGATTACGACTGCTGAGCTTAGAAAAGAGATAGGGTGGTGGTGGGGGAGGTCTATACAATCATGAATGGTACGGAAAAAATGGAGAAGTGTTGTTGACCCTTTCCCACCATACAAAAGCCTGCAGTCACCCAATGAAATTAATACACAGCAGGATTAATACAAACAAGAGGAATTACTTTGCCATACGATGCAAAATTTGCCTGTAGAACTCATTGCCATGGGATGTTTGGAAAGCCAAAAGTATAAACATTTTTCAAAGTCTGGCCCATCATGCCTGGTGGTGAGGTTTTATATTATTCCTGTCAGTGCTCAGTTTCTGTCCAAGTGTTCAGTGCATGATAGTAAAAGGGGGCTTGAGAACATACTGTAAGCTAACCTCCCTCCCACCATTTTCCATCCTTCTAATTTCCACAAGTCAGTTAATCTGGCCCTACCTTGATTTTTAACCCCGTCATGTGAAGTCACAAAAGCTTCCTTCAGAATTGTCCTATTTAGCAACATCCAAATGCTCTGCAGTACACCCAATAAGAGAGATGTTACTTAATCAGCTCCATGTCACTTAATCATTTCTCTTGCTTCAAAGTACCAATTTTGTGTGCAGACATAATAGAGGTTTGCATGATTGCTGGCTTGATGGGAAATCACGGTCTGTCTAAAAGATGTAAGCATTGCTTGACATGTCTAATAAAAGAAGCAGATTTGGGCTAAATTTTTCCTTTAAAAGCATCTCAAACAAAACACTGCTGTATCAGCCCACAAAACTCAGTGGTGAAGCATGAAACAATAATTATATGTTTCCACAAGCAGCAGCAACGTTCTTCCTTCCATTGGACTCCACAGAGGATTCTCTAAAAATCCAGGGATTCACACAGGGAGAAAGGATGAGATGGGAATAGGACCAAGGGAATGCGCATCAGCCCTGGCACCAGTGAGAGAAGGATCTAGAGGAAATGTACTGGAGCCACAAGCCATACAATAGCTCTATGGAAATACTGCCTGAAAAGTGAATAGAAATGTTTCAGTGAAACTAAGAAATAAATGAAACCATGGGGGGAAGTCATCTGTGCATGAATAGGTCTCCTGTTTTTGCAACCCTAACACAGCGCTGCTAACTCTTGCAATTTAATGGTAAGTCTCACAAGATTTGGCCTTTTTCTTAAAGCCCCAGATCCTGGAGTCACGTGAATGTGAGAGACTCTTGGTTTTGTTTTGTTTTTAACTACATTTCTAGCTTTCATGGTTGCAGAGAAAAACTAGAACACATGAGCCCTAAAGGCTCAAAACCCAGAGGGCAAATAAAAAGAACCCAACCTATATCCATTTTTTAAAACAAAAATAAAAAACCCTAATTTTTAAACTAATCCCATTATATTTCATGGCCTGACTCATGGTTTTTGAATGTTTGGGTTTGGCAATACTGCCTCTACCCACAAAATCTCTCTCCTCTTTGCACAGGCAGTCATCCCATCATTTGGGTTAGACTCACCTCGAGATTCTAGTGTAGCTGACATGTGTTGGCATAATCACCCCAATGGTGTACATTGTATTCCTTCTGCTAACCCATAATGCACTTGGGCACTGCTCAGGTGGCCTGTCTGGACATTCTTTGCAAAAAGCCTTTTACAAAACTGCCGCACACCCCACTGACCCTAGAGCTGTACACCTCCACTCACCCCACAACTGCAGCTGTGGCTACACATTTTGATATCTGTATGAAATAATAAGAGAGGAAGGGTTTGCTTAACAGGGCACAAGAAGATACAACTGACAAGAAGGATGGTGGTCTGGTGAATAAAGCACTGACTTTGGACTCATAAGATCTTGGTTTACTTCCTGCCTTAGCCACAGACTTCCTAGGGTGACCATAGGCAAGTCACACCCACTCTTTGTGCCTCACTTCCCCCATGTATAATATGTGGCTACTAGGCCTTTCTTGCTCTTATCTTTTGTCTATCATCTATTTAGAGGTAAGCGCTTTAAGGCAGGGCCTGTCTCTGACTAGGTGATGTACCAGTCTTGCCAAACTCAAGTGTTCAAAAATCATAAGTAGGCCTCAAAAATATCATCATATTGGCTTAAAAATTCATCATTCTTTTCTTTGCCTTTTTGTTTCTGAGCTTTTAGGTTACACTGGGCTCATGTTTTCAAGCTTTTTCTCTGAAACCACAAGGACTAGAAGCTTACTTAAAAAATAAAACAAAAAATAAATTTAAAAAACCTGAGAGCCTCCCATAATCACATGACTCCAGGAGCTGGGGCTTCAAGAACAGCAGCAATATTGTGTGAGTTGGTAACACTGATACAGAAGCTAGCTCAATGTGTTCCCAATCTCAGCTGGTGCTTTTAGGTGCTACTATAATACAAATATTGATAATAATCCAGGAAATAGATTGAAAATCAGGAAAATCTTCTTAACAGTAGACTCCACGTGACTGTGGAATGATGTCCCAAGGGAAGTCATGAAAGCCCCATTGCTTTAAGGCCTTTGAAACGAGTATGAACAAAATGCTAGCAAATATACTGTGGGGACAATCCTGCACTTGTTCCCAAGGGAAAAAACTAGATAATATAGTGGTTCACACTTCCATCTCTAACTTATTTGAACCCAGTGTAAGGTAAGAACCTTCAAAGATAAGCCCATGTAGGGCTAAACACATCCCTGGTGTAAATGAAATCAATAGAGCTTTACCAGGGAAGAATTTGACCATACTGAATGGCTTTCAGCATTTAACTTTTTTTTTTTTTAAGTATATCAGCTCGGAAAAATAAGAGCAAATTATGTTTTTTCTACCGTGTAAAGCCAAACTTGTCCAAGAACAATAAGGTCAGATTAGAGAGTAAAGCACTGATAGTCCCTAGTATGGGGCTATTGTGATGGAAATAGTGGTTTCTAACAGAAAATATGACACCCTTTTCAGATGTATCCCACTTTCCCGTTCCTTTAGCCATACTAAATCAATTTGCACACATATTAGGGTTATACGAGCTATTTTTTCCTCAGGTGGTAGGGATATATTTATTGTTATTTTACTAATCTTTATTAATATCAAATCAAGTAATGTTGCCTAATGCTACAGCCAAACCAAAAAAACCCTAAACCGTCATGCAAAAAAAATCCATTTGTTCTCAAAAAAATGCCGTATTGCGTGACTTTTAGAGATACATTTTCTCATAAATGTCAACCAACAAAGATTTTTGCCAAATATGTTTTTATTAATAAAACTATTGCAGGAGAGGCAGCCAGCAAAGAAACATTTGTGAAATATTGTTGTTGGGGTTTTTCCCAAATGCAATAATCCTGGCTCTGTAGGGAAACAGAAAACATCAAAATGATGTTCTTGAGAATACAAAGTTACCAGTTGCAATAAACAATAAGTCTGAATTGCAGCTGGGGAAACACAGCTGATAAAATATCCTTTAAATATAGGCAAGCTTCAAATGTATCACTGGACCTGTCACTTAATAGGCAGTCCAAATATCTTCAGAATAATGACCAAGTTTTGAGACTGCAGTGTGCACCTGCAAAACTGGCAGCTGCATTTTTGCATTTACAGTTCAACTGCAGGTGCAAATCTGAGTGATTGTTTACATGTTAAATTGGATTAAAGATTCAAAGG
Source organism: Mauremys reevesii (assembly GCF_016161935.1). Lineage (NCBI taxonomy): Eukaryota > Metazoa > Chordata > Testudines > Geoemydidae > Mauremys > Mauremys reevesii. The sequence goes on from NC_052627.1 coordinate 8,059,388, forward strand.
GTTTTTCGAAATCCCAGCCCCATTGAAGTCAATGACTAAATGCCCATTGATCTCACAGGGGTCAGGATTTCACTCATAGATTAAAGCCAGAAAGGACCATTTTGATAATCATAGAATCATAGATTATTAGGGTTGGAAGGGACCTCGGGAGATCATCTAGTCCAACCCGCTGCTCAAAGCAGGACCAATCCCCAACTAAATCCCCAAATGGCCCCCTCAAGGATTGAACTCACAACCGTGGGTTTTGATATGGGCTATAGCATTTCACCCAATGGGGCCTCCCTCTAGCCCAAAAACTTCTTGCTGAACCCTGCCTAACTTTTAGGAAGACATCCACTTTTGAGATAGAGATTCCGAGCGATGGGAATTTACCACATCCGTTGGTAGTCTGTTCCAATGGCTTTGAATCGTCCAGTCTCCTCCTGAAACAGTAACTACGGAACAGATTTTGCCACCCTAATTTATGCTGAACAGTCCCAGAGACCTTGCTCCAGCAAGGCATTTACACGTATGTGCACTTTTAAACACGAGTAGTCCTATTGCCTTAAAATTACAGAGGTGCTTAAGCGCATTTCTGGATTGAGGCCTTGCTCCATGACAAGTCACACTACTCACAGAGTAAACTATTACTCAGTATGAATAAGGACACTGGAATCTGCTTAACCCAGAAAAATCAGACCCTTTTCCATTCCTGCTGCCTCACATTGAAATATGACTATCCAGCTAGTTCCAGATTGATGAACAATGGATCACCATTTCTTATCCGTTCAGGAATTTATCATCATATGCTGTAGCAGCAGCATTCAGTGTTATGAGGTTATTGGCTTCTTTATTAAGGACGCATAGCTTTGTCTTTATCAATTTGTGGTTCGTCTCATTTACTGCCACATGTTATTTCTGGTCCAGCACTACATCTAATTAATCACTCCATTTCATTGTAAGTTAATGTCCCACCCCCTCCCCCCCTTTTCCCCTCTGCTTCTTACTGAGCAGCTAGTTTCTGAGCAAAGGAAAGCAACATTCAGTGCAAAAGCTCCATGAACTATGTAAGTGCTATGGAGGCTTAAATAGGATGATGCTCCAACCACCACTTCAGTGCAATCGAAATCCTCAGTATGGCACCTCTCAATCTTGCCTCACATTGCCCCGAGGGCACTCTGTTAAAATTGCAGCGTCGCCAGCATCCAGCCTGTGTTTTCGTTGTCTCCAGCATTATCCACTTGCAAAGGGAATCCTGACCCAATAGGCCATATTGAAATGTGAAAGAAGGCCCAGCCTTCACACAGATGTAATTAAACATTGGCTGAGTCCTTTGCTAGGTCATGGAACATAACCAGCAATCAGCTACCATTTCGGACAACTGTTCCTGGCAGGAGTTATGCTGGGTATCCACACTCTGAATCCAAGCTGCTAAGCAGCTGGGTGCTTATGGCACTAAGCAGGCTGAGAAGCAGCCAGTTTGGTATGTTTCCTATGCTGGAGGATTATTGCTTTCAGAAGTTAGCGGTGGGCATGGCTTTCTTTCATGTTTACAAGGAAGCCATGGCCAAATATATCTCCTGCCCACCAGTGGCATATTAGGCATCTGGAGGAGCTTGGCCCCACTGCTCATGTAAGGCTGTGCAGCTTTAGTGTGTCAACTCTTCACAGTCCATCGGCTTCAGATACGGGTTCCTACAGGAGGTTTTTCCTCTCTGCCTTCCCGCTAATTTTTTCTATCCATGTGCGGAAAGAATTTTGTTATCCGCACCAATATCGAGGTAATGTGCGGGTGTGCGCCACCAGTAGAAACCAAAAATCTAGCTATAATGTATATGTTTAAAAAGTTACCTTAGGTATGGAAGAAAAAGAAAGAATGTTAAAATAAGGGATCATTAACAAGTGCTGACGCTCACATCACAGCACAGTCCAGGTGGGGAAAGTGACCTGGATGCAGGGAGTCCTGGTGTTGTGTGGACTGTGTAAGGGAGATTGTGTGTTGTGTTGTGTGCAGTGTGTGTGTGTGTGCGCGCCTGAGTGAGTACCTGAGTGCGCTCTCTCTAAGAAAGCACTCAGGGATCAGGAGTCTGAGGGCTTGCTCAGACACAAGCAGCAGCCTGCAGCCCTGGCCCCAGAGAGGCAGCAGTACACACAGATCCCTCTCTGTCCCATCACCCCAGCTCAGTGGAGACTGGGTACATGGGCAGGGGAAGGGGGACACCCCAACATCAGCCTTCCCCTCTCTCTTCCCCCTCCTCCCTGCACAGCAGACAGGAGGACCTCCCAGTCCAGAGCAGCGTGGCCAGGGGCGGCTCCAGGGGAGGAACAGAGAAAGGGGGGGAACAGGAGCAGCGGCAGCTGCACACAGCAGTGGAGCAGAGTGGAGGAGGGAAACCCCATCTCCAGAGAAATCACCCAACTTGGCTGGTCATCCAACTGCCCCCCTAGAGCTTGGCTCCCTCTGCCCTCTCCAGATGCTGCCACTCGCCTGCCTGGCTCTCGGCAGGTCAGGTGGGACTCAAGCAAACCCTGCACACGGCGCCCCCTTTGGCAGGCTGCCCTTAGCCACTGGCCCAGCACAGCTGTAATAATCAAGTGTGTGGCCCTTGATGGACCATTGCGCAGTCACGCACCTTAGAGGGAACACTGTCCAAGACCCCGTTTCCTACACTGGGAACCACTGATTGCGATACTCGGTTGTTTTTCAACTTCAGCTTGGCAAGTAACACACAGTTTGTATTGACAGGTTTTCTCTCCCACCCTTTTTATCTTAGGTACCTATATTCCCTGCTCCCCATAGACCCTGAGCGCGCTCACAATAATTAATGCATTTATCGTCACAACGCTCCTGTGCGGTAGGGCAGTGCAATTATCCCCATTTTACAGCTAGGAAGCTGAGGCACAGAGAGGCTAGGTGATTTGCTCAAGGTCACACAAGCTGCTGTGACAGAGCAGGGCATTGAACCTAGGGGTCCTGAGTCCCAGGCTAGCTTCCTCCTCTGTCTGTGGCAATTATTTAGGTTGTAACGTCTCGGAGCAAAGACTCTCTCTTACTATGTATGTGTACAGCACCTGGTGCAATGAGGCCCCAATCTCAGCTGGGCCCTGCCAGAGCTACTGTAATAAAGATAATAAGAACTACAACCAATAAGGCTCTCCAGCTATACAGGGGGGGTGTTTTCTTTTGTTCTGAAGGAGGAGAGGTAGGACTCTGACTGCTTCTTGCTAGGGCACACTGACATTTTCTCTTTCTGTGGCTTTCTCAAGACTCCTCTTCCCAATACAAGGCGGCCAGGGTAGAGGCTGCTCTCATTGTCACTTCTGTATGAAGAGAACTAGCAGGACTTTGTTTCAAATGTAGCTTCCCACATATTGTCCTCAAACAGCCACCAGCAGAACTTAAATTAATGCCTGTGACATCCAGCCCCAGGGAGACCAAAGGACAATGGACATGCTGAGCAGGGACACATGGCTGAGAAACGGGGCTGATCTCAGAGCTGGGATTGTTAATAATTCATAATACAGTATTGTCTAGAGACCAGCCAAGAACATGGCTCAGTGTGCTGGTCACTACAGTAGTATACAACGGTTCCTGCACGGGAGAGCTTCCAGAAAAAATAGACACAATAGATGGAAGGGTCTCTGCTATTTATTTACTTCCATGGCCCTCGTTGCTGCAGTATCTAAGCACCTCTTAGATGTTCATGGGCTTTATCTTCACATGACACCCCAGGGAAATACTACCCCATTTTACACATGGGAAACTGAGGCACGGGGCAGAGACATCTCCAAGTTAGTCCATGGCTGGTCTCTTGAATTGCAAGCAAGTGTCCTACCCAATAGCCCATCCTTCCTACCTGCTGTGGGTCTCCTCCATCACAGACTCCAGCTCCAGGGACCACAGGTAAGTGGTCAATGGACAGCATGTTATACAGTGGGCAACTCAAAGTATTTAATGGCTTGAATTCCCAGTTACATGAAGGCCCTAGAGTGGGTGTAAATATAAAGGGGCCTTAGTGTGAGTAAGGATTAGGCTCTGTGGTTTCTGGACATGACCCATTATCTTCAGCACCGTAAGGTGCTGACCCCAGCATCAGACTGGCTTGGGTTTCTATGCGCCACTGCCTTCTACAGGACACTGGCACCTGGTTTCCTCTACCTGAAGCCATTCCTTAGGAGAACTGGTTAGAGAGTTCTCCCTCCTCTTCTTGGCTCTGACCCCATGGGAGCCCTTGAAAAGGCTCTCATTGAGATGCACTGGGTTTGGATCAAGCCCTTTCTCACTGGCCTCGAGAGGTCCAGATCCCCCTCCTCCCTGGCTGAGAACTCACCAGACAGGAGAACCTGAAGGACGAGCAACTGAAAAAGCTGGTGCCTGGCTGAAGGGTTTATGGTACTTGCTCAGCCTTTCTTTCTCAACAGCAGCACCTAACAGGGAAGAAGAGGTGACTTCTAAACACCTCCTCGTCCCTAAAGGAAGATCAGTGCTTCCACCCCATCAACTCCCCAGTGTGAGAGAAGCCTTCTATTGCCTCTCCTGTCTGGAGAGAAAGAGAGAGAATGCATAGAGGTTGCATAGGACCTCATTGGCAATGGACATGCATTGGGTAATGCATTGCGTGGAGCCTCACGAGAAATGCTTTAGAATCCTCTAAAAGCAGGGACATGTGGGAAAAGACCCCTTGTTTGCATTTGCATTTATGAGTATTGGTTCTCCACCATGGCCAAGTCTAACTGATGAACTCACTAGGAAATGGGATGGGAAGCAACCTTGTCCCTGTGCAGTTTATTTTTGTGCAGGCATGTGTGGGTGCACACGTGTACACATGCACACACACACACACATGCATGCACACGCACTTTTGCTTGGCTGGCTCTTGATCTACGGCTTGGGGACATTAACTCCTGAATGTTTCTTCTCCCAGCCCCTTCTCTCTTCTCGCTGCACCGCATCACCTCAGAATGTTGAGATCCACAATGACACACAGCAAATGCTGAGTGGCGAGTTCCTCCACACGCCTTTCAATCTGCTGTGGCCACCCAACCCCATTAGTAAATTTGCACCGCAGAAACCTAATGGAACCTAGTACCCAACTTTGCTGATGATGCACAAGAACAGAATCCAGCCCTCTCTTGCTTTTCATTGTGTTGGCTCTGCAGAACACAAGTATTTTTGTACTCATGGCACCAGATAAGGCTCTTAACACTCACCAGGAGTAGATGTGTTGCATAAGACGGCGCAGAGACACTTTGCATATTAAAGCTGCACTTTAAGAGGCTGCTGAAATATTTATCATACTATATGCTGATTGTGCTGTCTACGGGCAGCTCTGCACAGGGAGGCAGTGGTAGTTGTCAACATATATTGAAGGAAGAAGTTAGCCGTGACTTTTCATGCACTGGGGGGAAAAAAAACTGAATCTAATTATTATACAACAGCTTTTCAGTTTCCCATCACCATCTCTATGAGAGGTCCCTGGCTATTTGTGTTGCACCTTTGTTCCTCATTAGAGGAGGCTAGCATGTTTCATCCTGGCACTGTTATTACAGATAAGCTGGCAGGATTTTTAGCGATGGGCTGGCAGTGTCTAGAGGAGTCAGGTCTCTGCCTCGCAACATTTAAGCGAACAGCAGCATTAGGAATCATGGACCTGATCCAGCTCCCCTTGAAGTCAACCGAAAAGCTTCAGTGAGAGCTGGAGGAGGCACAATATTCACTTCATCACAGAGGCCTAGCTTGTTTAGCAAGCCCCACAGTCACAATCACACTGCTACTTTCAGTTAAAAGCTAGCTCCTACCTTTTTGTAACTACGCAATGGCATATTCCATTGCTTACAAAGGCAAAAAACACCAGCCCCCCGGAGTCTAGGATGTTCAGGAGTCAGACACAGCATTGACAAGCTGCCAATGTGCCAACAAGAGGCTCCTACCTACAGCTGGTTGGGAATTTTCCAAAGAATGGTGGTTTTTGTGTCAGAAAAAATGTTGATTTGTCGAAACCGAAACTGTTTGCGGGAAAGGAAAACAACGGTGAGAAGTAACTTGCCTAAAGTCACAGCGAGGAATAGAACTCTGGCCATTCTTTTGACTCCTAGTCCAGTGCCCAAGGCCATTGGGAGTTAGGCACCTAAATCACTTTGAGGAATTGAACCCTACCCACTAGCACACTGGGATGTTTTGGGGGATCATCCAGAGCAGCAAGGGGTTCGGTCACTGCCTGCCCTGTAACCTTGGGGTGCCTTAATGCCTGCTATGGCTCAGCTCCCTGTCACCAGTCCACAAGCACAAGGTCTCACACTGGCTTCCACCAACCTAGTTACTCCTTGCAGGGTGACACCAAGAGCCCGTCCAGTCCTGAGTCTCCCCAAATCAGTCCTCCCAGAGTTCTTAATTCCCAGGCACTCAGACTGTTCCCCTCTGCTTCGTCAGCCTGGAAGGCGTGAAGCCAGCCCCTCAGATATCAGCTCCCTTTGGCACACACACTCCACACAATTTGCACAACAGAGACCTGCTTGGGTGAAAAAAAAAGTTTATTTAATAGAAAAAACAGTGATTCAAAAGTGAACTGGTGTGGGAGCCCAAACAGACATGTTACCCAGGAAATAAACAGGAAGGTACTACCTCAGCCTTTACCCTCCCTTTTCTCATACCAGTTATTATAGCCTTTGAGCAGTTTTCCACCATACCCCCTGGCTTGGAGGAGGGCCGTGTCCAGCATTTCACAGACAGCTGCCTGCTTAAAGGCTGCCCATCAGTTTCTGGGGGCCTTTCACTTCAAGTCCCTTCATTTCAGGAGTGGTTTTCAGTTTCCTGTCATTTTCTTGAGTCACTATCGATATTCAAAGAGGGGAAACCCCAGTAGTCTCAGTGTCTTTCCATTAACTTTAATGCACCATTGCTGGGTTATACAATGGATCATTACTTGAGTCTTGTTTTGTGTAAACGCCGGGCTTGGGAGGTGCCTCTCCCCAGGGCCGGCTCCAGACCCCAGCGCGCCAAGCGTGCGCTTGGGGCAGCATTTTGCCAGGAGGGCGGCAGGCGGCTCCGGCGGACCTTCCGCAGTCATGCCTGTGGGAGGTCCAGCGGAGCCGCAGGCCAGCGGACCCTCCGCAGGCACGTCTGCAAGAGGTCCCCCGGAGCCGCAGGACTGGCGAACGCCAGCGCACCCTCCGTGGCGTGCCGCCGTGCTTGGGGCGGCCAAATTCCTAGAGCCGCCCCTGCCTCTTCCTGTCTGATCGTTCACTGTCCAGGTGTGAGGTAGAACGGAAGTTTTGTGCAGCACAGTTCTCTACATACACAAAGATGTAAATTCATAATCACAGCCTATATACACAGCTCATTATGATTATTAGGTTTAGAACATTACAAGTTTTTAGAAAAGACCTTAATCGACACATTGTATATTAATCTTGTATATAATCAGTGGCTTTGACTGCTTATTCTTTGGGGTTCAAACCTGCTGTTTCCCCCTTGGGGTGGCCGGACCCTGATTGTCACAAGCACAGACAACTCTCAAGGGCAAGTTCTAGGTCCAACTCCTAATAGTATGGCTGCCAAAGGAATGCGAGGACCGGGAAATGGCTGTTCACCTTTACTTTGGATTTGTAAAAGATTATTTGTTGGTGTTTAATTTGCACAGTGTGCTGTCAGCCAGGTGAGCAACTTTGTACTCGCTCATTAGTTATTGTATTAGAACAGCCTTATTAGAATGCCTGCTTATTCCACTCAGTGGGGATTGTGCTCAAGTGAGGAATGGAGGAGCTGGATGAAGGTAGCAGAGGTGCCGAGCAAAATTAGAGCCTGTAACTTTCTGTATCTCACACACACACAGTTTGGTATAAACAACCACATAGTTTTCCCAATCTCATTCAGGGTAGAAGATGAATGGTGCACAAGGAATAAGGAGGAAGGGGTAACTCACAACAGCACTGTAACACGGTGGGACTCACCACCTGGCACCTCCTGCTGGTGACTCCGGGAATTAGCTCTGTCCAGTGGAACGCCCCCTCCTGGTGGTGTCCCGTCCGTCGTTCTGCCCTCTGTTGCTGTCTCTGGACCCGCGTTGCTGCCTGCTCGGCGGCGTCCTCTTCGAGGCCACTGCCCTCCAGCAGTGCCCCTTAGTCCGTCTGCACCCCCTTCCTGGGGTCGGTGATCAGCAGTCTCACACCCCAGCCACTATGTCCAACCACACCCTTTGAGTCCAATCCCTCTTGTCAGGGATCTGGCGTAGTATAATGGCCATTCCCTATGGCCATTGGCTGGGTGTACTGCAAGGAGGAAGTGGGGACCCAGGCCCGCCCTCTACTCTGGGTCCCGGCCCAGGGACCCTCTGGCGGCAGCCTCGCTGTCCTCCTTCTCTCCCCTCGTCCATCTGCTTTCCTGGGCCGCTTCCTCTACGGCCCCTTGCACCCGTGAGGCCTTCCCTTCAGGGCCTGCAGCCTGGCGGCTATGGGCTCAAGCTCTCTACCCTCCCCGAGCCCTGGCCAGAACTGCACTGTCCATGGTGCTAGTCTCCACCCTTGGAGACTGATCTTCCCCTCTCGAAGGCCTGGGACAGACTGACTGCTCCCTTCCTGAGCAGCCTTTATATATGTCTGAGCCTGGCCCTGATTGGCTGTCTCCAAACTGGGCCCTAATTGGCTCTCAATAAGCCCTTCTTTGATTGGCTCCCTGTCTGCGCAGGCGCCCTGGCCTGCTGCAGCCCACTCTCACAGGGAGTGGGGCAGTCCGCCCCACTACAAGCACCATTGTCCAACAGGTAGGACACTGGACTCGGAGCCCAGACACCTTGGTTCCATCCCTTATTCTACCTTTCACCTTGCTTGTACTTCTGTGTTCCTTCCTTTTATCTTTAGATTGTAAACTCTTCTGGAAGATACCTTCTCTGTTTCCTACCATATTCTTCCCTTTGGACAGTATCTAGACTAGCCTAGCACACGGGGGCTTTGATATTGGTTGAGAGGGCTCTAAAAGCTATTGTAATCTAAATAATAAGTGTTAGAACAACATTAAACATTGAAGATTAATCAAATTTTGAGCAGCTGTTTAATTCACTGAGCACCATCCAGCTTAAGCAATAATGCAGGGGCCTGCAGGAAAAGTGTATGTGGTTACACAATTAAAGATCATAGAATGCATGCACCCAGGAGGATAAGCTGCCATAACCGTAATTTCCTGGGTTTTGTGTGCACCACTTTGTGACCTCTTAATGTTTTATTAACCAGCACAATCCACAAACTGGCTGGGTCCAATAGCGTTTCCTGTGTACTAAGTGGAATGCATTGATGGGACAGTAACAGTAGAAGGAGAAACATGACGCCTTCCACCCTGTTGGGGTGGAAAAGGTTCATGTTGGGTATGTGCTTTAGGGTGATTTCTTTTTCTTTTGAAAGTTTCAACCAAAAAACAGTTCAGCCATTTCCAAGAATGAAGCTAAGGAACAATACAGCTGTTGTGCCCCTGTTAAAATATTAGTGTGACCTTTTCATTGAGAAGCTCTGGCATCCCCCTGCTTTAGAGAAGAGACTTCAAATTTGGCAATTTTGGCATAGAGGCAGCTTCTGTGGAAGGGGTGGGCCTTTTGCTGTTCCTGTGAAAATGCATCGAAATGTGGCCAACTTTAAGCCCTTGACAAAAAAATTGCAGTTCACACATGCTCATTAGAAACTTTCTAGTGCTTTGCAGCTAAGTTCTCCAAAGATTCCAGCACACTGGGCATGCTCCACCCTAGGCTGTCTAAGCTGTTCTCTGCAATTGCAGTTCTGGGCAGCTGAAGGCTGTGCGGGGAAGTGCCAGAATGAAGGTCTCCTGTGCAAAGCTCCCATGAACCTCAATGAGGCCAGGATTATAGGGATTATAACTGTGTGCAAACACTCTGGTTCTGCGATCTTTGAGGGCTATGCTCATGTGGGTTTAAATTATATGTGAATTTCTGCCTCCTCCCCACTCCCTTTCATGCTTGGAGAGTTGTCATTTCTTCTGCTTATCTTCCAGCTCATACTTCCCTGGTTCTAGCATCTGCCTCATGCCTTGTCTATCTTTTTAATGGATAGAGCACAGAACTAGGATTCAGGGACTTGGCTTCTATTCCCAGCTCTGCTACTAACTTGCTGGGTGACCTCGGGCAAGTCACGTCACATTTATGTCCCTCAGTTTTCCCAGCTGTAAAATGGGGATAATGACACTGACCTGGTTGGTAAATTGCTCTGAAATCTAGTGAGGAAAACTGCTACTTAAGAACTGGGTATATTATCAGATTCTTCCAGTTTTAGGATAGATCCCAGGTAATGTGAGAATGGGCCAAATTTTCAGAAAAGCTCAGCTCCCATTAAAGTACCACATTCCATTGGGTGGTGAGCCCTTTTGAAAATCTGGTCCTGCATGGTTTGTTCAGGGGCACTTTCTATTCCCTCCTACAGCTGCTTGCCTAGGTTGCTTTGTAAGAGCCCCTGTTAGAGAAAAACAAAGGTTTTCCTAGAGTTAGCAAGGAACCCCAGTACAATGGCTTAAGCATGGGACCATCCCATCTTCTCTAGTCAAAAAGAAAAAGATACCCCATCTTTGCCAGTGCAAGTAACATGCCAATTCATTGTCTATGACACTGAGAGCAAATAACTTTCACCAAACCATCAAACCTCAAATTGCATCATAGGTAAAGACCTTGCAATTGTCCAGTATTAGATAATTTGACATGATTTTGTGATTCTGTCTCCATTTCCACTATCCGTATCCTGCTTCTTCACCATATTTATATATATATATATATATATAAACAAACATTCCTTTAGATAGAGCTTCATAAATATTGAGGCTAGAAGGGACCATTGTGGTCATCTGATATGACCCCCTGTACAATACAGACCAGAGAAGTGCCCCAAAATCATTCCTAGAGCGGATCTTTTACAAAAAAAATCCAACCTTGATTTAAAAATGGTCAGTGATGGAGAATCCACCATGCCCCCTGTCAACTGATCCAATGGTTAATTACTCTCTCTGTTAAACATTTTCACCTTATTTACAACCTGAATTTGTCTAGCTTCAACTTCCAGCCATTGTATCGTGTTATCCCTTTCTCTGCTAGACTGAAGAGTCTGTTGTTAAATATTTGTTCCCCGTGAAGGTACTTAGTGACTGTAAGCAAGTCACCTCTTAACAGTCTCATCCTGCTTGTGTGTTATATCCCTTTTCCCTAGCTCATGTCTGTCTTGCCTATATAGCTCTGAAGGGCTGGACAGTTTACAACTATTTGTACAGTGCCTAGCACCGGGGGTCCCATTCGTCTTTGGTCCCTAGAAACTAACATAATACATATAATTATTAATCATCAGCATCATCCTGCTCTCATTAGCTGGCTTTGCATAACAAAAGTTAACTAAAGAATCCAAAAGGCTTATCCATTAGGTGATCTGAATAGACATATAACATTGTTCCACACTCCATAGCATCGTCAAAAGAGGAGAAAAGCTATAGAAACGGATTGGATTGCAGCAGCCCTCATCAAATGAAAAGAGAAATTGTTTTGGGAGGGGGCAGGCTGGGGGAAGAACGGAAATTGCAAAACATCTTTAATATTTATGAGCTTTGCAGCTATCTCTCTGGTACGAACGTAAATGCTGCGGATGCTGTCTCCTCATCCAGTCCTGACATTTACCGAACAGAGTTCTGTTATTTGACCTCCCTCTGTAAACATTGACATTGCATTCCCATGTATAATAGATTTCAGTCTGTTTTACCGCAGTCGAATGTTTCCACTGGGAACGTTATTACTTATTATGGCTGGAAATGCACCTACACCAGCTGTGAGGCTAAACATAAAAAACACACCAGCCTAAATCCCGGAGTCTCTTAACAGACCTCTGCTGCCTTATTGCCATGAAGCCAACATTTATCCTGAGATGCCAGGAAAGAAAGACAAAAATCTCACAACCTTTTATCTTCCTTAGAGAAAGGCAGAAGAATTCTGAGTCTTTTGCTTAAATTATTTACCTTCTTCTAAGATTACACAATTAGTTGTATCAGACTCAATAATTATGTCTAAACTCTGTGAAATACAAAAGGATGGGGAAACAGGCTTATGCATTCAACCCAGGTTTGTCGTTAAGACGCTGGACTCAGGAGAACTAAGTTTAATTCCTTACTCTGCCAGACTCTCTGAATGACCTTGGGCAAAGCCACATTTTCAAGAGTTCAGTGTTATGTTTAGAACAATTAGAGAGGGAAGTTTGATTAAAAACATAAAATACTCTCGATGGAAGGTTGCAACATAACAGAATCCAGAACCCTACACATACAGAAACTGAAAACACAGAGAGACAAAACAGGCTGCTCCCTAAAGCAGTGAGGCACAATTCATCCTACCTTGCTGTAGGCTGTTGTTTTTTTTTGCCGTCTGACTGCTCAAGATCCAGATCGCACACTATCTTACAGAGACCCCCAGCGTGCAAGCAGGACCAGAAAACCCCATATAACTTAAAAAGATAGCTTGTAATTTTAAACACAGTTTTCAATACACCACATTCAGCAGATTCCATTGTTCTCAGTGGGAGCTGCCACATGCCGAGCAGTATGGAAAAAGCTAAGCATTATTTCTCTGTGGCTCAGTTTCCCATATAAAAATGTGAATAAAATTATTTCATTTCTTCCTTCTCTGTCTGCTGAGATTGTAAACTGTTTGGGACAGGTCTAGTCTCAAGTGTGTCTACACTGCCCAGCAGAATAGTTCCTCAGTCTTGGTTTGTGTCTCTAGTTACAGACCTCCAAAATGGGAGCAGAAACTAGACTTCTGAACGCATTTCCCCAACTTTAACCTAAGGCTGGGAAAAAAAATAACAACCTTTTTCCACAGCACCAAATCTTTACCTTTTTTTTTTTTTTAACTGTTAACTCTAATTTTGTTGCATTGCGTTTCACTTCTGCACTTAGAAATTTGACCTAGTACTGGGAACAAATACAATTGAATTCTGCAGGAGAGGCTGTTTCTGATGGTAATTCTGGAGAAATAGAAATACCCTAGGAAAGCATCTTTAGTCCCATTTTGCACACCCAAGAGGTTTGGAGACAGTTCAGATCAACATTCAGGCTGATAATTTTAAAGCTGTATAAGAGATTTGGCTAGATTAATATTAATAGGAACTGGGCATCCAAACCCCTGTGGCAGTTTTGAAAAACTACAACTCAAAATATCAATTGTTCATCCAAATCACACCTCCAGACTTTTGGGGGTTTGCCCAACCCTGCCTCCTTAGCAGTCATCTTACCCACATATGATCACGCTCCATAACAGATATACTACAGAATTCTCTAGCAATGGAACACGACAAGACAAGACATGGCAGTAACTTTGTTGTAATGAGAACTGGCTGCATGGTGGGTGTCACCGTTTCTTCATGGGTCATAACGGAGAATATGAATTTCAGGACAAACTGCTGAGAAATAGGGCAGACACCCCAAAATTGGTGGTTATTCTCCCATAAGATATACCAAACCAGCAACAAAAGAAAACTTCTGTTTCACCACACTGGCTAACAAGAAGTCAGAAAAGTCGGCTCCTTGGGCATTCCACTCCTTGTAATCACCACCAAAAACCACTAGACTTAAAGATGAGTGGTTCTTTAAAACCAGTTTCATTAAACAAAGGGTTCTTCTGATTCCAAAGGACCAGCCACATACCCAGGATAATATACAGCTCAGATCTTACCCAAAAATCACACTGTTACCAATCCTTTAGTATTTAAGAAAGAAAGAAAGAAAGAAAGAAAGAAAGAAAGAAAGAAAGAAAGAAAGAAAGGTGAGAGTTAAAATTGGTTAAAGGAATCAAATACATACAGTAATTGCAAAGTTCTTGGCTCAGGCTTGTAGCCATGATGAAATAAACTGCTGGCCTGGTAAGTCTCTGGTTGTTTCCAAATCATTGGAAGGTCTTCAGTCCCTTGGCTGGAATGCTCCCATTAGAATAAGCCGATAGTCCAGAGGTTTGAGCAGGAAAGAGGCAAAATGGAGATGTTTCTAGGGCCTTTTATAGCTTCTTCCAAGTGAAGGGAATCCCATTGCTCTCACTGTGGAAATTACAGGTACAAGATGGTGTTTGGAGTCACGTGGGCAAGTCACATACACGGTTTCACTCCGTCATAGCAGAAGCCATTACCTATTCTCCAGATAGAACAGTCACAGGAAAGTCCATTAAGTGAGTTCAGTATTCTTTGATGGGCCATTTGACTTGAATAGTTCCTTCACAGTGTGCTGGCTAAACACTTTGTTGGTGTATTCACAGGAGCAAACATGTGAAATCCAGGTACAGAGCCAATACTCAGAACTTCAAATACAAAAATGATACATGCATACAAATAACATAATCATATTCAGAAAATCATTACCTTTCTATAGACACTTTACTTGACATACTTTGTACAAGATTTGTTGCAATTATATAACAGTGGGAGCAACAATGATCTACATGGTCATATTTTAATCCAATAAAGTCACAGTGGTAAATACTGTTCGCTCAGTCCAACCCATGATTCAATTCAAGCAGGGACATTCAGGCAACTTTCTGCTCTAGAGGAATGTCTGGAGAGCAGCTTTAGTTCATGTCAATGCAGGCACTCAGATGAAAATGAGGAAATTCATACATGAGAGATTGGCCCAGTCACCCCAAACACACTGGCTTTTGGGGTTTGAGAGCCAGTCTGCTAAGGGGCATGAAAAGAACAAAAGGGTAGGGAAACCAATGACTCCTGTGCCAGCCACATCAGCCCCAGCACAAGGGATTTGCCAGGTGAGACAGATGGACCAAGGAGATGGAGGAGCAGAGTGCCACCATATTCATCCTGCAATGCCGTAAGGTATATCAGCCCTTAGGCTGTCTGACTGGACCTGGGGCTCGGCTGGTGCCCGTAACCCACTCCCCATCGCCCCCGTGTGCTGAGTGCAGTTCACACACTGAGCCCCTTGATTGCCTCAGCCCATCTCCCAGGGTGGTGGAAGGCTTGTCACCCCATGGGGATCAGCAGGTGTCATCTTGCCTCCAAGTCATAGAGTTTAAGGCCAGAAGCGACCACCACATCCTCTAGTCTGATCTTCTGTGTGTCACAGCGCTTCCCAGAGCAACCCAGTCACCCTGTGAGGAGACGACATTCTCCTCCATACAACTGGCCAGGCCACTGGACATAACACGGGGCAGATTCACTGCTGTGCAGAGAAGTCTTCTCTTCTTGTTCAATCGATAAAGGCATCAGTTCAGCCAAGCTTAAGTCTCATTAGTGTTTGGTTTGGGGCAAGAGTCTGCTCTTTTCTTCTGTGTCAGGTCAGCACCTCGCGCAATGAGCTACCACGATATCAACTATATTAGTAGTAGCTTTTTTCTTAATGGGGTGGACTTAAGCATGCTCTCAAGTTAAGCACATGCTTAAGTGCTTGGCTGAACTGGTGTCAACGAGAGGATTACACTCCAGCAATCTGGTACCCTCTAGCAGTATTAAGCTCACTACAGTTTGCAGGGGGCGGGGTGGGGGAATTAAATAAAAAGGCACCATTAAAAAATACTTGAGATATTGGAATTTCTCTCAGACATTAAAAAAAAAAAACGCTGCACTTACCTGGCTCCGGGTCAGCAGCCATCTGTAACCAGCATCTGTTTTCTTTAAATTTTACCTTTTAAACTTGCAGATATAGCGGTTCCGTTCCTTCTTCCTAACAGCTCCTGTGGGACAAGAGAAACAGCGTGTTGTTGTTTTTTTCCAGGTTTCTTATTAACAATCTGGATCCCTCAATAACTCCTCCCAAGAAGGATCCCTCAGTTGGAAAGCACCCTCAGGAATTACCTTTAATACTTTGCTTTTACTCAAGTTCTCTCTCCCCCAAGTCATTGTGGGAGAAACCTTTGCTATGTAGTGCCACAGCTCATATGCACTGGTAAAAATGCTTCCCTTGCTAAGGTCAATGTGATCTTTCCCCCCATTATCGTATCATATATCCTCACTTAAAAGGGAAAACGGCATTGTAAATCCTAAAAGAAGCCAACACATGGGCAGTATTTCAAAAGCGTCTGTGCTTTCATATGTTTTGGTATGTCTGGTAACTTTTATAACATGGAAGCTCTCAGGTGGCTGCCTGGAATCCTCGGTCTTGCAACTCGCTTCAAACAATTTGCAGGTATGAAAAATATCCTCATTAAAAGAAGCATTTCAGGATACTTAGCCTAGGAGCCAATTACCTGGTTTGGGTGAATATCAAATTTTGCTAAATAGCTTAGCTTCTTCACCTACCATTCAGATGTATGCGTTTCTCATGCATATCCAGGCTTTAGTGACATTCTTCTTAACAGAGCACGAGGGGTACGGTTTCTATCATAGTATGAAGAAATATATATGTGTGTACATATACAGGTGCATTGTATATAGGTAGAAATGATGGGCTATATTTATCAAAAACTTGATGAAAAGATTCCTTAAAAATCAAAATATTCACAGAAATTGTCAATTGCAGCTAAATTTCATTTGGGAAGAAACCTGAAATTAAGTGTTTTGATGGTGAAGTGTCCCATTTCAACCTTTTCAGAAGGGAATGTTTCAATGTTTCTTCTTGAACCAACTGTTCCAAATGAAATTCACTGGGTGTTTTTTTTTAAATATTAAAGAACGTTCTTTAAAAGTTTAAAGAAGGCCAAAATCAGATTTAAAATGTTTTGATTTCATTGTAATGAAACATTTTGAGCAATCCTCAAAGCCCTCATGTTTCAGTTTGGCTGTGCTTACATTAACATTTTCTGCCTTATTTAATCATGGACATCTGAAAGAGAATATAGGTGCTTCTTGGAGTTTCATTCAAACCCATATGAGACCAAAGAGGCTTCCACTGATGAGGGAGGGAGAGGAGATGCTTCTTGGGTTTGGAACTCTGTCTTCTTGGTTTCATTTAGAAGGAATCTCTCCTGAACTTGTGAGAGAAGAGGGGAAATATGAGAAATGGAGTCTGACATAGGGAAAGGGTGATTTAAATGACTACAGATTTCTTATCCTCCTCCTTGAAACTCTTATAAACGTTTCTGGTTTTCACTGGAGAATACCAGTTTAATTCAAGCTAAACTGGGTTTGCTCTGAGCTTGCTCCAGTTTCCATCTCTCTAGTGGGAGGCCGGAAGACCTTTCACATTCTTCTGCCAAGTTTCCCTCTTCCAATTCCATCCTCCCTTTGTAGTCCCTCCAGGTAGAACTACACAGAGCAGCAATGTATGTGTTTCAAATTAGAAGTTAGAACTGTCAGCTTTATGGCATTTTCTGGAGTGTTTCTCTTTCCAGGAACCTTGTTTCTCAGACTCCGTTGGGCTAGCAAACCACCTTTTATCCCTCAGAAAAAAGCTTTCACAGATTGAAATTTATTGGCTCACTTCAGCCTCTCTGGTGATTAGAATTTTCTTTCTACGCTGTTATTCTCGGGTATTGCTGGCCTCTTCCTATACCCGGGAGGATAGGAGGGGTTGTTCGCTTTGAAAAAGCAATCAAAATATCTTTGCTGGAAAAGATTTTATCAGAAGGCTCAGAACTGAGAATAACAGGTTATGATAGAAAAACAATGTTTAATCCGCATGTACTCCTATGCAACTCTCCATCCTGCATATTGTAATCAATGTGCATTTGTTTTATTTTTTAAGTTTCTAAAGATTGTGGCAATCTAGCCATTAGTTCTTTATGGAATGTATTATCTGTTTTCTCTGTTGATATGCATTCTGGAATTGCGGGAGGAGGTGGTTTCTTCAAAACTTAAAACCTCAAACTCCAAACTGGAACAAGAAAAGATTCCCTGGCCCTTTGAGATTAAAGCAGCCCAAGGGAAGGTGAAACTTGACAACCTTACAAGTCTGCTGCAGATGAATATTGCTGCTTTGCGACACTGAGGAGTCAAAAGAGGCACCTCATGGAAAAATGATTTCTCAGGATATAGGATGATTTTTCATCAGCTCTACTTCTACTGCTATGTCTGGGTGTCCTGTGGTCATATTTTAAAAATATATGTAATAGTCATTTAAAACTAGACTCTGGCCACACTTAGGACTATGAGGAGGTAAAAAAATTTCCTTCTTCCACTGCATGAGTAAACTTGTATCATGAGTAGCAATATTTTCAGTGTTGGAGTTCTGGTGAAACCACAGAAAGTTTCATCAACACTGGACATTTCCCACCAAAGTTTCCATTTTGATGAACAAGTCATTTTTTTTTAATCAGACCAACGTTTTGAAGGAAATATGTTGACTAGCTCTGCTGAGAGCTACCAAAGGATATTGGGTTCATGCTGACTGGATGTCATGGACAGCAGCCCAACCCAGACTCACCCACACCTACTAAATACAATGTAGTACAGAGTGACATTGCTGCAGTATGTAATGGGGGTTAAGCCTCTTACATATTCATGAGAGCAGCAAAGAGTCCAATGGCACCAATACAGACGTATTGGAGCATGAGCTTTTGTGGGTGAATACCCACTTTGTCAGATGTATGTAGTGGAAATTTCCAGGGGCAGGTATATATGTGCAAGCAAGAAGCAGGCTAGAGATAACGAGGTTAGTTCAATCAGGGAGGATGATGCCCTCTTCTAGGTGTGAAAACCAAGGGAGGAGAAACTGGTTCTGTAGTTGGCAAGCCATTCACAGTCTTTGTTTAATCCTGAGCTGATGGTGTCAAATTTGCAGATGAACTGAAGCTCAGCAGTTTCTCTTTGAAGTCTGGTCCTGAAGTTTTTTTCCTGCAGGATGGCTACTTTTAGATCTGCTATCATGTGTCCAGGGAGATTGAAGTGCTCTCCTACAGGTTTTTGTATATTGCCATTCCTAATATCTGATTTGTGTCCATTTATCCTTTTCCATAGGGACTGTCCAGTTTGGCCGATGTACATAGCAGAGGGGCATTGCTGGCATATGATGGAGTATATTACATTGGTGGACGTGCAGGTGAATGAACCAGTGATGGTGTGGCTGATCTGGTTAGGTCCCGTGATGGTGTCTCTGGTATAGATATGTGGGCAGAGTTGGCATCGAGGTTTGTTGCATGGATTGGTTCCTGAGTTAGAGTTACTATGGTGTGGTGTGCAGTTACTGGTGAGAATATGCTTCAGGTTGGCAGGCTGTCTGTGGGCGAGGACTGGCCTGCCACCCAAGGCCTGTGAAATTGAGGGATCATTGTCCAGGATGGGTTGTAGATCCCTGATGATGCGTTGTAGGGGTTTTAGCTGGGGACTGTATGTGATGGCCAGTGGAGTCCTGTTGGTTTCTTTCTTGGGTTTGTCTTGCAGTAGGAGGCTTCTGGGTACACGTCTGGCTCTGCTGATCTGTTTCCTTATTTCCTCGTGCAGGTATTGTAGTTTTGAGAATGCTTGGTGAAGATTTTGTAGGTGTTGGTCTCTGTCTGAGGGCTTGGAGCAGATGCGGTTGTATTCATGAGAGATCACTTTCCAGATTCATGGGAAATTTGTTTCTTACTAGTAATATTAGAATAGTACTAAGGACATTCCCTCCCTCACCTTCTCCTCCTCCCCCACGGTATGTCGACACTGCACACTAAGGTCAGACTCTGACTCAGGTTTGAGCCCACCACCCTCTTCTGTCCACAAACAAATCAGTTTGACTCCAGTCACCAAGCACTCAGGACTCGGCTCCTAAGACCCTGCTCAGGGGTGGGTCAGAGTCCTGCTGCGATTTGAGTCCAAGCCCTGTCATTTTGCAGTGTGGACACAGATCAAGCTGCAGACTCAAATCAAAAGGTCTGCATAGCACAGCCTAGACACATTAGCATGGCGGTGAGACCAGGGTCCAGCAATGGAAAACCCAGGCTTAGAATGCAGCGTGGATGCTCAAATGCAGGCTTGGAAGCACCAAGCCCACAAGTCCAGGTTCCAGAGACCGGGGCTCAGGGTACAGTGTAGACAGACCCACAGGGTGCTGGTTAAATAATGCCAGGGTTTTAGGATCTAGCACTGCAACTTAAGCCTAAGGTAATATGTGAAAGTCCACCCTTAGGTTGTTGTGGCTTATGGTACTGTATGTAAAACTCACATAGTATTTTAAGACCTCTACAATACTGAGTGTAGGAAAAAAATAGCTGATAAGTCTGAATTTCCCTGGTTTTAGGACAGAACACAACATTTTTAACAAATATAAACAACTTCTTATTATTTTGCATACTTCATGCTTTCATCCCTTGACAAGATGTTCATTATGTGCATTAACTGCCAGCTGTGAAATTGTCTGCCACTCCTTATAAGGGAAGGCAAGGGAAAAAAAATCAATGTTTATTCTGTACTTAGGCAAATTCACGGAACAGGAATCTCCTTCGATTCACATTGCTGGAGAAATGGATCTTTTTATGGGCTCTCAGCGCACAGGCAGCATTCACTCATCATGGCATAGCAAGTATCTGCCTGTTACTGAAAGCCCAGACTCCTTGCTACATCTCTTGCACTTGTTTGAAGTGTAACAATGCTTGGCAGTTCAGTGAGGTAGGGGATCTTTTTTTTTCCATTTTAAAAAAACCAAAAACAACTAACAAACACTTGCAACTGCATCTCATTTAATTCTGAGGACAGTTTGTTGGGATAACAAATGGATTTAGCCCTTGCTGTCAAATGGGCCCCAAAATCCCATACTGGTGAATTATGTTACTGAAATCAGAGAATGGCTGGGCCACGTTTTGCTGAAACCCTTCTTCAGCCAGGCTTGCATATTAAGCAACAGTTGGCGCTGAGCTCTCCCATTCTATTCTATATGGCTCTTAAAGGGTTCTTTAGTCTATTCTGTAACTATAGTTTGTTCCCCTGGACTCCAGTCAGGGAGAGTCAAAGGGGCTCATCCTCAGTCTTGCCAGTCACCCTTATCTTCCTAGATACTGACCGATAGATGAGCCGGTCATAGCATTAAACACTTTGATAGTGATGAGTTCCCCCACATTGTGATGACAGCACAAGGAGTTGAAAAAAGAACGGAGGTCTACGGTTTGGGGCTAAATGTAAAGCCGCAGGGATATGAACCTAGAAGCAGGCACTTAACCAAGTGGGTGTGTCTCATTCACTTGTTACATCATGTCTTATAGGCATTGACCCTGCAATTTACAAAGCACCCACAGTCCCTTGCACCCAAACATTGTAAGTTTCAGAGTTGTGGTTTAGAATGTAAGTTCTTCAGGGCAGAAACTGTCTTTCCTATATAGATACATGTACAGCACTTCCTCTATCTGCTTGAAGCTCCTCGGTGCTTCCGCAATATAAATGTCAAACAAATAAATAATAATATTAAGAGTTACAGAGCAATTATGGGCCTGATTCACCACTGAGATACTCGAGTTTTACACAAATGTAACCCTATCAATTTCACTAGAGACCACAAACTAGAGGAATGCAATAGTGAAACAGGGACAGAAAGGTCAGCTACGACTGAAGAACAATAACACCTTAATTCAATAAGAGCAGAGCTGTATGCAGTCATAATCAAACAACTCTTGTATAGCACTTTTCATCAGTGGATCTCAAAGCATGTCACAATCTTTAATGGTTTTATTCCCTCCATACCCCTGTGAGCTAAGAGACAAACTCCTGGGCTATCACACAGAGATCTCTGTGCATCAGTCATCCAGCACACTTAGCCATCTATGCCATCAGGTGAAACATGCATTCCGCTTATTAATCCAGAGGACACGATGCTCTTACTAGCTGGCCTTTTCCAAATTTTCCCTTTCACCAGTGTCACACCATCATTCCCACCTCTATTGCCAGAATTCCGAGCGTGCGGAAAGGATTGTTAATGAACTGTCCACACCAGAATCCTGGAGTCAGTTACCAAAATGCAGATTGGTAAATGGAGATGCTGTATTGTCCATGTTTACTAGCCTCATTTCAACTCCATTAGAAAAGTGGGATTTAATGAACTCTGAGGAGTAACTGAGTCACAAAGAGATAAAAATTTTGCTCTCACTTAGACTCAAAACCCCTGCAGTGATATCAGATTTAGTCCCTATTTTATGGCAACGAATCCCTCTTCTATGACATTGCCACTCTTCAATGCTATAAAACATGCCAGGAAAGGGGGGGGGGGGAAAGACAAGACCTATCATTGCCCTATTTGTTTAAAATAACAGCCCAGCATGTGGGACATTGTGGTTTCTCTAATCACTTCCATTTGTGCATGATGAATTGAAATCCACGTCTGTCCTGTACGTTCTACTCTCCCAGGACAGGGCACTGACTTTTGAGTCATACACCAAGACCTGATGCTGATCGATTACACAAACTGCACCATCAGAACACGGTCACGCTGCCCATGTGCTAACAGGCATCCTTTAGAGCAAAAGGTGCCACAATGATGCATTACTCACCTGGATCTGTCCAAGAGCAGGCTTAGTTTAATAAGCATTCTGACTGATGCTGGCAGGTCAGATGCCAGCTCCTGCCAAGGCTGCAGGCATTAGCTAAGAACTGACAAACTCATAGCTAGAGACCAGACCAATTCATGTATGTGTCAGTTTTGCTCAAAATAGGTATTTATCTTATAAGACTACACGTGGTGTTTAGAGTCTATAGACCATTTATAAGTTGCTGCATGCATTCGTCTTATATGTGATGTCTGTATTCCATGCTAAAAGGAAATATGGACGTTTTGCTCTATAACTTTGAAAATGTTTGCTCTAAACTTGTGAACCCAGATGGGAAGAGTGTTTCCTTCCCCTCTCTCCCGCCCACCCCCGCTTCAGAAGAATCATAAAAATCAGATGAGCCACCAAGGAACAGGGCAACACCAAGGATCGGTTAATGGCCCTATCACACCTTGGAAATGCTATGTGCGAGGAAGCGCCTCCTATGGCCTTGGAGGCTGAATGAAGGAAATGAAACAAAAACAGAGGAAAATTTTCCATCCACTTTGCTGTTTGAACTCTCACAGGACCAGAGACACCAAATTGAAGGCGGAGATCCCCAGGGGCTACCTCCTGGGTCTGTCCTGATTTGACAAGATCACTACAACTCTGTCACTCTTAGGATTTAGATTGCGCTCGTTTGTATGTATCTGTTCGCTTGCTTTAACCGGAAAATAACTCTTATTTCTTTTCCTAGTTAATGGACTTTTACATAGTTCATTGCAGGATTGGCCACAGGTGTTGTCTTTGGTGTAAGATCTAGGGTACTAATTGATCTGGGGTCAGTGACTGGTCTCTTGGGACTGGAAGCAACCTGAATGTGGTGTGATCTTTGGTGCAAGTGACCACTGATCACAAAGTCCAGTTTGTCTGGGTGGCAAGATAGAGTAAAGGGTCTAAGGGGACTGTCTGTGACTCTATGGTAAGACTGTTACAGTGATCATAGAATCACAGAATCTGAGGGTTGGAAGGGACCTCAGGAGGTATCTAGTCCAACCTCCTGCTCACCCCCAATCCCAAAGTTCACTTTTGTTACTGGCTTGGCAAGATCTAATCATAGAACATACCCCCAGCGTGGTGATATCGACCCTGTTTTTGACAGCCTGCCCTGAAGTAGGCACTGATGGTCATGAGCCCCTCCAGATAGTGAGACACTGACATTGTCCTATCAGAGTACATGCATCCGGATGCAATGCCCTGGATGCTTGTTTTGTCCCGTATCTGATGGGGAGGAAAGAACTCCCTTGAATGTCTGGCATACAAAGATAACATTGTGCGCCATCATTTACGGATGAACGAGATCACACTTTTAGAGCCTTAACTTTGATTGGATAAAGCATCTCATTTCTGTTCTATACTTTTACAGCCTCTCTCTGCACTGTCAATTTTCTCTCTCGCATGCAATGAAGAAATGTTAGTGGCATACAGTAAACATCCCCTCTGAATGTAAAAGTGAACAAACACAGCCCCATAAAAATAACATTTCAATATATAATATTTACTGCCTTGTCTTTTAAATATCAGCTCTGTTGCGGTTGATTGATAGTGTCACTGCATCAGGAAATAAACACTGATGCCCCCAGGTTTTCATGGAATTAGGCTCCTTTTCAGGTTATTTATTTTACCAGTCCTGCTACAATGAACAAACTAAAGCCGTCCAGAGTAGCCCATGAGTTATTTCTTTTCATTCTAACTTACCTCTTTGGGGACATCTCATAAAGGGACATGCTCCCTCTTCCTCTGACCACACATCTGAGCTCTGCGGCTGGACAAATCTAGGTAGAGCAGTCTTGAAGGGCTAGTTAACCCAGATCCTCAAAGGTATTTAGGCACTGAAATCCTATTGATTTCCACTGGAGTTAGGCACCTAAATACCTTTGGGGATCTGGGCCCATGTCCCTTCAAGTTTCTGTATAGGCTGAACTTGGATTGCAGGCCTGCACAAGGAAGCCAGCACTCCCTATTGACTCATGTGCAAGCTGGAGTAAGCAGGTGCTGCATTCCTGGTTACTACCTCCCAGAGGCAGGAGAGTGGAGAGGGGCAGGCAGTATGCAGAGTCTTTTCTTTGCTGTGACTCACTGGCCACCACAACGGAGCTACCAGGGCATTGTCAGGAACTAGAGCTGGTCAGAAGCTTGTCCAGGAAAATTTCGTTGTTAACAAAAATGAAGTTTTGTTGAAAACACAATTTTTGTGGGGGAAAAAAAATCATTTTGACTCTCTCTCTCTCTATATATATATATTTTCAGTGTAAAACATTTTTGTTGAAACTTTTCACCAGGGTCAAGAATAAACCACTTCCTGCCTTGCTCTGCGATTAGCTGGAGGCTGATGGGACACAGCAGGAAGAAAGCTATGTACAGCCCGATGGCTGAGTCATGCAGCCCTTCTCCTTTGTCTCCCCCCTTTCCTAAAATTATAACATGTATTTTGAGCACCGACTGGATCTCACTCACCCTTCATGTTCACAGAGTCTTTTGCTGTGGTAGCAGAAGCACCATTTTAAAGGCCGGATCCTCAGCTGATGTAAATCAGTGTAGTTCTGCTGAAGTTACCCGCTGAGGATAAGGCCCCTGATGCTCAGAGTTCCCATTTCTTAAGTGCACTAATGTTATTGTTAAGAGGGTCTGGCTGAAAATGATGCTATTTACTAGAAGATCTGTGTCCCCATTTGGTCGTCTGCTTACAGTCATGTTATTTGATCAGTGGAAAGGTCGCCGCAGTTTGCACTTTCGATGCAGACAGCCTGCTGTTTGCATGGGTAGGCAATAATACCAGCCTTGTCTGTGTTTTTCTCCTTAATGATGCAACTCTTTCCGTCCATTTCCATACACTGGCCAGCTGGCTACGTCTGATTTCAAGGTCACACAACTGGGTGGTAGCCAATGCTTTCCCCAGACTTTTATATGGTCTCAGCAGTCCTCCGTCCCTGTCATCCGCGCCAGCCAGCCTCATTCAGTCTTGCTCCCCAGGCATCAGACCAACCACAGAATAGGCATTTTAGAGGTAGATCTCCACCAAGGGTCAGCTTTAAATGGGACTAAAATCAAATCGGCCATGATTTCCCAATCCACAAGGGTCCAGGTTAGCCACAAAGCCACTTGCAATTCAGCTCCCAGTTCTGAGGCTAAAATAAACCAGAAAACTAATCGGTGGCATGTTTATGCAGCATAAAAATAAACCTTCTGTAGCTGTTCAGCTCCAAACATATCTACTGAGCAAATACTTTTCCTGTTTCCTTTAGAATACCAACTCCTCGCTCGCTTGAATGGAAAAGTAATGTTACAGTGACGGGAGAGTACACTGGCAAAACGATTGCATCCAAGCCTGTGGAGACTAGACCCCTGCGTGAGGCCATTTTTGATAGATGGCTCAATTTCAGCCAGAGGAGAGTTTGACAAATTGATCATTTCATCCCAGGCAAGTCTAGAAAGACTCAGCAATAATGCCACCTGCGTGGGGTCCGGGAGTAGAACCCTGCTCATTTTACAGCACCGGAGGGTCTGGCCTACTGGGTTCACTGGATCTGGGTGCAGTTTACACCAGCTGAGGAACTGGCCAATTGACTTCAGTGAAGCTATGCTGGTTTGCACCACCTGAGAATCTGAGCTTTTGCATATGGGGAAGGACTGCCTCAGCTCCCAGAAACCCATATGGAACTATTTTAGGGCTTACAAAAGTTGTCCTCCAGTGATGGAGATGTAGCTAGGAAAATATAATGGGGGATTTTTTTACAATTGGATTTTTAACTTTTATATTTCACTTCCTTCTTTCCTTTTGATCCGATTCTTAATTCACCAGTAATTTACTCAGGCTAGTCCATTGGGGAGGGTTCCCAAAGGTATTTAAGCTCCTAACTCCCACTGAAATGAGTAGGAGCTAGGCATCTAAATACCTATGGGAATCTCACCCTTAGAGCTCAACTGTCTCTGTGCAATCCAGCCTGGATAAGGGGGTAGCATGTAGTCACACTGCCCCAGGAGCAGAGCCCAGATCAGAGCATGGCTCTCCATAAATGTGCCCATTGTACATAGTGGCTGAGAATTTCAAAGACACCTAATGGGGAGAGAGAGGTGAGGAAGCCAAATCCCCTTGAAAATCATTGGGCACCCAGCTCCCGTTGTCTCCTTTGAAAGTCCCAGCTTCAATCCAGGGTTTCACAAATCTTTACAGGGAATGTATTTGTTGTGGTTATGTGCTAAGCACACTAAATATCCTCCTGCTACCTCCTTCCCCAGGGCTGGAGTCCATTGGCAATGAGCCCTACAATGACAGACACAACCATCCTTTCAGGCCCTGCAATACTCATGGCCGTGAGGCCTCCCTGACTTGAGAGCACCATACATGTAAAGGGTCATCCCAGTGCTTCCCTTTTCTTAAAGCAAATTTCCAGCCCTTCTTCTGGGGCAATTAGCCTTAAAAAAGGAAACCACTGCTCAAAGTTGGCCAGTGTTTGACAAAAGATCATACGTGACATTCCGAGCTACATCCATTATTCACCGGCATCTTCGTGCACTCTGGGGGTGGAGAGGCCCCCTGCATAACCAGGACAGCCCTGGGGGTTTGTCTAATTTAGGGCAGCCTCCCCAGGCTGCCTGGTAGGCCATACAGCTGCCTGCTGCAGCACTACATGCTGCAGCCCCACCTCGAACAAACTCCTCCCACCACGTAGCCCCACCTCCAGCACACCCGCTACACCAAGGGTCCTCTGAGGGCTGCCTGACAGTTGTCTTCCCCTGTAACTAGCAGGGACTCTTCCCCTGGCCAGATTCAAGGTTTTGGGGGGTCCCTCTGCACTGCGCTGGCCCCTTTACCTGGCATATAGGGGCTGCAGAATGTGCTCACTCACCCTATGAGGTCACCCTGGTCATCCTATAGAACACATGAACCTATGAATCCCATGAATCACAGAGATTTCCACGCGATCCCTAGATTAAGTCACAGTGGTAGGGGCCGTGTCACTCAGCCTGAAGCTAGCCCAGCCAGGGCTGGCTGCAGGCACCAGCGTAGCAAGCAGGTGCTTGGGGTGGCCAATGGAAAGGGGCGGCACATCCAGCTCTTTGGCGGCAGTTCGGTGGCGGGCTCCTCTGTCCCTCTCGAAGGGAAGGACCTAGCGTTGAATTACTGCCAAAGAATGACGTGGCGGGATACAGCTGCCGCCAAAGTGCCGCTGATCACGGCTTGTTTCTTTGTTTGTTTTTTCGCCACTTGGGGCGTCAAAAACACTGGAGCTGGCCCTGAGCCCAGCTGCATGCTCTTCCTCCAGTTGGTTGCCTTCACCCAATGGAAAAGGGATTTTCTAGAACACCCAATGGAGTTAGACACCCACTATGCTTCAATGGGAGCTGGGCACCTAACTCCCTTAGTCACTTTTGAAATCCCCATCCTTACAGTGTAAGTGGCTGAGAATCAAAATGATGCCGTTGACAAAGCACATGACTGAGAGACTCCTGCATTTTCACCCTGGCTCTGACACTAAATCCTTCTAGAGCCTCAGTCAAGTTATTTATTCTTCCTCCATATATTTCCTCTTTGCTAACCTGAGCTGTCGAAACAATTAGTAAATAGTTACATAGGTTACACAAAATGCCCCTTTGATTAAGTACTAAGATCCAGACACTGGACTGATTTCCTGTTTACCTACGGGTTACACACACACACACACACACACACACACACACACACACACACACACACACACACACACACACACACACACACACACACACAGAGTGAACTTGTTTCTTAACAGACCAGAGTTAGAGGGATTTCTTTTTGAAGTCTGAACTCAGATTCAAGCTCCTTTAATGCAGATGTTTCCTACAAAGTGTCATGCTTTTTGTTGTTTTTTTTTAAACTTGAGAGCGAAACAAAGTGATCGAGACTTGACTGTATTATCCCACTGTGGCTTTGTCAAGGGAGGAATGAAGTTCTGCTACTAGGGAACATCAGGGGGGAATGACAAGTGATACAGACACCCAGATGATTACACCTTTTCACATGACAGTCATTGCTTTGCGCCCAGGGAAACTGTCACAGTCCCCAGAGAAGGCTCTAATTTTCCAATGTTTCCTGCCGACTCTGTGCATTTTGTTTTATTTCACCTGTCACTGTGGGTTCCAAATGAGTATTTACAGCACATTACGGAACTTGTTCCTACAGCGGTGGGGAAAAGCATTTAGGATAGGGTAGAAATCAGTAGTTTGTGCCAATAGTTTGAGCTGGTTTCTGTACAGCGAGTGTAGCCTTTTTTAATTATATGCATCGTTCAGCATCTTCATACCACCGGTTTAATGAGCACATCACAGCCCCCATTCAGCATTCTCTCTTGAAGTGGAGAATTGGAAGAATATCCTAATAAATACATTCGCTCGTTGTGTTAGTCACGTGTCCTGCGTGCTTCCCATCTCTTTGCTGTTTCTGCTTTGTAAGAACACATTCTGTTCCACCCCACACCTAACGTCCAGAACTGATCCAGCATTATAGCCAAAAAACCTACAGAAAAATAAACTTACAAAGTCGAGCACTCAAAAGTTGGAATATGTCAGAATGGAGGTTACGTGTGCAACCTTAATAGGGCCAGTCTGTGAGTGCACATTGTGATACAGTCATTAATTACGTAATTGAGTACTATTTTTTCCTCTGGACTCCTGCCTCATTTAGTGAGCACAATGGAGGATGGAGAAGGACAGGAGCCAGGATGGGTGGATAGGAGCAGAGTGGGGAAGGGACAGGTTGAGGGCATGGGACGGAAAGGTCTAGAAACACTACACTTCCTTCCAGAACCTGGAATTGAATCTTGGTGTCTTAGGCATCTACATTGTTCTGCTGGCAACAAATAGCTGAAAGGCCACTGAGCAAGTGTGTGTCAGAGAAATGGAACATAGGTGGTCAGGCCAAGTGGCCGGAGTGGGAGCCGGGCCTAGAGGTTGGAGCAGGAGCCAGGCCTAAAGGTCAGAGTCCAAATTCCAGAGCCAAGGGCTGAGGCAGACTCAGAATCAGAGACGAAGGTCAGTACCAGATTACCAGGAGTCAGGGAAGGCAGGAGCAAGGCTGGGACGGGATGGGAACACAACTGGGTGCTCGGCAGGATTTGGGCTGGAGCTGTGGAGGAGCAGAGCATGACCAGAACTGGGAGAGACGAGCACAGGGAGGCAGAGAGTTCTTGGGCGTGGGCGTTGAGCAGCCAATGAGCGACTGGCTTCCTCAGCCAGTCAGATAGGGAGGTTTGTCAGGCAGCCTAGTGGCTTGATAGGGCTTCAGAAGTACTGAACAGGCACAGCTAGGGCCTTACACTCCTGACAATGTGTCTCATTCCCCCACCACCACCTCAGTGGCTGGTCCACATAAAGGATAACAGCCTACTATTGCTACAAGTTACTCTACTAGCTCAAGTGGTAGAGGTCTGTGAGGTGGACCTATGGGTTTCAACCCTGCTGATGACACACATTGGGGGTTAATATGGTCTAACACATTTGAATTTCTGCATATTGGAGATAGATAGATAGATAGCAAAGTCAATCAAATGTTATGAAATTTTGGAATGAATGTTGCCCGTGCAATCTTAATTTGGCCCCTTTGTTTGTATGCTTTAAGAGTCTGTGACAGATACATGGCAAAGTTGTGGAAAATTTCAGCCTGAATAGTTAGTTTGGCCAATTATAAGCAACAGAAAACAAGGTCTTGTGATCAAAAGCATAGGGCGATAGGCATCACTACCAGCTCCACTTATAATTTACACACACACACACACACACACACACACACACACACACACACACACAGAGTGTGTATACACATTACCACAGATATATAGTGCCTCCATAGTTTGGAGCAAAGGTTTGAAATTTGGCCGGGGGTCACCCTGCTACTCAGGATGTGCCTTTTGTTCTCAAATTTGGCCATCTCCTAAACTGTTGACAAATCGCAGTTCACACATGGCTAGTAGAGACTTGTGGAGATGAACAATAAAGCGCCCTATAATGCCAAACACTGAAAAATTAGATCATAGGCATTTCAGATTGGGTACCCGAAGTGACTGGATTCTTTTGACTTTAACGCCTCTGTGCCTTAGTTCTCCAGGTGTACAGTGATGATAACAACACTGCCCCCTGGCACAGGGGTGTTGTAAAAATAATTTCACTGAGGCTTGCAAAGTACCCAGAGAGAGGCTGAACCAAAGTAGGCCTGGCCTTGGCAGAACAGTGACACACTAGGTATTAGCTAATCAAGTAAGTACATTCCTGACCGGAGAGAATGGTACAAGAACACCCAGAATTCTTCAGTAACTGTGTAAACAAATTCCCAAGAGTTTGGGAACACTGGTGCAGGAACACACCGACCCCTCATAACTTAAGGCGAGGATGACAAGATAATGGGTAAGGATGTTTTGTTCGAACTAGCAGGTATAAGGGTGGTAACTAACATGTAACTTGTTTGCATCAACGTATAAAAGGAGAAGTCATAGGATGGACATCTTTGTACTGACCTAGGGGACACCACCATGTTATGTTGATTGAGCTGGCACCTTGTCACAGGCATACATGTGTTGGGGTATCTGTAGCTCCTATGGGGGAATAGGACCATGCTTTTTTGCCAATAAACCTGGACAAGTGCCTTTGCCACTGAACCAAACCGGTGGGCTCTGTTTATCAACAACATTGAGGCCTGCTGAATCAACGTGCTGCATTCTCTGCTAGTGCAGCTAACGCTGGAGCTCCAAGAACAGTGGTGCTAGCAGCATTAACAACCCTGCAGCAACAACAACAACGACCATCTTGGCAAATGCCTTGAGGAAATTAATAATTCACCTGACTCCAGGAGCTGGGGCTTTAAGAAAGACATCAGATATTACAAGACATGATTAAAAAAAATCACAAGAGTTCACAGTACCAACACTGCTTATTCAAAAGGCAGTTGGATTTTTTCTATGGAAAAAATAATGCCAAATTAGAGCCCAATCGCTCCATGGACACCAGGACACCCGAGCTGAGATTTTCAAAGGAGTCTAAAGGCATTTCAATGGAATCTGTGCCTCTAACACCAATAATGTCCTTTGTCAACCCCAGCCTAATTCAGGTAGGGGCTCCCAGAGCTGGACTGCTAATCCCACGAAAGCCAAAGGCAGCTGAGTGCCTAACTCCCTTGGTCCCTTTGGAAATCACAGCCTGCGGCACCCAAATAAGTGGCCTGATTTTCCAAAGTGCTGGGCACCCAACAGCTCCCACTGACCCAACAGGGGCTGCAGCAGAGATGATCCCATTTAGATGATGCAGACTGTTCTCCTAGGCATGCCTGGCTAGCTCCATCCACTGGTGCATAGGACAAGGTCCCACCCACTCTGCATCCTCACCTGGATGCCATGCTCCCCAGGGGCACTCACGACATTGCTATTGTGTCTGGCCCCTGCACAGGAGATAGTTCCTTGCATCCTTGCACCAGGGGCCTAAAGGCAGGTTTTCAAAAGCACTCAGTGCTGGTCTAACTTGGCTCCCATTGAACTGAACAGCAAAACTCCCATTGGCTTCAGCGGTAGCCGAGTGCTTTTGAAAACTCAACCCTGACTATTTCATGTTAAAAGTGTGAGAAGGGACAGACCCACCCTTCAAGTTGCCTTCCACAGATTGCTTGAAGCTGAAGAGTGGATTTTTTTGGGGCTTTTGATATTCCCAGCCAAAGGATTTTCATTCATGAAGCAAACACCCTGTCAAGTGAAACCCATTCAGAATATATTCATCACAGCTTTTGCATTCAATCATTTTCCTGGGGCTAGCAGGCACAAAGAGCAGCCTATTCATTTCGTCCCTAGTAGGATTATTGAATACCATTGCCTAATTGCTCCAGGTATATTACACCCTCACAAAGCCGAGGATCTGGCCTCACTCCGCATAGTGGAGAGAGACTGATCTGCATCAACAGAGGATTTGGCCCAGTAGTGTATTTTCAAAATCTTAAAGTTGAGATTTTTGTAAGTGACTCATACAGTTTGAATCCTCAATTTCTGGGGTGTGCAACTTCAAACCCCTGGAAGGGGGCTGATTTATAGAAAGTCCTGTGCAAGCACATTCTGAAAATCAAATCCAAAAACAGAAGGATCCACAAAACTGAGGTATCCTCTAGTCATCTTTTAAAATCTTGACCTAAACATTTGCGTCACTAATGAGTTAGGCAGAAATAACCTTCAGATGAGATGTTAAACCCAGATCCCTTCTGCCTCCCTCTGGTGACAGTCCATGTGCAAGGTAAAAGACCGATGACCCAAGTATGTCTACACAAGCTGGGAATCACACCCCAATCTCCAAGTATAGATATACCCTAAGTGTGATGATCAACATCTTCTCTCAATGAGAAGACTTCCATAGACCATGGGAATGTCGGAACTGTTGCAAAGTGCTAGTGGATGATCTGCCACATTACCAGTATTTAACTCATCTCCTTGTAACGTGCTTTGAGACACCGAGTATAGAAGCTGTCCTGCGTGTGTGCGTATAAATGAATGGTCTGCATTTTGCCCACTGATGTCTACAATGTAATACGCACACAATGGATGATGGGAAGAATCTTGGTCACACAACAAGGACAAAGGGTAAAACAGGTTGATCTGCTGGACTGGATAGAGGAAGGGCTATGTTTACCTTGCCTATTGTAGTGATGGCTTGCGTGAAGAGAATGCGATCAAGGCATGGGATTGAAATTCAGGAGGCGTAGGTTCAATTCCTGATCCTGCCAGACTCCCTATGTGACTTTGGCCAAGCTGTAGTCTCCCTGCCTCATCTTCCTAGTAACACTGCCTTCCTACCACATTTTGTCTGTTTAGATAGTATGCTTCTGCGACAGGAACTGTCTAATCTCCGTCTTTGTACAATACATAGCACCATGGACTCTCAGCTCAATGGAGGCCTATAGGCCCTACCAGAACATGGATTATTATTATTATTATTATTAAATACACACCTAAGGCCAAATTTCTGTCACCTCCCTTTAAGAACAATGGGAGCTGCTGGGTGCTGAACTCTTTCTGAAAAATCTGACTGTATCATTTAGAAGTTTAAACAAGCACTGAGGTTTTCTGAAAATCCACATACTTCTTTAAGTAAGTGCTGAAATCAGGGCTGGTGATTGCTGAGCTGTAGTGGGAATCTGGCCTTGCAAAGAACAAGCCTGTAACTCTTTGAGGTACGTAAGAAGTACAGTGTACACACATTTCTTTTGCCCAACACCATGCATCAGTCCCTGACTAACTGACAGTACATATCCCATATGAAATCGGTACCAGGCAGAGTGCAATGATTCAGCTAGAAACGAAGTGGGCAAACAAGCCTGAGAAAAATGATTGAACTTCCTAAGATTCATATATTTGGCTGTTTAACAAAGCTTTTGCCAAACAGAGATAAAACATCTATTAGTCCCGAAGAGCCGTTAATCTTTTAGCAAACACATGGTTGTGGGACTGTGGAGATAAGGTAGCCAGGGGTTGGGACAGCTGGTGAATAAAAATGTGTATGATTCAATATTGTTTCAATAGATTTCCTTATAGTTCATTTGGAAATCATGATATCACTCAGTGACACTCCCACACACAAGCTGTGGCTCAATGGGAATGTGTTCTAAAGACCTGGGGTGTTTTTTGGAGATGTCTGGCATTGCTCATTTTCTTCGTGCAGAGACAGATCTCCAGCGATTAAAACATTAAAACAGCTGATTATACAGTGAATCCTTTTTTCTCGCCATCATCAAAGACACATTTCCTGTCTTCCGCTTGTGTCATAATTAACGGAACGTGTCAGGACACTTCTTTTCTGACTCCATCCCTTTAATCAATCTGGTCTATTCTGAGAGACAACAGAATGGAACCCCCAAAAGCAGATCCTTTTTGGAAAAGGAAATGGAAATCTTATTATCCCAGTGCAGGGTGCAACAGAAAAACCTGCTAACTGTTATGTTTGTGAGCAATGAGAAGAAAGCCCAGCAGGTTGGATTTTTGGTTTGGGACTTGGTGTTCAGGAGCGTTCTGAACCGCTTCTTGCTGGGCAAGAGGATTGAAATAGCAGAGATAAAAAACAGTCATTGTGAAGTTCAGGATATGTTACTGCCTAGAGATCCCCCACCAAATACACACAATTTAATAAATAAATTCCCCTCCACACAATTTATATACCCTTCCCACTAATGAAAAAGCTCACTCATCGTTAGCCTGAAATCAATGGCAGTTTTGCTACTGGTGTCAACAGAACTCTGTCGAGCCCATTTATCTTGAGTGGAAAGGACATACGAACGTGGACTAGATCCTCAGCTTCTGTAAGCCAGCCTAGCTCCATTGACTTGATTTACATTAGCAGAGGACCTGACCCCTTATTTCTCTGATGTCACACACTAGGGAAAAACAACTTTTCCTCTCCACTAAACAAAAGACATAAGAATGGCCATACCGGGCAAGCCCAGTTTCCTGACTTCTGACAATGGCCAGTGCCAGGTGCTTCAGAGGCAACGAACAGAACAGGGAATCACCAAGTGATCCAGCCCCCATCCAGTCCTAGCTTCTGGCAAACGGAGGCTAGAAGGCTTACAAACCCGCTGGACACTCTGTAGCTTCAATTTAAGTGCCGTTGGCCTGAGAACCGAGACCATCCCACGTTCACGGTAGGCAGGTCTCCAGCATATTACAAGTGCCCAGAAATTTGCATCCCGAGAGTTTCCTATTCACAGAATGGTCTTGCCACACCATATTTGCTCTAATGCCACTTCACACCAAGTTTGTGGGTAAACCAAAGGCATACTAGGCAGAGCGGCTGGATACACTGCTGCCTGGTGTGTATTGTCTTTTATTTCTCTCAGCACAACCTTTCTCCTTTGTTTGCCCTCTCTTCTCCCCCTCCTCCCCCCTCTCCCCTCCACCTGGCTTTATTTGAAGAGGGAGAGGTCCATTTGGTACTAAGAGAGGTCCATGGATTTAGCTTAATAAATGCCGAGCCAAAACCTGATTGAAATCAGCTGTGCCTCTTTCCAGACCGATGGATCTTTTCCAGGAAGCCTTAATGTGCGCATAAAATGTCAACTCCCTGAAATAATTTGCAGAAGATTAGTTCCATGGTGATTCTATTTGATAAGAATGGGTATTAACACTACCTCAGTGGGCCTATTTGTACTCTGCCCAACTTACTGGGCATTTCCATAAAGATCACTGAAGTGTGAATGATAAACTAGCAGGAGAAAGCCTTCCCCCGCAATACCAGCTGTGTCTGAGTTCTGGATCTGAATGCGTTATGCTGGCCTAATTTATTTCTCCATTACATTTATGACCTAGGACCTGGCTTTGCAGCTATCATTGTCAGCCTTTTGGCCCTCTAATTATGCTAACGACAGCACCTGAATGCTAATCATCTTCCCTGTTCTTCACTTCAGGGAGCAACAAAGAAATCATCTGATTTCCTAAGCCTGTTATGAGAGGAGAAGGAGAGGAAATATGAGCTGCATAAAGGACTCTTACCTAACGGGAAGCTGTCCAAAATAAACCACAGTCAGGCTAAGGTCTCGGCTGCCCCTTGGACTGTCCATGTGTACAGGAGCCTAATGGGGAGTAAGAACACTCTATAGTCAGGTAGAGTAAGAGTAAGTGGACATCATGTACCTGGTCATGTACCCACCTCTGAACAGTAAGTGGGGAAGGATGGGGAGAGGGTGGAGCGAGGGCTCCATCTTAAGAGCCAACGAGAGTACAGGCTTGAAGCAAATGTGTCACAATCCCAGAGTAATGGGACAGCACAGCTAAGACTATAACCGTGGGTCTGTCTGTCTACACAGCTCACACAGTGTGGGTCTGTGGGACCCAGACTTGGGACTGTGTTTCTACGTGCTTGAGCATCCACCTGGGTTTACAATTACTCAAGCTGGGTCTCACAATCATACTAATGCCGCTATACTGCCCTGTGAGACCTTCTGGCTGGGGTTGGCCGCATGACCAGCATCCACCCTGCAAAATGACAGGATTTGGACCCGACTCAGACCCTGACTCGGGCCCACAGCAGGGCCCTAGGATCCAGGTCCTGTGTGCTTGCTAACCCAAGTCAAACTGATTTGGGTGTGTACGGTAGGGGAGCTTGGGTTCAGCATGCAGTGTAGACCTACCCAGTGGGAGCCATCACTACGTGCCTCCTAGTGGGCAGGTGTGGCACTGCAGTGAGCCCCACCTCACCTTCCCTACTTGGGCAGCAATACATTCACTCTCACAGACCAGGACAACGAGAAACCAAACAAACTAAGCCTGTCTCAGACACAGCCTCATGGCAGGAGCATGGCAATAACAGTTCAGAGGGCCCAAACTCAGTCCAAACACAAAGTCCCTGCACCTGCTCAGATTAGTCTCCCAGAGCTAGAAAGAGCTCGCCACCTGAATAGCTTCTAATCCCTTCTCCCTGTTCTTCTGCCTGTTCCTGTTTAAATAGACCAGCCACAGAGTGGGGCAGGAATCCTTCTTCATTGCACCCAGATGGTGTTGGTTGAGATCTGGCTGTCTCTTAATGGGGTAATACATTCCTTCACTGGCAGCCTCTCTCCTGAAAATCCATCTCTGATACTGTATTCAGAGCAATTATAAAAATCTGGCCCTTTGATTTTTTTTAAATAAAATTCAAAGAAATAATATATTTATAATGTTTTCTTAGAGGAAGAAACCCTACCTAGATATATGTGAAGGGGTGGGGGGAAGTAGATTTAAAGAAATATAGTTTGAGGTCAAGACAATAGTAAACATAGTTGGGTGGTAGGAATTTCATGGCAGTGCAGGTAACTCAGGCATTCACTATGCAGTAGATGTTAACTCATTTCCCTAGTGCAACACTGGATGATTTAGTCGGTGTTGGTCCTGCTTTGAGCAGGAGGTTGGACTAGATACCTCCTGAGGTCCCTTCCAGCCCTCATATTTTATGATTCTATTAGTTAAAGTCCACATGCCTGGGGGTTTCCATTCATAAAGAAGAGGGATTTCATAGCTGGATAGCAGACTTCTGATAATTTCATAGCCACAAGGTATGACTCTTTCCACTAGTTAGCTAAAGGATTTCTTCCCTAAGTCCTGGTCTCCCTTCCCCCAGTGTAAATCAGGAATAACTTGATTGAAATCAGTGAAGTTACGCCACGGTGAAGTTGTTCTTTACCAATTCACTCTGCAGCAGACTGACACCCAGCATTCTCACGCAGCGTTGCAAAGGCTTGCGATGATTAGATGGCAGTTGTTCAGCAGGCACACCCTACACTTGCAGAGGGAGTTACGGCTGGGTTTTAACATCAAGTCAAATTTCCCAAAGCGCCTACAGAACTTAGGCACCTAAGTCCCATTTTCAAAAGCACCTAAGTCACTTAGAGGTGCAATTCACAAAGGTGTTTAGGCATCCAACGCCCATTGATTTTTAATGTTAAGAGCAGGACTTGGGAAGTCACTTGCACTGCATAACAGCAACAATGACGTCATTGCCGATACAACAGCTGTAAATGCCTACCCTTCAGCGCTGGCCTACGTAGTTCAGTGACTCAGGCTGGTAGTGGTGTAAGACCTCTCCGTTCTCCTCCCTTCTACCTGCTCCAGAGAGGCAGTAAGCAGACACTCCTATTAGGGGGACCAGACAGCAAGTATGAAAAATCGCGACAGGGGGTGGGGGGCAATAGACGCCTATATAACACAAAGCCCCAAATATCAGGACAGTCCCTATAAAATCGGGACATCTGGTCACCCTAACTCCTATGTGCCTGGGCCCAATATCTGGATAGCTCGTGGAAGGGGTATGCTTTTCCCTGGATGCGCAACTTGAGGGAGGAATTAGCTGTAGTATGGCAACTGTGCCTTTTAAGGCTGTGTTTCCCAGCCAGTCTGAATGGGGCAGGGTGATGGGAAGTTCTTGTTGTTTTGCACAGCCAGGTGGCACCAGGCACTGAAGAAAGCAGAGCTGTTGGTAGCACCTTAGGCGTGATGTGATCACTGAATGAACAGGCATTCAGTCTCCAGGGCTGTGATTCTGGCACCTTACAACAACAGCTATGCTGGAATTTTCAAAGAAGCCTAAGGGAACTGGACACCCAATTTCCCTTGATTTTCAATTGGAGTCAGGCACCTAAGTCTCTTAGGCTCCTTTTAAAATCCCAGCTTAAACTCATATCAAAGGCTGGCTTTTTACAACAAAATATTTAAAAACAAAAGGAAATTTTGCTTCCAGGAAATTAAGCATTGGCCTTTGGGTGTGAAGGGACAGATATTAAATTGATGTTGTCCTACAATTTACCTTCAGCACAAAACTAGAGGCCTGAAATGGAATCTGCCTAAATAGTGCAAAACCATCTTCTTCTGGCTGTCCCAGTCCATCTGTGTCAGTTGTTTAGGGCCCAACTCTGGTGTCCGTAGCCATGCCGAGTAGTGTCGCAGGAGTGTTCTACATTTGTATGTATGTAAATAGTTAATAGAGAAGGGGTAACATTTTCAAAAGAGTGTAAGAGACTTAGGAGCCTAAGTCTCACTTTAAAAAAAACAATGGGCTTAGGCACCTACATCATTGAAATGCTTTTGGAAATTTTAACGTTAGGCTTGTAATTCACCGACGCATTTTTTGACAATTTTGCTCAAAGTGCCAGTAGCTGGTATTCAAGAACATGTAGCACAACCCCTGGGTTTTGTAGGGTGAATGGCATGTACGGTTGCACCCGGCAAATGGCTTCCTCTCTGCAACACTTTACATTAGCTCTTCACAAGTACTACTGGACTCCACAAACTGAAGTCAGTGGGGATAATTTGTGGAGTACGAAGCTGCTCAAATGACTAAGGGTACCAGAATCTGGCCCTTACACTATAAATTCCTTGAAAACAGGATTATCTTTTTCGGTGTCTTGTATACACTGAGTAAACCTGGTGCTCTAAACAAATAAATAATTACCATTAATTACACATGCCCCTCAGTCTTCTAGGGTCCTGCTAGCTTGTTCAGTGAAGTACAAATGCCCTTCCTAAAGTGCGGGTACTTCTTCAGAGCCACTACAAGATGACAGATAAAAAATACTGGAGTGTAGACTAGCTATGTGCACCAGAAGGAGGAACTTATAATAAGCAAACAGAAACATTACACATTACAACCCACTACAATCCCATTTTCATGCCAGTTTTCTACCTGCTGCATGTTGGCAAGGGCAGGAACTATATATGGATATATCTCCAATTATATATCTCCTAGAACTGGAAGGGACTTTGAAAGGTCATGAAGTCCAGCCCCCTGCCTTCACTAACAGGACCAATTTTTGCCCCAGATCCCTATGTGGCCCCCTCAAGGATTGAACTCACAACCCTGGGTTTAACAGGCCAATGCTCAAACCACTGAGCTACCCCTCCCCCCATCTAGATATAAAACTAGATTTATATCTAGAGCAAACCAGTTTTGCTTTCCTGTTAGCATGATAAATAGAGATGCAGTGGGGAAAAAGACATTAGCAAGTAAAGAGGTGCAGTAAGGTACCTAGGTTAGCATAAAAACACAATCCCTGAAGCATGAGGGGACTGGGATTGTTTAGTCTGCAGAAGAGAAGAATGAGGGGGAATTTGATAGTTGCTTTCAACTACCTGAAAGGGGGTTCCAAAGAGGATGGATCTAGACTGTTCTCAGTAGTAGCAGATGACAGAACAAGGAGTAATGGTCTGAAGTTGCAGTGGAGGAGGTTTAGGTTGGATATTAGGAAAAAAATTTTCACTCGAAGGGTAGTGAAGCACTGGAATGGGTTACCTAGGGAGGTGGTGGAATCTCCTTCCTTAGAGGTTTTTAAGGTCAGGCTTGACAAAGCCCTGGCTGGGATGATTTAGTTGGGGTTGGTCCTGCTTTGAGCAGGGGGTTGGACTAGATGACCTCCTGAGGTCCCTTCCAACCCTGAGATTCTATGATTCTATGAGCCACTACACAGGCCAAAATTCAAGCACCTGATTGTTTGTGTGTCTAGCGGATTGATTTTTATGGCAAATGTATTGCTTGGGAGGGGGGAGGTTGGGTTTTATACATCTCAGCTGGAGCAGTTTGTGGCTGTATGGTGGGGTGTTCACCCCATACTATCCTGGAAAGGGTTAAATGAGGATGAGAAGGGGCCAGTTAAGCAGATAGCAAATCTAATTCCCCTCAGGTGTGGCCTAAGTTACCCCTGACTGATGATGGAGCCCAGTTCAGAAGGAATAGGCAGGGCTAGTAGAAAGCCAGGAAGTTGGCAGCAGAAAAGGGCTGCCGGAGAAGCGGGCTGTAGCTGCTCCCTGGAAGCTGGACACTTGAGTTGGACCCCATGGGCGGGCCAGAGCACCGAGAAAGAGAAGGGATGTAGGAAGGAGTATAGGGAAATAGCAGAAGGGTCTGGGCGCAAGCAGAGCATGGTTGCTGGATAGAGGGTCCCTGTGCTGGAATCCAGAGGAGAGGGCAGACCCAGGTTCCCCTTCCAGCCACTGGGAAAGTAGCACAGTCGGGACAATGATCTGAAGATTGCCAGGGATGGGTCGCTGTGTGGGACTTTGATACCCCAAAAGAGGGAAAATGCCCAGTGACCAGTCATGAGGGCCAAGCCACAAAGAGGGAGCAACTGAGTTAAAGAGAGAGAGAGGGGAGGTGCAGGGCATATGAAGGAGAGATGGAAAGGTGCAGAGCTAATCTCTAGAACAGCCAGGAGGAGGTGCCCTAGTGCTGAGTCTATCCTAGGACAGGTGAAATTACATTGCTGGGCTTAACCGCTGCTTGTTCACATTATGTTATAGCGACATGCATTGGTTTGTAAAATAGTTCTGGGTTTTTAAGATGAGGTTAGGATCACTCTCACTCTCTTGTGTGGCTGCAACCGGGCCCTTAACGAGAGAGCACCCTCCTGAAGGTGATGCCAGATTATGCCCTGGAGATGGAGGAGGCACCACTGAGAGTCTCAGAACCCTGGGTTCCCTCTGGGGTATTAAGACACAGGACACAGCTCACTTGCTGGCTCTGTTCTGCTCCCCAATGCAGCTCGAACTCAATGCCTCTGAATTAAACGAGAACCATCACTTGCGCCAGTGCTGCCCAGACGTCCAGAGCAGGCACTGAGCAGAGCTACAGGCAGGTCTGCTGCCATCTTACATTGGGTGATGGGACGGAGACGGGGCGGGGGAATTCTTACCCAGTACTTCACTGCTCTCAGGTGCATTTTTCTGGGAACATTGGAGTACAGAGTTTCATGTTTAAATGTCAAGCTTGAAATGTATTGGATGAAAAGAGAAATCAATAGGATTTCGATTCTCTTGTCATAAATATGGCTTTTGTTGGTAGCTAAACAAGAAAATGACTGGGCATTCCATCTCATGTGTTTTCTAATTCTTGTTTTCCCCCTCACCAGACAGATACATCACAGAACTGACTAGCAGGCACAAATACCTCCCCCTCGGACTCTGCATTATTTTAGGTCAGGACAGTGGTCACACGTTATTAAAGAGATATTTCCCACTTCACTCTGCCTGATTATGATATTAACAGTTTGTGGGCTGCCACACAACCCACAATGGAAGCTTTTCCTTTTGTCTTCTCTCAT
This sequence comes from Mauremys reevesii, assembly GCF_016161935.1. NCBI lineage: Eukaryota > Metazoa > Chordata > Testudines > Geoemydidae > Mauremys > Mauremys reevesii. The sequence goes on from NC_052627.1 coordinate 8,101,313, forward strand.
GAGAATCACTGCGATGGACTAAATTCTCAGCTGGTGTAAATCTCCTGGTTCTGATAGAACTACACAAGTTTATACCACAGAGGTATCTGACTCTGTGTCTCCAACCCCCATGCACACACTTAGACAGCTACTGCTTAGAATCAGCTATTTTCTTTTGGTTTGCTCAAGCGTGCCAAACTCAGAAACGTTGCTATGCATTGTGGAAGATTTACTTTTTCTATAGTGAAACAATAATCCTTGAGAGAAATAAGTCATCTACAGAAGATATGTCATAGAATCATAGAATCATAGAATCATAGAATTCAAGATCAGAAGGGACCATTATGATCATCTAAAGTCATGGAGGGATTTTTCCATGACTTTTGCATACTACAGATGTTAGACTAACAGCCTATAATTCATTCCCATCGGTCCCTCTATCACTATTCCTTAGCCCTTCCAAGAAAGCTGAATCTTCTGATCAAGGCAAACCAATAGTTAGCTCTGACAAGGGATTTTGAAAGAGCAGATGAGTATACCACCACCAAGCTCCCATACAGCACTTTTCATCAGTGGATCTTCAAGTGCTCTACAAAGGAAGTTAGTATCATTATACCCATGTTACAGATGGGGAAACTGAGGCACAAATCAGTGCAGTGACTTGCCCAAGATTACCCAGCAGGACAATGGCAGAGCCAGGTCTCCTGAAGTCCCAGGCCCATGCTCTAGCCAGTAAGCAAGCATCTTTTTCATCAGCTCAGAATAATAGCCATGGTCCAAATAAGCTTCCTTCGGACGCTAGAGAAATGCTCACTGCTTGCTGAAAATCAGATGGGGAGGATTGCTTTCACAACGCACCCAGAATCTCCAGGGCTGACGCGTAACTGAGCCGTAGCTGAGGGATCCAAGCTTCTTGGGTCTGCAAAATCCGGCTGGAGTTCTCAGAGGGACGATTGTCCACGTGAAATGATCACCTCTTCCCGCGTCTAGCCAGAGATGGTGGAAATGGCATTCACTGGGTGGTGGGCAGGCACCAGAAGGAGCTTAGGTGAGACAGTCTCAGCACTGCACCATTCCAATGCGGGCCAAGGCAATCAGATGTTATTGGCATAAGCTCTACATGCATTGTCAAAGGGCAACAAAAAAACCAGACCCCTGAGCTGCCCAGGTGCAACCTCTGCTACCCAGCAGAGGCCACGCACGGCATTTGGGGTCTGATCCCCGATGCTCATTCGTCATTGTCCGTACCTGATCCAGTGGCAGATTACCACAGAACACAATGCTGTCTCTGCCATCCTCCTTTCTCCCAGGCCCAGGTTTGCCTGGTGATTTTCCAGTGAGAACGTATTTATGGTTCCTGATCGTGTAAGGAAATATTTTTCCCTGCATGCCCTTGTATTTGAGACAATGGAGCAGAAAGGGTCAGTCTGTCTGTCTCTCCTCGCTCACGCTGGGAGCACAGTCTTTAGAATGCGCTTTGTGCTGCCCAAGTTAGAGTGGAAGCACAGCACAGCAGTTAAGATACTTGCCCCAGAGACCTGAGTTTGAGTTCTGCCCCTGACTCCATAGGCAAGTCACTGAGGCCCAGATCCTAAAAGGTACATAGGTGCTTATCTGCCTCTTTAGCTGGCACAGTCCATAGTTTAGGGGGCACTGACATTTTCAAAGTAGGCAGGGGAACCCCTCACTACCTTTAAATGTCTGGCCTTACTCTCTCTGGGCCTCAGTTCTCTGCCTGTGAAATAGGGATAACTGCACTTCCCTATCTACAGGGATGTTTCGAGGGCAAATGCATTTAAGACTGTGAGGTGTTAAGATCCTAGAGTAATGGAGACCAGATACATTTGCTGGGACTTTCTTGTGGCAGAGTGGGCATTCAGTGCCAGCCATAAACCTGCCGTATAATGCTCCCTGTAACACCCTGGCCATGCACTGCAGGCTGGTGAGGAGAAGGTGTCAGGGTGGGACAATGGCCCTGCCTCTTTCTTGCCCCCTTTGGCTAACTTGCACATCCAAGGGGGCACAAGGAGGGCAGGGACAAGCAATCCCTAAAGCACCCATGCAAGGGGACTAAGGGGGTTACATGCCCTCCTGCCCTTGCATGGCACACAATGCAGCCCTAGGAGAACTGCCTTTCTTGCAGTAGTTTGGTGTTTCTGTTTCTGGTCCCATAAAGGGTTGGAGCAGATGTGCATTAAAGTATAAAAGCCAGATGCTCACCTGTCTTCTTCGTCTCCATTCACTACCTGCATTGTATTTGTGTGGTGAGGAACTCATGTAATCAGTCACGGTCAGTGGCAACAATGAACTCTTTCATTTTGTTTCAACAGGAACAGCAAAAACTACAGCAAAACTGGTAGCAAGGAGGAAGCAGAACTGAACCCTGAGCAAATCCCTTCCTCTCTAGACAACTCACGGGTACTAACAACAGCACCCCCAGTGAGTACATTTCCCTACATAAAACTACAATGATCTTATTAGAGGCATCCTAGAGCTCACCTTGACAGTTTAAAAATTGTGTGAACTCCATAGGCAGTTTCCCACGTGGCCATCCTCTCCACACACAGCCTCTGCCAGTTGAGAACATCTACCAGTACCAGATCCTTGGCAGTCATTTTTGTGACCTGGTCGGCCTTAAGAGGAGGATCAGGGAAGAATTCCAACATCAAAACTTCATTTGAAGGAGTAACGGCAGAAGCCAGCATCTGTAGCAGCATTTGGCTTAGTGCATTGCCATTGGGGATGAATCTTCCTGGTGTGTAGACAATTGTATAGTCGTAAGCACTTAGCATGACAATCCATTGGTGCATTCATGGTGACATGACCAGAGGTGTTGGCTTGTTATTGGAGAGAATTCCTAGAAGTGGTTTGTGGTCAGTTCGAATCTCAAATGCACAACCATAGATGCAATAGTGGAATTTCTTGACTGCAGCAATGATAGCAAGTGCTTCTTTATCAATTTTTGTATAGTTTCTCTCTGTGGATGTTAAGGTTCTTGAATAGTAGGCACTAGGTACCTCAGTTCATTGTAGCGGATGAGGACCAAGTCAGGCATTAGTAACTCCTTGATGTTCTCCAAAGCTTCTTCACCCTCACAAGTCCATTTTCATGGAATTCCTTTGTCAAGAAGATGAAGAAGTTCAGTGAATGTTCCTCTTTTTGGAAGAAAACTGTGGTAGAAGTTCACCAACCCAAAAACATTTGAAGCTCATGTTTGGATTTTGGTTCAGAGCATCATGGATTGCCCATAACTTGGGCAACGCGTACCCTAGACAACAGCTCACAGGTTCTAATAGCAGCACCTCTTGGTGAGTGCATTCCCCTACATAAAACTACAACATAAGAAAATAAAAACGGCCATACTGGGTCAGACCAAAGGTCCATCTAGCCCAGTATCCTGTCTACCTACAGTGCCCAATGCCAGGTGTCCCAGAAGGAGTGAACCTAACAGGTAATGATCAAGTGATCTCTCTCCTGCCATCCATCTCCACCCTCTGACAAACAGAGGCTAGGGACATGACTCCTTACCCATTCTGGCTAATAGCCATTAATGGACTTAACCTCCATGAATTTATCTAGTTCTCTTTTAAATCCTGTTATAGTCCTACCCTTCACAACTGCCTCAGGCAAGGAGTTCCACAGGTTGACTGTGTGCTGTGTGAAGAAGAACTTCTGTTTATTTGTTTTAAATCTCCTGCCCATCTATTTCATTTGGTGCCCCCTAGTTCTTATATTAGGGTAACAAGTAAATAACTTTTCCTTATTAACTTTCTCCACATCACTCATGATTTTATACACCTCTATCATATCCCCCCTTAGCCTCCTCTTTTCCAAGCTAAAAAGTCCTAGCCTCTTTAATCTCTCCTCATACAGGACCCGTTCCAACCCCCTAATCATTTTAGTTGCCCTTCTCTGAACCTTTTCTAGTGCCAGTATATCTTTTTTGAGATGAGGAGACCACATCTATATGCAGTATTCAAGATGTGGGTGTACCATCGATTTATATAAGGGCAATAAGATATTCTTATTGTCTATCCCTTTTTGAATGATTCCTAACATCCTGTTTGCTTTTTTGACCACTGCTGCACATTGCGTAGATGTCTTCAGAGAACTATCCACGATGACTCCAAGATCTTTTTCCAGACTTGTTGTAGCTAAATTAGCCCCCATCATATTGTATGGATAGTTGGGGTTATTTTTTCCCAATGTGCATTACTTTACATTTATCCACATTAAATTTCATTTACCATTTTGTTGCCCAATCACTTAGTTTTGTGAGATGTTTTTGAAGTTGTTCACAGTCTGCTTTGGTCTTAACTATCTTGAGCAGGTTAGTATCATCTGCAAACTTTGCCACCTCACTGTTTACCCCTTTCTCCAGATCGTTTATGAATAAGTTGAATAGGATTGGCTCTCTCTGCATACATAATATGTATCCTTGTTAGCACCACAGTGGGGAAGCTGTATCTACAGAGCTACCACTCCCTCACTTGCTCAAGTGGGTGCAGCTCAGCTCTCCTCCTACCCACAATGCACTAATTAGCACAGCTGTACCATCATGCAGGAAAATAGATATGGGCGAGTGCAGGGTACGTTACCCCCAGAGCAAGGGGAAACTAGGAGGCAAATTTTGATTGACCCAGGGTCTGCTTCCAGCCCAGCACGGCTACACTCTGCTCTATAGACAGGGCTTGTGGCAAAACCAAAATCTGGCCCAGAATTAACAGAGCACCATCCAGTCTCATTACTGTTTAGGTTCACTGTGAGATGGATACACACAGTACAGGCTGTATTTATTATTGACTATTGACTAAACCCGTTATCCTATCATACCATCTCTTCGCCCCACTGTTTCCTCGTAGGCTGTTTGAAATAATTCCTCTCCTTCCTGGTATTTATCCTCTGGTAATCATATCTCCTCTTATCCTTCTTTGGTTAAGGAAAAAAAAACCCTCCTCCCTCAGTCTCCTTTTTCAAACTCCCTGGAGAATATCCCGATCCTCTCGAATTGGCAATACCCCCCAACTTGGTGTCATCCGCAACTTTATCAGCCCACTCCTACTCTTGTCCCAGGTCAGCAATAAATAGATTGAATAAAATTGACCCAAAAACCCCCAACCGGACAGTTCCCCTTCAAATACTACTCTGCAGTCTCTCCCTTTAACCAGCTCCCACCACTCTGATTTCATTTTAACCATCTTTTGTACAATCCCGAATTTTAGGATTATTTAAAGATTATCGCTAGCGGCTAGCAATATCCTAATTATTATCCGGCTCCCGATTTACTCCCGTAAAGCGTTCAAGTTTGGCTTACCTCAGATACCGTAATGTCTACCCCCCATATTCATTCCCATCATTCCCCTATCTCTATATTACTTTTCCTTTCATTATTCATTATTAAAGACCGAAAGACCGTATCAAAGTATTATTGCCAGATGCCCAAGATATCCCTAATCTCCCTCCCGTTTAGTTTTTTAGTTTTAATTTCTTCTTTCTCTTCTTCTTTTCTTTTTTTTTATGGCTAAAAACCGTTTGCTATTGTTTAATAATCTTCGCTAGGTCCATCCACACTCCGCTTTTTTCTCTTCACAGCTTCCCTGCACTCTGACCATTTTCCACTCTGGGTACGCTTTCTGTTTTTTTCTAATGACCACTCTACTTGGCTCGGTCTAAAACTGCTACCCTCGAGCCCCGTTCCCCTTCTCGGCCCAGGCGCCATCTGCCCCCAGATCCCTAAATATGTGCCCAGTCCACCCTTTCCCTAGTCGCGCCTTAATTTAGTAAAAAGTTAGAAATCCTATTGATTATCTTCCCATTTATTCCATCCACTCCCTTGCCCTGGCTGGCTTAGCTTTGGGTCAAACTCCCACCACCTGCATTTGCAAGCTCGGTTCTTGCTTTCAATGCTGCCAGTTACAGAATGGGGTTAGCATGAAACTCATGCAGAGCACCAGGAGTTCGGCAACATGTGCATTGTAATTTATAATTGAGGCAGGCAACTCTTGCTAATCCCTGGCAGATAAATAACTACTCCATTCCCACTTGACCCTGCACTGCCCCAAAGATGACACTGTATTAATGTAATCATTATCCAGCTGAAAAATTCATTTCTTACTCTCAGTTATTTCTTAATTGAGAGTGTCGTGGGGAAATGAATTGGACAATAGGTGTTTAATAGAAGAGGAGGGAAGCAGCTACCATTGCATTGGTGCCATAGTTTCTTGTTTGGCTGGCTCCCACTCAGACACATTTTCTAATCTGGTTCTTGTTTACTCCAGCTAATTTGGGGCCATATTGTGAAACAATTATATTCCCCAGGAAGCAGTTACTCACCTGAGCAATCTCACTGAAATCATCAGGACTGTTCCAGGGAGTAAGTGCTTTGCAGGAGGAATTAAAGTTTCCACAATCTGGCCCTTAGGAAATATGAAATTAATTATCTCTGTCAGTGGCTTGGGGTTCGTATGTCCAGATCCATTAAGGTGAGCAGTTCTATCCTGTTCTGCCTTTCACAGGCCCCTAGATGAATTAAGATGTGAGTCCTCCTGCCCAATATCTCCTCCTCCCGTGAAAAGCCTCCTCTGCATGTAACAATAACTAACCTCAAGAAGCTCAATAAACTTGGACCTAGAAAAGATAACTGAAGGTGAGAACGTGTAGGGAGGATGGCAGGCCATGGGTGAAAAGGATGGGATGTGAGTGTATGCGTGCAGAGCCCTGTTCACCTGCAAGCATAGGCTGAAGGGAAAGTATCTACAATTGTCAACTCAGACTATTCACGGGGCTGAGACTTCGTATGTGGACTTCTAGAAACAGGGCATCTCATCTGTATAAGGATCCACTGGGTGAGGGGGCATGAGGGGGAAGGGGTGTGGTGGGTAATGTAGTGACTGTTAGGCTCGCAATTCGGATAGGCCAACCGGGCCTAACTGCAGGAAGTGGATAGGTGTCACAATCATAGAATATCAGGGTTGGAAGGGACCTCAGGAGGTCATCTAGTCCAACCCCCTGCTCAAAGCAGGACCAATCCCCAACTAAATCATCCCAGCCAGGCCTTTGTCAAGCCTGACCTTAAAGACCTTGTAACGGGTCGACTCACCCCTGCGGCGCCTCCTGCTGGTCGTCCTTGGGAATTAGCTCAGTCCAGTGTTCGGAGCGCCCTCTGCAGGCCGGTGATCCACCTGTCTTCTCCTGGCCCCCGTGTCCCTCCCAGGACCCCGGTGCCCCTTTAACTGGGTCTCCCCCTCCCGGGGGAACCCCCACTCTACTATCCCCACTTTGCCTCAGTGTTGGCTACTGCCAACCATTGTCTAGCCCCACGTCCTGGGGCAGACTGCAGTATCAGCCTATTCATCATTGGCAAGGAGGGTTTGGACCTGCTGCCTTGGCCTACCCCTGGGCTGCCCCCTGCAACCCCCAGTATCTGTTAGCCCTCTGCTAGGCCGCAGCCTGGGGCTTTCCAGACTGGAGCTCCCCAGCTCCTCTGCCTTTCCCCAGCCCTGCTTCACCCTCAGGTACTTTGTCTCAGTTCCCTGCAGCCAGGCCCTTTGCTCTCTGAAGGCAGAGAGAGACTGTTTCCTTCTGGCTTCCCTGGCCTTCTTATGAGGCCCTGGGCTCAGTTTGGGGCATGGCCCCAGCTGCAGCCACTTCCCCTATCAGCCCAGCCTAAAGCCCCTTCCCAGGGCTGTTTTAAAGCCCCAAAAGGGCAGGAGCGGGTAGCCACCCTGCTACAGACCTGTAGATAATCTCTCCAGCCAAAGGGAAAAGGGAACAAGGGATGTTGGTCAAACAAAAGTCTTATTCATAGAATCATTAGAACCATAAGGTTAGAAGGAACTGCAAGGGTCATCCAGTCTCAGATGCAGGATTTGTTGTGTCTAAACTATCCAAGATGGCTATCCAGCCTCCTTTTGAAAACCTCCAGCTTCCACAATCTCCATAGGCAGTCAGTTGTCTGTTCCATTGTGCTGCTGTTCTTACAGTTAGGATGTTTTTCTGAGTTTTAATCTATGTTTTTGTTGCACTTTTGTTGTTAAAACTTGTGTCACTCAGGGGTGTGAAAAAAAACCCTCACATACCGAACAACAAAAGCTTTAAAAGCAGTAAAGAGTCCTGTGGCACCTTATAGACTAACAGATGTGTTGGAGCATGAGCTTTTGTGGGTGAATACCCACTACATGCATTCGACGAAGTGGGTATTCACCCACGAAAGCTCATGCTCCAAAACGTCTGTTAGTCTATAAGGTGCCACAGGATTCTTTGCTGCTTTTACAGATCCAGACTAACACGGCTACCCCTCTGATACTTAACAAAGCTTTAACAACGAAAAGTGTAGGTATGGACAGCGCTTCGTTGGCGTGAGGCACTCTCCTCTGATAACACCCCAATGAGGGGCAGTAGCTTTATCTTGTCATCAGGAGAGCTCTCCTCCATTTACCATAACAATTAGCTGGATTCCTGACAATAGACTGTACAGACTGCCACAAAATTATCCTGGAACTCGCCAGTGGTTTTGCTGTGAGAAATTTAAATCCCCCCCAGGACTTTTTTCTTTCAAAATGTTTCTTATAGTGGGACATTGGTTTCGCCTTTGATTTGGAATAATGGTGTATCACTTATTCTCAGTCCCTCCCCATCCCACCAAACATACACCTCTAATCTCCATCTATAATTCACATGCAATTAGCCCTCTTGTTTTTAGCCATAGATTCCATCAGATGCCCCTTGCGCAAGATTTCCAGTTTAATTTTGATGGCAACTCTGGTGCTTGTAACCAAGCTGAAGATGAAAATTCATGTCCCCTTGACTAATCAGAGCCCAAAAGGAAGTGAACAACGAACTGCTGCAATTTACTCTTCTCTCCTGCATCAATATAGATCAGTTAATTAGGGAACCTAGACACAAACTGGCGTTAATTTGTGTTTTCTGCCCCATGGGTTCATTTTCACAGCTGGAGGTCACTTGAATTAAAATATGTTGATGACATTTATTCAGAAAGCATCAGGAACCCTCTCGCTATCGGAAGGATACAGGCTATACACTCACAACCAGCATTGCTTTAGCTACCATATGCCATATGGGCTCTGTAATCCCATAATGAGGAGAGACAGAGTTGTTCAATGCATCTTCCTTAAACCACTTGACTTTCACTGTGAATTATAGGTGTGATTAAATCTAGCATGGTCTTCACGTACTTCCAAAAATCAGAGCTGTAGTCAAGCGCTACAGCTGACAGCTTGTTTCTGATTGACGTGCGCTATATTTATTATCATGCCATCTCCTTGGTCCCTTAGTTTTATACAGCTTCACAAAGCTCATACACTTCTGAACAGAGATTTCTCAAATGCTTTCATTATACCGCATAGCTAATGGTTAGTGATTCTGCTGCATCTGCAAGAGATAATTATATTTGAGATCCTTTTTTCTGCGGGAGAGGGGTGGAGGTTATGGCTGGTGGACAAAATGTACAACTTGACCTTTTTCCCCATAACAGAATTAGGAGTTGAGTGCGAAGTTAGCCAAGGCAGACGTAATCATAAATGGGAAAACACTGGGTAAATGTTGTACTGGACTTTCTTCTACGGTAATTCTGCATTCAACCACTAGGCTAGAAATTCATGCCTCTGGGCTATCCATGTCCCTTGGAATGGCATTTTACTCACTCGTAATTTGGTTAAATGTTATCCTGAGTCAAAGAAATACTTATAAGTGTGCTTAAATCCCCTTGATGTCAATGGGACTTAGGCAACTGCTACAAATTAAGCACCTGCTTAAATACTTGCTTGAATAGGGGTGATTTCTTGTAGGAAGGCCTAAATTGCTTGTGTGAGAAAGTAGTGATTAACGGTTGTGATTAACGGTTTCAAAAAGCAATAGGCATTTATTGAACCAAAGACAAGGTCAAATGCTGCTCTTCATTTCATCTCCCACTTCTGTCCTTCTCAATTGGGAACTTGGATCAAATCTCTCTATCAAGCTCCCTCAGGCATTTCAAATACCTCAATAGCAAGGTGGGAGGTTAAAAATTAAGAGATTCATTAATAGACAATTTCAAAGACTCTTCTTTGTACTGGGACGCACACTTGGTGAGGGTCGCCACGCGGGGGGGAGGGCTGGTCTTCTTTTCTTGGAGCTCATCAGCATCATGCAACTCCCTGCGGCCCTTTCCCACAAGAACAGCATACGGCAGTTACTGCAGCCTTTGCAACTGATCAAGGGACACTTCTCAGGGCAGATCCTCAGCTGGTGGAAATGGTTCTCACTCCATTGACTTCAACGGCGCTAGGACCGTTTCCACCCGCTGAGACACTAGGCTTGACATCAGTGGGCATTAGATTAGGCCCAAAGGTCCCAGATACACTAAGATATTTAGGTGTTGAAATCAGTGACTTAAACACCTAAATGCCTTTGATGATCTGGGCCTATGTCATCAAGAAAGTTTATTGGGGGAGGTATAGAAGACCCAATAGCATCCACCCTGAAATATTGGTTGATTTTTATTTTTTTTAAAACTTACCTATCCCTCTCCATTACATTTCAGATTCACACACGCACATACCCAGTTGCTGGCTATAAATACAGTTTGCTAGTATATGTTCCAATAATGCTCAGGGCAGAGTTAAATTAAGATGTTCTCACCAGGGCAGAACTGCTGTCAATAACAACTGCTATTTAAATTTGCAATCAAGGAGGTAAATAGTAGCGACTTGAGATTCTGTTCCTTCGGTTCTTTAAACCTGGAATGCAACAACAACAACAAAATGTACAAAATTAAAACAAAAACCAACAAAACACTGAATCTCTAATTACCCTCCGTGCTCTCATCCGCTGTGCTGCTCCCATGTGTGAATGATGCCACGCAATGTGCACTGGGATTTTTCCCCTCTCCATAGCAGGATTGTTCTCAATATGAAATTCAAGAGCACTCAGGAGTTCTTGAACACAGGATCTAAACCCCAGAGGCATCCCTGATTTCAGTAACTAAGTAACTACGCATGTAATCTTTGTCAAGGCTTTCATTAAACTCTGAGGGCAGTTGCTCCCTTCTGTTTCAGGCTTCTGATAGCATTTCACTTTCAGCTGTGATTTGAATTTGCTTACAAGTGTACAAAATGAATAATCAACAGCTTTCAATGGACCAGGGCAAACCCTTTTGTTGGTGGGGCCACTCTTATTAACATTTCCCCTTTGATATTTACATCTGATTGCCCCTTTCCTTCTTGCTTCTTATTTTCATGCAAATAAGGCCTGACCTTTAGCACTAGATGTGTTATTAAAAATGCACACTTGGAAGCACGTGTATCCTAATTAGAGAAACATCAAGGGTTGGGCGGGGGCAGGTGGGGGGAGAGCAATGCGGAGCAGCATTAAGGGTGGTTAAATTCTTTTCCACACCAGTGTTGCAGAGGCGCAGAAATGGCTCTCGCTTTTTCTGCTGTGCTGTAAAGCGTCTCCCGGAAATTGAAGCTTTTACCAACCACGCCAGTAAGACAACTTGGTAGAAAAGTCTCCCCCACAGATTTAAAAGCAGGGTGTCAGAGCTGACTACATCTAAAGGGATTCTGAAGTGCCAGAGGGAGGAGGTTGGTGGGCATGGTTTCATTGCAGCATGAAACGACTCATTCGCTAGTCACTAAATTAATACACCGGGTCAGATTTAGGTATGGAGTAGCTCAGTTGTGAAGGTGTTCTGAATTATTGTATTGGGTCAAATTCACGCGGAATAATTTAAGTGCCACATTCATGGAAGTCTGAGTTAGATTCTGCAGTGACAAAAATGGTGCACATGATTCTCAGCTCACGCCAGATTTTTTTTTTTTAAACTGGTGTTACTCCACTGGCTTCAGTGGAGTTGTTCTTGGTTTACACCAGCGTGAGAGAGGTCAGTATCAGTTCTTCTAAATTAATGTGAGGGGTGATTGTCAAAGGAGCAGAAGGGGTCAGGCACCCAATTCCTGTTGAAAACCAATGGGATCTGGGTGCTTAATTCTTATGTTCCTTTGAAAATCCAAGCCATGAACTGGGGCCCAGACCTTAAGGTGCTTATTTAGCATCCTTTAACTCCATGGGATCCTTAGCAGCTTTACTGACCACATCCTATTAGGTCTGTTCCTCACAGACGTCAGAGGCACAACTTCTGCTGACTGTTGGGGTGCAGGCGCAAACTGTATTTCCTGTTCGGAAGTGTCCCTGTCTGCATACAAAGCATGGGACAGATTTGTTAGGCAGAGTCTCTCTCTTGCTTGTTCCAAAGCTGATGAGAGGAGCAGGGTTGGATAATTAAAAAGATGTTACCTGAGACCTATGTTAGACTTTTCACTTCTTGACTCTTTTTCCCATTTACAAGGGGTCGGAGAGGCCCACTTTTATGCTGCCTGCGGTGATTGGTGAAATCTAAGAACTGGACTCGCAGCCCACAAGTCTTCAAGTGGAGTCTCCTCAGGCACTGCAGCAGCCTGAACATGGAGATACAGAGTCCCCCTGGGAACTCCTGTCTCGCCACCCCAGGTGAGTGTCCCTTTGTGACAGATGGCCCCTTATACCAAAGATCACAGCAATATTCTGGTTAGTCCCTGTCCCAAAGGACCAGTCACTTACCCCAGGTCAGTTGCACCTTAGATCTCACACCAAAAACAACAACATCTGGAGTCAATCCTATAAGAAACTATATAAAGATTTATTAAATAGGAAAAGGAAAGTGGGGTGGGGGGGGGCTTTTTATCCCCCTCCTGCCATGAGCTCTGAGCTGCAAACTTGCTGGTGGGGAGGAATCCATTTTCATGACTCATCTTTGGGGAGCGGGGCGGGAGGGCGGGGAGAGGGCAGAACAACAACATATTTTTTTCCCTCTTTAACGTCCCGCAACAGTCTGTCTTGTGTCAATGGACCTTTCCTGTTGGGAAGGATGTAACACCTTCTGTTGATGATCTGAACTTCACACTTTTTAAGGTTTCTCTCCTGTCTGGTGATTGGAGGCTCACAATACAGCCACTCAACTATTACCTCACAATATGGGATGCAGATGTTATAAGTGAGATTGATGCAGGCAGCAACTCACAAGCATGCAATAAAGTCAAAACACTAAACACATTCTTATAAGTCTAATGCTTATGTTAACAGTATTAACATGCAAGTCAGACTGATTCCAGCTATATTTCTGTCAGTGTTCAATTGAGACATGGTGACTTTGGCATGAACTGGCACCTGGTCTGCCCATGTCACACCTACAATCCTTGGCCACTCCTTCCTGTTCATGGCACCCATTCATAGGTCTTGGAGTTCCAGTTCTTTTCTCTTAAAACTTCTCTTGGCAGATGCTTTCCATCATATCCTCAGTCTTCCATGTCCTTTTTTGCTGTCCGCTTCCTCCCATACTTTCTTTGCTTGATTCTCCTACTAATTCACTCTGTAACTGGGATGGCAAGAGGTGGACTCAGCACACTACCTTGTCTCAGTGCCACCATCACTTCAAACCTCTACGGAACTCCAGGTATTGGTGCCACCTTACCTCTTGACTCGTCTATCACTTCTAGACACTTCTAGAAGTCCCACTCCCTACCATCTCAACACTCCAAACATCAGCTCCCGTGGAACAAAGCCATATGCTTTCTCCACATCAATAAATACACTTTCCTTTTTTAAAATCAATCTTTCCAACTCCTGTCTCATTGAAGATATTGTTAGACTCCCCTCAGCTTGAAATACTTAAGAGTTCCTAGTTCCATCCCCTTTCCATCCCCCAGCCCACATGGCCCAACTTTCATGGAATTTCAGAACTTTCTTTCAAAATCCCCAACTCCTTTCTCCCTTTTATCTATCTTGTCACATCAGTAGGACTCTCTCAGGGCTCCTATGTATATTGACATGCAAAACATTCCACATGAAGACATGGAAATTGCTCTAGGTTCACAGTGGATTCACCTGTTTATCAGTTTAGTAGACTTGCATTTCCTAATTACCCTCTGTAACAGCAGGACAATGGCAAGGGCTTGCTTAGCATAAGCGGCTCGTTAAAATGCAGTCAAGATGGGAGAATGCTTTGTGTGTAAGTTTCTTATAGTTTTAATAATCCTGACAGAAAACAATGGGGGACACAGATACGTCTCTGTTTGCCATTGAGCCGTCTAGACTTTTCTTCGGCTGCGTGAGTTGATACAAAGGGCTTAGCTGCTTCATAGGGTTAATTCTCATTCAAAAGCTTCCCATTACCAGCAAGAGCAAATGAGAAAAAGGCTTTTCTTTGCCTCAGAATGATGATTCCTGAAATAAAGATAACCTTTTCTTGTGGGACCCGCCTGCCTGTTTCAATTAATGCTGCTTTTCAAGATAAAGTAAACAACTTAGCGTTTAAAAACCCCACCACCTGAAATTTGTTTCCTTGAATTTGCAATCATAAAAATGCCAAGCTTTCTCCTCACCCCCCACCCCACAATTTATCAGGCAACAAACAAAAGACTCTGCTGAGGGATTTCACCTCTGTATTTGCACTAGCTGCCAGCTTTGAAGGCACTGGAAATTAGCCCCCTGGAAATCTTGGGAGAATAAATAAAGGCGGTAATAGGAATTTCCATAGACTCTTTCACAGCCTGCTAATGACTCGGGTGACAGGTTTGGGAAATGCCATGTTTGCGCTTTTTATTAGATCCTGTACCACTCACCTAAGTCAACAGCTGTATTGATGCAATTGGGGGCAAATTGGCTTTCAGTCAATACTAACCGGAGCAGAGCTCAACAGAGGAAACTTGTACCAAAAAACCATCCTGCTCTGAATAAAGCAACAGCAATATCCAGGACCGTGAGGAGCAGCAGCCTCTCTGAGCGGTGCCACGTGGGCAGATGAAGAACTCCACATGGAGAAGGCTTCAGGTCTGCTTTACTGACTGCTTACCACAGGGCTTGACCACACCTTTAGGCACAGGAGTAGCCTCAGCAGTAGCCCCAGGAGGTGCTGTGACTCAGGCCCCCAAGTCACAATTCCACCTCTCTCCTTGTTTCTAAGACAGTAGTAATTTACTCCTGGCCAAATGGCAGGTGAGTAATGGGGGATGAAACCAATGCCCTGCCCACTCCCTACCACTCCCCACCCACTGTCCCTCCAGGGTGCAGCATCTGCTGACACCTGCACAGCCAGACCCCAATCCCAGAAGCCCATGCAGGACGCAAGGGTGGGGCGTTCTCACTCCTTCCTTCCTGTAAACTGAGTCCCAATCTAGTCCTAAGTAACTACAGCCTTCACTCTTGCCTGCAAAAGGCAGTGAAACACGCTGCACAGAGACTGGGAGCCCTGGGTGTGCCACGTAGAGCTGCCCGAACACCTCCCGGCCATCTAACCAGAGCCAAGTGTTTAAATAGGGGTCAAGCAGCATAGGGAGCTAATCACTGGAACAGGCAACAGAATGGCATATTCAACCCAGGCAGAAATGCAAAGCTGTCAGTCAGCCATAAAGATAACATCTCCTCGGAGTGACAGGCAGGGCAAGGCGATGGAGACATGACAGGGATGCTGGAGTCCTCCTTGGATTCACAGCAGCAGTTAGAACCCAGACCAAAAGCACAGCCATGTACAGGCTATACATGCACATACAGAGAGAGAGTCCAGGCCTCATTCTCACATGGGGGGAGGGTAAAGAAAGGCACAGAAACCCAGCTCTCCTGGCTCCCACACTAACACTCTGTCCATTAGGTCACACAGTCTTCCAACTGTATCATCTACCCTGTGGCTTCTTTATGCTTATTGTGCTCATCCAGGACATGACTATGTAAGTGATCAACCCAAAGCAGAGAAAGACCAACAAGAGAGACCTGCAGAATGGGAGAGAGGGGCCAGTTGCTCACATTGGACAGCACCTTACGCCGAACATTCCCACTGCCTTCCAAGGAACCACTCCCGGGATATTCAACGGGAATAAGAGAGTCAGAATCCGGCCCTGAAAGAAATCCTTTGCCCTATCCATGGTGAAGAATTGCATCTACCTGCCACCATCCAAATAGAAGATTTCAGCTTCTTTACTTTCCCCTCTCAGACCTAAATTTCCCCCTTAATGTGATATTAAAAATAATGAAAAAGAAAAATGAGGTGAGTTTTAAAAAGCCATTATAATTCAGTTTTAATGCTTATTCTATTACTGCATGCCAGCAAGTGGATCTGAGCGGCTTTTATAAGATCTAGGGTTTTATTATTATTATTCTTAACACAGAGACTGGCAATACATTATGTTTGGAAGCACCCTCCAGAGGCTGGTAATTCAGATGGAGTTTCCTTTTTTATCGCTATTAGAAAAGGATTGTAACAATTGTGTAGAGTGTCTTTGCATCAGGCCGCTGCAAAGAAGAAAGCCAGCTTCCCCGGCACAGCTCTTTATGTTCCTACTTCCTGCAGTTCCAATCACTCCAATGAAGAACACACAAAGCCCCAAATGAGTTTAGAAATGTACCCATTATTTTTACCAAGCATTTCTCTGCAAAGCCCAATCAGGATAGTCAATAGCTATTGGCCCACTTGTCACTTGTGAAATTATTTCTCTAGTTAATGTATCTAATTTAGTTTCCTTGTTTGCCAAGCACCATAGATCTACATCAAGTGCTCCTCGATGTTCTATATGTTATTTTTAAAATTCTGTGCCCAGGGCCAGATTGGCAGCAGGGCTGAATGCCCAGCAGCTCCCATAAAGTTCAGTTGCTTAACTGGAAGCTGAATCCTTTGAAAATCTATCTGTATACACTGTTGGCCAGATTCTGGCATCCTTACCCCTGTTAAATATTACCGTACTTGGAGAGTGGTCCCATGGAAATCCATGGAACATCATGCAAAGTAAGGAATCAATGTGCAATATATGGAATAGTCTAACTTAAACAAGGGTAAAATCCTGACCCTACTGAAGTCAACAGGGTTTGACTTAACTTCAGTGGGGCTAAAATTTCTTTATTAAAAGAAAACTACAGACAACCAATTCCACTGAAATCAAGGGGGTCACACCAGTGGGAAGCGGGTATAATGATATAGGAAACAACATCCACCGATTCTGTGCCTGGAGCAAAGGGGCAAGGAGCACAATGACAGTTAGGTCACTTCCATGCGTGGTTGGAGTCTACACAAACTAGAGGAAGAAGCTGTCAAGTGGCAAACTTGATCCTTAGAGGCCTATGATAAAAGTCAGTCACACTCCCCTTCTTGGAAGGTAAAACGATTCTGGTGTTAGTTAACAACAAAAAAGGGGGATGATAGCTTGCTGGCAGGTAAGAAGGAAGCACGTTTCTCAAAGAGACTAAGAATCATAGAATCATAGAATATCAGGGTTGGAAGGGACCTCAGGAGGTCATCTAGTCCAACCCCCTGCTCAAAGCAGGACCAATCCCCAAGTAAATCATCCCAGCCAGGCCTTTGTCAAGCCTGACCTTAAAAACCTCTAAGGAAGGAGATTCCACCACTTCCCTAGGTAACCCATTCCAGTGCTTCACCACCCTCCTAGTGAAAAAGTTTTTCCTAATATCCAACCTAAACCTCCCACACTGCAACTGGAGACTATTACTCCTTGTTCTGTCATCTGGTACCACTGAGAACAGTCTAGATCCATCCTCTTTGGAACCCCCTTTCAGGTAGTTGAAAGCAGCTATCAAATCCCCCCTCATTCTTCTTTTCTGCAGACTAAACAATCCCAGTTCCCTCAGCATCTCCTCATAAGTCATGTGTTCCAGCCCCCTAATCATTTTTGTTGCCCTCCACTGGACTCTTTCTAGTTTTTCCACAACTGGAAGACAACTGGATCTACTCGTTTAATGTCATTTGCCACAAGGGAGTGATGGTTAGAAGCCTCCTGATCTTATGCACGTCTCCCAGATGCTGGGCAATGTGAGCTGAACAATGATAATAAAGGGGGAATGTCAACCCTTTAGTCCATCTGGATCCAGACTTAGATTCCAGCAAGGTTTCCAGTGAATTCCAGAGAATTATTTCCTGGCCATCGTGTTGTATCATTGCGTAGGACAGCAGCACCGGACCTGTTCCCACAGCTAAGGGATTTGTTCATCTGAAAGATCTGGGGACAAATTCTCCTCTCAGATCTACTCATTCGCTCTCGCCTCTGAGATCTGCAATTTCAATCAATCTATATTACGATAGCAGCTAGAGGCCCTGACTGAGACGAGTGCCCCATTGTGTCAGGTGCCCTAGGGTGAAAGAGACAGACGCCGCCCCAAGAGTTTACAGTTGGTACAGACAAGACAGAGAATGCTGGAAGAAAGGAAATAGCCTTATTCCCATTTGTAAAATGGAGAACAGAACCAGAGGGTGAAATTCTGGCCCACTGACTTTGAGGCCACGATTATATCCAGGCAGCTCAAGAGTGGGGGCTGAGCACTTTCAAATCTGGCCCTAAACACTTTTGAAAAACCAGATCTAAATGACTTCGCACAGAAATATGTGGCACTGTGGGGAATTGAAGCCCGGTGTCCTGAGTCCAGTCTAGTGCCTTAACCTCAATCAACTGTCCCCTAAATCTTTCAGTTTCTCTTTACAATGTCTGATTTCTGCTGCCTGCTGTTAATTCGCTCTTTCCCCTCTCAATGGGGACTCACATGAGATTGCTGTCGCTAGATTACATGTTACGTGCCTATTGTGAGATCTGGCCATCTCTAAAACGAAAAGTGGAAGGGAATCCCGAGCTGATACCATGACGAATTTGTACATGTAGTTGTGGAATCTGTTAGCACAACCCCCTCCTGATATGGATAAAAGTCATTGGAGGAGTCAGCGTAATAATATGCTCGAGGCAACCAGGTGACGCTGTTACCAGGTGCCTCTGGGAGCCCCGATGTCTTAGCATATTCCTATAATCTCAGCAAAGCGGGACAAGACAGAAGGGAATATCTAAACCCCGGGACCATCCATTTCATCATCCCTATTCTGTATCATACACCATGGGCCAGATCCTGGGCTGGTGTGAATCAGGAGTAGCTCTATTGACTAAACCAATTTACATCAGTCGAGGATCTGGCTCCATTTACCTGGTTGACCGCATTTTAGGACAGGGGAATGCATTATGAGAATGATAGCTATCTGCCCCAGCATGTGAATTCAGAGCATCCAAAAAAAGTCACTCGGCAACCCCACAGCATTCAGCAGAGCTGTTGCCTAGCACACTTGACAGAATTCCAGCATTGTTTCAAATGCACTCAGAGAGAGGACTCTCCTAACAGAGCAAAGAGGCAATCAGTAGAACCAAAGAAATACCATAGCCCTCCCCTTGCCCCTGACAAGTAAACAAAATATAGCTAGAGATACAAAGCCCACTGAAATGGTCAGAGGAAGATTTTATAGATGGGATTGGAATGATCATCTATGACAGCAATGAAAAGACGGGATCACGGTCAGTGTCACTGTAACATGACAAGAAAAAACCCGCAACCTTCTGCAATCTTAACTATTTTTCCTTTCTTTGTCTCTCTTCTTATCCAAGGTTCATCTCCCCTACTTAATCTTCATGTCATTTATTATATATACAGACCTCAATTTTTTTTAAGGTTGCAATCTATAAGTATCATCTAGATATTTGGATACGTAAGGCACGAAAGAAAGCAGCTGAATTTTCATAAATCATACGGCCAGGAGGGGCCGGTTTGATCACCTAATCTGACCTCCTGAACAACACAGGCCATAGGACTTCCCTGAATTAACTCCTGTTTGTGCTACAGCACATCCAACAGGCGCAGGAGGGAAGACAAACTGAGGCCCAGTCCAATGCTCTACCCACTAGACTGTGCTACTTCCTCAAAACTAGGGATGCCACAAATTAATCCCTGAGTATGTGCTGTACAACTGACCTACATCCCCATGCAGGTCACCTTTCAAAGGGATCAACAGAACGGGCACTGAGCTCTTCGGAAAAATCAGTCCTTGATTTCAGAGCCTAAACAGGAGCTCTGTTCTTGAGAAAAATCTGCCCCCAGCTGTGGGTGCTGAGCACTTGAAAATATGGCCCTGAGCGCTTTTGTAAATCTTGCCCAAAATGAAGTGGCCCCATTCTCAAAAAGGAGCAGCATCCGCCAGTACAGCGGGAGCTACAGGGCACTGAGCACTTTTGAAAATCTGGCCTCTAGTCTTCAGCACCAGGCTGTTTCAGAGCCATAGCGCAGGAGCATACCGGGAGGGGAGTGTTGGGACAAAAAACCTCTGGATTCCTGTTCATTTCATCTTTCTTCTCAAATTGCTTCCACTTAAGTAAAAACCATTACATAGCATGGGAGCACTGAGCAGTGTGAAGAAATTCCTGTCAGAACCTTCCAAATTATTTTCCTCTGTGACAGAAAAAGGCTTCCTCCCTGACACTGCCGTTTGCTCAGCAAGCCAAGAGCAGGGAAGAGAGCGCTTCAGATACAGTGCAATTAGAGCCTGAACCTGCTCTGATTCAAATCAATAGAATCTCCCTCATCAACTTTAAAGATGAAGGATCCAGGCCTCAGAGCGCATCTTATAGGCAATGGCCCCCGAGCACATTATTTCAGGCACGGGTTCATGGCTGTAAAGCTCACAACATGGCGGTGAGGCAGGTAAGTGTTGTTATTCCTGCTCCGACATTTTGTTAGCCTCTCACAGAAAAGGGAGCAAACAGCCCAGATGCCCTAAGCCCCAGAACCAGTATTGGCTTCCCCACCTTTCCCCCAAACTTAAATACACACTTCCCAACCTTGGGATCTCCCTGGGTTTACGTTTAACACTTTAGGGGGAGGTGAAGTCAATGGGCACACAGACTTTGCAAAGATTTCTAAACAGCTTCGCTTCACTTAGCGCACAAAAAGCACAGATCCAGGCAAAACAATAAAACACCTACCTGTGTTTCGCTGCCTCAGTTTCCTCACCATTCTGGATCATTTTTTGGGGCAGCATCCTCTAAGGAATGTAGGCTCCTTCCTCTCCTCCTGCTATGACTTCTTCTCCAGAACTCAGTCTTTCTAAGCTCTTTTAAGAGGCACTGCTAGATCCTCTTTTATAACCTTTGCCAGGTGACTGCCTCATTAGCTGCTAAGTTGCACCCCCCCGCGGAGTTCAGACTTAACCCTGGTTTGGGCTGGATGGTAGCTATTTCTTTGTCCAAGCAGTGCGCATCCAAATGTAAGGGCCCTCTGTTGTTAGCCCTCCAGCACCTGGGAATTTTAGCCCAAAGGAGAGGCAGAGAAAGATTAAGAAGGCTAAGCCCAGCCTTACAAGCAAAATGGAGTTTGCAGCCTGAGATAGACATGCAGAGCGCTCCAGGTCCTCCAGAATTCCTAAGCCGCACACTGCAGCTCTGGCAGGTTTAATTAGCTTAATTCATCAGTTTTGATTTAGTGACAACAACTTGGCTTTTGAGGATTTGGCCATTGACACTGACCAGACTGAAGGTTTTAAACAGCCGTGGAAAAGTTTCCCCTATCAATGTCCCGCCGGGGACGGGAGACAGGTGTGGGAGAGAGTCATTCTCACTTCTTCTGCCTTGTTCCACAGCAAGGGAGGGGGGACAGAATGCAAAACGCTGGGGAAATACACAGATGTCTCTAGTGAGGTTCATGCAATTCTCATGGCTTGGCTGGTGGGAGCCCTAAAACATCAAGCACAAACCCAGCCTGATTTGGCTTCCTTCCAACAATGGGTGATGTTAAAACCGGCAGAGAGGCCAATGCAGTCATTTGGGGAAGAGCAGAGGGGGCGCTGAACAATACTATTGCCCTGCTGCAAAGGTGCATTTGGGCTAATGGTGTGTATGTGGGGGAGGGGTGCAGACTATCCCACATCCACCTACCTATGAATTGTTTCACCTTCCTTTGAAGCATCTGGCGCCGAACGCTGTCAGAGGCAGGGCCAGTGCAAGGATGTTTCGCGCCCTAGGCGAAACTTCCATCTTGCGCCCTCCCCCGTCCCCGAGCCCCCGCCCTGAGGCACCCCCCCCTCCACGGCAGCTCCCCCCCTCCGCCCTGAGGCGCCCCCCTTGCGGCAGCTCTCCAACCCCCCACCCTCCGCCCTGAGGCAACCCCTGCCTCAGCTCACCCCTGTTCCACGCACGAGGACTCCAAGCACGCCATTGCTGCTTCACTTCTCCCACCTCCCAGGCTTGCGGCACCAATCAGCTTAGGCGCCGCAAGCCTGGGAGGCAGGAGAAGTGAAGCGGCCAGGCGTGCTCGGGGAGGAGGCGGGGCAGGGGTGAGCTGGGGTGGGGAGTTCCTCTGCGTGCCACCCCTCCGCCCTTATTTGCTGCAGGTGGCCCTCCCCGCGCTCCTCTGCCCCAGCTCCCTCCGCCTAAATGCCGGCAGCGACCAGGGCGGCCGAAGATCCGGCCGCCATGGTCGCTGCCGAAGAAAATGGTGCCCCCCAAATCCCAGCGCCCTAGGCGACCACCTAGGTGGCCTAAATGGTTGCACCGGCCCTGGTCAGAGGCAGGATACTGGGCTAGATGGACTATCGGCCTGCTCCACTCTGGCGATGCCTGTGTTGCTCTGCCCAAAACAGAGAGCTGGCTCCCACAGGGAGTAATCTCTGTGTGATTATTTGGCATCTCACTGTCTCTCTGCTGCACGTTTGAGTGGAGAGACGGACGCAATAGACTTCAAAAACAATGGGAAATGTATAGTGATTTGGAAAAAAAATTAAAATCTCGCTCACCAGGTGACCAAGATAGCCATCAAAAGTTACAGGGTAGCAAAACAAAGCAAAGAAAGGGGGGATGGGGAGAGGCAAAAGTATGTTTTCAGTGGACTGTATTGATCACAAAAAAATGAAAAATAAAACCCACAAAAATAATCACTTTCCAAACTGATGCAACAAAAATGATTTTGAACTTTGACATGATTTTTTTCTTTTTTTCTATCGGGATTTATTATTTTACTGGTTCCAACTCTGGGGAAGAAATGTCTCTGTCCAACAAACAAGTTGGAGTCAAGGAACGTGAAACGTAAGGACTGGGAAAGAGGTGGGGGCTGGGCCCCAGAACTGGGGTGGGAGGAATCTCTGTTCAGTTTTGCCCCACACCCTGTGAATCCTGGCTGGCGTCTGTTATTCTCATTCACGGACAGCCACCCCGGGAACTTCGTGAGCCACTGTTCTCACTCACAACTACACATACACACATGCTGTACAGCGTGAGCTGCTGTTCACTCTCTCTCTCACACATACAGTGGTTTGAGTCAATGTTCTCTCTCACACAAACACCCACCCACAGTATTGCGTGAGCCGCTGGTCTCACACACACAGACACACACAGTGTGTGTTACTCTTGCAATCGAATAACCACATTGGATACAAACCCATAGGCCAGTGCTGCTTGGGGGGTTCATTGACAGGCACGTGGGGGCTGATTCTCTCCTCTCCCCCATGGGCTGGCTGCAGCGGTATCCATGCGCAGGCTGCCAGGACCCTCTGCAGGGCTGTGCACTGGAGCAGAATGCAGGGACCGATGGGTGCAATACGCTGTGGATCTAGGGACGATTCGCCTCAGAGCACAGGAGATTTGTAAGGTGTTCCCTCTTCCACGCCATAGGGTGACAATAGTCTATATGGTGATTGCACCCTCATTCTTCAGGTTGTTTAGCTGGAGGCTATGCTGCTTTTCCTTGCCTTGCCAAAGCATCTCTCTCCACCAGGAACCCCCCATCTCCCTCTCTCTAGATACCTGTGGTACTCGCCTGGCCCCCAGCCCCTTCACAGTGTTTAGTGTGTCTATCCTCCAATGCCCGTGTGAGGAAGGAAGTGCTGTTACCTCCAGGGAGTTGAGGCACAGATGGTACGGCCCACATCCACAAAAGTATTTAGGCTCCTTCCATTTGACCACGGGCACACAGGAAGCATGTAGCAGAGCAAGGAGCTAGTGATGGTCCACAGATGGTCTCCTGGCCGTTAAGCACCAACCTAAGAATTGCTCTGATTCTCCTGTATTTAAGGACAACCACAATGATTTACCCTGAAAAAAAAAATGCTATCTCCATAGCATTTCTGTTTTACTGATTCAAAAGTAGTTGATTGTTGCATGCCATGCCATCTCTTCTGGTAGCCTTGCCGACTGGGTAGGGTGTGGGTGTGGTGTGAACTTTATATCACCTTGCATGACTGGAGCTGCAGGTGGGGGGAAAGGAGTCCCCTTGCTGCCTGAAGGATGGCAGGAATTCACACGCATGCCACAGGCTTTTCCTGGATTAGCTTAATAGAGCTGTGTCCTAAAAAAGGCTATTGGCCTGATTCAGAGTCCATTGAAGACTCCCACTGACATCTGTGGGCTTGGCTTAGGTCCTATTTGACTATCAAGTGTCCTGACTAAACTGGAAGTGGGTTCAAATCCCAGACAGAATTACTTAGAACTAAGATACTGTCAGTGGGAGTGTTATAAATAGTTAGACAGATACACAGCACAGTATTGCTAAAGGTAAACGTTACAAAAATTAAGAGGCAGGTACCTCTTGAAATAAGGAGCTTGTCTTGAAAATCATGAGATTTTTTAAAAAGAAAACAATAAATGTGTGGATCTTTATATTTGCTTACTGGTTTCTGAGCCTCTAGCGTTCATCTGTTCAGATGTTTCTCAGTAACCACAAAGGCTAGACATTTATTTTTCTTTTAAATGGAGGCTGAGATTCTCAGGGAATCACGGGACTCCAGGAGCTGGAGCTTTGAGAAAAAAAACAATTATTGGGAGGCTTCAGATAAGTATCATGAATTCACAACACTGTAAGCAAGTCAGAGAGAGGAGAGTCTAGCATTTTGTGAGACTCATTGGAATTTATGAGTAGAAACATAAGAACATAGGAATGGCTATATTGGTCAGACCAATGGTCCACCTAGCCCAGTATCTTGTCTTCTGACAGTCATAAAGACCAGGTGTTTCAGAGGGAATGAACAGAACAGGGCAATTATTGAGCAATCCACCCCCTGTTGTCCACTCCCAGCTTCTGGCACTTGGAGGCTAGGGACACCCAGAGCATGGGGTTGCATCCCTGACCATCTTGGCTAATAGCCATTGATGGACCTGTACGCCATGAACTAACCTATTTTTTTTAACCCAGTTATACTTTTGGCCTTCACAACACCCCCTAGCAACAAGTTCTACACATTGACTGTGTGTGTGTGAAGAAATACTTCCTTTCGTTTAAACCTGCTGCCTATTCATTTCATTGAGTGACTCCTCGTTCTTGTGTTATGTGAAGGGGTAAATAACACTTCCCTGTTTATTTTCTCCACACCAGTCATGATTTTATAGACCTCGATCATCATTTTGAGTCATCTCTTTTCCAAGCTGAAAAGTCTCAGTCTTATTAATCTTTCTTCATACAGAAGCTTTTCCATACCCCTAATCATTTTTGTTGCCCTTCTCTATATCTTTTCCAATTCTAAGATATGTTTATTGAGATGGGGCGACCAGAACCGCATGCAGTATTCAAGGGGTGGGTGTCTCATGTATTTATATAGTGGCATTATGATATTTACTATCTTATTCTGGATCATTTTCCTAATGGTTCCTAACATACTGGTAGCTTTTTTGAGTGCCGCTGCAGATGTTTTCAGAGAACTATCCACAATGATTCCAAGATCTCTTTCTTGAGTGGTAACTGCTAATTTAGACCCCATCATTTTGAATGATTAGTTGGGATTATGTACAAAGTACCAACAGCACGAGCGGGATCCACATCAGGATGTCACTGTTATTCAAAGATTTTTATTTTTTATGAAAAAATATAAAATTTTATATCTTACACTACAAAAACATGTACACAAACAAAATGCACATAAAGCATCAAAGGAAAAAAATAAAAATAAAAGGAAATAAATACAGCAATGCTAAGCCTTCTATGAGTTAAAACTCCAATGCAGGAAATTGAGTTTAATGCAATTGAGGCAGTGTTTAATAGAGGTGCTCCGAGTCCTGACCCACCTGCACTAAGGGGTTTAGATGGACTTAATAATAAAGGACTCGAAACTATATGTTACTCTCAGACTGCTATCAATGTATTTCACACACTTCTTAATGACTAGTTTCAAAACTACAGCAGTCTTAAGAGTCACATTTTTTTGACCACTGGGACTTCTACATATTTATATTCAACACCGAATAGACACAACTTTTTCACCTTCATCATATTTTTGTTAACATATAGAAGGAATAAATAAAGTTTACAGCTGACTTTTTTTCATTAGTATTCTTTTTTTTTCTTTTATGATTAGATAACTTCTCCAAAGAATAAAGGGAGGTCATTCTAAACAAGAACTGCGCCTAGAAAGACTTCCTCCTTCAGAGATGAAAAAGAACGTTATGAAAAGAATGTTCCTATCTACCATTCCCTTTGAAATATTCCCTTACAATTAGCAGCAAAATGGACTGGAAAAAAGTAATCTATGTAACCATGTGGGCTACTGAGTTGGAAAAGCAAACCACTTTGACTTACCTAGCTATATACTCTAAGTACAGCTAATATTTTAATTCTGAGGATCAAACTTCACCATCTTAACGTAGGTAACATTTGCATTTTTCTTTCAGGTTTTAATTTCTGGTACACCACTAGTAAGCACAGCTAACTATAGTACTTAGCTTTTTCCCCCCTCTATGCTTAGACAGAGCAAAACCAGAAAAATATTGTGACCTGATTCTACTGCATGACAATATATACAATATTCCACTTCTAATACCTGATTTTAACCTACAGTATATGATTTTACTTGCTACCCTTTCTTGTATAATAACAAAAAATACCTTCCAAGCGAAAATTTCTCTGCTTGTGCTTTGTATGATATCCCAACTCTGCTAAGGTAAAATAACGATTCATTGACTAAGATTTTAGGCTGCAATTTTCAGAGGGACCTAAGGGAGCTAGGTGCCTAGGGCCAGATCCTCAAAGATAGTTAGATGCCTACTCCCATTGGAATCAAATGGGAGTTAGGAGCCTAAATAGCATGGGGGATCTGGACCTGAGTCCCAGGGTCTCTTTTGAAAATTCCAGCTTAAAAACTGGGTGTCTAAGGATTGGACCCCAAATCCATATTTAGGTAACTAAATGAATGGCTTGATTTTCCGATACGCTGAGCACCCAGCAGCTCCCTCTCTGGCTACAATAGGAACCTTGGCTGCACTTTGGAAAATCAGGGCACTTATTTAGGCCCCTCTTTTTAAAAATCATGGTCATGGGTTTTTTCACTCATATACAGAGTCTCTTATAAACAGATTTGTAGCATCGGAAGTGCTGGCATTAAATATAACAAGGTTTGTATATGTATTTAAATAATTAAGAAAAAGTGCCCAGTCTGTTAACAAATGCAATCTGGTTATGGGCATTCCTTTTTCTACTAGTTAACCATAAGGATATTCTGAAGGATGGTCCAACAAATGGCAATTGATTACACTGTTCTTGGAAGGTAATTCTCACCCTCCTGTAGTAAATCTCCCAAACACTGTATATGCGTTTGAAAAACACAAATGGCCAAGGGACTTTTGTTTTAAAAGCCCACAAAAAAGAACAAAACCAAACTCCCCCTTGCATTTTTCACAGAGCGCTAATTCACTCCATCAGTTAACAAGTGACTGAAGAGAACAGGTAGAAAAGGCAGAGGATAAGAGCTGGAAGTTGCTAAGAAAACTCTCTCCAAGTACAGATGATTGATGCAAGTGGCAATTGAAGAATTCCTCCAGAAGAAATAAGTTGTTGTGTCTGTCTTCCTACGGATTATTTTACAAAGCACTGCAGGCAGGAAGACGCAGAGGATCCCACAATGGTTCCCCCGACAGCTCTAATAACGTTATTTATTATTTGACAAATCTCCTTTATGTGCGGCAATTGTTATGTCTTGATTTGTTTTTGTTTTTCTTTGTGGCCCAGTGGCTGACAAAAATAAAACAATGGGACAAGAAATCACACAATCAAGATTTGTCAAACCTCCCCTTCTGCTTTGCTGCCTCACTGCATCTCATGAAAGCTCCCTGTATACATTGTCTCTTTTTTCCATTTCTCACATTTGCAGATGAATTTGGTACCTTTCCAATTGGTGACAGGTCCAGGGGTGAACAGATGTAGCAAGAAGGCATTTCTTTACTCCCTTTCCAGACACATCTGACTTCTTCCTACATCTGTTCACCCCTGCACCTGTCACCAATTGGAAAGGTACCATATCTGACTGAGAAGTAACTAACAGTTCTAGAAGGAAGATGGGTTTTTAGGTGTATGCTTTTACTAAACAAGTTTGCAGGAAACTCGCAGATGCACCAAAGGGATTTAGAAGCACAAGCCCCATAGAAAATCTTTCTTTGTGAGAGATTTTGTTTTATTAGAAGCTGCTATTTGTATTTGGCGGGTTGAGGAACTATAAAAAGAAGAAATGTTTAAGAACAACTAAAGTGGCCTCTGAGTGAGAGGAATGAATAATTTAAGCAACAGATTAGGTGCTCTTTTTTGCCAGAGGTGAAGAAGAGACAGGATATCATCTTCAAGAAAGAATGCTGCAAGATGCTATCCAACCCATATAAACAACGAATATTCCGTAGAATAATGAAAAATATTTGCCATTATTTGAGCAAGTCTTTCAATCCCTATCTTTATCAGAGCCTTTTTTTTCTTAAAACAAACTATGAGGCCTACTATGGACAATTGGAGAATTCCACCTATACAGAAATACAATCAAAGTCCCTCATTGTTTCAAGATGGGATTCAATGGCAGCTGGGTGCCTAATTCCCAAAGGTTCCTTTGAAAATCCCAGCACCCGTGCTTTACAATGTGCATGTTCAAACAAATGACTCCATTACTATAGGATTCCACTGCATGTATCAAATTGAGCACAGTTCCTCTTCTCCTCCCATATGATTTGGGACAGAGTGGGACATGTCTGTATCAAACTGGAACAAGGTGGGGGAGGTAATATTTTTTAATGGACCAACTTTGGTTGGTGAGAGAGATGCGCTATTGAGCTACACAGAGCTCTTCTTCAGGTCTGGCTTTATGTAGCTCGAAAGCTGGTCTCATCCACAAATTGAAGTTGGTCCATTAAACGATTACCTCATCCCCCCTTGGCTCTCAGATCCTGGGATCAATATGGCTACCACACTGCAAAGAATCAAACCTCCATCTTGTGTTAGGAACTCCATTTTGTATGATGTGCCGAACACAAGCCTAACCTTAATCAAGGGAAGGTTATTGAATTGTTTTGCAGATAGACACCCTACCCAAGAAAGCTGCTTGACATCTCACTGAAGGGACATCAGGAGAAAGCATCAATATGGCAGTCTAGGGCCATCCACTTTGATGGTCTCCCAACTGCTGACTCAATGGAACTATGGTTTTTCTACACTGGAGCCTGAGGGGGGGAGGGATAAACTTTCCAGAGGAGCACCTGGGTGAAGGAGACAGAGACTGCACTTAAGAAGGGTGCTGCTCTGAGTTCAGGGACTGACTGTCACCACAGAACTAACATCTTGGTGGAACAAGAGGGCAGGAGGGACTTTGTCCAGACCACAGGCTCACAAGAGCGGTGAGATCAGACTAATGGAGCACTCAGGACTTTTGTTATTTTTTTATGCTCTGTAACTGCAATGTTTTGAAGAGTAACGTGTCTGTGGTGAAGAGATTCCTTGCCTAAGCTTGTGCTCCCTGCTTCCCTGCCATGTTGTCCTTTAAGGCATTAACCTCATACCCTAGAGAACCCACAGCCTCAGTGGAGTTCTGGGCAAGCGTGTGTAAGCAACTGTGTGGCTCAGGTGGTCAGAGGCACTGGTTTTGTTGACTAGGGTGGTGGACTGACAAGCCAAGGAAAGGCTCAAGACAAGAGGTCTGAGCCTGGGAGTGTGCCCTATAGACCCAGAGCTAAAAACAGTGACTAGTCTCCACCCAGACCCAGTTGGCTTGGAAGCACATGGGTACCTGAGATTAAGTCCATTTGCAGCAGACTGGTTACACTACACAGGGGTGCTGAGCCAGGCTGGATATTTTAGGGGGAGACTTTCAAAGGTACAGAAGAAATTAGGTACCAAGCTGCCATTGAAAGTCAATGTGAGTTGGATGGCTAACTCCCATTTATGCTTTGGAAACCTGCCCCTTAATATCCAGGGCTCATGTAGAAACAGAGAGAGAAATGACTTGTATTGAAATGCATGCTTGTTACCTCACATATGTAATTCAAACTTCTGAAAGCATTGTTTTTGAACCAAAGAGCAGCAAAAATACAAGCAAAGTGGTAGCACAAACCAACCAAAACCAAACCAACCAAAACCAAATCTAACCAAAAATCCTTGTACCTGGGTGTGTAGCAAACTGTACAGTATATACATATTAATCATGTATTCTTCTCCCAGAAGAGCAAATTAAAAGGAACTTTATAACACAGAGGGGGAAAAATATACACCCTGTATTGTATTTGCCACTGAACAAGCAACGTTTCTACACTAGTCTCTATAACTTAATGCTGTGTAACAGCATTTTTTTAAATTTACAAAACAAAATATCTATCAAGAAATAATCTAATCATATTGCTCTTCAATACACTTCTGTAGACAATTAAGACTTGAAGTAAACTTCAGTAAACTGCAGCTTTTGTTAGCCCATGAATGGCTACAAAACTTTTCCATTCAAGTAAGTCCTTGGAAGTATTAACATGTGCTGCCATAATCCAGTATATAAAGGTGCTCTATATATATTCCATGTACAGACAAAGTGTGGTGGGAAGGCTTTTTCTTGTTGTTGTTGCTGAAGCATAAGAAAATGGTTAACCTCATGTACAGTAGATCCATTTCCATGCATGTTACATTTACTTCATGAATATGAAGACACAAATAGGAAGGAAAGGAAAATTTTAGTCAAACACTGATTATAAATTATGTGGCAGAGGCCAGCCAATGTCCTTCAGTTATAGAAATAACCGACTTTCCCTTTTTTTTTCTTTTTTTCTTATAATAAATCTCAGGGCTAGTTTACAAAGTGCAGGGTCGATCACTTGAGAAAGTGACTTTAAAACCAAGTTACAATGGCACCATCCCATTCACCAACTGGACCTTCATCTCTTGAAGGCTGCTCATTATCTTCTTCTGGTGACCAACAAGTGTCACTCCGAGCCGCCTCAAATCCCTGTGTGGAGAAAGCACATGTAGGTTCTCTAGATTACTGTGGGCAGATCTCAGTATGTAAGAACTTTTAGGTGCTGTAAATGATAGTGATACTAACACCTCACGCTTACCGTACATGGATCTCAGACTGCTTTACAAAGGAGGTAGCATCATCCTTTTTTTTTTTTTTTTTTTTAAACAGATGGGGAAATCTCAGGCCCTGAGAAGTGAAGTAATTTGCCAGGAACATATAGCAGGCCAGAGCTTAAATAAGGAGCTAGGAGCCAAACTTTGATCTCCTCATTCTGAAAATGTTGGACCTAACTGTGTAAATGTGAAACATCTGATCTGAACATCGCACCAGACGAAACTATTTCCTTCGGCTGATGTTCTGAGCAGATTACAGTGAATACATCAAAATGATGGCATAGCCTCTGGCTTTAATTTTCTCATCAGATTGGAGAGCCAAAGCTTTATTCCTTTTATCAAACACATACAGAAACGTCTGGTTGCAGTGAGAGCGCTGGGGGCTGCACTAGTATGAAAATCAGCCTCTTAATCAAGCTGTTTTGCTCGATATGTGTGTTAGTCAAACCCCAAGTGGGCTCGTTTATACCACAGGGGCAATTCGGCACACTAGGGACGTCCAGTTCGGACTTCCCACTCCTTGAGAAACACCTCCCAGTCTGGGCGACAGACTTTTGGGGCTCAGTGTAATTATCTTAATGGGTTATGTGGATATAAACTACAAGACTCAAGATAATCTGCTGGCAGTTTATTGGGTTGGAGGCTGTTAAATGAACCATGCTTGATTCTTGGGAAATTCTGTAGAATGTATAAAGATTTTGTTGCTTGTCTCCACCAGTAGGTGCCAGCGTTAAGCTGAAGAAAGTGCTCTTTTACCTAAAAGTGAATTAAATATTAAAGATCCTATTAGGACGTCATATTTTCTTAAGGAGAACAATTTGAATGGGGAATTTTGCTGTAAAAATTATGCCATAATATGGCTTTAGGGCTATTATTTATGCTAATGTTTGGGAGGGAAGGATCCAGTCATGTGTATTTATGTTTCTGACATAAGATGACATGATTGTTAGAATACCTATCAATGATTCTGAAGGGATGAGGGGCCCCGTCCTGAAGCCTTTCTATGCGAGGAACTCTAGAATTCCACCTGTGAAGTGCCTTCTAAATCAGGTCTGGAGTAATTAATGTAGCAATTTTTACGATATAAGGGTTCTAATCTCCTTTTTCCTACATGCACATAACTCCAATTGATGCCAATGGGAGTTTCATGAGCACATTGGGTGGGATTTTCGAAAGTGGCCAAGTAATTTAGGAGCACTGAAAATCATTGGGACTTGTGCTCAGGAACTTCTGAAAATCCCTCCCCTCTAGAAGAATACTGATCACTGTGGGGGCCAGTTTCTCCAAATTGCTCGGCACCCAGCAGGTCCCAAAATCTGGCTACTTCCTTCAGGTGTCTAAATGGGAGCAGAGTTATTTTGAAAATCTGACCTAAGGGATTCTGTGTTCAATCATCAGACTGTATCTCAAAAACTGTTTTGTATACAAAACGAGCAGGACTGACACGGGTATTTTAACAAGTAATCCTGTCCAAGGGAAAGCTAGATTTCTCCTCCACAGACTGACAAATTTTCAGCCTTTTGGGTTGGAACATGCCTGCTTTGTTTAGTTACACTGCCACCTTTCAGCTGGTGCATGAGATGCATAAAGGAAGTCACAACCTGCGTGCGACAGAGGTCAGGGAACCACAACTGCATGCTCGCTATTTGGAACAAAGGACTTTTAATGGCTGCAAAAGTCTCTAACTTTTTCTGAGACAGACCTTTCATTTTGGCCTCCACTGAATTGTGAAAATGGTTCAGCAAGTGATACAGCAATCTTAATAATGAAGAAACAGGTGGGAATGCCATTGCAATAGGTTATTTATTTTCAGTACACAGCACAGCTGGTAATGTATACCAGAAATAGGATGGCAGGGTCAGATTTTTAAAAAGGGTCAAAACCCTCCCCCCATTTTTTTTCAGTTGGGGGACGAGCTCATTTGAAAATCCAGACCCTTCACTTAAAGTACCTAAAATGGGAGCTTAGCTTTTCTGGAAACCTGGCCCCAAATATTTAATACATTCATAGTTTCTCTGATGGAATCACTCTGCTCCAGCCATGCAATGCAGACCAGCCAGCCTGAAACGCTAGTGGGTGTTTGCATTCCATATGCAATTCTATTAATCCAATATTAAAACTCCCTCATAAACTAGAGTAGCAGTTGGTTTCCTCTTCCCAAAGCCAATCCAGAATTTTTGATACTTACTACCCTGCTCTTTTCCCTTGCCATAACATGCCCTCCATAACCCAATATACCTCTTGATTAAAAAGAGAGAGAGAGAGAGAGAGACTGGGAAAAATACAGAAGTTTCCAGTTTCGGACTATAAGCTGTCACCAGGGGATCTACTGTATTAATCAAATATTGGAGTGAAGGGTCCTGATCCTGTTATATATGAAGCCATTGGACATGATTGTGGATGGTACCGGCGCAGGGGAGAGATGTCATGGTGCTCCTCCATCTGCACAGGGTGTGGCCACAAGCCCTCTGGGGAAAGCAGTCCATGATCATCTTTACAAATCACCCTAGCTTCCACGGAAGTTTTCCTTCCTAGTGCCCCAGTGGGTGCTAGCTATCTGAAAGGTTATAAAGAAGGGCAGCAGTAAGGCGGAGCAGGGGAAGAGAAGGGTTACTTACCTGTAACTGGAGGGATGTGTAGTCCCTATCTGTATTCCACAGAGGGTTTATGCATGTGCCCATGCATCCAGAGCCAGAGAATTTGAAAGTAGTCGTGTCTGTTAGTCCATGCACGCACCCTTTCTTCACCTCATGGTTCCATCTGAGGCGATAAAGGGCAGGGTGGACTGACCACATCTACGGTTCCTTCTCCACTGCAAATCAAACAGATCTACAGCAGAGGGGAAGGAGGGTGGGACTGGAATACAGATAGAAACCACACATCTTGGAAGAACCTCCAGTTACAGGTAAGTAACTTCCTCTTCTTCTTCTTCTTCTTCGAAAGATGGTCCCTATTGTATTCCACTGAGGTGACTGACAAGCAGTACCTAATTCAGAGAAAAGTGTGAGGAAGAGGATGAAACAGTTGAATGGGGGACAGCCAGGCCAAATGAGGCATCCATTGCAGAGTTCTGCACCAAGGCATCGTGTAAAGCAAAGGTATTCACCGAACACTACATGGCTGCTCAGCATATGTCTGGAAGCAAGAGATTGTAGAGGGTGGCTGTAGTCAATGCTTGGGCTCTTGCAGAATGTGCTCTCACTCCAAGGGGTACATGCAGTTGCGACAACTGG
The DNA here is from genome assembly GCF_016161935.1 of Mauremys reevesii. Classification (NCBI taxonomy): domain Eukaryota; kingdom Metazoa; phylum Chordata; order Testudines; family Geoemydidae; genus Mauremys; species Mauremys reevesii. The sequence continues at coordinate 8,135,704 of NC_052627.1, forward strand.
CAGAGTGTAATACACCCCAAAATCCATTTGGAAATCCTCTGTGTGGAGATTGCCTGCTCCTTAATCTTCTCAGTTATAGCAATCAATAGTCTAGGGGACTTCCTGATTGGCCCTGTCCTCTATAGGTAGAAGGCCATGGCCCTGCTAACAGAAAGCGTCGCTCCTCCACTGAGGCATGAGACTTTGGAAAGAAAGAAGATAAGTGTATGGGTTAGTTAACATGAAACCAGGATATGACCTTTGGTAGAAACTTGGGGTGTAGGCACAGGGAGACTTTGTCCTTATGAAACATGGTGAAAGGGGGATCTGCCATTATGGCCCCAAGTTCACCTACCGCTCTTGCCAAAGTAATAGCCAGTAGGAAGGTGACTTTCATGGAAAGGAGGTACATAGAGCAAGAAGCCAGAGGCTCTACGGGCAGTTTCATTAATGCTGATAGAACGAGGTTGAGGTTCCACTGGGGAGTGATAGGTGGTATGGGTGGGAAAGTCCTGAGGAGACCTTTTCAAAACATGGTAGTCAACAGTTGTGTAAATATGGAGTGTCCTTCCATGGGAGAGTGGAAGACACTGATAGCTGCTATGTGGAGCTTGAGAGAATTGATGGAGAGCCCTGATGTCTTCCAGGACAGGAGGTAGTCCAAAAGAAGAGGAATGTCCACTTTCCTGGGGGAAAGACCTTTCTGCTGGGCCCAGAAAGTGATGTGTTTCCACTTGGCCCAATTGGGATTCTTGACTTGTCTCTTTCCTGCAGCTCGAAAGGATGTCTTGCACTGCCGATGAATACTCCCATTCTAGAGAAGATGCCCTTCCAAATACCAAGCTCTGAGGTGAAACATCTGCGCATTGGGATGTCTAATCTTGCCGTTGTGCTGCATGAGCAGCTCCTGGAAAGTGGGTAGGGGTAGTGGTGGATGGGCCAACATGTGGAGAAGGTTGGGAAACCAAAACTGGAGCGACCAAAATGGGGTGATCAGAAGAACTGTGGCTCTCTGCCACCTGTTCTTGTGGAGGACTTGTGGGAGCAGTAGAAGAGGCGGGAAGGCATAGCTGATCTGGTCCGATCAATGGAGGATGAAGACATCACCCTGAGAATGGATACTGACACCCTGCCTTTAGCAGCATGTACTGCATTTGTTGTTGACATGGTAGGCAAAGAGGTCTCTGGTTGGAGACCCCCATTAGCTGAAGAGGTCATTTAGCATGGAGTCATGAAGCTCCTGTTTGGTGACAAATCTTCTGCTGAGAGAGACTGCAATCACATTCTGAGTCCCTGAAAAATAGGTTGCCGACAACAGGATCTTATGGGCAATGCACCAATCCCAGAGATTGACTGCTTCCGCAACCTCGTGCCAACTTGTTTGTTGATGTAATAAATGGTGGTAGTGTTGTCCAACTTCCTAAAAACATGATAGGAGCAAATGGATGGGAGAAATGCTTGACATGTTCAGACCAACCAGAGTTCCAGAATGTTGATGCACATCCTGAAATCCCGAGGGGTCCATGTCCCTTGCATCATGTGGTCTCCCATGTGCGCTCCCGATCCTTTGAGGGATGTATCTATGAGGATCGTCCTGTCCTGGGAGGATGGGAGGAAGGGGATCCCTGTACAGACCTTCCGGGGTCCACTACTGAAGGGAAGATAGCACCTCATGGAGTGACTGACAGCATAAGGTCCATGGCACATCACATAGGTGAGTAAACATGCTCAAACCACATCTGTAGGCAGTGGAGTTGGAGGTGAGCGAAGGAGGTGATGTATGTGCAGGCTGCTATGTGCTCAAGGAGGGATTAGCAAGTCCTGACTGGGACAGACTGTTGACTACTTGGTCAACGAGTTCCTGCAGAGTCTGGAATCTGTCCCTTGATACCTAAGCTCAGGCTGTGACTGAATTGATGGAGGCTCCTACGAAGTCCAAGGACTGTGTGAGAATCAAAGTTGATTTTTTGACATTTGACTCTCAGGAAAGAAAGAAATCTGAGCAACATGGAGGTCCAGATTCGAGTTTCATCTGGATCATGCTGCTAGTAACCAGTCGCTGAGATAGGGAAAAATAAATACCCTGGAGTGCCTGAAGTGAACTTTGTTGAAGACCCGGTGAGCAGTAGTGAGTCCAAATGGACCCTGTACTGAAAATGGTAAGGACCCACCATGAACCTCAGGAATGTTTGTGGGTTGGATGTATGTCTATATGAAAACAGGTGGCCCACATATTGAGAGTCATAAACCATATGCCTTTTTTCTAGTGATGGTATGATGGCCTCTAACGTGACTATATGAAAGTTGGGGTTGTGGATGAAGCAGTTGAGGTGATGGTAGATCCAGGATTGGTCTCCACCTGCCCTTCTTCTTGGGTACCAGGAAGTAAGTCGAATAGAACCCTGTTCCCTGATAGCTGGAGGAACACACTCTATTGCTCCCCTTTGCAGTAAGGAATCTACTTCTAGAGCAAAGATGCTGCCATGAGAGTGGTCCCTGAAAAGGGATTGGAGTAGAGGATGTGTATGAGATAGCATGATGAACTTGATTGTTTAGCCATACTGGATGATATCCAGGACCCACTTGTCCATTGTTATTGCTCTTGAAGCTGGTAAAAAGAGAGCTAGGTGACCCCCAAAGGGGACGTGTTTGTTGCCTGGCAGTATTTGTTGCATGGTGGTTGATGGCTTTCTAACAGCTTTCAGAAATATTGTTAACATGAGATGATGAAGACTGCGAAGGGGAGTCTGGAGGGCGGGATCGTTGGGTCTTTCGGCACTTATGAGGAGATGCGTATGGTCTTTGGTGGAAGAACTGGGGAGTCCTGAACTGCTGAGTAGGTGGCATGTGGTAGAATTTCTGCTTGGATGCAGATGTATGGATACCCAGCAATTGAAGTGTGGCTCTTAAATCCTTGAGGGAGTGGAGGGAATCATGAGTCTTCAGATTAAACTGGTGCGACTCATGTCCAGTTTTGGGCCCCATACTACAAGAAAGATGTGGAAAAATTGGAACGAGTCCAGCGGAAGGCAACAAAAATGATTAGGGGGCTGGAGCACATGACTTATGAGGAGCGATTGAGGGAACTGCGATTGTTTAGTCTGCAGAAGAGAAGAATGAGGGGGGATTTGATAGCTGCTTTCAACTATCTGAAAGGGGGTTCCAAAGAGGATGGATCTAGACTGTTCTCACTGGTAGCAGATGATAGAACAAGGAGTAATGGTCTCCAGTTGCAGTGGAAGAGGTTTAGGTTGGATATTAGGAAAAACTTTTTCACTAGGAGGGTGGTGAAGCACTGGAATGGGTTACCTAGGGAAGTGGTGGAATCTCCTTCCTTAGAGGTTTTTAAGGTCAGGCTTGACAAAGCCCTGGCTGGGATGATTTAGTTGGGAATTGGTCCTGCTTTGAGCAGGAGGTTGGACTAGATACCTCCTGAGGTTCCTTCCAACCCTGATATTCTATGATTCTATGATTGAAAGGGAGATCCTCAATGGTATTTTGCACCTCTATGGGGAAACAGGATGAGGGCAGCCAGGATTCCCTCTGCATGACAATGCCCATGGCTATAGAATACAACTAGGTATCCGCAGCATCTACAGCTGACTGCAGTGGTTTGCCATCAGTTTGCCCTCCTCCAGGATAGATTGGAAACACATTTGATCTTGCTGAGGTAGCTTTTCAGTAAAGTCCTCCAACTGTCTGTAGTTGAGGAAGTCATATTTGGCCAGCAAGGCCTGGTAGTTTGAAATTCAAAATTGAAGTCTAGAGGGAAGACCTTGCGTCCCAGAAAGTTTGTGTGTTTGCCCTCCTTATCCGATGGGGTGGAGTGTGGCTGTTGCTGTCTACACCATTCTATTACTGCTTACACAAGAAGGAATTGGGGGGAGGGGATTGGGGGGGAGAAAAGAAACTCTGACCCCAGGGGGAACTAGTAAACAAATTCCCCAATGGCCTCCCTTCTACTAAAACTACTACTAAAAACTAAACTCTTTTAAAAACAGCAAAAACTAGAAAACTAACTATAAACTGGGTTTGTTAGAGATAAGAGGACACTAGCAGCTCTGACTTGGACCATGCATCAGTGAGAAGGAACCGGAAATGCAATCGGTCCACCCGCCCTTTATTACCTCGGATGAAACAATGAGGTGAAGCAAGGGCTCATGTGCAGACCAACAGACACCACTACTTTCAAATTCTCCAGCTCCGGACTTATGGTGTACATGCATAAACCCTCAGTGGAATACAATAGGGACTATCACTTGAAGAAGAACATCTTTGCCTTATTTAATATTGCCTTGTACATTAGAAGGGAAGTGGTGACATTCTCAAAAACACCTAAGGGTTGGTCTACACTATGAACTTCCATCACCATAGTTACGTCTTTCAGAAACGTCAAAAATCCACACCCCTGTGAGATGTATCTATATCGACCTAACCTCCAGTGTAGACAACTCTGGGTTGACAGAAGAATTCTTCCATTGACATAACTACCGCCTCTCAGAGAGGTGGATTACCTAGGCCGATGGGAGAATCCCTCCCATTGGCACAGGTATGGTCTATACTGGAGTGCTACAGTGACGTAGCTGCAGTGGCACTGCTGTAGCGTTTAAAGTATAGACAAGGCCTAAGAAGCTTAGAGGTATCTCTACAGTGCGATACAAGACCTGTGGCACAGCTGAGGCTTGGGGGCTAAAAATTGCAGTGTAGATGTTCAGGAGCAGGCTGAAGTCTAGGATCTGAAACCCTGTGGGGGGCAGGGACTTGCGCCTGGGCTCTAGCCTGAGTGTAAACATCTAGATGGCACTTTTTAGCCCTGCAGCCCAAGCCCCATGAGTCTGAGTCAATTGACCTGGGTTCTGAGACACAGTGCCGCAGGTTTTTTATTGCAGTGTAGACATACCCTAGAAGTCCCATTTTCATAAATGAGTTAGGCCCTTCCGAGTTCCTAAGGGTCTAAGTTGCTTTTGAAAATGGGACTGAGTCATTTTTGAAAATATTTCCCCAAATCTTTAAAAGGTACTTTACCTTCTCCCCTACTCACCCAGGCACCTACCACTGGGCACAGGCATCAGGCAACTGAATGTGTAAAAATGGCTGCCTAACCATTTGCAAGTCAAGTTATTCACTTGTGTGCAGGAATGGCACACAGGATCCTGCGGATCGTGGGTGCAGCAAGGGAGGTTTAGGCTGAACATTAGGAAAAAGTTCCTAACTGTCAGGGTGGTTAAACACTGGAATAAATTGCCTAGGGAGGTTGTGGAATCTCCATCTCTGGAGATATTTAAGAGTAGGTTAGATAAACTTCTATCCAGGATGGTCTAGACAGTATTTGGTCCTGCCATGAGGGCAGGGGACTGGACTCAATGACCTCTCGAGGTCCCTTCCAGTCCTAGAATCTATGAATCTAAGAATCTGTGCAAGCGCAAAAGCACTGAGCCTCCATTTGTTAAAATAGGTGCCCCGGAGTATCAATGCAACTGCCATGTCTACACCGTTAAGAGTTCTCTCCTTCTTCGTTTCCTTTCTTTGGTCTATAGTTGAAAATGAAAATAAACATGAGTTCAAAGCTGTGTGCTACAGCCGTGTTAATGATCTGACATCAACAGACCAAAGCCAAGGAAATCAGAGCAAAAATTGCTGTTTTGTCCTTAGTTGTTTCCATGGAGCTCATTCCTTACACCACCACAGATGGCATGTGCTTCAGGAATAGACACTGTCCTGAAAGCCCAGCTCCAAACATAGTTCGGGACAATGCGGTGGTCTCTTTCACTGTGCTATAGCTTATACTTCCATTAACCGAATTCTTATCCTTAAAGATTGGGCAAGAAAAATCTTTAAAACACTTTATTGAGCAACAGTTCTGCTTATACACCATGGACCAGATTTTCAAATTCAGGGCGAAAGAGCTGAGCTTCCATTTAAGCAACTAAGTAAAGAAGGCAGATTTCCAGAAATGTTCAGCACCCAGCATCTCACAACCTGGCCGCATAGATCAGCTGTTTTCCATTTCCCATTTCAGAGCCAGATTCTGCCACTCTTACTCAGGTTGCATGGTACCTTAGTCCTATGGAATCAATGCGACTGCTCCAGGTACCACTCAACTTGAGTGAGAGTGTACGGATTGGTTCCTTAGGCTGGGATTTTCAGAGGATATAAGGGAACTAGGCACTCACTTACTAGAGACTTGTGAATGAAATAAGCATCTTTGTTTTTTTAAGAGTTCATCTGCTCTTGTTCATTATTCCCTCCCTGCATCATCACACGGTCAGAGCTGGTTCCTCTGGAAATAACCGTGATGTCACAAACTGAGGATTGGGGTTTTAGGGTAAGAATAAGCAGCAAGAGCAGGTGAATCCTTGAATATTTGTCATTCAAATTATTTTTTTAAAAAATTAATAAATAATTAATTTTATTGTATAAGAAAAATTACAATGCAAAGCAACACAACATATATCATTACAAATATTCATAGCTGTTCAATTAATAACAACCCCCCAGGTGTCCTGAGATTCAGTAAATACAGGTTTTTCAAAAGGTATGGGATAGTAGTCCACATTTCATTAGTAATAGGTCCAATCAAGTGCCAGACTGAGAGTCAAGTCATGGTCTATCTATTCTTGAGTGTTGTCCTGGTCAGGTTATTCTTGTTGTGTAATGAAAGAGCTCCAGACACACTCAAAGTCACTAGCTGGTCCACAAGTTTAAAGAGCAGGCCTTCTCCAATCCGCACAGTTTCCTTCAAGTCTGATATCCATTCGGAAACAGGGGCTGGTGGGTGAGGCTCCACCTTTCACAAGGTGATTCATCCCTTTGCAAGAATTAGAACTAAATGTAGACATCACTCTTTGAACACATTCATTTTCAGGTCTTTGCTTAAGCAGGCAGAGCTCAGGACTTGGGGCGATATTCACATTAGCCTTTTATTTTTTAATTTTCCATTTGTTGCTACCAGGGAGTCATTTCTGGGACACATGCATTCATTTGAACCTGCCATTGGTGGCAGTTGGGATTTTTATTTGATTGGTGAGAGGACAGAACAGGATTTTCAAAAGTAACCAGTGATTTCAGGGGCCTCCATTTTTGGGTGTCCAACTTGTGATGTCTTAACTAGGCCTAGTTTTCAGAAAGCTCTGAGCAGCTGCTCTCTGAAAATCAGACCCTTTTAAGATGACTCTAGTTGGGCACCCAAACTCACTAGTCACTTTCAAAAATTTTGGCCATAGTCTTTGAGGGGGCTTAATATATTTTTCCAGTGGAATGTAGAACAGTTCTCTTTATTTCACATTAATTAATTTATTCTGTATTATTGGGCTGGGATGGTCCAGCTCTCCTCTTTCTATCTAACCTCCACCTCTGTCGCCATACAGGTTGAATTTTGCATCTACAGTCTTACATAGTGTTTGGAGAAGACCTCATGTATTTTAAAGGATGTTTTGCTGGTGCAATTTGGGAAATGAAAACTACTTTCAAATGTTCTTGTTTTCACCTGATCCCCCCAAGTCCCAGCTCTGAAATATATTGAACAGTTGCCTATATTGACAATGACATGTAACATTTAACCTGAATTCTTATTTGCACTGTACAAAATATTTTGTTGTCCCCTTTTACGAAAAAAACAAACAAACCTTTTTAATCAGTAAATAATGCTGTGTGTTCCCAGGTTCATTTTTTTTTCCTAATAGCAATTAAAGAACCTATAGAATTTTAGGATGGATCCACATTAGTAGCCAGAAAAGCATTTCTTTCCTTATTTGAGAAACAACGTCTCGGATCCTCAGCTGGTGTCATTCAGCCTAGCTTTGTTGACTTCAAAGGAGTAATGCTGGTTTACACCAGCCGAGGATCTAACCTCGGTCTTTGACAATTTTCATTTTGGACTATTAAAGTCAATGGAGATTTGCTAATTGACATCAGCTGAGGATCTGGCCATCTGTGTTTTTAACATATATAAAGGGTATCACAGAGTTTTGCTTTATTTTTGTTTTTTTTTTTCCAATTAGCCTGTTATAATTTTCTCACGAACACCATTGACTTGCGTGCAGATTATCTGACCAAACCAAGGTAGCCTGTGTTCTAACTGTAAAGTGAGATTGTACAATGGCAGAAGCTGTCTCAGAACCCAGCATGACCTGTGAGAGCACCTAGATTCCCTGCCTTTTATTTGCTCACAAAAATACCTTGATAGGGCCTGATCCTGAGCAGGCATAAACTGGTGTAGTTACACTGAAGTCACGGGACCTTTACCGATTTATACCAGCTGATGATGTGATTCATGGAAACTAAGCACAGAAATAGTATGCCACTCAATTGTAAAGGAAACTCCCCATTGATTTTAATGAAGAGTACACTATATGGATATTTCTTAGGGCTCCGTTGTGTAAGCCTTATTCACATTGGTTAGCAATCGATCGGGCACATAGTCTCATTGACTTCATTGGAATTACATGCGTGAGAAAGGGCTCGTTGTTTTGTTTAAGGCAGTGGTTCTCAAACTTTTGTACTGGGGACCCCTTTCACATAGCAAGCCCCTTATACATTAAAAACACTTTTAACAAATATTTAACACTATTATAAATACTGGAGGTGAAGTGGTGTTTGGGGTGGAGACTGACAGCTTGCGACCCCCCATGTAATAACCTCGTGACCCCCTGAGGGGTCACGACCCCCCAGTTTGAGAACTCCTGGGTTAAGGGCTTTAAAGAATATATGGAGGAGCAGTGTGGATATAGTTTGAAATATATCATTACAGTTTGGAAGAATGGCCAAGTAGTTGCTATTTACAAAAACATGACTTCAGAATATAACATGGATCTTTCTTTTCAGTTTAAAAAGTCAAACACAGGAAAACAGAATTAAAAAGCCTGCGATATTCTCCAGGGTTCCAGCCCCTTTGCACTGCTCTGGGGTTGTGAAGGGATTTCAAGGCAGCTGGATTTGGTCAGCTGAGCAGTAACCCATTGTGGCAGTGCTAGTAAAGGGACAACAGACCCTGATACTGTCCCATCCCAACACAGTGTTGGTACGGGGCCCTTGGATACTGTTACCAGCGGGCAGAGTTTAGAGCATTTCCAAGCTTGCTATAAACTCAGTGAGTGACTTCCCAGGGCAGATCAGGTCAGTGTATCAGGGAGCCACAATTGTTTTCCCCAGCTTCCATATTCCGAACAAATCCTGGTGCTACGGTGACCAGACAGCAAGCGTGAAAAATTGGGATGGGGGTGGGGGGTAATAGGTGCCTATATAAGAAAAAGCCCCATAAACATTTTCAGGAACGAGAAGAGAGGAACACAGAAATATCAGAGATAAAGGCTGCCACCCACAGTGGAACATTTTCCAGAGTTATCCATGAAGCATCAGATGCTCTTTACTTGGGGGTTGGACAGGGCTGGTTTACATCTGGCTGATGCCCTGGCACATTCTTCTAACCTCTACGTCTGTGCCCTGTGCTGCTCTGCTACATGCACGGGCAGAACAGCTAATGAATTTAACAAGGTGTCTGTGAGATCCATTGAAGCAACAGTGCTCCATCGATCTTGTTAATTTCTGGCACCTCTGTTTGCAGCAGCAGCGAAGTGGAGCAGGGCAGAGGCAAGGAATGGAGGAGCTGAACCAGGAGGAGGAAAGGCTGGGGAAGCAGCAAGAGATTGGTAGAGGGAGGCAAGGAGGAAACTGAAGCAGGAAGGAGGGGAAAGGAAAAGTGGAAGAGGGGGGAAAGTGGAGAACAAGAAAGGGAACAAACTCAGAGAGAAAGAAGTGAAAGAGGAAGGGAGAAAAAAAGAAAGGAGAAGAGGTGAAAGGAAATACAAGAAAGGAAAGGGATCAGATCAAAGGAGACAGCAATCACAAACAGAAAGGATGGATATAAGCAGGAAAACACCATGTGCAGCAAGAAGTAGAGAGGAAAGCATGCAGGAGGTGGTGACCCTGTGATGGCAAATAGTGGAGCAGGGTGAAAATGATCTGCTGTAACTTTTCTCCATGAAATTAATGACATTTTGGCACAATGGGATTTTTGTGAGGAAATTTCCAACCGAGTGAAAACGTCGCAGGCTTTTGATAAAAAATTCCACAAAACAATTTTTTAAAAATCTCTTGCTTTGCCATATTTCATGTAAAATGAAATATGTCTTCTAATCAGCTCTAGGGGTAGATCCTGAACTCAGTGAAGTCTTTGCAAAACTCCCATTGGCTTCAAGGATGCAAAATCCAGTCTTAGAAGCTGGCCGCATACATGCAGCGGGGGGAAGTGAAAAAGACATGGGGAAACAGCACAGAGAACTTGGGGAGGATAGAGACATAGAGTGGGGTCACTGCTCATCAAAGAAAAAATAGGCAGGCTTCATTTACTTTGTTGATTTTATATTTACAAATAATTCCTTTTGGGCGGAGAACTATCTACCCCTTTCATTTTAATAGATGTTAGAGTGGGCCATGATCACGTAATTATGTAGCGGTGATCAAATATTTCTGATGAATTAAACCCTGATTAGGTGCAAATACAAACCAGTGTGGGATGTGGTTTTACATCCATTTCATATGACACGATGTTGAAGAAATATGGAAGAACTTAACATGGTGAGTGGTGGAAAGCAGGGATGGTGAGAGCGGGGTATCTTGGGATTGTGGGTTTAGTGAGCGGGGAAACCACCACACCTGGACGTCTTAGGCATGTGCTTAACTTTAAGCATTGGGAATAATCCAAGCAGCTTCCACTTTTCTGCTCAAATCTAGTCATCCTTTCCCGACCCTATTTCTGTCTGGTGCTCTTGGCATGTCCCCTCTGCCGTGTAGATTGCGAGCTCTCCAGGGCAGGAACTGTAATCTTTGATCTATGTCTGTGCAGTGGTGGGCATAACGAAATCATCACAGAAGCATAGAAATGTCAGGCTGAAAGGGACCTCAGGAGGTGATCTAGTCCCATCCCCTGCACCTGATCCTGGACTGAGGTTCCTAAGGTGCTCCGGAAATACAAATAATCAAATAAATAAGATGCTGATGCTACCTCACAGTGCACAAAGTTAAACAGGAGCGTGCTTGCAGGACTGGGGTTCGAGATTGCAGGGGTGGTAAGTGAGGAATGTTAGGACTGTGGACATGGCAAGTAGGGCCTGAGTGAGAGGAGAGAGGCTGCTACATTTTGACCTCTGCTCTTTAATGTTATTTTAACTCTCATGGAGGCTTAAAATCCTACCTACATTGTGGGGGGATTTTCTACCCTGCGGGGTGAATTCCACTGAGCAAAACTGAGTTCCTGTGACAAAGCGACTCCCCTGCTGCAGGGTAGGAAAAATGTTAAGGTTCTGGGAAAGTAGGGTTTTTATTTTATTTTAAATTGATGCAATAGGCATATTGGCCGGCAGCGAGAGAGAGAGAGAGAGTGTGTGTGTGTCTCTGTGTGTGTGTGTGTACGCACACACCCTTGGATCACAAGGGGTCATATTCCTTTACATTCTAATTCAACATCTGTGATAACCTGACTTCAATTTAATCCCGCTGGAAACACACTCTCTACGCTCAGTTTGAATAAGTGACAGGATAAGACATAGACATCATTACACAAACAATACCCGCCATTTAAAAAAATAGCACACAGTTCACCAATAGCCCTAAGGCATTTACCACATGACTGTAATGCTGTGGATTCAGTCTGAGCCGATCAAGCTGATCTCAGAAGTATATACACATACACACATAAAAGGTCCCCAAAACTGTTCACCCAGGGCCTAATTCTGCATGGTGGAGATGGCTTCTTCTGAGGGCAGAGCTCTGACACCTCCTGCAGGAGCTGAGCTTTGGGCTGGGCTCTAGTGTAGGATCTGAGTTGTCCTTGCAACATTATATACGATACAGAAGTACAATTAATGATCAAAATGATCCTAATTCTCCTACTAACAGCTTTGTTAAGGACTGGATGTTTTTCATGCACACTCTGGGCCTGATTCTTATTTACGCTAAGGCCTCTGGCAGTTTAAATGTAATTTATGGCCAATGTAAAACCTCTTTACTGCGCCAGGATTCAGAACTCAGAATCCAGCTGTGGGCATTTATTACACAGAACTAGATTTGACTGATGTTTCTCAGTTTGTCACTGTTGCAAAATCAGCCATATCAATTGTACCTAAATTTATTTGTATCTTTTCTAGGTAAAAAAAAATCATATGCTATGACATCACTTCCTGCGCCTGACTCCCCACTCACAGTGGTGTAAGTGAGGAGGAACTCTGCTGCAGCCAGTCAGACCAGTGTGAAAGCACACTCAGCGAGAGGACATTCTTGCCCCACTGTATTTACTTGTATAAAACTGTGCCAGCAACAGAACTTTTTTTTTTTTAAAAAGCAACCCATAATAATCCCATTGCTATTATGCCAGAGAATGGTTTGTCAGTTATTCAAACTCAAGTGTAAATTTATTTCAGTAAAGGAGCCAAGGTATTGGCTGCAAGCACAGTGACCGTAAGTTCAACCCTCTCATGCATTTGTTATCATCGACACAGGCTATAAAAGATGAGGCTTCCTTGGAAACTGCTGACTGTGCACAACAGTTAATTGCTTCCCTTCTTCTTTTCCCCTCCCCCAGATCTCTCTACTACATTTAAATCAATGTGTCTTCTCCCCAACTCCAACAAAGCCGGTGAAAACGATCAGAAAACTACTCACTCCAAGGTCACCTGAGCCACGGCATCCATTGAACTGTATCCATTTTCCATGAAGATCTCCGTGTACCGTCCCATTTTGATGGCTTCCAGCCATTCACCTACGGATCTGTAGGTGCCACTTCCCAAGGGGCTATGTTCTACTAATAAATTTGACACTCTAAAACAAACAAAAAGGTCAGTTTGAAGATGTACCCAACACCAATCATTCACTTACAATGTTTTTAGATTGTACTTTCCTAGATAAACCGGATACTTGTGCCCTTAATTACATCAAGAGTTGCTTAGTCATAGAATCAGTTGCATTAGTCTGCTTACTTACACATGGGAATAAGTATTGCTCAATATGAGTAAGGGTACCAAGGGTCGTCTAACTACTCCTGTCAATGGGAGTTTTCCCATTGACTTTGGTGTGATCAGTTAGGCCAACGCTGAAAGCTTTTGAAAATCCTGCCCTTTAAACTATTTTACCAGCAAAAAGAAGAGATGAAAGTATCACAGAGGACCCGATAAGCAAGAATTTGCACAGATCCAACCTGCCTCTTTATCTGTTTACATTATTCACTGCAGCATTACTCTTTGCACCATTCTTCTGCTTTCAAGAGCACAGAGGAGAAGGCCTCAGCAGAACAATGCTGTTAGCACTCCTCAGTAGTACTGCTCATTTGTAAGGAGGCTGCCTTTCTATGTGGTCCCGGCTCCTAGGAGTAAACTGCTCGAGACTGCATACCTTCAGGACCTCAGTTTTGTCATTCTCCTAAATCAAAGCGTTCAGAGCCCGGAAGCCAAAATCTATTTCTAAGCACATCAGGAGGAGGAAGGCAAACACAAATCATATTCCCCAGTACGGAGAAACCAGACTGGTCTGTGGTTAGAATATAAATGCTTGATTCTGCAAACTTAGACAAGATTCTCAAAAAGTGCTCAGCACCCAGCACTCCCAGTGATTTCAGCAATTGATTAAATCAGGCCATGGACTCAGGAGGTTGGCTTTAGGCACCCATTTAAAACAAACAAACAAAAAAAATAATAATAATCTTGGCCTATGATTCAAGTAGCTTAGGTCATGGGAGTTGTTCCTCTGAAGTCAACAGAACTATTTGTACTGTGTCTATCACAGTGAGGTCCCATTCTTGGTTGGTCGCTAGGTACTACTGCAATATAAATGATAATCCCTAGCTCTTATACAGCACTTTTCAACAGTGGACCTCAAAAGGACACCAGTATCATTATTCCCATGTTACGGATGGGGAAACTGAGGCACAGTGGGGTGAAAGGACTGCCCAAAGTCATCCAGGTGAGCTGGGGATGGAACTCATGCTTTCCAAATACAGGTTAGTGATTTATCCACTAAGCCACGCTGCCTAATAATAATACAGCCCTGTGGAATGCTATCCACAGGTATCAGCATTTGCAGGGTTGAGCCCTGAATATGTAAATTCAATTCAAGTGTACCTGACTGGAAGAACATCCAGGATATTATATTATTTAGCACTTCAAGAATCTTCATATATTTTATGATCACATTAGTATTATTTGTTAACTTAATGGCTATACTGAAGGGTCCAATAAAATGTAAATATTGCCAGTAACAACAGCATAATGCTTTCACATAATGTTTTAAACACAGAAGGGATTCAAACTTCCTTACTAATCAGAACAAAAAAGTGGATTCTCAGTATTAAAGCCAGGAGGAATCTACTGCTGTGCACACATTGTAATGTCACTGTTTCCTCTTGTATTTGTATTAATGGGACATTTTTAATACAGAATATGTTATGTTTGAAAACATCATTTAGTTCTGTATTGCATTTAACTAAGGATTGATTCAGCAATGTTCTGTTATGGATACAGAATGATATGGGTAAAGGGAACTTGACCACAAAAAAAATGGCTGTTCGGATACACCATTCTCTTTGGCAATACTCACATTAGTAGACATTAGGAATTGTTTGAAACTGTAAATGCATTAACATATCAGCAAAGTGCTTAGCACCTATAAGAAATGGTTTACTGACAATTTTTACTTTCTCTAGTACACTCTGATAGAGCAGTGCATGAATCACTACACAACATGCCCCAAAATGATTATTCCAAACTGAAAATGAAAGAGAAGAGATCCACATTTTATGCTACCATAAACCTTTTTATGCAGATGAGCTAGGAATGACATTACAACTGATTGCTAATAAGATTCATTCTCCAATAGCTTCCTCAGAAAGTTAATGATTTATGGGAAGAGGCCTGAAGAATCATGCCTACTTTGTATTTAAAAATGACATGTACCCCAATAAACAAATATTGCCTCATAGGTCCATATCTTCAAATGTATTTAGGAACCTAACTCCTGGAGTTCTGTGTCTAACTTTTAGGATTTGGGCTATGGTGCCAACTGAACTCTTCCCAACATATTGCTTATTTCTAGACTGTTGCTACAGTTAGTCTCGTCTATATCAATAGAATCATAGAATCATAGAATCTTAGGGTTGGAAGGGACCTCAGGAGGTCATCTAGTCCAACCCCCTGCTCAAAGCAGGACCAAACCCAACTAAATCATCCCAGCCAGGGCTTTGTCAAGCCTGACCTTAAAAACCTCCAAGGAAGGAGATTCCACCACCTCCCTAGGTAAGGTACTTGTGTAATATCCTCCCCGGGTCGAAAATTCAACTCTTATAAAGCCAGGGCCAAATCCTCAGCTGGTGTAGATCAGTGTAGCAGTATAATTAAGAAGTAATATAAGGCTGCAGAGGAAAAATGCTGTGCACCCATAATTAAAAGTTATTCTTCCCTGGCTTCTGCCATGGTGGCAAAATTGTTATCTGAGATGACTGGCCGGCAGGAATTTACCAAATATTTATACTTCTATTTCCTACCACGTCGACCTTAATTGTAGGCTTGCATTTATCATGTTTCATACTAATATTGCATGCTGGCTCTTCATGTTTTTTATAAAATTGTGCACTTTTTTTTTGGAAACCACATGGATTTATTAATGTTTGAAAATCTGTTAGAAATGGAAGTAAACACTAATGGACTTCCGAATGATTGTGGTAGGTTATATCAGGGTAGGAATGCATCTGGTTTTACTAATCTCCAGAATTTGCCCTAAAGGATTTCTTTCCTATTCATATTACCAGGATAAAGTCAACAGAGAGATAATTTGAGTGATGTTTCTTATATACTGTACAGGCCAAATCCTGCCCTCCCTTTCCCTGGGTGTAAATCACAAGTAACTCCATTCTGTAGCTATAAACATAGCTGAAACTCAAGCTTCTCCAAGACAGATCATGATAATTTCAGAATGGATGCATTTATAACGTGATTGAATTGGTCACGTATCTGCCAATTTAAACAGAAAGAGATGATTTGGGAAAACTATTCTGGACACAATGAAGCTTGCGGTACATCCTCCAGGGTCTGCACAGATCGGAGAGTGAGAGCTATTTCAGTGCCAGGGTATTATGACATGAATCATGCATGGAGAAACGGAAATGGCCTGGATTTATACCTGCTCGACGCATTAACCAGTGTCTTCAAGCTGCTCGGGTTACGGATGAGCTTGTCCAACATGCTGACAATTTCGTCAAATTTGGGCCTGCTGTTCCGATCTTTCTGCCAGCAGTCGAGCATTAGCTGGTAAAGAGCAGCCGGGCAGTCCATGGGACTTGGCAAACGGTAGCCCTCCTCCACAGCTTTTATCACCTAGGGGAGACAAAACAAGAGGGTGGGTTGTTTTCTTGTGCCAAATGCAAATTGTTTTAACTAAAACGCTTCATGCCCATCAATTCATCCATCATTTCTTACCAAAACACACCACAGATCTCTGTCAAACATGTCACTGCCCCCTGTATCTTTATTAATCAGGAAAGGAGGGGTTGAAAAATTAATTTCCATTAACTGAAAGAAATTTGATGAAGATCCTCAGCTGATGTAAATTGCCATAGAATCACTGAAGTCAATGGACCAAATCCTCCGCTCCGTTTAAATCTATAGGCCTGAGATTCAGCTGGTGTACGTTGCCAGAATTCCAGTGAAGGAAGGCAATCGCTTCGTTGAAGTCAATGGACCTACCTCAGTTTACACCAGTTGAGAATCTGTAATCCATCATGTTTATCTGTTCTTGAATTCTGAGAACAGCAGCATATGCTCTTTTTAGCAATTTCTCGGAAAAGAAAAAATATATTTTTTAATTTAAAGGCATGCGCTGGACCACACATTTGTTTTGCAACAATAAAAGTCCACCTTTATTTCAAACCAGACTTTGAATGCTAAATGATGGATAGATTCAAGGTGGAGGCAGCATGGCCATCTCATACATCATTCAATAATGTTGGGGTCTAGTCATTTGTTATTGTGTACAAATTTCTACCAGGAAATGAAAATGCCTGCATGATGGTACCCGGCCAATAAAAGCAGAGTAGGATTAAAATCCATTGATTTTAAATGGAAATGTAGAAAAATATGATATTTTCATAACATGGCTCTGTTGCTAAAAGAACAGTTACAAATGTGTGCTTTCTTGTTTCCTTTAGAGTGAAAAGACATGAGAACAACATACACTGAGTGCAGAACAGACCTTTTTTTTTTTTTTTTTTAAATGAAGACAGAAAGTAAGCAAATCCATTCTGATTACAAAACAATTTACTTTCACCATTTTGATGCATTTATTAATTGAAAGTTATGAGGTAGATTTTTAAAAGAGGTCAGACCCAGCAGTTCCTAATTAGGTATCTAATCCAATCACTGGATTTTCAGAAGAGTTCATCTTTTATTTAGGCACATATGGTATGTGACTATTCCAAGATAGTCTTAACGTCCCTTCCTGCATACTCTGTGCTCCTAGTCCTGTTGACTCAATGAGGTCAGAAGTTGCTGCCATTGATGGTGAATGTTATGTGATAAACCATGGTGCTCTGATTGCACGGATTTCAAAGAATACCTTGCAAAAGAGTCTCTGTCATTTTAACGCCCTGCATGACTTATAATTACAGACATCTAACACCATTGTTTTCAAATACAGTCAGTAGTTAGCAAAATTGTTCTTGTAATCTTAGTCCAGACTGCGTTCATCTGTGGTAAAGGCAATCAGGCAGACCCACTACAGGCAATCATTATTATTAAGAAGGTTACAAAATGCAGGTCAGCTATAATACCTGAGTTTGCTGATACAAGTCGTCTCACATTGCCCTCCATCAGGGAACCCTGTCTACAGCTGGTTGGGAACTTTTTGACTAACTGATTTTTTATGGGAAAATGCTGTCGAGACCAACACTTTTTGCAGAAAGGTATCGATTTCAACATGTCAGGAAGGTTTCTCATATCCAGCATGGAATTAATGGTAAAACCAGAGAGAGAAGGGGAAAGACTTTAAGAATAGCCAACAGCCTGGTGGTTAGGGAACTCTGCTTGGATGTTAGAGATCCAGCTACAGGACTGTGCTCTTGCTAATCCAGACCAGGGCCTTAAACATGGCTCTCCCACACTCCAGCTGCTCTAACCACTGGGATTCTGGGGCTCTCTTTTTTGTTATTTCATGACAAAATTTGAAATGTCTTGGATTTGGGCCACATCAGAACAGAAACAAATGCTGAAACCTCAATTTTTTCAGGAATTGGAATTTTTTTATACCAGCTAGAACCTAGTCCTGCACCAATTGGAATAGCCCCTTTCATTGGCAGCACTGACCCAGGAGGGGAATGAGGCCATCAAAGCTTCTATCAGCCGAAAATTTGGTGCTATCAAGACTTCTAAGGACACATCCTAGTGAACAAAATTACATGGTGCATTGTATTTTCATTGGGTGCTGGTGGGTACTGAGCACTTCTGAAAATGCAGCCGCAGTGTCTACATCAAGTAGACCTTTTGAGCCCAAATGAAGCCCCATCCAAAGCCCTCTGATGTCAATAGAAAGACTCCTATTGACTTCAATGGCCATTGGAGCAGGCCCGTGGTTCTTCTATCCCATTTAGGCCAGAATTAGTGAGTGGTCTTGTTCTGTGATAATGGTTTTGTTCACAGCACAGTAAGTAGGCCCGACCTACTTCTGTTATCCAGATTCTCTGCTTTTTGCATCATGTTTCTAGTCTCTCCTTAAGGGCAGGTCTACACTATGGGGGAAAATCGATATAAGATATGCAACTTCAGCTACGTGAATAACGTAGCTGAAGTCGAAGTATCTTATATCGAATTACCTACCGTCCTCACGCGCGGGATCAATGTCTGCGGCCCCCCATGTCGACTCTGCTACCACCGTTCGGGTTGGTGGAGTTCTGGAGTCGACGGGAACGCGTTCGGGGATCGATATATCGCATCTAGATGAGACGCGATATATCGATCCCCGAGAAATCGATTGCTACCCGCTGATACGGCGGGTAGTGAAGACGTAGCCTGAGACCAAATTTGCAACCATCAAATAAAATCATCCCATGTGGCATGGGCAAAGGATCATGTAGTGCCTAAGTACTCTACCTGCACGTGTATTTATAACTCAGAGGGCTCCTCCTCCAAGATACACCAACAAGAATATAGTAGCAAGATGGGTAGCAGACAAGCTGGAACCAGTACAGAATAGATCTGAACCACATCTGCAGTGAGGCTAGGTACATTTTATATTTCTGGCACTAACATCAATAAAGCAAACTCAATTTAAAGGATGTTGTTCATTCTGGCAATACAATGTAAATGGTATCACAAACCTGTAAGATGCCATGATGCTACGGCATCTTCTTTTCACATGCAGATGTTCTCAGGCATCCAATATGAGAAAGCAGCAGCAGCTAGCAAGGCTCTGGAAGCAACCACTGTATGGGGGCATCACACAAGTTTGTTCGCTAACACATGCACCCTTTGATGGGCCAAACATTTGAGCTGAGAGAAGACTTGAGGGCCCTAAGACACCCTGTAATCATTGCTGTCCATTTACAGAGCAATGCCAGTTGGCTCAGGGCTGCTTGGTGGAGAATGAACTGAAATGGCTTGTGCTAACACAGGTAATATATTTAACCCAATGGTTTCACTAATTTTAAAGTCAGAAGCAACCACTACAATCATTTAGTCTGATAACCTGCATAACACAGACCAGAGAATTCCACCCAACAATTTCTGCATCAAGTCCACATCTTGTGGTTGACCTAGAGCATGGTTTTTAGAAAGACATCCAATTTTGATTTAAAGACTTGATTTGTAGCCTTCTGAATAACAGTGACTGCGCATATTGATTCTCCCTATACTGCTGTTAACAAGGAAAAAAAACAAACTGAATTACAATTAGGAGAACAATTTTGCTAACCACTGACTATATTTTCAAACAATGTGTTTTAACTGGCTGTAATTATAAGTCACACACCGAGTAAGAATGATGGGAACTCTTTCACGAGTTGAAATCCATGCAATCAGAGCACCATGGTTTACCACATAACATCTACCATCAACGTCAGCAACCTCTGACTCTTTGGCCAACAGGGGTGGGAGTTGAGTATATGGAAGAGAGGAGGCAGAAAACACTCTGGGAACAGTCACATACCACAGTGGGAAACACCCTTGAGTTAAATTTGTTTGTTTACTATGATCCATTCAGTTGCCAAGTATATGCAATATAGGCGCAGAGGTAATCCAAGCAAAGCTTGGACAGGAACCAATGCTAATTTCAAGAGCTAAATCTCTTATTAATTCTCTAATCTGCATGTTTTGAAGAGCCAGACTCATGCACCTCTTTTCCAAGATGCATTTGTGAAATTCATTCAATGTCCAGCAGGATGTAGCTACATTAATTTTCTCCTTTTTTTTTTATAAAGGGTTCTAGAAAATGTCCATGTCTGAAATGTTCACTATCCACAAGAGTGATTCCTCTGGCGGTGGGGTGTTATCTTGCTGACTCCATATTGAATCCTAGTTTATAGCTAGGCATTTACCTAACATCTGTGGCATCTCAGTGCATTTGTATTAAAACGAGTTAGAGCTGCTTACTGCAATGGCAGAAGAGACAAACTTGGGACCAAATTTCTGCATTCTCTGTATTGGGCATGGCAGAAAGTTTGTGATTAGATTGGGATAATCCCCTGGTAGGTGTATGTAGCGTCTTAAGAGACGACTAAGAGGGGATACGATAGACGCCTATACAATCATGACCGGTGTGGAGAAAGTAAATAAGGAAATGTTATTTACTCCTTTTTATAACACAAAATCTCGGGGTTACCAAATGAAATTAATAGGCAGCAGGTTTAAAACAAACAAAAGGAAGTATTTTTCACACAAAGCACAGCCAACCTGTGGAACTCCTTGCCAGAGGTATGAAGGCCAACACTATTACAGGGTTCAAAAAAGAACTAGGTAAGTTGATGGTGGATCGGTCCATCAATGGCTATTAGTCAGGATGGGCAGGGATGGTGTTCCTAGTCTCTGTTTGCCAGAAGCTGGGAATGGGCGACAGGGGATGGATCACTCAATGATTTACCTATTCTGCTCATTCTCTCTGGGGCATCTGGCTTTGGCCACTGTCAGAAGACAGGATACTGGGCTAGATGGACCATGGCCACTCTTATGTTCTTCATGGTAAACTTCCTTTAAGTAAGGTAGCAACTGAGATGGGGAGACTTAGGGGCATGGTTGCTCTGAGTCAGCAAAATAGCACATCTGTCTGCCTGGCTGAATGCTTTCTCTGCCCTTTATGCTATGTGTGACGGTAAGATACTGTCTTTGCTTGGATGTTACTGCTGAGCAGGAAGGACAGATAGGATTGTTCCATGCAGCAGGTGATCACACAGTCGCTTATGGTGACAGAGGCGCTAGATAAAATAAGGGAGAAGCAGGAGTCTCCAAAGGAACTTTTATGGTCAAGGTAATTGCTAACACCAAAAGGACAAGACCATTTTATTTTAAACATTGGGTCTCCTGCTCCCCTGTGTGTGTTGGGGAGAGGTTGCCGCCATGGAGAAGGGGAGTTTTGCCCATGTGACATGCTCCCTTCATCCCAGAAGTCTCTCTGCAGAGGTGGAGCAGGTAGAAAGGGGCAGTGATCAAATGCCTGCTGGTCTCTGCTAGAGTCTTCCCAACCTGTCTCACGAAGTTCCTAGAGCCAGAGGAGCTGTATTCTTTTTCCATGTTGTGAAGCACACTTTAGAACTGCCTTTGAAGCCTAGCTCCTGCATTCGGTACTGTCCAGGGATATGTAGGAACCAGGCAGCAAAGAGTAGGCAAGGGGAATTGGAATGAATACCTTCTGCAGGCCCCTGGGACCCATGTGTATCTTGGAGCATTTGTGGATGAATGGAGTGCAGCTTCTTCCTGGGCTATGGGGTTCAGACCAGGGCAGAATTCAAAGGGAACTCTATGAATTAGGTTTCCCAGGCTTCTCTTTCCACTACAGTGATTATCCTTGCTTGGAGGTAGGATGGTACCCTGCATTTCTTACAATGCTGGCCTTAAAAGTAATACTGTCCCATTAAAAGTAATACAGTGCAACCAGCTTTGGATCCTATTCATTCCGCTCTCTATGCAAGGAAATGGGAATTTGCTATTGACTGAAAATCTTATGTCAGAAAAAAGCCAAAATCTAACTCATGAGACAATAAGAAAGCCGCTCAGCAGCAGAATTATGAGAAATGGTCTGGTATTCTAGTGACCAGTCACTACTCAATCATGCCTATAGTGAGAGTCATGTAGGGCCAGATTTTCACAAAAGCTCAGCTCTCGGTTAGGCACCGAAGTAACGGGGCCAACTTTTCTAAAGCAGCTCCCTTGGAAGATAATGACGGGCGCTGAACCGTCTCGAAAGCTTGTCCCCTCCTTTAGCTACATACCGAAATGGAAGCTGAGCCCTTCTGAAAATCTGTCTCCACTTGTGGGTTCTGAGCACTTTTGAGAACGTAAGGTTAAGTGAAGCATGCAATTGTCATGAAAGACCCCGTAGTGTCTATGCATTACCTTACAGTCATTAATCACTTGACCGCATGCTTTTCCTGCTTGGTTCAATGTGCAGGCTGGAGTGTGTGCACAGAGTGAGGCAGGATGCACCAACTTATTTTTAAACAACTTACTAAGGCCGAAGAGGACAGCAGCACACAGCAAAATTGCTGCTGTCACTTCGCGATATAAAATCATTTATTTCCCCGATGAAAATTAAATTGATATTCTATCTATCCATCACATTGATTAATTGCACCATACTATATTTTATTACATTGTTTTTTAATCTTCGCTGAATACTACCCCGCCCCCTCCATTCACTGTGGACTGGATCAACTCCTGGGTGTTATATCAGCATAGCACCAGGGAAGTCAATAAAGCATTGCTGATTTGCATTACCTGAGGACCTCACCCACTGTCTGACTTGCACACTGAATTCATTCCCGTGCAGCCGCTCCCCACAGAGCACAGAGATCTTCATGCTTCTCCCAGAAGCCCTTGCTCACTCCCAGTCAGATGTCTCAACGGAGCCAGTGCACAATCAAAATCCAGGGTATACAGGCCCCTTAAGGATATAACCTGGTCTAAATTACTGTTGTAAGGCCAGGCATTCAGGGTGCTTTGTAGTCCTGAGGGAGAGCACCTGACTGAGTTAAGGCATCCAGCGGGGAGCAAGCAAGGGCTTCTGGGAGCAGCAGGTTACATACAGCCCTCTGTGTGCTGAGGGGAGCAGCTGCTGCTGTTGTCTGTGGGCTGCTGAGTGTGAAGGCAACCAGGGCAAGAGAAGCTGTGCAACCCGAAGGCGGGGAGGGAAAACTCTTCACTCCAGGGGTGGCGGGGCTGGCTTGAACCCCAGCAGCAATGGGGTGAAAGGACAAATTTTGCTTAAGACTTCTTAGTCCCTGGTAGCACCTTGTGTTTTGACCAGCTTGTGAAAGCCTGCTGTTCTTAGTGACACTGCAGCACACATGCTTCCAGCTGCCAGAGAGATACACACACCTGCTCACAGTGGGACTGATGTGACAGGCAGGCCTTGTTGCGGCTCTCTGCACATGGGTGGTTTCTCAGGGCTGGCTCCAGGGGTTTTGCCGCCCCAAGCAGCTATTAAAAAAAAAAAAAAGCGGCGATCGCGATCTGCGGCAATTCAGCGGGAGGTCCTTCGCTCCGAGCGGGAGTGAGGGACCCTCCGCTGAATTGCCGCCGAATAGCTGAACATGCCGCCCCGCTCCGGAGTGGCTGCCCCAAGCACCTGCTTGCTAAGCTGGTGTCTGGAGCTGGCCCTGCTGACTCTTGCCCCAAGTCTGCAGAGTGGTTTGAGTTACTTTAGAATTAAAAAAAGCTCTATTATACAGGCAAGCTACTGCAGTAAAAGTGAAACAAGGTAACCATCTTGGGTCTGATGCAACTCCCATTTATTCAAGTTTCCTTGACTTAACCAGCAGTTGGATTGGTCCCTTGGATTGATATCCCCGGACTTTTCTTTGAACTCGCTAAAAACGACAGGACTTGAGTTTGCAGCATTTAACTGAAACATTTTGTTTGCTTTAGTTTTACTCATCTCTCTCATCACAGGGATAAAATTATGGTGCTACAGCTGGCATACGTTCTGCAGCGACTAAAATGTGCCAATCTGATGGTACATTGATTTAAAACACAACCTTGCAGGATACTGCGCATTCTTGGTAGACGCTCAGCACCTCACAGGCCCAAGCATCTGTTCCATTATTATTATTTATTTGTGTTACCCTAGTTCCTAAGAACCCAGCCATGGTCCAGGACCCTTCTGTGCTAGGTGCTGTACAAACAGAACACAAAGACAGGGCCTGCTCCAAATCTAAGTAGACTCATAGACTTTAAGGTCAGAAGGGACCATTATGATCATCTGGTCTGACCTCCTGCACAACACAGGCCACAGAATCACACCCACCCACTCCTGTATCAAACCCCTGACCTATGTCTGAGCTATTAAAGTCCTCAGCTTGTGGTTTAAAGACTTCAAGGTGCAGAGAATCCTCCAGCAAGTGACCCATGCCCCACGCTGCAGAGGAAGGCGAAAAATCCCCCAGGGCTCTGCCAATCTGCCCTGGAGGAAAATTCCTTCCCGACCCCATATATGGCGATCAGCTAAACCCTGAGCATGTGGGCACGTATAGCCCTAGCAAAGAGTGTACTGCCCTATTGTGCTAGGCAATGTCTACATACGATGAGAGACCATCCTTATTTAGGGTACGTCTATATTACCCGCCGGATTGGCGGGTAGTGTTCAATGTATCGGGGATCGATTTATCACGTCTTGTCTAGACGTGATAAATCGATCCCCGAATCGACGCCCGTACTCCACCTCGGCAGGAGGAGTAAGCGGAGTCGATGGGGGAGCTACAGCAGTCAACTCGTCGCCGTGAGGGGAGCCAGGTAAGTCGAACTAAGATATTTTGATTTTAGCTACGCAAATAGTGTAGCTGAAGTTGTGTATCTTAGTTCAAACTCCCCCCCGCCACCGCCGCTAGTGTAGCCCAGTCCTTAGACTTCAAACTCTTCAAAGCAAACAAGACAAAGGGTTGGAGGGGAAAAAGTGATGAAGTGTCATGCTCACGGTCAATGGCAGAGGCAGGAAGAGGATCTAGGTAAAGAGCCCTGTCCATTATACCACATCACCTCCCTTTCTCTCAAGGAAGCAAGCTCTCACTAATACAGACGGATCTCGAAAATTAAGCTATACTTGGGTAACTTTGTTTTCAGTTTTTGCTGATTTTTTCACCCAAATTTCGGACCATTCAAGTATATGGAAATATGGATTATGTTAAGAAAATCCAATCCATGACATTAAGTAGATGTGTTTATGTTACTGATAAATTAGTCTAAGTGTAAATGTGAGCTGGCTGCTAAAGTAAGGCAAGGTAGTAGAAAATACATATGCATACTGTGATGGAGCAAGGAAGGATGGCTACAGGAAAGTAC
Source organism: Mauremys reevesii (assembly GCF_016161935.1). Lineage (NCBI taxonomy): Eukaryota > Metazoa > Chordata > Testudines > Geoemydidae > Mauremys > Mauremys reevesii. The sequence continues at coordinate 8,161,197 of NC_052627.1, forward strand.
TCAGGAACAGGTATGTTAGCCCCAGGCTAAGCAAATCCCTAGTACCATGGGAATCAAAATGGCAGTTGCTCCAGGGTAATTAAGGCACCTGGAGCCAATTAAGAACTTTCTAGAAGGCACCGGAAAGAGCTACATTGATTGGAGCACCTTCAGCCAATCAGGGCAGGCTAATCAGGGCACCTGGTATAAAAAGGGGAGCTCACTCCAGTCAAGGAGGAGGAGCCAGAGGAAGGAAGGGCGTATGAGGAGCTGGGAGCCAGAGACACAAGGAACTAAGAACTGAGAGGGGGTACTACTGGAGGATTGAGGAAACACCATACAATCTAGCAGTATCAGACACCAGGAGGATCCTATGGTGAGGATAAGAAAGGTGTTTGAAGGAGGCTATGGGGAAGTAGCCCAGGGAGCTGTAGCGGTCAAGCAGCGGTTACAAGTAGCACTATAGAGACTGCTGCAATTCACAGGGCCCTGGGCTGGAACCCGGAGTAGACGGCGGGTCCGGGTTCCCCCCAAGCCTCGCTACTCCTAATCAGACATAGGAGGAGGTGATCCAGACTGTGGGTTTCATCCAAGGGGAAGACCACTGAGGGGAGGAAATCCGCCAATAAGCGCAGGACCTACTAGAGGAGAGGAGGAACTTTGCCACAATACACATGTATATGTACTATTCATGTACAGTTCATGAAATAAACCACAGCTTACACTGCTTTTATTTTAAATACTCTCACTTTTATCTATTTGTTGCTTTTTTCCTCTCCTCCTGTCCCCCAATATTAACCTCAATATTTACCCAGAAAACCGTGAAGTTAATTTTTCGTACTGATTTTTACTCATTTTTTAATTTTTATAATAAACACTGATACATTCCCAGTAAATTTTAAATGAAATAAAAATGGAACCCAAAGGGCTTTTGCTATAGTTGACTGGATGAGTTTGTAAATGTAGCTGAAATTATGTCATTTATCAATATGCATCCTTTGGCAGACCTTCATCTTTAAACATAATACTGATGGACTCTGATAATAACCGCATCAGTTGCACTACAGCAGTCTGCCAAGGGAGACAGTCTTTACTCCGTGCAGACTTACTTCTCTTTATGCAAAGCTTGTTTTGAGCTGCGGCATAAAAGGGCATTCAATAAAAGAAATTTCAGGGGGAAAGCAAAATCATTTCACTGGGCTTTTTAAAAGCAGCTGTCACTTTCAGACTGAAAGCACTGCGCCAGTTCTGTCTCTGATAGCAAGAGACTTGTCATACAGTGGCTTTGGCAAGTACTTACATCTTGATTGGTCATCTCCCAGTAGGGTCTCTCTCCATAAGACACTACTTCCCACATCACTATCCCATAGCTCCAGACGTCACTGGCCGAGGTGAATTTGCGGAAGGCGATGGCTTCTGGGGCTGTCCATCTGATCGGGATCTTCCCTCCCTTGTGTGCAAAAAACAGAAGGGGGAGGGGGAGAGAAAAGCAACATTTCTTAGAGCATCGAGGGAGGTTTTTTTTTCTATTCCTGAATGATGCTGGAAAGAGATGTAGAATTGTAAAGTAAATCTGCTTGACAGCATGAGACCCTTCTCCATATTATCTCAGCCCATAAGCATTTGGAGCTGACTACTAATTGGCTGACCTGAAGGGTTGTTGTTTAAATTCCATTTGAATGCTGGAACACGTTTAGCAGCCACATCTCTGTTATGTTGCGCTGGGTGGTAGGAGGAAAAGCTAAGCACTCAAGCAATCGATACAGTGAACTTTCAAGAGTTTCTGACAGCAAATGGGGATGGAACAAACATCTTAAAAGCTCTAGGTGACTCTGGTGTAATGTGAACTTCATGCAAATTACAGGGCAGGGGGCTGGATTTTATTTTACAGATCTTTGACCCCAATCCTGCAGTTGGATCCAGGTAGGTGGGCCACTGAAATCAACAAGGTTCCACATGAATGCAACGTCAGCCAGTGCAAACTTGATTGCAAGACAGAGGCCTACGTAAGAGATGGGGAGGCCAGATGAGTGACAAAACCATCAATGATTCCTTCTCTCTTTGATTATTATTGATTTTTTGTAATATTTCTTGCATAACTAACGTCTCCCTGCATACATCTAGGGATTTCAGATTTAGGGTTTTCTCCCTGCTTTCTAATTTTTAGGTGTTTAACTTTATGCAAATTATAATAATACTTTAATGATAATATAAATCATCCCTAAGATTTTCAGGATTAAAAAGAGGATATTAGTCAGGATTTAAAGAATTGTTTTCCTTGAATTATATCAAAATAGGCCCCCCTTTGAAAGCCCTTGCTCCCAGAAATGAGCTACATGCAAGGCTAGGGGATATTCAGGGAACCTCTTCAAACAATTTTTACCTCTGCAAAAACAGTAAAATTTCAGGTATATTTTTAGAAAACCTTATTCTCACAATTTTTCTTCAGTGAAGCATTATTAGTTCAAACCTTAAGCCAGTGGGGACCAGATTCTTAGCTAATGCCACTCAGCATATCATAACTGTTTATCCCAGATGAAGATCTGGCTCCAAGGAACCCTTATATGCCTAACTAGGTTCTGATCCTCCAGTGGACAGGTAGGCTCCAGTTGCCAACATTTTTCTAGGGTGAAATCTCCAGATAAGGTGGTGGCTCTGAGTTACTGGAGGGATCTGAGCACAGATGGTAAATTTATGTTACATACAATATGATACTTTAATCATATGTGTAACAAAAATTACATGTATATATTGGTGAATATGAGCTGAAGCTATGATAAGAGGATTCCATCCAACTGTCACTATTACCAAAGGTCTCATTCTCACAATGTTTCCAGTACATTTTCAATACCGGCGGTATATATTAATATATTTGATAGATATGATGAATAGGTCTCCCTGTATCAGAGTTTATGGACGCCCTAGCCTGTTTGCATGAAGCTCTGTGGGATTTCTTTCAGCGGTCTGTTCTTGATTTTTGTTGCCTGGGTTCGAGCTGCCTGCCTCTAACAAGTTCTGTCTCGATGAGCAAGTCTACTCTGGACCTCCCGAAACATGGGATGGGCAGCACTCTTAGCCTGTCAGTCACATGGCCAATGTAGGCACCTAAGCGAAATGACAACTGATGGACACTGAGTCCTTTTCAAAATCCGGCTCCAACTGCAAGCGTGAGCACTTTTGAAAATGCCACTTGGCCATCTCCCTCATTTCCTTTAGTTCAATGGTCCAGTATCCCCAGAACCTACCCTTGTTGTGTACGCTGCTTCAGGGTCATCTTCTAGGACTCTGGAGAGTCCGAAGTCAGACACTTTGCACACTAAATTGCTGTTGATGAGGATGTTTCTGGCAGCAAGGTCTCTATGTACGTAACCCATGTCTGACAGGTACTTCATGCCTGACGCAATGCCTCTCAGCATCCCAACCAGCTGAATGACAGTGAACTGCCCATCGTTCTTCTGCAAAGATAAGGGGGGATTTCAATCACATTGTGCAGTGTTCTTCACACCCTAAGTTACATACATGCACAAATAACGAGTCAGGGGCAAGTCTCATGCAAAGGCAAATAGGGGAATTCATAATTAATGACCATGATGCTCCGGCCCAGAGGCTCCTGAAGGTGTCATTGTTTGGAATAGTGATCTCTAAAGACTAATCTGAGACAACAGAGTTCTTAACTCATGATTAGAGAATTTTCTAATGTAACACATATAGTGTACACACATATCTATGTAAGTAGGGTCAGAATGAATTCTCCCCTGGCAGCTAGCTAGGAAGGGGAGAGACTTCAGGAGCAAACTGTATTTACATGAACACACCTACTCTGCTTAAATATCCAGCAGATAGAACAGTGTTGCTCAAAGTAATCAACTTTGGCTGGTGTTGGGTTACAATTCACTTTAGTAGTGAATGCAGGGGTAATGAAATGCTGTTATCAATGGTGCTGTCATTATGGTATGAATAAAGGGGAGGAGAACTGTGCTTACCCTGTCCCAAATGAGGGGGTCACCCTCAGTTGAAAGGACCCCAGTAAGCCAGGGGCTCAAATGCCAGACCCCTGTGAAAGTAAGAGGGGTGAGGACTCTCCTCAAGGGTCCCCAGTCTGATTTAACCTGTTTCTCCCCAGTGTTCAAAGAAAAGGCTAAACAGGCTTCATTGGGAGCCTCTTTGTTACTTTAAATGCTCAATCAGAGCTGAAATCAGTTGAGGTGGAACTGTGTGTCTGCCCAGCCTGCTAAGAGCAAAAAATCACTAGGGGCTTGTCTACACTGGCACTTTACAGCATTGCAACTTTCTCGCTCAGGGGGTGAAACAACACCCCCTGAGCGCTGCAAATTTCAGCTCTGTAGAGTGCCAGTGTAGACAGTGCCCCAGCGCTGGGTCCCCGCACCCCTCGTGGAGGTGGGTTTTTTTATAGTGCTGAGATAGCTCTCTCCCAGCACTGGTGCCACAACTACACAAGCCATGTTAAAGCGCTGCCACGACCAGCATTTTAACATTGGTAGTGAAGCCGTGCCCTAAGAGACTAACCTGCAGAGGTCACAGTAGCAGGTAGCAACAGAAGTTGACTGGCTGACGGGCGGCCGGCAGGAGCGGCCTGTGAGAGCGGTGAGCAGGTGGCTCACGAGGCGGCCAGCAGAACAAGCAGCTTGCAGGGTGGCCTGCAGAGTGAGTGGCTGGCAGGGCAGCCAGCCAGAGCAAGTGCTCAGATGGGGGAGGAAGGAAAGTGCCTTCTTCCCTGGGTAGGAGGTGAGCTCACACAGATGCACCTCTGAACCCTGGGTCCTCACTGACCAAGGAAAGCCACTGTTAGTGGGGCATAGTAAAGAGACTTTTGGTTGTATAACGCAAGAACATGAGGCGGAAGGGGTGGGTGTCCTGCTCACAGTTTTATGGTTATGAATCCTGCTTGTGTCATTTTCCCTAATTAATCTCGGGTAACTTCTCTCCTTTCATTAAAAGTTTCTTTTCTACACTCAGACTCTGTTCTTGTGAGTGGGGGAGTATTGGTTCTCAGAGGCGCCCAGGGTGGTGTGTAATTTTCCCAGGTTACTGGGTGGGGGCTCGAGCCGGTTCTGTGTTGTATGGTTGAAAAGGAACCCATCGATATTGAACCGGCCCTGGTTGCTGCTGGCTCCACCTGGCAGAAGGGTAACATATGTAAAAACCCCACAGATGACTATCCCTCCGAGTCAAGGTTGTAAACAACACAGGTCACATGCAAACCCCCTTCCCGCCCCCGTGTGTCTTGCCCACATCATCTAATCCTCACTACTGACAAAGTATCATCAAACACATGTAAATCTTTACTCCACAGGGTCATTTGGAGGGTTGGTGCCAAAATGCAGTTGTGTAAAGGGCGGCATGAAAACCGGTGCTTTTCGATGCAGCGCTCCTCACAGAAAGGAAAAGGCGCTTTGCATTTTGTTGTTATTTTATTTATTTGTATTGTGGTAGATGGAGCGAGGACTTGGGGAGCTGTAACTCCACCAGCACTTCACAGTATTTCCCAGGGGGAATGACCTTTACAGGACACCCCATTGTCCTCCAAGAAAAACCATCTGAGCATTTTGAATCTTACCTTTAAAAATGTATCGAGAGAGCCATTCTCCATGTACTCTGTCACTATCATTACTGGCTTACCTGAAAAAAGGAAGATCGCAAGTTTATTAGCTGCAATTCATCTAAAAGAACCCGCCCCCCGAGTTTGTCCACTCTGATTCTTAATGTGCACACACAGCCATGTTGAACCCATCTGTCAGTCACAAACATGTACAGATCCACAGTGAGAGACAGTCCCTGCCCCAAAGAGCTTCCAGTCTAATTAGATAAGACTTGCAATGGGTGGGATAAAGGAAATATTGTTATCCTCATATTAGAGATGGGGAACTGAGTCACAGCCAGGTTGGGTGATAACATCACACAGGGATTCAGGAGAAGGGCCAGAAATTGAACCAGATGATGAGACCAGCCCAGGGCCTTAACCACCAACTCAGCTTCGTCTTTTCTCCTTGAGTGAGCTGAAAGCCTGTGAAACGTGCTCTGCCCAAAGGAACCCAGGTTCCATTGCACCAGATGAAACTTCCCAACCATTGTGGGGAGCTAAATCGATGGAGGAGGAGAAGGAAGCAGAGTGGCCACTCTTGCGGATGTTGAACTGTATGAGGTAATGAAGAACCTCTGCAAAGACCTACCAAAACTGGCACAAAAGGGAGGAAGTAGAACTTCCAATCACAACCCCCAAACCCTCTCCAACCACCAACCCAGGGCTGTGCGAAGGAATGTCATCACACACACGTGAGGTCTAAATGACGTGACCTCTCGTACAAATGGGCGATATTCATTCCAGGTGTCATTCCAGTGATGCTGGGGGGATAAATTTGGCCCAATGATTTGTGCTTCATCATGAAGCCTATGGAACTCATTGCCACATGATTTTGATGCCAGGAACTTGGTGGGATTCAAAGAAGGATTAGACACTTCTATGGATAACAACAATATCCAAAGTTAAAATAGCAACTACATTTAAAAAATCCTTTGGAAGTGAATACCCTACGCTTTAGGGTTTAAACCAATCTCTAACTATTGGAGACAGACCATCATAACTGCCTACTGAGGGTTTTTTGTTTGCTTGTTTGTTTTTTGCACCTTCTTCTGAAGTGCCAGGTGCTGCCCACTGTTAAAGATAAAATACTGAAGTAGATGGACCATGATGCGTTAGACTAGAGCAGTGTTTCCCAAACTTGGGATGCCGCTTGTGTAGGGAAAGCCCCTGGCGGGCCGGGCCGTTTTGTTTACCTGCCGCATCCACAGGTTCGGCCACTTGCGGCTCCCACTGGCTGCGGTTCGCTGCTCCCGGCCAATGGGGGCTGCTGGAAGCAGAGGCCAGTATGGCCCTTGGCTCGTGCCACTTCCCGCAGCTCCCATTGGCCTGGAGCAGTGAACCGCGGCCAGTGGGAGCCGCGATCAGCTGGACCTGCGGACGTGGCAGGTAGACAAACCTGCCTGGCCTGCCAGGGGCTTTCCCTACACAAGCGGCATCCCAAGTTTGGGAAACACTGGACTATAGGATGGACAAGCTGACTCAGTACACCAGTTTCTATGTTTAAAAAGAAGTGCACCCAATTACACCCAGGAACCCTTCTGGAGTTGCAATTAGAGCCAAACTTTGGCTGTGGATGTTAAGTATACTCTCTACTAAATATAGTAACCGAAAAAGGAAGGTTTTTCTCCAGATACGTGTACTGAAAATATGGCCTAATTCAGGGAGAAGAAAAAAGATGATCCAAACAAAAGTTCAAAGAAGACTGTGGCCTCCAACAGTTGGTAGGGGTAAGAATGTTTTTCCAACTCCATTTGATTAATTTTCATGCCCGAGTCATTTTAATGGTAATTATATATAGTTTTTGCTCAGTTTTTATATCTCATTTCTCACTAGCTTGCTACAACGACATAGCACTAATCAGTGTGGCTTGCTCCAGGCCTTATACAGTCAATGAAATCTTATAAAGAACATGTACATTATTTTTTATTTAAATCAATTTCCATTAACTAGCATGAAGCACAGACAAAAGAGAAACCATCAATTATTTCTAAACTGCATTACAATGACTCGCATTGAAATGATCAGCTAAAGCTGCTGCATGTCATAACATGATTATAAAGGTAACTGCTCTTAAAATAATTTCCTATTTTGCTGTTTAAGTTGATCTTAACCTTTGTACATTCCTGTCATGTTAATTGTTTGACTAATTTATGGTTTAATAATCTATGTAAATAAACATAATTGTGTATTCATCAATCAAAACGCTGAGTGCCGTGCAGATACGACCCTGGAGCATTGTGGGTTTGCATTTTTTAAATTTCTTAATGAGCATTGGAGTTACCCCCTTGTATGAGTTAAAGATTTGGCAGCTGTATTATTATTCATATTACTGTGGCAGCTCAGGGCTCTACATGAGATCAGGACCCAGTGCAAACATAGTCTCTACCACAAAAGATCTAACAATCTAAACAAATAAGGACAGGAGAGGAAACAGAAGTGTGGTCACCGGATGATCAGTGGCAAAACTAGGAACAGAACTCAGCTCTTTTGTGCTTGAGCCATCAACCCCTTGCCACTGCCACTCCCGCAACATTGGTATCGCTATTGCCATTATAATGACATTTGGTGTTTGTCCTCTGTCAATCTTAGGTGCTTCGGGAAGGAGGGTGTGTATTGTAATCTCCGTTTGCAAGATCGATAGGTGAAGTGACTTGCCCAACATCACGTAGCAAGTCTGTGATTGAACTTGGAACTGAGCTCTGTGGCCTCCCTATTCACTGGCCCCGTTTGGCTTCCCCGAGTCAAAGTTCACAATAAAGCCCTAAGACTGTTTTCTGGGAGAAACTCTGACCTGGCAGGTCTGCCACCCCTGAAGTAGAATGATGCATGATTACCTCTCGGGGACTGCTCTAACCACTGGTCTATAGAGCGATCCTCAATTGTCCTCTGGCCCAATTCATATTTAATTAGAGTGGGATGGCTTGAACAAGGGAGACTGAGGGAGTCCCATAACATAATATCCCATAGTCAGAGCACTCAGAGAGGGGAGATATCTGTGCAAATCCCTTCTCCTCCTCAGGCAGAGTGGGGCATTGAAATGGGTCCCCTATATCCCAGGTATGTGCCCTAACCACTGGGCTAAGGGTTATGGGGGAAGCTCTGCAATGCCTAAGTCCCTGTGTAGATCTGATCCTGTTCGCCTTTAAATCAGTACCACTGGTGACGTAGCAGCATCTGCTGTAAAAACGTAACTGGATTTCTGTTCTGCTCTCCTACTTCTTCTGGAGGAGTGGGGCAGCTTTTTTTGCCCAGAAAAGCAGAAGAGTGTAGAGTGGTCTTTCCTCCCATTCAAGGAAGAGCTGGCAGAGCACAACATCCTATAGAGGAAGTACTCAGCACCCTGCAGGACCAGGGCTGGGGTTTCTTTCTTCCAGAACTTGCTCAGGGCCTGGTATATTTCCATTCTGCTATTCTTTGGAAGGTTGTTGGTTTTTAATGTGAAAAAAGTCAGTCTTTTAAATAAAAAGAGCCTGTGAAACTCCCCAAAGCCCCCGCTGTGCGTGTGTGCGTGCATTACAGCAAGATGTCTCTGTGCATCATAAATGAGTAATTGAAGGTAAAAGACAGGCTCTTCAGTCATCAAATCTCTGCAGACATCACTGCCTTTATGGTGTGCCCCGTTTAAGGACAGATCGCAAAGGACTGCAAAGTTGGGTCCCTTACCTCTGACACTACCAGGCAGTGTTAGAGCAAAGATAGCAGCTCAATCTGATACCACCCTGAGGAGTACTAATCAGGGTCCCAACTTCAGTCTCAATTAGAAGATTCCCTAGCACTTATGTTTCATTATCAGTGTGCTGCAAACGGAGAGTAACTGTAGAATAAATTAGTATCATACTAGACAGCATGAAACCAAAATTACAAACAGAGTGAGATTCAACAAGTGCCGGCTTTCCTGACCAACTGGCCTGATTCTTATTTGCACTCTGGCTTCTTTCTGGCAGTAGGAAGGGGACTTGGAGTGGGTGTGAATGTCTTTTACTAGGGTGACCAGACAGCAAATGTGAAAAACCAGGACAGATGGTGGGGGGTCATAGGAGCCTATATAAGAAAAAAAAACCCAAATTGGGACTGTCCCTATAAAATCGGGACATCTGGTCACCCTAGTCATTTACACAAATGTCAAGCATATACTGGTAGATCAGTGAGAAGGGGCATGAATGTAGCTCGGGCCCTGATCAGCTTTGTGACGCAGACTTGTCTCTTTGTGGCTCCGAGAGATGAAGTGAGAAGCCTGCGGCAAAGTAGGGAATTGAACCCTTCAGAGAATTTTTTACTGATGAGAAAGTGAGGTGCAGAGAAACGATGTGACTTATGCAAGGTCACACAACAAGCCTTGATAGAACACAGAATGGAACGCAGGTCCCCCCAGTCCCAGGCTAACACATAACCATTCCTCCTGCCTCCCTCGCATTTGCACAGGGTAAAATGTCACTCCATTGATTTAGCTAGGCACTTACAGGATTCAGGGCCTCTCATTGACTTCCAATAGGGCTTGGGCTCCTAAAACTCTTAGGCACACCTGAAAAATCTCCCCATATTTATTATCCAGCAGTCACTATTTTTCAGATGACCATGTGCTAATTACGTAAACAATCCAGGACTTTGTTGGGGTTTGGTGTTTATATTTAAAAATTTGGTTTTCTTTAAAAATGGAATTTTAGCCTGAAAAAAATCAAGAAAGGGGTCAGTGGCTACAATTTTGGACGGACTATTGAAAGAGAAGGGAAACACGGTTTTACGTTACTTAAATTTTGAATTTGAATTTAAATTAATTATTTTCCCTCCAGCCCTTGAAAATGTTGGGGTTTGGGACCCAAACAGACTTTATATATAAAATTTCAACTGAAGTGAACAAACGGGCTTATGCCAAGAGTGAGTATGACGTTACCAAGGGGCAGGGGAATGTAGAAAGCAACAGGTGATCCAGAATTTATTAGATTAATCAGAGCTACTTCATTCAGGATCCTCCCTCTTCTTAAAGAAGCAGACTCTTAACATAAGGCAGTGCAACTCTGTTTTTTTTAGTTTGAATCTTGATTACATGTGAGCCAAGGGCACTGAATTAAAAACTATGCCTGTAAAATAGTCTGCTCTCTCCTGAATATTTGCAGGAATAGTGGCAAGGAAAAGGCATATCCAGAAAGGACCGTAGCTAAGGCCTTAATACAAGTGGAGGCAGTTCACAATGGACCAGAAGCCCAAGGGACTCAGTGGCTGAAGTGCAGTACCAGTGACAGCTCTTATCCACCCATGCAGATCAGCTTGAAGGGACAGAACTCAGCAACGGAAATAGACTTGGGGGAGCCCAGGGCTGACCAAGATCAGCTAACTCTTCTAAAGCGATTTTTAAACATTTTTTAAAAGCAATTTTTAGTGCAGACAACTTATTTTCTAGGCTCTATGGCATACGAAGGGATGCTATTGATTGTATGGTATGTGTCAGTGTCAGAAGCAAACAAGACAAAGTTCAAGAAGTTATGAGGGGGAGTGGGCAGGGCTAGTATTTTCTGCTTCTTTAGTGGTGATTTTCTTACTCTCGTAGGAATTATAATATATGATGTAACTGATATAAGTACCATATAGATGGAGGTGATAGATCTGCAGTCAGGAAATTGGTGAACACATGATAACTTGCCTATGACTGCATTACCTGTCCCCCAATCCCTCTCCCTGAGATTTAATCTCACATCCAATCCCCTGAGCAGCTTCAAGGATTTGAAGTAAATGGAAGACTTGTGCAGATTTCAATGAGTTTGGGATCAGACCTTCAAACAGCATTGCTCTAAGAAAAATCAACCTTCCTTCTCTAAATGTGGAATTCTGTCCCACAAGTAACACTACCCAAGGCCCAGGATGCACAAGACTCGGGCCTGGATTAGACAAAAAAAAAGTCACAGCTTGATTTAGTTGGGGATTGGTCCTGCTTTAGGCAGGGGGTTGGACTAGATGACCTCCTGAGGTCCCTTCCAACCCTGTGTTTCTATGATTCTATGATTAAAGTCCAATATTACACACCCCTGTAGGGCTGGACATAGGCGTTTTCCACCAAGAACCATAGAAGGGTCATAGCAATCATATGACCTGGCAGATCGTGCATTGGCCTGAGACTGTGGTTCTGTTCCCAACTTGGTCAGTGACTTTGGGCTAGCCACTTTAATGGCTCTCTGTCTCAGTTTCCCCATTTGTAATAATGATACTGACCTCCTTTGTAAAGTACTTTGAGCTGTACTGACGAAAGTGCTACATAAGAGCTAGGTATTCTCATCATGTTGGTTTTATGCCTAGAAAGGCATAAGGTTAACGCTGAGAGTGTTCGATGTTCCCTTGCTCTGAGTTCTGTAGTGTTGAACTCATGGTACCTAAGGCACAAGGCTTCTCATCCCAGACTCATACTGGTAAAACCTCTACGCTATGCATCACAACCATGTATTCCATAGTTAGTCAGATAGAATTGTTCACTGGATTTTAGCTGTTAAGTAACATATTTTAAAGTTGCACTAGTTATATACTTTGTAAATAGTAATATAAAGAATAGTAAAAAAAATGGTGCCTACTATTTTTCCTATCTAAATTTTTCGATAGGCAAAACTCAGAAATGGAATGGGCAAATTCGGAGGGTTAGGTTAGACACCAAATTACGTGATTTGCACATGCAAGTGCAGGCTGCGTGTACCCCCAAAGCCATAGGATATTTTTCATTATTTTATTTTTTTCCTAAATCTTTTAGGAAATTAAATCTAGTACAAACACAATAAAAAGACTCGACTGCAAACAAACACCACTTCTCAAAATACTGCAGATAATGTAGATAAGCAAAGACAAAGTGAGTGGCTAGAACTTTTTATGGGCTTTTGTTTTGCAAATCCCAATTAAAATACCTCATTGCTTTAAATAAAAAGAACCATAACATTTGCGAAGCTATCTCTGGTGACTGTGGGCTATCGTAGGAATTTTGCCACAATACCAATAAAGTTGATATTTAAATGGTTCCAACCAACCTTTGGAGTTATCCCTCATTAAGATGGGTAGACTAAAGTGGGCATTTCTCAGCTGAAGATTTTTTTTCCCTCCAATGCTGAGTTAAAACTAAATTGGCTAATATTGTTAAGGCCCTTTGCAACAAAAAAAGGCTAGAAATAGCTTCCTTTAATGAAGCTCAATTTTTGCTGGAAACAGCCAAAAAATCCTGCAAATGATTAAAACCAGATGCCTGATTCCGCCCCCCGCCCCCCACCATTGTAAATCTGCAAAGCGCCAGATAAAGCTGGTTTACACCAGCTGGGGGATCTGGCTCAACATCTTTAACCCTATAATCTCAGTTTTGTTCCAAAACTTCGTTTGGACTTGAAAATTTCCATGCTTATTCTCAGACCAGAAACAATTTGTCTGAAACAAACCATTCAAGCTGTTTTGGAGTGAAAAGACAATAAAAACTTAACATCTTTCTGATATTTGCAAAAGACAAACAAGCACAACCCTTTTGTGTGTATCTACAGCTCCCATATGGGCTGGTTGTACACGCTCAGAGGTCTCATCCATTCAGTCCATCTTAAAATCTAGAGTCTGGAACAAAACTGGTCTGAAGAAATTATTTAAGGTTATGCTAACCCACCTGTTAGACTCCAGGGGCATTGGTACCGGGATATGTAGTCAATGATTTGACAGTTAACCTTTCCCCAGGAACCCCACACACTCCCGCTCCCAGCAAGGGGGATTTCTATTACTCCTGGCAGTTCTAGAGGGAGCTTGTGTTACAGTATATCTATATTGCAATCAGAGGTGTGACTGCAGAATGTGTAGGCACACCTGAGCTAGCTTTGATGGCGCTAGCTTGCGTAACAATAGCAGTGAAGCCGGGTCGTAGCACAGGTTGTACAAGACCACCTGGGACCCTGGGTATGTATTTGAGTGACCAGTCTGTGATGCTGCTCATGCTGCCACAGCTCCAGTGCTACGGTTCTCATTATAATGTAGACATGCCATTAGTTAAGGTCATTCATAGTCCTACCCTGTTCAGATGTGCTTCTGCCCCACTGCCCTGCTACCAAAGTTCCTACTGGCATCTTTTATCCTCAGTAAAGGGGCCACTCAGTGCAACAAACATAAGTCTACTCGCAGCACTGCAGGCTGGGAACTTGCTGCATTATTTAACTGCATCACAACAGAGTGGGAGGGAGGAAGGGAAAGGTGCAGCATGGCACCATCCCATAGTGTTCTGGGTAACCCAGCTAATCCAGTCATGACAAATTTACAGAAACACTACAACTTAGAAGACCTGTGTTCTTTTCCCAGCTCTGGTCACTAAGTGGCTGGATGATCTTGGGCAAGTCACTTCACCTCATTATGCTTTGTCTTGTCTGAATAGCTTGCAAACTCTTCAGGATAGAAAGTACCTCTCATTGTGTGTGTACAGGACTTAACACAATGGGGGCACACTGTGCATTTTTTAGTTTGCAGTTTTAGTAACTACAATGTTCCTTCCTGGCTGTTTTTGTGAGAGATGACAAGTTTAGCAACCTTCACTTTAAAGTTGAACAAGTTCTCCTGACTCCCGGGGATTATAACGAAGATCAGCCTATTTGCTTCATCAATGAGCAGACAGCAGCGGGTACGTACTTTTTGTGACAACACCTTCCAAGTGAATGATATTGGGATGGTCGAACTGTCCCATGATGCTTGCTTCCCCCAGGAAATCTCGTCTTTGCTTTTCAGTATAGCCCACTTTGAGGGTTTTTATGGCCACTGGAAACTCGCGTTTTCCAGGCAGTTTCAGACGCCCACTACAAACTTCTCCAAATTCACCTGAAGAGAACAAAGTAAATAATTATTGTATGTCTGAAAAGCACCTTGCACGTTTGTGGACATTTCAGTACATTAGCAACAGTAAATGATGGTTAATGATAAACAAGGATGACATAGTAACACAAGAAGGGACAACTACAATGATCTAGGCTGACCGCCTGTGTAACACAAGCCATGGAATTCCACGCACTCAAGATTGTTATAGAGGCCAGAATCTTGTGGCTGAACATGAAACATCTTTTAGAAAGACACCCAGCCTCGTTTTACAGACTCCAAGTGATGGAGAATCTACCATATTCCTAGGTAAGTTGTTCCAATGGTTAATGATCCTCACACTTAAAAAGCTGCCTTGTTTCCAAATTGAATTTTCCTAACTTCAACTTCCAGCCATCAGATCAGGTTATGCCTTTGTCTGTTGGATTAAAGAATCCTCCAGTATCAGACATCACTGGAATAAATTGCCTAGGGCGGTTGTGGACTCTCCATCATTGAAGATTTTTAAGAGCAGGTTGGACAAACACCTGTCAGGGATGATCTAGATAATACTTAGTCCTGACAGGAATGCAGGGGACTGGACTAGATGACCTCTCAAAGTCCCTTCCAGTCCTAAGATTCTATGATCTATGATCTTCCTGTGTAGGTAATTAGAGACCATGATCAAGTCACCTCTGAACCCTGTCTCTGGTAAGTTAAATAGACAGAGCTCCTTTAGTCTTCATTGTAAGGTGTGAGACAAGGCAGTTGAGGTCAGATAATATCTTTTAACGGACCAACTTCTGTTGGTGGAAAGTACAGCTTTAGTGCTACACTGAGATCTTCAGGTCTGGGGAAGGAAATCAGAACGTCTGAGCTAAATTGAACTTGAAATAGATTGTTAAGCATAAGGGGTAACATGTTATAGGTGGTCACCTGAAAGGAAGTGGACATTTGAGGGTTAGATTGTTATACAGAAAAGGTTTGAAGTGGGCAGTTAAGGGGAGCGGGCAGTCTGGTGTGTTACAAATTGTTGTCATGAGACATAAAACCAGTGTCCCTGTCAAGTCAGTGGGCTTTGGTGTCTAGCAGAGTTATGAAATTAAGTTCCCAAGCCTGTCTTTTTGAGGTATTGTGCATGTTTCCTTTGAAGATTAATAATGAAATATAAGATATGGAGCTTTGTGAAAAGTGTTTGCCCATGGGTGATAGGGCGTCTTTGTCTTTTCAATCACTATGTTCTCAGATGAACTCACATAAAAATGATAGAAAAAAACCCAAACACCTCACCTATCTTGTCTCTCTCATATCCTGGGATCAATATGCCTACAGCAATGCGGCAAACAACATTGGAAAGTGTGTTTTCTGCACCACAATTCATTCTCAAAGTTCTTCTCTGAACCCGTTCCCATTTTTCAACAACCTTTTTAAAGTGTGGACCTCAAAACTGGACATGGTATTCCAATAGTGGTCTCGCAAGTACTGTACACTAAGGTAAGCACTCACAATGGGCATACACAATACAAATATTTGACCGGCCTGTTCTGTGATTTTGAACAGCAATGTGATAAGTTCCTCCAGGATGTTAATGGCAGTTAGAAGATAGTGATTAAAGATAGCTCCATACCGGCTCCGATAACTCTTTCAATTGTTATGCATGAAGCTTCAATTTCCTTGGCAAATTCATGGACGGCTTGATTGGGGTCTTCATAGGTATGTGGGTCAATATAAGTCCTTACTCCAGGCAATTTAACTGTAAACATAAGAACATAAGAACATAAGAACATAAGAAAGGCCGTACTGGGTCAGACCAAAGGTCCATCTAGCCCAGTATCTGTCTACCGACAGTGGCCAATGCCAGGTGCCCCTGAGGGAGTGAACCTAACAGGCAATGATCAAGTGATCTCTCTCCTGCCATCCATCTCCATCCTCGGACACCATTCTTACCCATCCTGGCTAATAGCCATTTATGGACTAGCCACCATGAATTTATCCAGTCCCTTTTAAACATTGTTATAGTCCTAGCCTCACAACCTCCCTCAGGGTAGGAGTTCCACAAGTTGACTGTGCGTGATGTGAAGAAGAACTTTTTTTTTTTTTTTTTTTACCTGCTGCCTATTTTTTTTTTTTGGTGACCCCCCTAGTTGTCTATGGGAATAAGTAAATAACTTTTTTTTTTTTCTTTCTCAATCATCACATTCATTATTTTATTATACTCTATCATGTCCCCCCTCTCTCTCCTTTTTCAAAACTGAGAGTCCTAGCTTTAATCTTTCTAAACCCCTAATCATTTTTTTTGCTCTTTTTCTAACCTTTTAGTAGTAGAAGAATATTTTTTTGGAGTGAGAGACCACATCTGTACAGTATTCGAGATGTGGTGGTACCATGGATTTATATAAATATTCTCAGTCTTATTCTCTATCCCCTTTTTAATTATTCCTAACATCCTGTTTGCTTTTTTGACCGGCTCTGCACACTGCGTGGACATCTTCAGAGAACTATCCACGATAACTCCAAGATCTTTTTCCTGACTCGTTGTAGCTAAATTAGCCCCCATCATGTTGTATGTATAGTTGGGGTTATTTTTTCCAATGTGTTTTTTTAAACATAAATTAAAATTTAAATGGCACATGTAGTGATGGGTGAGGATAATACTAAGTTTATCTCTTGTGCCGACTTTACACACACTGGAGAACACTGTCGAGGAAAACCAATTTTCATGCAAAAATTAATAGCTGGACACTTTTTTAATACTTTGTATCTTGAAATGCAAGGCAGGAACACACTGCTGGAAAAATGTTACATTGTATTATTCAAGAAGAATACGGTACACCCATAACTTTCCTTACTACATTCAAAACCACTGGGGTGGTGTTCAGCTAAAATCATATGCAGACTTATAGGCTATATAAGTGCTGGCTGGAGACAGTGGTTAGAGTGTTAGCCTGGGTTAGTAGATCTGGGTTCATTCCTCTGCACCGCCACAGACCCTTGTGTGGCTTGGGCCAGTTATGTAGGTCCAGATTTTTAAAGAGACAAGGAGGGTGAGGTCATATCTTTTATTGGACCAACTTCTGTTGGTGAGAGAGATGAGCTTTCAAGGTTTTACAGAGCTCTTCGGGTCTTCTCCCACACCAGGAGGAGAGCTCTGTGTGAGCTCAAAAGCTGGTCTCTCTCACCAACAGAAGTTGGTCCAATAAAAGATATGACCTCACCCTCCTTGCCTCTCTAATATCCTGGGACCAACACAGCTACAGCAACACTACATACAACAGATTTTGAAGGTATTTAGGCACTGCTGCACTCAGTGTGGCAAAATCTACCAATTTAGGAGCCTAACTCTATTTTCAAAAGGGGTTTAGACCTTCAGGAGCCACCATCCCGTTGACAGTCTATGGAATTTAGACTCCTAAGTGCTTAAATCACTTTTGAAACATGAGATGTGGGTTCCTAAATCCATTAGGCGCTGCAACGCTGAGCACATCAATGCTTAATTACCTTCACAAAACTGGATCTTATTCTCAGATCCCCATCTGTAAAACTTGATAATCCTGCCCCACCTCACAGGTATGTAATGACTAAAGTCTGTGAGGTACTCAATGTTATGGAATAAGGACCATAGAGAGAAGACAGCCTAGGTGGACAACCCAGCCAGGGGAAAGATGAACTGAATGCGAAAGACCAACAGGGAAGAAATACGAAGAACCAGATTTTCAAAAGAGCTCAGTTCCCATTTAGACACATGGGAGGAAATTTTTTCCAAGTGATTTGTGCTCCTAATCTTTGAAAATCTCCTCTCTAATTGAGAACAACAGGAGTTGCTGTGTGCTGAGTCCGTTTGAAAATCTGGCCCAAAGAAACCATCACTGTCAGGCTGTGGAGCTGCAATGAATTATACCAGGGGTAGGCAACCTATGGCACGCGTGCCGAAGGCGGCATGCGAGCTGATTTTCAGTGGCACTCGCACTACCACCGGACCAGGGCGCTCTGCATTTTAATTTAATTTTAAATTAAGCTTCTTAAACGTTTTAAAAACCGTATTTATTTTACATATAACAATAGTTTAGTTCTATATTATAGACTTGTAGAAAGAGATCTAAAAACATTAAAATGTATTATTGGCATGTGAAACCTTAAATTAGAGTGAATAAATGAAGATTTGGCACAGCACTTCTGAAAGGTTGCCGACCCCTGAATTATACCTATCACCTAATCAACTACATTAGTTCAAATAGCGTTATCATGAATTAAAAGCTGCCCAGATCACATGTTTGCAGTACAACACATCTTCATGGTTGCACTCCTATGTAATAATAATAATAATAATAATTGTCTTTTTCCATGGGACTCAGGAGGGGGAAGGTACTTTCACAAGAATTATTGTTACTATTATTGTAAGTTTGCTTGAGAAGCATTAAAGCTACTGGCAGAGTAACTACTCATCAGTTTGAGTAAGAGGTTCACAATGCAGTCCTTGAATTGATTGGCTTCCTGCTGCCTGCATTAAATAGCAGTGATAGAGATTAGAATATACTCTAATGCAGACAAGGTAAAAATGCTTTGGATAAGTAACACCCAGCTCTTATACAGAAGCACTTGTCATCTATAGATCCCACAGCACTTGACAAAAGTTTTGTAAAATCTGACCCTAGATTTATAGAAGGCTATAGTAGTACTTCACATGTTCAAGTCTACCTACAATTGTTAACTAACTAATTCTCACAACACCCGAGTGTGGAAGGAGAAGTATTATACAGCTGAGGAAACTGAGGAAGAGAGCTGAGGTGGACTAAGTCCACATTGTTAGCAAAGAGAAAAATCTTTAGGTTCCAAAGCTTGTGCTCATTCATCCAAACTACAAAAGTGTCTGGCTGCAATGGATTAACCAAGCAAGATTAAAAATTATGTGCATCATGTAGTAGAGGACTGAGGAATGCAATAAAATTGTTGAGATATTACAGACTAAAAAGGTAAGTTATACTTAACTCACTCATTTGGGCCTCAATCCTGCAAAGATTTATGCATATGCTTAACTTTACACACGAGTACTCCCACTGAAGTCAATGGGACTATTTTATGCATAAAGTTAACCAAGTTCTTAAGTCTTTGCAGGATTGGGACCTTATTGCATAACAGAATCAACTGATCTCTTTTTCTACTGGATACCAACTTACAATTTGCTGAAAGAAATCTCGATTGTTATTCATTATTCTTAGTACCATGCAAAGCCAGAAATAAAAGCTGAGCCACAAATGCATATACATATTTTAAATCTTCACTTACTGTGGCCATTATGAAAGTGCATCTTTTCTTCTTCTGGATCTTGTTTAGCTTTGCTGTATCCACATCGCCTGGAACAGAATAAGCTTCGATCAGTCAGATATCAGAAATCATTTCATTAAGTGAATCATATGAAGCACGAGAACCCAGAACAGATTCACAGGGAGTCAATATACCTATGTCTTGCTGCAGAAATGCTATGCCAGTGTTATGTCATCAAAATATTCCCCTTAGTCTTTTATTTATTGAGAAGGAGGTTATTTGAATTTGTCAGAAGGACACTCCCTGGCTCTTACTGGCAGCAGATCTCAAAATGCTTTACAAAGGAGAGCAGTGTCACTATATCCATTCCACAGATGGGGAAACTGAGGCACAGAGTGATGAAATGATTTGCCCAGGGTGACCCAGCAAGCCAGTGGCAGAGCCAGGAACAGAATGTTATTCTCCTGAGTCCCAACATTATGCACTAGCCATTAGGCAACACTGACTCCATCTACATGGCCCACTGACTTTCAACTGGAAGTGTGCTCCTAAATCCTTTGGCTTTTTTTTTTAAATCCCAGCCAAAAATATTGTTAGTTTTGCTATTATTAAAAATAAAGGAATAAGGAGAAACAGGGAAAGACACCTGCCAGGAATATAATAAAACACAACAATCCTAGTTAGCATTTATACAGCACTTTTAGATCTCAAACTCTTTACAAGGGAAACCAGCTGCCATTATCTCCATCTTACAGATAGGCCAAAAGGAGGGAGCATAAAGGGAATGGGACTTGTCCAGAAAAACCTCACAACCTTCACAGATGGTTCATGCATTCCCAGGATGTAGTGTGCTTTCTGGGCAGCTCCAGCCTTTATGCACGGGCGCCATCATACATGCATTCCCCTCTTGCGTGTTAGTCACCTTACCCGTCCAAATCTTGAGATAAGTGTTTGGCTGCTTCTGCCTCGGCATGACCATCACTTGCTTGTGCTGCTCCCCCTCCCTCTAGCTGGTGTTAGTGCACTAAGATTATGCGGATACCTAAGATGTAATCAGTGGAGCACGACATGGGCACAAGGGGGCACGGTGGACGGCAGGATGTATTCTGCACATACCGTATCTAGATGGTACCAGAATTTTTCAAACTCATCACTTATGGACCAAGGATCTGATCCATGTGGGTGGATCCTCCCTATACAAATCTGCCTGTAAGGCGGAGCACAGGCTGCAGGAGGAAGGAAGGCTACAGGTATAAGGCCAGCATGCTTACCACAGCTGTAGCACCTCTGGCAGGCACCCTGGGTCTCAAACCTACGTGGGAGCCAAGCAAAAGCCTGACCCTCTGTACCACCGTACTGCAAGGTTTGATGAGGCAACCGCAGCTAGCACCCCACTGCCAAAGGCTCCACCCTCTGACTCAGCAGGGTCAGGTGACTAGCAGTGGACTGCTGATTGGACACCACCGGCTATAAAGCTTCCTGTTCCTTTCCCACCCCTTGTCTGAGCAACTAGTTGCTAGCCTGGTCTCCTGATGCCGCCTAGACTGCTGAGACCAAGTTCCTGCCTCCTTGCCTGGTTCTCGCTCCTGTTTCCTTGCTCTCCAGTTACTGGCCTTGGCTTTGACCCTTGGTGTGACTTCTGGCTCCAGTTTAACCCTCAGGCATGGCTTCTGACTCTTCCTCCAGCTGTGGCCTGACTCCTGACCCTGACTCTACTTTAGGCTCTGACCTCTAGGTCAGACCATCCATGTTCTGCACCCTGACAACCTCTATTAACGGTTCTTAATAAACAGACAGTTTAGCTTTAGAAACATGGAGTCCTGCTATCATCCAGCACACGACACACGAAACATGGTGGCAGCAGTCTAGTGCAGGGGTAGGCAACCTATGGCTCATGTGCCAAAGGTGGCACGTGAGCTGATTTTCAGTGGCACTCACACTGCCCGGGTCCTGGCCAGCGGTCCAGGGGGCTCTGCATTTTAATTTAATTTTAAATGACGCTTCTTAAACATTTTAAAAACCTTATTTACTTTACATACAACAATAGTTTAGTTATATGTTATAGACTTATAGAAAGACACCTTCTAAAAATGTTAAAATGTATTACTGGCATGCGAATCCTTGAATTAGAGTGAATAAATGAAGACTCGGCACCCCACTTCTGAAAGGTTGCTGACCCGTGAGACCCACAGTAGATTAACAGGCCAAAAAACCAGCACTCAGAGCAAGGAAGGAGCTGTGAAACACACCCCGTCCATGTGGTGTCCCACGGAAGTCAATCTACATGGTTGCCAGGGTCCAAGCCACAGACCCAATCGCCACATCAGGGCCTAAGAGTATTGTAAGGAGGCTAGTGGGAGAGTTGGGGGAAGGAAGGAAGGAAGGAGATTGTAGAGCTCATGGAAACAAAAGAGAGGCAGAGAAGAGAAGATGCTAGAGAGTGTGGGGGAAAGGGATGTTGAGAGACTATGGTTCGAGTGAGCTGAGGGTGGTGGGGCTGGCAGGTGACAGGGGGAGTCTTCAGTAAGCAACAAAGCCCACAGTGCAGAGCATGACCATGGCAATGGTCAGGGAACTGTCACCAGCAGAGAGCAGCTAGCACTGAAATCAGAGGGTAATTTGGTAGCCGGGTGGGAGTCACTGTGACGTGGAGTCCTGGGCAGCAGGGAGTCGCTTTTTCTGGTGCCTTGGCTCTGTTGCTGGTGGCTGCAGCATGAGGCACTAACCAGTGGCAAGGGCCTTTATAACCTTGTGCTAGGATGTGTATGGGGTAGGGTGGTTTGGGGGCAGCCCTGGCTACGTATGTCTAGGGCAGCAGTGGCTAGTCTCTCTGATAGGGGCAGAAGCCTCTGCATTCCCTCCTGGGTCTGCTGGTAATGGATATAGGCCGAAGCACTTTCCTGTTGGTTGGTGAGTCATTATAACCTGCCTTAGGCTGGACACAGCAGGGAGAGGCCTAGGTCCATGCCTGCAGTCTATCTACCGGTAAACAATATGCTGACATTGTTTTTGAGAGCACTGGGCATGCTGTGCCAGCCTCATTAAAATATCCTAAAATCCTTTGTCCTCTTTTATAGGTGAAATCAAAATTAACCATTTGTATTTTCCTAAAGATCCACATATTGTCAGCTGTTTATTTTAACATCCAATCACATGCCACATGGTACCCTCAGGTATTCTCTGGCTAGCTGGCTTAGTTGAGCTTCTGCTAGGGAATTATGGGAGTTTAACTTAGTCTCCAACAGTTCCCCTGGGCTCCCCAAAGTATCCTAAAAGGCCCTTTGAAATTTCCTAGAATCACCTGCTTAGGGGTGCTGTCCAAGAGATGTGAGACAGTTACCCGAAGGCAGTGAAACTGTAGTAGTGTAGTACAGGAGCAGTGTGGACATGAGGCAAAACTGAAATGGTCTTTAGCTCAGGACAGCATGGCCGATCTTGCTTTTGGGCTTACAATGGTGGTTGTCCACTTATTCAACCAGCAATTGTTCAATTTTCTAGTGTAGACAAGCCTTTCGTTTCATAAGAAAGTTAATCAAATCCTGCATTTCTTGCAGGCTCCAAACTCCACCAAGTGGGTGAACTCCATACTTCAGTGGGAGTTTTGGGTTCACCAGATCTAGAGCAGAGCTGGTTGAAAAATGTTGGGTATTGTCCCCACAGAAAATTTAAATTCCTTGTCAAAACGTGAAACACCCAAAACTGAAAACTACCCAAATCAAAACCCCAATTGTCCATTTTAAAAAAGGGCTGTTTTTCAACAAGTTCTATTTCTAGGAAAAGCATGTGCAGACCCTTCTCCTGTTTACCTTTTAAAGCAAACATGCTCCTCTCTCTGTCACACTCAAATCTCTCATCTGAATCCCTCTTCTGTAAGTACTCTTTCCTAACATTACCTTTCTCATTAAACGGGGCTCCTGAAAATTTAATTGTATGGAGATGCCTCCTATAAAATTGGAAATAATCCCTCACAAAGCGTGCTCTAAGAATACATTGGTGCAAAGTGGTTAATGTTTTACTAGCTAGGGTGATATTCAGAGAGTCGTTTTTGGTTGTGGCCATCTCTGGAGTTCTATAACATATGCAGCAGCAGGTCACATTAACATATAAAATCAGGCTCCGGAACCCCTGAAAGCACAATTAAAACAAGTAAAACTACAGCTGGTGTACAACTGGGTCTCAAGTAACAGTTCAGAATTGCTAACAAACCAATGTAGGAAACCTGTCCATTACATGTTATCTTCTGTCTCTGTCACCGATACACAGTCTTAACCAATGCGATAAATAAGCAATAAAAACCCCGTTCCTGGCTTAAATTGTACTTCTTCTCTTCTGGAATTTTAACAGTTTATTTTTTTCACAAGGAAGAGGCATAGTGTTCTTTCTTTACTTCTCCCCACCTTTCTATTGAAATTATATTTGATCTATTCCATCCAAAAATATGTGATTTCAGGATTATCAGGCATATAACATGCCTTTCAATAGTGATCTTCTCCCACATATGTGGTGTTATTGGCAAGTAAAAGTATCCAAATATTCTGCTTTTAAAAGACATTGGTGGAGGAGGGGGTGACGGGAATGGTTCCACTTTGTTGTATAATTTGATTTTCACATGTGCATTTATTTTTAATATTGATTGTAAAAGATGCAAAGCAAAGATGCCCAATGGACCGTCATCACTGTAATTTGATGGCGGCTGTAGATAATATAGATTTTGTATATCTTTTCTATATCACATATTGTGAAGATATAAAGACGTTGCTACCCGCTTTCTCTCCCACTGCTCTGAAGAAATTGGACAAGAAACTCAGTAAATCTGTAAAGCTCCTGAATCTCCACTGATTTACATTTGCTGAGGATCTGGATCTGTTTCAGTATCTTGAAAGCAATGTCCCCCCTGCAACATTATGTCGGTAGGGCCCATCACACTGAAGAGTAAGACCTCAATCATAGCTTGTGGTGTTTTTTAATAAAAGTATAAGAGAGGAAAAAAGACATTTAGATTTTAAATATTCTTATGGCATTGTGTCTGATATAAAACCTGCTTCCACACTGGCAAGCAGCTCATAAAATATTTATTGGGCAGATTATAAAAGTGAGGTTGTAAAATGATCCGTATATGGGTTTATAACATAAAGTGGAATGGAAGAAAGATGAAGAATCTGATTGGCAAAAGGTGGGACTGAACGTTACCTAGCATAACGTAAGTCACTTCACAAGAGCAAAAACGGAGAGATTGGGATAACTTACTGGTCTAAATTTGTTGTCTGTAGTGTGTGTGTTTGTGGTGTACTTGCTGCTTGACTGAAATATACAGTGTGGTCTGTTGGTTGGGGGACCCGTGTGCTGACCGTGTGTGTGCTGAGTCTAGCAGCCTCCTAGGCAAAGCTGAGAGCTTCTTAAGGAGGCTTTGATCCCTAAGCACTTTAGCCCCCATTAATCCTTAAGCAGAGGGTGTGGCTACTCTGTAAGACCAGGACTTTAAAAAGCCCGCTCCTAAGTGACCAGAGGAACTAGTGAACAGAAGTGGATAACAGGGGAGTTTCGTAAGGGATTTTAGAGGTGGGAGCCTGAGCCGGGGGGCTAGATACACTCAACATTCTTTAAACTTAAAGTCAAGCACCCCCTGATAAAAACAAAACAACAAAGGAACAAGCTGCAGGAGTAAAAGGAGAATGCAGGCAGAAATCCAGCAACAGAGTGGAGGCTATCCAGTTTATTGCACCCAATGCAGCATGTATGATTACCTGCCCTATGGGCTGGTGGGGTATGTCTGCATTCGGTTCCAGGGAGCTCCTGGCCCTTGGAGACCGCTTTCGGGCTTTGGAGACCAGAGTGGCTGAACTGAAGGAGCTAAGGGAGACAGAGAGGTACATAGATGAGACTTTCCGTGACACACTAGAATGGTCTCACCTCCAGTCTGACAGACTCTGTGCTGTTCAGGAGGAGAAAAGTCTCAGAAAAAAGAACATCCAACTGGAGCAGAGAGAAATTATCCCATAGTTGGGACCCTTCTTCCAGATGATGTTGTGGTGTCCTCTCGCACTGAGGTTACCTCTCCAGGTGAGGGAACTCCAGTTATTAGGAAGAGACAGGTATTGGTAATGGGCGATTCAATCATTAGAAACATAGATAGTTGGGTTTGTGATGACCGGGAGAACCGCATGGTGACTTGCCAGCCTGGTGTGAAGGTTGCGGATCTCTCGAGACATCTAGATAGACTTATGTGTAGTGCTGGGGAGGAGCCGGTGGTCATGGTACATGTAGGTACTAATGACATAGGGAAGGATAGGAGAGAGGTCCTGGAGGCCAAATTTAGGCAAGAGATTGAAGTCCAGGACCTCCATGGTTGCATTCTCTAAAATGCTTCCAGTTCCACACGCAGGGTCAGTTAGACAGGCAGCACTGCAGGGTCTCAATGCATGGATGAGACGATGGTGTACGGAGGAGGGTTTAGATTTATTAGGAACTGGGGAAACTTTTGGGAAAGTTGGAGCCTATACAGGAAGGACGGGCTCCACCTAAACCAAAATGGAACCAGATTACTGGCACTTAAAATTAAAAAGGTCATAAACTAAGTTTTTAAACTAAGGGCTGGGGGAAAGCCGACAGGTGCAGAGGAGAAAGTGGTTTGGAGAGAGACATCCCTTAGGGGAGGATCTACTAATGGAGATTGTCTATGTCTTGGTAAGAAGGAGAGGATGGAAGATGGTAAAATACAGGTACAATCTGATAAGAAACAGTCAAATGAAAAAAAGTCCCATTCAATTACATTATGTAATGGCAGACAGCTAAAAAGTGACAAGTTTTTAAAGTGCTTATATACCAATGCTAGAAGTCTAAATAATAAGATGGGTGATCTAGAGTGCCTAGTATTAAATGAGGATATTGATATAATAAGCATCACAGAAACTTGGAGGAATGAGGATAATCATTGGGACACAGTAATACCAGGGTACCAAATATATCAGAAGGACAGAATAGGTGGTGCTGGTGGGGGAGTGCCACTATATGTGAAAGAAATTGTAGAATCAAATGAAGTAAAAAGCTTAAATGAACCAAACTCTACCACAGAATCTCTATGCATAGTAATTCCATGCTTGAATAATAAGAATATAGCAGTAGGGATATATTACCGACCACCTGACTAGGATGGTGATAGTGACTGTGAAATGCTCAGGGAGATTAGAGGGGCTATTAAAATAAAAAAAACAACAACTCAATAATAATGGGGGATTTCGACCATCCCCATATTGATTGGGTACATGTCACTTCAGGATGAGATGCAGAGATAAAGTTTCTTGACACCTTAAATGACTGCTTCTTGGAGCAGCTAGTCCTGGAACCCACAAGAGGAGAGACAATTCTTGATTTAGTCCTAAGTGGAGCACAGGACCTGGTCCAAGAGGTGAATATAGCTGGACCGCTTGGTAATAGTGACCATAATATAACTAAATTTAACATCCCTGTGGCGGGGGAAACACCACAACAGCCCAACACTGTAGCATTTAATTTCAGAAAAGGGAACTACTCAAAAATGAGGAGGTTAGTTAAACAGAAATTAAAAGGTACAGTACCAAAAGTGAAATCCCTGCAAGCTGCATGGAAACTTTTGAAAGACACGATAATAGAGGCTCAAATTAAATGTATACCCCAAATTAAGAAACACAGTAAGAGAACCAAAAAAGTGCCACGTAGCTAAACAACAAAGTAAAAGAAGCAGTGAAAGGCAAAAGGGCATCCTTTAAAAAGTGGAAGTTAAATCCTAGTGAGGAAAATAGAAGGGAGCATAAACTCTGGCAAATGAAATGTAAAAATATAATTAAGTAGGCCAAAAAAGAATTTGAAGAACAGCGAGCCAACTACTATCATTCACGGTGTCACTTTCTTTTAAAAGTTGAGGTTATTTCAGACTGTGCCATCTTTCAAGTATTTTTCTCTGTAGGGCAGATTATTGTGAGTTAATATTTGTACCGTGGTAGCCCTTAAAGGTGCCAGTTATGGACTGGGACCCTGTTGTGGAAGGTACTAGGTGCCTATAATAAAAAGACAGTTCCTGTCCCAAAGAGCATACGGTCTATGGCCTTGATCTTGCAAAGACTTATGTGCATGCTTTACTTTAGGCACTGACTTGAAGTCAATGGCATCTCCCACTGACTTGGACGGAGCTAGAATTTCACCTTGTCAGTAGTCCCATTGACCTCAGTGCATAAGTCTTTGTAGGATTGGGCCTAAACAATGTTGAGTTGTCATTTTGTAAGTGGGTTTTTATTAAGGACCAAGGAATTATTGTGTACACGGGGATAATGCTCAAGTAGAAACCTTTATATAAGGTGTCAAGCCACAAACCCAACATAATGCATTCCACACCCAGTGACACAACAATCAGGGCTTTGTCTGCTTGGTTTGAAGCCCTTGGCTTCAGCTTGGGAGCTCTGGCTGTACATAGAGATGATCAGTGGAGGGGTTTCCCTGCTTATGTGACAACGACTTTATGCTGGGCTAAACACACCCAGAGATTGAAAGGCCAGAGAAAGGCTCCGCTGAGGTCAATGGCAAAACTCCCTGGTGTTTAGAAGCCCCTGATGTAGTTACTACCTTAAAAACACAGAGGATCCTCCTGTTATTATTATTCATCCTTGTCTAAAATGCATGCTCCTCTGACTGAAAGGTGCTCTCCATCTTCCCACCCACTTTCCTCCTTTCCGTCTTGCATTCAGCCCATCCCTTGGGAGGAGCACCCACAAGAAGTCATTTTTGTTCCACTGGGTCAGATTCCCAGGGGAATCTGGTGTAAAGTGATGTAGTTCATATCAGCTGAGAATCTGGCCCATTACATGTACTCTGAACCCTCTCCCCCTTCATACTGCTCTAGAAGTGCTCCCGCCTGGATAGTGGCATCAGAAGAGGACATTCGTTTTTTTCTCAGTTCTTGAGGGTGGCTAAACGGTGGGGCTGAGAAACAGCATAGTTTGATCTGTGGCTCAACTCATTCACAGAGCAAATACGCGGCTTTCCCTGCAAGTGGAGGCTGTCTGAAGCACCGGGCAAATTTCTCCAGGTTTTCACTTCACTAACCTGGCGCAGTTTGTAAACTTCAATGCTAATAGCTGAAATGGTGCCTGTGCTGCGCCCTGCTGCTAACTGCAGACTCACTGGCTTTCTCAGCAATTTTTCCACCTGCATTGGCCCACTCCATACCCTACTATGCTGCCTTTGACCTCAGATTGACTGGGAAGTCTTACAAAGGAAGTTTTGAAAATGCAGCAGAAGTATTTTTAGCTTTTATTCTTTCCCTCTCATTGCTTTGGATGGCTCCTTGCCTTCTGCAAGAACTACAAATAATTTAAACAAGAGACCATCTCTCCTCCTTTGCAGGAAGCTGCCTCTGAAGTGATCTCTTGAAAGAGGTTGCCCTGCCTTCCTATAGCACAGTTGATTGTATCTATGCCTGGAAACCACTTCTCCCGTTGCCCCCTTTGCAGAACACCATCTTGCTGCTACATTATTCTCCCTACAGTGCAGTAGCAAACTACGGGATGATTTAGAGATAGCACTTTCCAGCTCAGCCAGTCTCTCCTCTACATCTCTTGGACCTCTTTCTTTTTTTCTTCCCACCCATATGCTCTGGTAAACAAAATGGGCATGATCATTCTGATTTTCCGGGCTCTTGAGCACCTTCTACCCTTCTGAATAGGCATGTTCAGAGCTTCCAATCACTGGCAACCCTTTAACATAAGAACATAAGAAAGGCCGTACCGGGTCAGACCAAAGGTCCATCTAGCCCAGTATCTGTCTACCGACAGTGGCCAATGCCAGATGCCCCAGAGGGAGTGAACCTAACAGGCAATGATCAAGTGATCTCTCTCCTGCCATCCATCTCCATCCTCTGACAAACAGAGGCTAGGGACACCATTCCTTACCCATCCTGGCTAATAGCCATTTATGGACTTAAGCACCATGAATTTATCCAGTTCTCTTTTAAACGCTGTTATAGTCCTAGCCTTCACAACCTCCTCAGGTAAGGAGTTCCACAAGTTGACTGTGCACTGCGTGAAGAAGAACTTCCTTTTATTTGTTTTAAACCTGCTGCCTATTAATTTCATTTGGTGACCCCTAGTTCTTGTATTATGGGAATAAGTAAATAACTTTTCCTTATCCACTTTCTCCACATCACTCATGATTGTATATACCTCTATCATATCCCCCCTTAGTCTCCTCTTTTCCAAGCTGAAAAGTCCTAGCCTCTTTAATCTCTCTTCATATGAGACCCTCTCCAAACCCCTAATAATTTTAGTTGCCCTTTTCTGAACCTTTTCTAGTGCCAGTATATCTTTTTTGAGGTGAGGAGACCACCTCTGTACACAGTATTCGAGATGTGGGCGTACCATGGATTTATTTTATGCCTCATTGAGGAAATCAGGGCTCAAAGCATGAAACAATAGTACCTGCATTTCTGGGTACAGATGGGCCATCAACCTATTGGAATTTTTCTTTTGACATCATCATGGCAAAACTGACAAGTTCAAACAATAACTAAATATACCCACAGAACACGTGGCAGCCAAACGCTTCAGACTGAGCTGCTGAGTCCAGTATTTCAATGCCAAGCATTCAAGAATCATAAGGCTTCATCAAAAATCATGATGTGTTAAAAATAATACAATTGGGATTCTTTCTATTTCCCTTCTGGTTCTTGAGCCTGTCAGATTCATGTTTTCAAGATCTGCACTGCAACCAAGAGGGCTAGGAAACTCAAGAGTCTCACATAATCACATGACTCCAGGAGCTGGGGCTTTAAGAAAAACACCCAGCATGGATAGACTGGCAATAAAATCATGAGAATTGGCAAGAAAACAAAACAGAAAAAGATGTTTTCTGTTTCTTGTACCTGTGTAAGCTCGACAGACCTGATCCTTTCCTCAGATATGAATATCTGTATTGCCATAAACTGGAATAATTTGTGTTTAAGGAACATGAAAATATTAAAACATCATCACAATACAGGAGTTTTGGAAGGGCTGCAAACTCTCCTGTCACAGGGCATGAGCCAATCGAGGTCAGATGGAAACACTCTTGGAGGAATGTTAGCCTATAAACGCTACTGTAGGGTACTTTCACCTTCCCCTGAAGCATCTGGAGTGGCCATGGT
This sequence comes from Mauremys reevesii, assembly GCF_016161935.1. NCBI lineage: Eukaryota > Metazoa > Chordata > Testudines > Geoemydidae > Mauremys > Mauremys reevesii. The sequence goes on from NC_052627.1 coordinate 8,191,967, forward strand.
CAGAGACAGGACACTGGGCTAGATGGATCATGTGTCTGATCCACTCTAGCAATTCTTATGTTCCACACAGAAGACTACACAATGACTAAACTGTAGCTCTGCAGAATCTCAATGCTCCACTATGTGTATTTCCATTGTGTTTTCACAGCAAGGCCTGGCATGAGCAAAAGTGGGAGGTCTTAGCTCTCTGTTTCAGTTATTTATATCCTATGAACTCAGATGGACACTTCCTGAGTGTGATTTTACGAGTTGCTCTCCAGGCTTAGCCAACTGGGAGCTGTCTGCCTGCACCCCCATCAGCTGATTCAGAAACCTAAAATACAAAATAGATTTTGCTTCTCAAACGATCCAAGTCTAATCTAAATACACCGAGACCTCGATATAACGCCACCCGATATAACACAAATTTGGATACAATGCGATAAAGCAGTGCTTCGGGGGGAGGCGGGGGGCACACTCCGGTGGATCAAAGCAAGTTCAATGTAACACGGTTTCACCTATAACGCGGTAAGATTTTTTGGCTCCCAAGGACAGCGTTATATCGGGGTAGAAGTGTATAGTAAAAGCACCTCCCATTTTATCAGTCAGCAGTGTGAGAGACCGCATCGGAATGGACATTGCTTATGCAACTTGGAGAGGGATCAGGTAGCTTGTGGGGCAGGCGACTAGGGCTCAGCACAAAGGAGCATTGCTAGTAGTGGCACGACACCGCAGAAAACAACACACACTTCCCTTCACTGTCATGCATGCTACACGCCATGAAACGCCGCAACCTTTACCCCTGTCTTTTGGAAAATAACCCCTTAGTGATGATAAGCAGGAAGTGTCCAGCACATGAGTTATATGATCTTTGGTTTTAATGATGACACATGACATTTTTGGTATGCTGTCTGGGTCAATCCATCATGGAATAATAGGTCAGATTCTCCACGGGGACCCCGTTCTTTCTGGAGACATATATGGGGCTATTTCCTGTTGTTGAGACAGACAAGCTGGGTGCTGAGTTCAGATGAGAAAGCGAATCCAGGCCAATACAAGAAAGGAAGATAAAGCCAGGCTAAGCACAGAAAACACTGAGGCAGGACATCAAATACAGCAGGTGGGAACACTGACCATATTAGGCTTGGATACGCAACAGCACGCAGGGAAGAAGCCCACCCACAGCCATGATCGCAGCAACTGAAAAGCAAACAAAAAGGCCCAGGATAAGGCATAAATCCCACTGCCCTGGTAATGTGCAAATATATTTGCAACATTTGCATATGCACTGTCTGCATTTGAACCCTGAAAAAGTGGGCTTCAAGATTGTCATTGCAGAAGCTATGAAATGTACGGGCCCCGAACCTCTGAAGCATTTAAGGACTTTATTTTACTTATGTAAATATTCCCACTGGAGTAAGTGGGGCTACTCATGTGCTTCAAGTTAAACAGGTGCCTGGGATGCAGGTGCTTAAGTGATTTTATGACACACAGAATGTGTTCAGGATGATCATGCAGTTATCTATTAATATCATGTTCAAAGGGGTATGAACCTGGGTCCTTATTTTGCAAACTTAGGAATGGTGTACAAAGAGCATTTGTGCACCCCGGCTGGGGTTGAGACTTCTAGTCTGTCCTAGTATGCAGTGCACTAACTGTCTGTGCAGATCCTGGTGGCACACACTAAAAATTCCCTGGTGCACACGGAGGTACTCTAGTCCTGTTTGAAAACAGGACTCCAGGAACACGCACTAGGGAACTGTTAATGCATGCCAGCAGGGTCCACATGGGCCAGTTAGTGTACAACACGCTGGTGCACATTAGAATTAATACCCCATCTGCTGCTCACTTACACACCATGTACACAAGCCCTTACACAAATGCGTAACTTTACACACTCCCATTGACCTCCATGGGACTATTCATGTGAGCAAAGCTATGCACATGCAATAAGTGTTTGCAGGATTGGGGCATTTGCATGAGTGAATATTCTGGGGTATCCCTTCTCCTTAGTGATTTGCACAGACTGTGTATTAAAAGGACATTGTGTGAAGCCACTGCTCATTTTAAGAAGATTGGTGAGGAATTATTCCAGGCTAAACAGTTCACCTGGCATCAGTCAATTCTGTGAAGCAGGATGTAACTCTGTCAGCGGCTTTTATCCACTAGCACAGAAGATGCCCTTTGTTGCCAAGCTTCACATAATATTAAAGTTGTGTATCCCAGAAATACAGTGCAGGAGAAATAAATAATGTGTCAGAGGTTCAGCTGGGATAAGTCAGTATAGTTCCATTTTCTTTAGCAGAGCTAGGCCCAATATTTCTAGCAAAATTATCATAATGTGAACTTCATTTTAAAAAATTATTCCCTCTTCAGATTTTTAAAGTAAAGTCTAATAGAACTTCTTATAAATGTTCTACCAGTAAAACAACTTTCACACAGCATTGCCAACTTTTGCAATTTTATTATGACGCCTACAATATTTGGTGTTTTTCTTAAATCCCCAACTCCTGGAGTCAGGCGATTAGGTGAGACTCTCAGCTTTCATTAAAAGAAATGCATATGTAGTAAATTAATAAGAAGAACCCAATATTTAAATGATTTTTAGGTCATGGCTCACAATCTTTGAACATTTGGAGTAAGCAAGGCTAGATAAGACCTATGTAGCCCACTCTAGGCTGTAATAACTCTCTCTCTCTCACACACACACACACACACACACACACACACACACACACACACACACACACACACACACACGAATGAAATCTATTGTTCTAAAATAGTGACACTCTAGCCAGAATTTTCTAAAGTCTTCAGCAGCCAGAATCAGGATCAGATTTTCAAATCAGTTCAGTTACCTCTTGGGACATGTCTACACTGCAATTAAAAACCTGTGGCTGGCCCATGCCAGTTCACTCCAACTCATAGGGCTCAGGCTAACGGCTGTTTAGTTGCAGCGTAGACATTTGGGCTAGTTCTGAAGTCTGGGCTACAGGACTCTGCAAAATAGGAGGGTCCGAGAGCTTGGGCTGCGCCCTGAATCTGAACATCTACCCTAAAATTAAACAGCCCCTTAGCCCAAGTCAGCTGACACAAGGGGATGTCTCATTGCGGTGCACACACACCTTTAGATGCCAAAAAAACCTGCCAGATTCTCAAAAGAACCACGGTGCTAGGTGCTGATTTTTTATGACAATCTGGCCCTTCTTTAGGTGCCTAAATGGGAGCTGAGCTCTTCTGAAAATCTCGCCCCAACTGCAGACACTGAATACGTGTAAAGCTCACCCTGAGTTCTTTGGAAAAATTGGCCCCCTGTTTCAGTGGAGTTGTTCAGGTGTCAGTGAAGGCAGAACTTGCGTCTCAATGTTTTATACACTTAAAATCTGAAATTTACAGGCAAGCTAAACAGTTATTTTTCTAGATCTGTGTTGCACAAGCTTTTTTAAATAAATGAGAATCCAATAGGCTCAGAATAGTACCTATACCTTACAGAAAACACACATCTGTTTTACAGGTAAATTAAATTGATTCATGGGAAAACAGAATTAACCCCTGGATGCTAGAAATCAAAATGTCTTGATGGCAAAGAAACAGATGCTTGCACTAGGGCAGTTAACGCAAAAGCAGGTTTTGTGATTGCTAATGTTTACTACAGTACCCATCATTTTGGTGGTGACACACTTGAAAAGCAGATATTAGAGCAGCTGTCTTCTCTATTAGCTGGACCTCCCAAACGGACTTCAGAGGCTGCCTTAGCAGAGCATATTACAGCCTGATGCCACAGGCTGAGCTGGCCCTTTAACGGGGCTCTGCCAACCTCTCCAGATGGAGGGATTGGAAACAAGGGTCACATGGGGAGCATCTAATGAAGAACCAGGCCTGCTGGGAGAGAGAAGGGCAGCCATCAGGAGCGTTCAGAGAGAGACTCAGGGCCTGAGAGGGGAAGGGTTGAGAGGCTGTCACTGGGTAGTTGGTCTCTGTGAACAGATTGAGCCCAGCACCCCTGGACTAGAGCAAGGGAGCCTAATCCAGCTAATTAAAGAGGGCGGGGCTACACCTGGGCCTATAAAGGGCTACTAGCAGGCAGCTGAGGAAGAAGGAATGAGACAGGTTGAGCCCTGGTCGGCGGAGGCCACACTGGAGTAAAGCTAACTCCTGTGGTGGGTCCTTAGAGCAAGGGGGCTCAAGGAGGGAACCCTGGGGCTCCAAGAGGGGAGCAGAGCTGGAGGAGTCAAGGAAGCTGCCAGGAGCAGAGAGCCACACACCCCTGAGAGGGGTGGACTCGAAGCCTGGGGGCCAGGTATTGAGTTAAGACTGCCTTCTGCTGGTCTGTTATAAAAGAATAAACCTTGACTGGGCCTGGATGTGGCATCACAATCTTGAGGATGGGGTACAGCGGCGGCCCCCTGGTGACAGTGGGGTATGCCATACAGCGAGAGTCTCCATTGCTCCCAGGCAGGGGCCCTGGGGAGTGCAGATCTGCAGAGAGCGGAAGCCAGCTACAAGGCTGGAGTGTAGGGGCGCTTACTGCCAGAAAGCCCTGGTGGGGACAGGACTAAGAAGCCTGCACCGAGGATGGTGGGCCAGCTAGGAAAGTCCATTTGAAGTTCCTGGGGTGGTGTTTTTTTAATGTGATATTAATAAGGACGTGGTGTGTGCCTGTAATCCCAGCTACGTGGGAGGCTGAGGCTGGCGGATCGCTCAGGGGTTCTGGGCTACGGTGCGCTATGCCGATCAGGTGTTCGGTGCCACTGACAGCCTGGCCAGCAGGTGGCTGAAGGACTGGCTAGAACAACACGGACGACGTGTTCTGATCAGTACTCTCTCTGCGAGGGATGATGGACCGATCGATCAAGGTGATATTAATAAGATGGACTCCAAAAGGTGGGGGAGTTATTGAGACAACAAGTGCTGAGTGACCTTTTCTTAAATGGGGAAGCTGAGGCAGGGCCCAAACCCACACCTGGTTAGTCCTACTACACTTGATGGTAACACAGGTGTGGATGATCCAAAGCGCCTACTTTGGAGGAATGGCCACTACCTCCTCTCTAGAGGCAGATGGTAAAAGGCAATACAAGCCATTGATGCTACCTGGGAACCCAGGAGCATGGATGCACTATGGAGGGCCCTGTGAATCTTTTTGGTGGGAGCAGGATATACACACACAGAGACCATCATTAATGTTGCTAGATGCTTCCCCCAGGCAATAAGCATCCCTTCCATCTTGGCTAGTTGAGCAGCAGTTCTTACGTGCATTAGATGGCAAAACTTATGATCCTCAAGTTTCAGAAAAGAGAATGCTGTGCTACCAACATATAGCATGTCAATATAATACAAACAAATTGCATTGTCTAGGCAACAAATGAAGACAATTGCTCTAGGAATACTTCTATATCAGACGTGCTCTGATTTGTTACAAACCAGTGAGTCCGCCTACTTCATTAATGAGCCCACATATTGCAGCTACCAACCAATGTGTTATAGCTATTAATCAATGCAGCTAGAGAACCGAAAACTGACAGATAACGCAAAGCCTGTTTGTTTTGCACCTTGTATATTTGTGGTGACCACAGATGCAACTATGAGCATGTGCTGTACACAATTCAGGTCACTCCGAGTTATACGTTAAGGAATTGATCATGAGAATCAAAAGCGTTGTTCTTAGTTTTCACAAGCTATTTTTCTGAAGCCTACAACTGGAGAAGACAAGATTCTAATGTTAATGGAAGACTTTTTTCTAACATTGTACCCAGCCCTAAGATGGGGGGTGATTATTCCATATATCTGTATAGCAGAAGGCCAACATGGTAACCTAGCTCCCACTGAGATGATACACTTCTCTCAAACATGAGAAGAACAACATTACATATTGCAAGCTGTTGGGAAAATATGTCCAGCTTGTCTTATTTCAATACTCAGTTTTATTGCTATCCTTATAACTTTCCTACTATGGGTATATGTGATCCCTTTAGCACTACCTGCTAGGGCTTACCCAGTTTACATGTTCAAACATGTCACCAAGTTTTTTTTTTACAGTAACTGATAAGAACAAAAGATTGAGCAGATGATGTGTATGCAGTCAGAGAGAGAGAGAACAACTTTCTAGGAAAGACATTGTATTTGAAAAAGACCACTTGGAAACATGTGCTTGCAGAAAACATCATCTTATGCCTAGGTTATGCCTAGGTCTGTTACAGGAGTGAGTGGGTGAGGTACTATGGCTTGCAATGTTCAGGAAGTCAGAATATATGATCACAATGGTCTCCTAAGGTCTTAAAGTCTATGAGATACAAATAAGCCCCAACTGATTTTTTCCCCTAGACAATAGACAAATTCTACACCCCCGGTGTATATCCAATGGAGTTTATCTTCCATCTTCTCAAAGAGCACCCAACAACATAGTATTTGAAGAGCTGAGAGCTTGTCCCCTGTGCTTTATCCATTCTATAGCCAAGAAGAGACTTTGTGAATTCTACAAAGTATTAAGAGTGGGATGTTCAACAGTGTGAACCAGGGGCCTAACACTGCTCCCTCTGAGGTGAATGGAATTCCTGCTAACTTCAGTGGGAGCAGAGTTAGGCTAATGCAAAACATTTTTTTACAGTCCCACCCTAAATCTTTATTTCATGAATATCACAGTATTCACTGCATCCCCTCAACTAACACAGGACTATATGGTGACATCATCTGTTAAGCAGAACTTCTGTGTTGATTTTAGTGAAGTGTTCTGCATGATGTACTTCATGATGGGTGACAACCCCTCACCATGGTTTGCCATATCCTTCCCTCCCACCCTCCTATTAGGAACTTTGACTAAATATGCGACAAGGTTTGGACATGCTAAATGCATACCTACTGTTAGCCATTCTTCAAGGTCCTCACACCTGCCCAGTTCCCTGCCTGATGCTAAAATGACATCCTGAAAATCACTACTTTCTCTAGGGGTCGGTCTGTGGGTCTTAGTGCTTAATAATGGCCCTGGCCCAAGTGGGGAGCATTCAGCTCACTGTCTGAGCAAGGCAACATGAGCAGAGTGAAGAGTACTTGGATCGGCTGACCCTCTAAATATCCCATTTTCCTAGCTAGGCCTCTAAAAGGACAAATAGGCAGAAGGTGGCAATTAATCCCTGAAAGCAGGTGGTTTCTGCCTGTCTTTTGAGGCATTGCACATCTGTGCACTGCCCTGAGGTATTTCTAAGGCAGGGTGGTTGGTTTTGTTTTGGTTGTCGAGGTGGCAGAACCAGGTGAGTTGATCAACAAGGTGCCAGGGAGGTTAGTTCTAGGGAGAGGGAAGATACAGTTGAGACAGTGATTGTGGCCTGCAGGCTGGCAAGACTGGGCCCCTCGGATTGGGAGAGGCGTTATCTCATCCAGAAGAGTTGGGAGAGTGACCAGAACTCTTCTTTCATAGGGCGGATCAAGTTTCATTCTACTGACAGTAGCCAAATTCACTCTGAGTGAGAGGGCGTTGCCAAAGAGCTGAGTGGCCATTGGGGTGATGACCTGGGGCAGGATGCTGTAGCTCTTGGATCAGCGTCCATTGACGTAAATGAAAGCAGGATTGCCCTTCCTGTGATTGGCTGTGATTCTTGACAAAAGTGGGGCCTGTTCCCCCAAAGTCCTACTTGTTATCAAGTGTATCTTGGGGGTGAGGTGTAATGCACTGTACTAGGAAACAGCCATAAATCACCTAAGATGCCCTAGAGGAAAGCGGGCAGAAATATACAGATACATATGTCCTTTAAAATGGCACAACAAGTCATGACTCATGCCATGAAAATCTGTCACTACTTTTGAAAAGCATTATCTACAAACTGTCTCCCATGTTTCCTACGGAAATATCAAGAAAAGTGAACTATTTTAAAGCTCCGGCACATACTGTAACAGTAATTTTCTTAGTGGAAAAACTCATCTGTTGTGACCTTCCACGTCATAGAAGGTTGCAAATCTTGGCTCAGCACCTCCTGTACACAACTCACTCACCCCAAACCTCTCTGCACTGCGAAAGTCGTCTTTTAAAGAGATGTACATTTGTGTCCAGAAACTAGCCCTCTGCAGCTGCGGGGGCTAATATTTAAAAGGCTAAATCAACTGAGGTCAAGGTTGGATAAGCTGCAGAAGCCAGCAACTGCCAATACCCAACTGGCAAAATTACCTTTGCTTTGCCTTTTGAAGGCTGATTCCTTGCCAAAGGAGAAATTCTATATACAGTAACTCCTCACTTAATGTTGTAGTTATATTCCTGAAAAATGCAACTTTAAGTGAAATGATCTTAAGCAAATCCAATTTCCCCATTAGAATTAACGTGAATGGGGGAGTTAGGTTCCAGGGAAGTTTTTTTCACCAGATAAAAAAACATATTATAAATTGTTTGTTTAAAACTTATGCTGTGTATATTATATATATATATATATATATATATATATATATATATATATATATATATATATATATATATATATATATATATATACACACACACACACACAGACACAGCATAAGTTTTAAACAAACAATTTAATACTGTACACAACAATTATGATTGTGAAGCTTGGTTGAGGTGGTGAAGTTAGAGGGTGGAAGAAGAGGATGGGATATTTCCCAGGGAATGCCTTACTGCTAAATGATGAACTAGCACTCGGCCGAGCCCTCAAGGGTTAACACATTGTTAATGTAGTCTCACATTCAACAAGTCAGCACAAATAGAGGGAGGGGAGACAGCATGGCAAACAGAGACAGAGACACACACCCTGTGTGTGTGTGAGAGAGATGTGTATTGCTCCTTTAAGTACACTGACCCCACTCTAAGTACACTGCCTTTAAAAAGATCAGGCAGTTGAGACATCAGCTGTGGCCAGCAAGCTCCCTCTTTCCTGAGTCCTGTTCTGTCCCCACCCTGCTCTATATGGAGAAGGGGTAAGCGCGGGGCAGGAGGAGTAGGGGGGAGGGGGATACCCTGACATTAGCCTCCCTCTTCCCCCCTCCCCTGCACAGCAAGCAGGAGGCTCTGGGAAACAGCTCCAAGGCAGAGTGCAGAAGCAGCACATGGCAGTGGGGGGAGGGACAGCTGAACTCCCGGCAATTGATAGCCTGTTGGGCAGCTGCTGCACAGGGAACTTAGGGGAGTGGGCAGCCAATGGAGGGCTGTTGGCCCACCCTGGTTCCAAGCCCCCACCAGTTAGCGGCAACGGGCTGCTCTTTCTGCAAGCAGTGGACAAAGCAGGCAGCTGCCAAACAACCTTATAAGGGAGCATTGCACAACTTTAAATGAGCACGTTCCCTAATTGATCAGCCACGTCACAACGAAACAACGTTAACCGGGACGACTTTAAGTGAGGAGTTACTGTATGGATCATTGAGGGCAAGGGGCAGTTTTCATTGTTTCAAATGTATCTTTCCGAAGGTCCGTAACAGACTCTCTTGGATTCTTTGGCAGCTCACTTTAGATGAAAAGGTCATCAATAATCAGCGGTGCATACACGACACGTCCACACCCCATGCGTTAGCTATTTTGAGTGGGATTTCCAAACACGTTGTTCTAACTCTACACCCACTGAACTCAATAAAATCCCACCCCTTGTTCATGCTATAATGCTATAAAACTTTTTTTAAAAAGTCTCTTTACACCCACCTTAAGATTCATACGGTGTTACAAAAGAGCCTTAATGAAAATAAGAATCAAGCCTGGTAGCATCATGTGCTCTACATTATTATGTACACTTATTTAGATCTACACACACCTACACATACATGTCAAGTGAGAGGCCTATTTTGGCAGCTCTGTAACTCCTTAAGGGCCAGTGATATATAGCAGGCTTGAAATTATATTACTTTGAGCCTATGCACTGTGTCCGGGGCTCTGTAACGAACCACAGAATTACCAAAGTATAATTTGTCTCACGTGATGCTTTCACATTTGGCTACCTCATGACACATTCCTGCAACACGGCTGGCATGTCATGCACCCAGCGAGGCTCCTGTGATTCTCTTATAGATCTTCCTCTGGGCCAGCAGGGTCTCTGGGGCAAAGGGATAGTGAGACATCAAGCTGTCTCCTCCTGCTTTCACTGCTTCCCTGGGTGGATCTGAGCCCAACATGGAGCAACTGAGAGGAGATGGTGGTAGCCGCTGTGGCTGAGGGGACGGGATCAGGGAGGCTGAGAGGGGCAGAAAAGGGCAGAGGGCCCCAGAGCTGCAGAAGGATTGGCTTCTGCCCCCCTTGCTCCCACTTGGCACCAGTGGGGAAACAGACACAATGAACCAGTGGAGTAGCAATGGGGTAGCGCAGGGCAGCATGGTGGGTCTGCTCAGGGACAATCTGCTGCTGATCTTTGCCTCCTGCTCAGGCGGGTGATGAGTGGCCAGCAAGGGAAGGTCCCATGGGAATGAGTTGGGCTGGGAATAGGAGCAGGCAGGGTGTCTGGGGCCCTGGGAGGCCCTAGTGTTGAAGTCAGCTGGCATGTATTGGAACCCACCCGATCTTAGCGCATTTCAAGGGCTGGCCTCAGCCATGGTGCACCTGTGCTGTGGTACCAGCCCATGCCATGCTACCTGGGATTATCTGACAGCAAGGGCTGGTACCACAGCACTGCAGGAGACCATGGAGGGGGGAGACCGTGTTTTCAGTAACTTCTTCACCCTGGTTAGAAATGACACATGGTGAGCAGCTCTGAATGGATCTTGGAAGGATTGTGAGACACTGAAATTCCAAAAGGGATTGTTGGTTGTTTGTGGGGCGGTGGATTGTTTTTGTTTTGTAATTCATACATTTCAATCAGTAATGAGAATGCGTGCAGTACCCATACAAACACTGCTAGGACAGCAAAATTTAGCATGACTGGTAATTGTAAAATGGCTCAGGTTTCTGAGGAGAGCAGGTAACCATAAGAAACCCATAATGATAGCAACTATATATTGTGTAAATCAATGCTTATGCCTGGCTTCACAGTGGTTTTTCTAAGACAACCCTCTTTCTAACTCATTAACAACAAAGGTTTAATTTAACGAGCTTCCATTTTAATTTTCAGGTCGGATTGTTATGCAATGGCTAATAAATTATTCTATGTCACTTTATCAAAATAAAAGAGCAGTTCATTAAAATAATTATCAGACATTTTGCTCAGCAACTCTTTGACCTTGTTCAGAGGACAGATTAGTTGCAAAGAGTTTCCTCGAGCAAGTAGAACAGGTCTGCAATGCAGCTTAATTGTTGCGGGTAAAGCGCACACAGTTTCAAATTCCCAGGAACCTCCCGCTTCAGGAACAAACTGTGTTTCTACAGATGGATGCTGGTGTGCGGAAATGCCACAGTGACTAATGGTTCAGCTGACCTTTGGGTTAGGGCCGGCTGCCAATGGGAAGAGCCAAGCTGTTATTTACATTCACTGGAAAGACAAGAGGAACTGCAGAAACACTGGAAGGCAAATAAAAGGAGGTGTGGAAACATCTACCTTAAGGGACCCAGCAGAAAAGAAACTCTACAGCCCTTCACAATACCCAGAGGCTGGTCCAGATGTGGAAGTGATTTCCTATGGACCCTCTATCCTTCCCCACCTAGGACCAGTTGAGGGATTAGATATTTGTTGAGACCCTTCTCCCGAAAGGCTCAGATCAGATCTCCTTTCCCAGCCTAGCAACTGAGGGAGGTGTTGTCCTCCACCTCCTCCCTCCCTCCCCCCAAAATATCCCAACGTGCTCTTTTACATTCATGATTTAACCTGGCTGATTGAAAGCCAGACACAAACCCTCTCCATCTGGCAGCTGCATGGGGAGCCCGGTCTACTGCAATTCTTATGGGCTGCACAGCCACAGGGAGGGAGCATGGCCGATACTCTGAACTGGGAGTAGCAGAGAGCCTGAGGCAAGGAGCTCAGCTGCCTGAGCTGTCCTACCCTCCGGCTGCTGTACTGCTTTTAGCCCCCAACCTAGAGGGTTTTTCCATTGTTGGTTCTGCTGCGGGTTGATCTTTCCCCTGTTTGCCTGAAGCAGCAAGAGCGTAACCACAGCCTTGTGCAGTGGATCAGTCCAGCTGAATCGGATCCTGGAGTTCAAACTGTCTGTCTCGCTGGAAATCACGAACGGGAAAGCATTTGAAAAGGAAATGTCTGACCTTTGGTGCCAGGCACTGGAATGTGTAAATGCTCAACAGACAGAGCATCTTACAGACCCAGATCCTAAAAGGGATTACACCGTGACTTGGCATACATTTCTCATCCTGGTACTGTCACAGCATGATACTCACTCCAGGAATTGTCTTGAAATCATCTCCAAGACAGAGCAGCATGACTGAAATATTTTAGTGGCATTTCTGCTTCAGCAGTGCCTTTTTTTTATTTACTTTATTTAATTTTAAAACTGTCTGCCAGCTTTAGGGTTTCTGTGGTGTTGTTTTATTTTTCTGTTGTTAAGAGACACTCAAAATACCAGTCAAGCTTTACAATTTGCAAGGGAAAGAAACTTCTAAAAAAGCCCTGCAATTCTGAAGCCATTTTGCTAACGATGGAGGGGAATTCGTGACAATTACAAAGCTGCTCAAGGCTCCTGCACCAATCACAGCTGAGGAGCTGACTGGTCTCCCCTTGATCTGGGGGCTGAATCTGCATCTACTACCTAGCAAACCACATTTCATCCCAGACTTTCAGAGTTGAGCGAGAAGCCTTTGAAAACAGCGTTTATCCAGAGTTTATGGGACAGTGGGGGAGTACCAGTTCTGCCTCGCGTTGTAACTCTCTGTGTGGGGAAAACAAAGCTCCTCAGCTGGTGCAAACTGTCATAGCTCTGCTGATGTCTGTGGAATGCCATTTGGAATTTACACCAGTTGAGCATTGGCCCCCGGGAGTTTTAATTCATGGCATTTCCCAGAAATGTTCTGTTGAGGTGGGAGAGGCAGCTTCTACAGAAGAAGCCAGAGGTTCTACCTTCCTTAACTACTGATCTGGCTCACTCCCACCAGGCTGCGGCCAATTCTTTCAAAAGTGACTAGCATTTAGTGCCTCAATTTTGGGGTGCCTGACTTGAGGGATCTGAAAGAGGCCTGCTTTTCATTAGTGTGGAGCACCTGCCTGCTGAAATCCAGGCCCCTTGCAGGTATCTCAAGGTGGGTGCCACAGACCACTGCTCACCTCTGAAAATCTCTCTGTAGGTGTATTTTGGCTGGTTCTCCCTCCAGACAGCGCAGGGGGTGGGGAGAAGCCTGGCCAATTGCTCTGTCCCCTCCTACACACACAAGCTGATCCCGGGACTTGGGAATGTCTTCTGTGTCCCTATCAGTGGACAGGGATGGGAGCATGGGGCCCCAAAAAGAAACATCCCTGGTCACTAGGGACGTTAAGGGTGGCAAACTAGCAGAGGGTGTTAACATTAGCCAGAGGAGTTATGGGTAACATAATGAGTTTTTACAAATATATCAAGGGATACTGCTCAAGAGGAAATATTAACAGAAGCCAGGACGATTAAATGAATGAGGATTACAAAACAGCGAAGACACCGAAACTCTGCGGCTTGGGGCTCTCTTGGGCCTTCGGTGCCATGCCATAGAGGGAAGGAGCAGAATGGCCACCCAAATGAGCATTCAGGCAGCAAAAGTGGGCTCCAGAGCATGTGCTTGCCCCTTGCCAGGAGCCTGTCGGAGCTCCAGTCTGCCCCTGCCCACACCCACACACGGTTGGGGATCTGCGTGTGTGGGTGGTAGGAATGTCAGCGCTGGGAGGGGAGAGAGATGGCAAAGAGGCGTTCTCTGTGGCATGCTAAGCACAACACTGAGCAAACACCAGCACAGAATTCAGCGTTGGGTGGGCAAAGGTGTATTAGAAGGAGACAATGGAAGGGGCAGGAGGCCCCCCAGGGAGGGATTGGCTTTCCTTGCAGCTATCCCAGAATCCATTGGCAGTAGTTAGCTCAGTAAGTCCCCTGAACTCAATTACATGGAAGCTTTGAGGGTGTCCATGAGCCTGGCCTTGAGGAGAGTTGCCCAGGCATGCTACCCGTACCTCTGTGGACAGGAAACAAACCAGCATAACCTTACAGCTGCCCTCGGCCTGCAATCATGCTGCTCAGGCTGGCTGGCCTCGGCACAGACAGCTTTGTGTCAAAAGAAGCCAGTCTCTTTAGTGAAATAATATCCTGATCCAGCCAGTAACTTTCCAGTTGCTCTGTTGCCATCTCTCAGCTATCCCTACAATCGGTCACCATTATACAGCTGTGAGGTATATCCAGTATACCACGCACACAACAATACACAGTGATCAAAGGGGAAAACATCTACTTCCCTTTGTGTGGTGGGGAGGAATGGGGAGAAACAGTGAAATGTACAGATGTTGGCACGGTGTTTTCTGTTAGTTTGTACGAAGGACGCTGGACTGGTTTGACAGCTGCCATAAAAAATAATTTGCATTGTGCTTTGATAGGTGTTCATTAAAAAGATATTTCATCCTCTATTGGGAATATGTAGTATAGGAACAAATGTCTCATATCCTGTATATTGGCATCTATGAAAAATTAGTGGCACAATAAAAACGGATATAGACAGAAATCATAGATTTTTCCAATCCTGCTGTTCATTTTGCATTGAAAACTTCTATTGACTTCAGCTGGAGTTGTCAAGAACTGTACGGCTCCAATACAGTCAGGTACTGAAGCATCTGCCTACATTTAATCACATGAGTAGTCCCGCTGAAGTCAGTTCAAGTCATTGAAGTCAATGGGACTACTCCCTTGGTTCAAGTTAGACACATGCTGAAAAACCTCAGTGACTCAGGCCCTAAGGATGGACCCTCCATCAGAGGGTAGCTAACTACTGAATTTACTCATATTCAGTGTGTACTTAATTTTTTATGGCCCAAACCCTGAACACCGGGCAGGGCCGGCTCCAGACCCCAGCGCGCCAAGCGCGCGCTTGGGGCGGCATTTTGCCGGGAGGGCGGCAGGCGGCTCCGGCGGACCTTCCGCAGTCATGCCTGCGGGAGGTCCACCGGAGCTGCGGGACCAGCGGACCTCCTGCAGGCATGACTGCGGAGGGTCCGTTGGTCCCGCGGCTCGGGTGGACTTCCCGCAGGCATGCCTGTGGATGCTCCACCGGAGCCATGGGACCAGCGACCGGCAGCGCGCCCCCTGCGGCATGCCGCTGTGCTTGGGGCGACCAAATTCCTAGAGCCGCCCCTGACACCGGGGGTGAAATCCAGACCCTACTGAAGTCAGTGGCAAATTTGCCACTGGGCCAAGATTTCACTTCTTGTCTGTATTCATGTTTTATACCACCACCCAGGGAGTTTTCCCGAGAAAGGCCAATTAGCAAAATATGAGTGTAAGCCGAATTAGAACATCTGGATTTGACCTTTTGTTAGCAAGTCTAATGAGAGTGACTGTGTATAAAGGTACTTGATTCCACAGTGCATCAGGGGACCTTTTGTACAACACAAATTCTGCTTATTTTTAAACAAATGAGAAAACACTCTGGTACGAAAGAAACCTAATAATGAAACAGGGTCCATGTATATCAGTAGTGCCCCAACTTTCTCTGTCCGCGCCCCCCTCTCCAGTACTTCACAGACGAGGCTTACTCAGCAACGGAGCTTGGGCTGAAGACAGAGCTGGGAGCTGAAGTGAGGAGGGGGGAGAAGCTGGGGCTAGAGGGAATGAGGGCGGAGCTAGGCTGGGGATGGAGCAGAGGTGGAGTAGAGCTGCAGCTGGACTGGGGGAGGAGCTGAGGACGGAGCAGCACTGCAGCGGGGCTGGAGCCGGACAGAGGACGGACCAGGGAGTGGAGTGGAGCTGTGACTGGGGGCGGAGTGGGGCTCGGTGACGCTCCTTCCCCGCACCCCCCCCCGACCTGCCATGTGCCCCACCGAATGTTTCTCTGTGTCCCACAGTTTGGGGGCCACTGATCTAGATAGAGATGAAAATCACTGGGAAGTAAACTACATATGTAGCGCCCCTCTCTACCTGATTACCTCCTTTAATGGCAATCCGCTGACATGTTCTGATGGGCAGGTCTGGGTTCTTTTGGATCCCGCCACCCACTCAGCAGGGTGAATCTTTGTTCTTTTTTTGGTTATGAAATTAGTTGGCGGTGCCTCCACCCCCCTCGCTCCTTCCTGGCAGGGTCACCAGGGCAGCTTGGGTGGAAAATTTTAACTACAGAGGAATCCCCACTTATTTGCCAGATAGTTGGAGACTTCCAAGAAATAACACAACACATAAAAATATATTTAACACAACAATTATATTAAACAGGCAACAAATACAACATAACAGGGGAAACACTATTTTTAGGGTCATCGGTGCCCACACTCAAAATACCCGTGTCTGGATGTAACAAATGTAATACTAGTGTCCTGTTGGTACGCGTACCTTGCTGGGGCCCTTGATGACCTATACAATTCTCTGCAGAGGTGTAGCAGTGTGGCTGACTGGGTTCAGTACAGCCCAAAAGACCCACAGATGGGAGGAGGTGGTGAATCCCTCCACAGGTGTGATAAGCGGTAGGTTATAAAATTCTCAAACCCGCACTCCCTGGCTTGAGGACACAGTTCAGGGAGTAGAGGGTCCCCAAAACAAATTCCCTGACTAACTAACTAAAGGCAAGGCACTCACGATGATCTTCAGGGTTGAGGACTCCTCAGTCACGGCACAGGGGCCCCTGTCTGCGGTCAGGGATCCTCCTCAGGCAGGAATCAGGCTGCGTTGGTCCCAGGATCTCCCCTCACCACAAAGGGGTGCAGGGCTCAAGGTGTAGGTTATACAACTACCCTCACATCCAAACTGTAGCCTCCTCGCCAGCCTCCAGTCACACACTCCGCAGGCAGGCAGCAGCCCTGGACTAGCAGCGCTGACCATGTGGGGACTGGTCTCACCAGGGGAGCTGGAGGCGAACCCAGCCTGGCTGGGGAAATTTCTCAGCAAACGTAACAATTGGGAATCATCCGTGAGGAAGGAAAACCCAGCTGGGGGATCTGGTGTCAGGTCCCTAGAGGCCAGTTCTCAGGGGGAACCCTGCCTGCAGGCCTGGGACTCACCAGCTCCCCTCACAGCCAGTCCGGCCCTTGCCCTGGCTGGCTCCAGCCTCTCCTCAAAATGGCTTCTCCCTCTCCTCCACTCCCTGGGAGGGGCATCTCCGCTCCCTGTTGGTTGCTGGGCAGACTCTGAGTTTGCCTTGGCTCCTCCTCCCTGAGCTGCCAGCAGACAGAGCTCCAGGAATCTATGTAATCTCTTTGCGGGTTACACATATATGAACAGAAAACGTGTGTTTCTGATTTCAACATATTCATAAAATCAGGATGTCCACATACTGCACTGTTACATGACAGCATTCATGCATTTTCTGGCCTCCACCAAAATATATATATCTAAATAGGTTGAAAAAGTATAAATGCACAGCTTCTTCTCTTACCTTCCACTGAGAAGGAAACCAATAACAACCGCCAACAGGATAACTCCCACTGTTACTGACACAGCAATTATAGGAATCTGGCTCTGATCACTGGATGCAGCTACTGCTGAGATGAGAAACAAAAAATGGAGATTAAGGTTAAAATTATAGCCAACACTCATAAGAAACTTTATTTCAAGGCTGCCAGAGACATTGCAGTTTCACCGATTCATTAATTGTTTCACAGGTTGGTTGGTTGGTTTTTCCTCATCTATTCTTTTTTGAAAGAAAAATGGAGGGTGGGGGGAAGGGTTCAGTTTTTGGAAACTTTAATTTACCATCCTCATCCTCATCCTCATCAAAATGTCACAGAATTTACCTTTCCAAATGGAAGCTGTTTTCCTGGTTCTGCAGCACTAGAAATCAGTCAGGGAGGAGATGGACACCAAAGAAAGTTCCTTTTTGTGTGTGTGTGTGTGACTATTTAAAGACAAAGTTCACGGATTGAATTCCTATTAGCTGGAAGATGTGACATAACGAAGGTCTCTTAAATAAAAGGCAGATATAATGCCCATGACAAGGCTGAATAAAATTACCTCAGCCTTAGGAGTCTTCTGAGGCTCATGCATTAACTCTTTGTAGCACCTCCAGCGTAAGACCAGCTGGTGCTCTTTGGAATAAAGTTGTGCTGAAGACTAATCTTTTGGTTGATGTCTGTTTACTGTAAGGAAAGCAGAATTGCTTCCAGATTGTGTCCTTTCAAAAATCCCCCTCTGCAGATTGCTTGAGAGGAAGGATTGTTGCATGATTAAGACTAAGGAGACCTCAGTTCAATACCTGGCTCTACCAGCAGCTTCCTGTTAGACCTTTAATAACAGACTTAATATGTCTGTGCCTCAGTCCCCTGTCCGTAAAATGGAGATTATAATAGCACTTAATCTCTGCCTTGTCTGTTTAAATTGTAAACTCTTTGGTGCAGGAACTGTCTCACTATGTGTTTGTACAGAATCTAGCACCATCAGGCCCTGGTCTTGGCTAGGGCCTCTCAGCACTTTTATAATCGATAACAAAAAACTGTCAACTCTTTAGAACCACAGTGTCAGTGTTCAACCAGCAGCTAGGCTCATACTGGAGGTTAAATGCAAGCATTTTAAAATTAATTCAAGCTGTCTCATTTTGGCCTTAAATCATATGACCTTCCTAGTGAACTGCTTGCCTAGAAAACATTAATCATCCTCCTAACTGGGGATAAATGTTATCTGAACCATATTTACATTTTCACTAAAATGTCATGGTTCCAATAGATAATCAGAATCACTCACCACAGTAGATTGTCCCAGACATAGTTTAGTATAAATGTTATAGACAATGGTCACTATTTAAAAAAAAATCAAAAATTGCCAGCACTTAACATGCATTGTTTTTTGAGATTACCACAGTGCTTCTATCTCCTTGGGATAGAGATATCTGTAGAATCTCTGCAGTAATAGTTGGCATTCTAGCCTTCATGGTTGCAGAGAAAAGCTTGAAAATGTGAACTCTAAGGGCTGCAATACCACAAAGCAAAGAAAAATTAGCCCAAATTTGGTGTTTTAAAAAATTGCATGAATTTGAACAGGGCTTGGCAGAATTTGATTTCTATACATAATGTTGATGGACAATATAAATGTTCAAGAATTTTGTTTACATTTTTATCCATTTGTGGGAAATCCTGGGGGTGGTCAAGCAGTAGGGGTAGGGTGTCAAACAATAATTATTTAGTGAGAATAGACACCGAGATTCAAAAAGTTAAAGCTTGATAACCATTAAACACAAATTATCAATAGCATATGTCAAAATATACAAAGCATATAAGCAATAAGCATATATCCTTACATCAAATTCTAAGTTCTCCAGCGGCATTTTCCTGACTCTGATTTCACTGGTCATAGATGGAAACATGCTCTGTCTGTTTGTGTGTGTTCGGTGAGATCAACGTTTACCAACATTCACCGATAGCAATCTAAACCTTCCAAGCCTAATTTTAAGACAATCACATAATTTTTGGGAACTCTTGGGGTTGGCAGTTCTGCAAACTGGGTCGAAAAAGTGCTTTCCACTGTGCCTTGGAAAAGGGAGGAGCTGAAGCAGAGGTAACTATGCCCCTTAATTTCAAGGGCAGGGGATATTGGCATGTAGAGGTCTCCTTGGAACATGGCTGATCAGGGTCAGACTCACAGTTATTTTGGGTGATAGGCTTCATTACAACCACAAGTAGGGTATGACATGGGGGACACGTTAGCACTTTCCCCGCAAAGGATCAGCAGAAACTGATTGTAGTCAAGCAGGCCTTCAATTAAAAGATGGAAGGGGAAGTGAGTCCTTAATTTTATGGAAGCTATAAAATAATTGAATAAGGGCCAATATTAAACGTTAAAAAACCCATAATGTATTAAATATCGATTTTGCAATAGGTTTCCAAGCAGCACTTTATATGGTAACTCTCTGATTGGCAATTCATTACATGTAGTAGGGCCCAGCTAAAGTACAGTTGATGATTTCACAATGATTGGGCCAGAACATTGTTATTGTCTAACTACTGAAAACCTATACCATCACCTAGTGATTTTACTAGCATCACAAATGTATAGCAGTTCCATTTGTAATGTTATTACTATTTGCTGGGGGATGGAGAAATAAGGCCAAGCTTGCTGGGAGATGTTGGGGGCTCCCATGCAGCAGGGGATAGCTCAGATGTTAGGAATCATAGAATATCAGGGTTGGAAGAGACCTCAGGAGGTCATCTAGTCCAACCCCCTGCTCAAAGCAGGACCAACACCAACTAAATCATCCCAGTCAGGGCTTTGTCAAGGCTGTCCTTAAAAACCTCTAAGGATGGAGATTCCATCACCTCTCTAGGTAACCCATTCCAGTGCTCACCACACTCCTAGTGAAAAAGTGTTTCCTAATATCGAAATATCAGGGTTGGAAGAGTCCTCAAGAGGTCATCTAGTCCAACCCCCTGCTCAAAGCAGGACCAACCCCAACTAAAGGGGATGAGTAGCAGAGAGAGGGGGACCTGCATGGTGGGGGAGAGGCAGGGGTGGGGTGTAACTGCAGTGGAGGGCTGGAGAGTTAGGTGTATGACGGGGAAGGGGAGCAGCTGGGTAGTAGTGAGCCAGGCTGCTGGAGAGACAAGACAGTTAGCACCAGTAGATGAGAACATAGAACCCTAATTAAAAAGTAATTCAGGTTAGGATGTGCCCCCACTGCCCTCTTGCCCTGTCGCTAATATCTGCAAGTTGACAACGTTTGGCTTATACGCTGCAAATAACCACGCTGAGTTTATTGCGCTGACCACTGTAGGGCCCAATCCTGCAAACCTTTGACTGGCACATAACAGAGTCACTGGAGTGACAGGTGACAGGAAGCACGATACGTGCCGATCGCAGAATCCTGTCCGTAAAAACTAAGGGTTGCATTGGGAGGGGAAGCAGAGAAGCTGCCAGATGTTCTGTGTTACAAGGAGCTCTGTTGGCAGATGGCAGGATTCCAAACGGCTGGCTAACATTGCCCAGGTGGGACATTCATTGCTGCTCCATTCAGCTGGAACATACTGCTCAGTACTAGAGCTGGCAGCTTCTGTTGGTGCGCTCTAGCCAGCCAGCCGCACTCCTTTCCCACACAAATCAAGCCTCTTGAGCGTGTGATACACCCTGCAGGGTGGTAGCAGCTCATCTCTCCCAATGCTCCTGCGTGCTATGGACGGACGGACACTAGCAACTCAGTGTGAGAGCGGCTAAGACTGTGTGCAGTATAGGGCCTGCCAATGCACTTTCCCCCCTGTGCCCCACTCAGAGCAAGAGCAGGGTTTCCCTTTTACATGTCTGTCAAAATAATACAGCGTCAGCTAGAGCTCTGCTTCCTGCGCGGCATGATCAACATGAAAACACAGGCCTGAGAGCTGCCAATATGAACTGTATTTCCAAAGCCCACTGAAGTCAATGGAGCTGCAGTTGAGCAAAACATTTAAGCACACGCTTAAAACCCATCCCTATTCTGCAAAGCTTTTAAGCGTGTGCTTAAGTCAATGCTGAAGTGCTTTGCTGCATAGGGGTGCAATGCTGAATTGGAGCCATTCCATTGACTTCAGTGAGTTTTGTATCAGACGCTTAATCTTTGTGCCTCAGTTTCTCTAGCTGCAAACTGGGAATATTCAAACAGAGGGGTTTGCAAAAATCAATTAATTAATTAGTGGTTGTAAAGTACTTTGAAACATTATGATGCTATGCCTTGTAAAATATTATTATTATTGTTTTGAGAGCTACAATGAGCATTTCCAAGATTTACATAATAAGTCGTTCAAAACTATTATTTTGGCTTGTGATATTAGGTCATGGTGGCAATGGACCAAATGTGCAATAAGTGCCACTATATTACTTATTAATATTCTCAAACATGATTACTGAACTACTCTAAATTAGAAATTTTTCTACTGCATCCAGACCTTGCCTATCATAATACAGAATTATTTTCCAGCATAATATGGTTTGGTTTCTACTTATAGGACCTGATTATAGTGGTTAATGCAATAAGAAATACATTCAATAGAAAAGGCTTATTGCATTAATGTTTGCATCACTATGCTATTTACACTATGTTAGCTTTGCCACTGACTCCAGAGCTAGGACGTGAAAGGGAACTCTCATTGAAATGACAACATTGTATCTTTTTTAAAGAACTGATGATGACTTTTAAATGAACCAAGGAAGCAGTAATTAAACAGCTGATGAATGTAAATGTATAAGGAAAACATACAGCATGACTTGCTATTCACCAAAGGAATGAACAGTGATGAAACCTCTCTTGCATACAAATAGTATACAAGATTAATAAATGTCACTTGTACAAATTGAAATAGGTACACAGAGTACATATTTTATGACAGTGAAAATTATCAATGACACCACTGCAAAGAATAGGTAAGCAAGGGACAAAAAGTATGTCTCCACCATAGTCTATAAAAGCAACTGAGGCTATGACTACACTGCACTTTTGTCAGTAACATTTTTGTCAGTCAGGGGTGTAAAAAAACACACCCCTGGCTAGCTGTACACTAAATTAAAGTGCTTAGGACTTTGTCTACATGGCAAACAGCTTAAAACTGATCCTTTAAATATAATCAGGGCCCACACACTCCACATGTCCATGGAATTCACCCCTGCCACAGAATTACGCTCTGGAACCTGAGCTTCTGTTTTAAAAAAAATGTGTTCAGCCCTTATGGTTGCTTGAAAACGTGAACGGGTGCAAAGTGATGCAGTGTCACCCACCTGAGCATGCAGGCAGCCTGAATCGGTTGCTCTATGACTTTGCCCCTATGGAATTTAGCATCTGCCCACTGTACCACAGAAGTAAGCATTTCCTCAGAGAATTGGCCAGTTTGCTGCAGTCAGATGCCCAGCACTTTGTTTTCTATGTCCTTGCCCTCCCTGGACCTGTCTGCATTTGCCTCTTGCTCTCCAGCTAGAGGAGGGAGCTAACGGGGCTACAGGGCATGCTTCCTGCACCATTACATCGAGCCAGGCAGCAGGGTGGGGAGTGGGGGTAAAGGGTATTTCATGGCTTTAAATTAGTCGATTTAACTGGCTATGAATTTACACAATGGCATCTCTAAATACGCACCAACAGATTTAGGTCCCAAACCCGCAAACATGCAAGTGTGACCCTTAAGCACATGTGTTGCTCCATTGAAGTTATGCTAAAAGTTAAGTGTGTGTGTAAAGTGTATATAGGAGTGAGTCCTTAATAGGCCAAATTTTGCCCTCTATTTTATCTGTACTGTTATTATTGGGAGAATTTCGATACCACCTGGGAACTTCAGTCATGGACCAGGACCCTGTTGGGCTAGGTGTTGTACAAACACTGAAGTCACTAGGGCTGTGCAAGAGGGCAGAAAATAGCCCAAGGAAATGATCTGTCATTCACGCTCAGGACATAATCTTCAAATGCTCAAACTTTAGATACTCAGAAACATTTTTTTTTATAAACCAAACAGAATAATTAGTCTTCAAGGACTTTTCCCTGCCCCGGGCCAAGGCTCACATTTCAGACCTTTTGTTATAGCCCTTCCAAAAAAAAAAAAAAAAAAAAAAAGTTTTGCTTGACTATGTTGTTGTAGTAAGTTGTAAACTGCATCTTTTCACTTTCAGTAAACTCAAAAACACATGAAAGGATTCCTCTTCTCCTAACCAACCCTCCCTCTCCCCTAAATTTCAGATCAAAAGGTGACATTTTGGAAAAATTAGGAGCACTGGGATGGGGTTGGAAGCAGTTTTTGCAACTTTAACTACAGTGCTTGCTGCAGAAAGATTCTAATGTTCAACGATCTCTTTGATGTCAAAGCTCTTTCTCTTATAGATGCATCACAAGTGATGTTGGGAGGTTTTTCTATTAGAACCTTTTTCTAGCAATATGCTCAGAAGATATTTAAGAGATGTCTCAGAATCCTCCACAGACCACATTAAGAGGTGTGCAACAGTACAAGAGCCTGCTGACATGTACGCCAGCCTCCCTTCCGCCCTGGCACTAACTTTCAAGGGTTCCATAGGGAATTCCAGACTATGGGAAGAAGAATGCAGTAAAAATCCAAAGACACAGTAATGAGTAAATTGCAACATTTCAATGCAAGGGAGACAGCAGTAAACAGACATTTTCTGACCAGCAAGCTTTATAAATTTCCTAAGTTTAAAGATTTCCTGATTTTTCATCTCTCTCTAGATTAAATGAAATGAGGAAACAGGGACCAATATATGTTCACCTGTCCAACCCGCAGCAATGACATGACTGATACTTCTTCACTAAATGGATCAAGTCAAAGAGAGAAAGAGGATGATAGGGAGACTGACAGAGTCCCTTGCAAAGATATTGATCCACTAACTCTTTTCTGGTAATCATTTCGGAGACATGAGCTGACAGTAATTAAAATGACTTACACACTGGGCTGGTTTCAAACTCAAATCTTCGACTGAAGCCACCATATCCTGCTGCCGTGCGCGCTCGGATTTGGAAGATATATGTCGACGCTGGTTTCAAGCCATTCACCATGATCTTCGTCTCTTTCGATTTGATGATGGTGTAGCTGGTCTCTTGATCCTTCCCCCCACACACACACAAAAAATGCAGAGTTCAAGCATGTAAACAAAAACACTAGCAAAATACAAATTGCTAATTAACACAGCAGCAATAGTACTAATAATGACTATACCAACATGTCTAGAAAGAATAACTAAACATGTATTAAGACTCTCTACCCCACAAAAATCTATACAAAGACTACATACTGCAAAGACATGGGGTCCAATTCTCTATTGCCTGTCACTTTATATAGTCATTTACTCTAGAGTGAAGTGGATGTAAAATATAACAGGTCAGGAATTTTTCCATAAAATGGTGGTGGTGGGGGGTTAATTGGTGATTTGTTGGCACAAATCTGGTCCAGGATGGAATTTCTGATTTTGGCCAGAGAACATGAGAGACATCCATCCCCCAGAATAGACAATGGCCCAGTGGTTAGGGCACCCACTCTGGCCCAATAAGAACAAAAGAATGGCTATGCTTGGTCAGATCACTGATCCATCTAGCCCAGTGTCCTGTCTTTTGACAGTGGTCAATGCTGGGTGCTTCAGAGGGAATGAACAGAACATGGCAATTATCAAGTGATTCCTCCCCTGTCATCCAGTCCCAGCTTCTGGCCCTCAGAGGCTAGGAACATTCTGAGCATGGTGTTGCATTCTTGCCCATTCTGGCTAATAGCCATTGATGGACCTATTCTCCATGAACTTATCTAGTCTTTTTTGAACCCTGTTATAGTTTTGGCCTTCACAACATCCCCTGGCAACAAGTTCCACAAGTTGAATGAATATTTAATTATTTGCCCAAAATTGGAAGACCTCCAGTGGGACAAAGAGACTGACACTTTCTATATACAGCAGGGACTTGAACCTGGTTCTCCTATGTCCTAGGGAAGTGCCCTAATCAATGGGGTGACTCACTCTCTCTTTCTCTTGTTAGTATTTTTTTCCCCCACAAAAATTCCCAAGGTCAAATTTTCATTCTGCTGCAGAATTTAAACAAAACTCAAAACCTCACAATCGTTAATGAAACAGAAGTTGTGTTTTCTCGTCAAACGCCACTGACTCAGGACATAGCATTTTAAATTCACTTTGCACAAGTGTCAACCCACAACTTGAAGGGCCTGATCCTCATTTCTATTCAGCCACTTTACACTGCTCAGGCAGTGCAAAGGGACCACAAAGTGAGCAGAGGTTATATTTACACTGCCAGAATAATGTAAATAAGAATCAGGGCCAAAGTGTAGGGAGATGGAAAAATCAGTCCCTGATTCACACTAAGGCCACTTTACATCTTTCTGGCAATATAAAGATGCCTTAAAGTGAGCCCCTTCATATGACACAGTGCACCTTGCCAGTGGCCAGAGTGAAAACGAAAATCAGCACTATTATCTAGATTTTATGCTTGGTTAGAAATACTAACCAAAAATACTGAAAATCAAATACACACAAACAGATATAGCTATCTACACACACACACACACACACACGTATTATATACAGATATAATGACACACACTCTTTTTGTATGTGGTGAGGACCTTGTAAATACATTTGCTTAAATAATCTGCAAGTAAATAAGTTTTGAGTGTAAATGAGCAGCTTGTGGTCATCTTTGATTTAACATCAGACTCAAATGTTTGGTAATTGCCACTAGAAATATTTACTTACTAAACAATCAGCATCTGATCATGTAAATTAAGGGCAACAGCATTGAACACAGTTTTGTTTTTTAATTACTATATCCCTTCAGATCTCCATAATGGTATTTTAAGGTAAACACATGATTTCGAGGCAGATCTTTTAAGGTCTGATGCAAAGTCTCTTGAAGTCAATGGGCGTCTGTCACAGGAGGGCTGACCTTTAAGGGGAGTTGGTCCGAGCCTTACCTGTGACCGAGCAAGTGAGTCTAAATGCCAGCAAGTATGAGAGAGTTGTGGGAGGAGTGGTGCACTCCTGTGGCTGGGCCTAAGCGAGGGAGCAGGCCATGTGTAAGGAATGGCTTCTAGGTCTCTGCAGCCTGTTCAGGGAATAGCTTTGCTTGGTGTTAACTTCTGAGTCTGATGTTCAAAGGAGACAACAGTGCCCTGAGCAGACTTTGGATATGGTATTAGCCCTTCCTGGGCTGAGGGAGACAGGCCACCAGCCCCACTAACTTTAATGAGCTGTGGATCAAGCACCCGAGCGATCACCAGAAAACTCCAAACTTAGGGTATTCCATTTTCTAACTAAACCATGGAAAATTTGCCTGCCCAACTAATGTGCCTGGGTTGGACAAAAAATGGAAAAAGCTGTTCTGTTTACTTTTAGGAAGTGATTTCTCTTAAAAGAATGTGATTCAAGCCTTAATTTTCTCAGACTCTCAAGACAAATAATTCTTATAACACGGGGACATGCTTTCTTAATTTATTATTGTACAGGGTTGTATGGCAAGAGAATGCAAATTAAGTTAATGACAAATGAGAAGTGCTAAGGATGACATAGCAATTAGTTGAATGAATAGTGGGGAAAATGGGATGTTAATATTAGTTCAAATTCTGACTTGCATTTCAATCCGATTACATTCACATCTCATTCATGTTTGCTTTCTGCAAACTTTTGAGTGCATGAGCTTTACTATTGAAAATACCAAGCTTCAATATTAGCCAAAAGCAAATTTCACACTATATATTCAGTTTTATAATTTACATTTATATTGTTTAGTTACATGAAAAACCTAGCCTCCAATTCATCAAGGCATTTAGACACATACCTAACTTTAAGCTTCTCCATACTCTCTTTGAAGTCAATGGGACTACACACGTGGAAAACTAAGAACATGCTTAAGTATGTTGTGGATTCAGTGTCCCCCAATCAGATAACAGAAACAATATCACATGACTTATGTAAATGACCAAGACAGCATACATTATGAATGGTTGCAACAGCTATTTATGAACAATTTGCAGACTAAGAACTATTTGATGAAGATATTTGAGAATAATTTGAATAAAACTTGTGAACTATTTAAAGACAATTTGCAAACACAACAAAAGAAAAAAAATAATCATGCGTTTTTCATTGTTAATTACTGGCTCATCATTAATGGTGATGATAGTAGGCTAAAACTTTGGAGATAATTTACCCCAGTCTAGTCAAAGGGAAGTGCGAAATGTACCACAGCGTAAGGTTTGTGACACATGTAACAAAAGAATTAATGATTGTTTATTTCAAGCAAAGATAAATTCTAGTTCCTTGCTTCATATCTCATCACAAAATCACCATTTTGAAATAGCTACATTTCCAATGCCGAGGAAAGTTCAATTTCAATCGACACTTCAAAAATAACAGGGACACTTCAAATGTGCACACAAATCTTCTCTACGTTAAGTTCTCCTCACACATTCTATGGGTCATCTCAATTATCACTTCAAAAGTTTTTTTTCTCCTGCTGATGGTAGCTCATCTGAATTGATTGGACTCTTCCAGTTGGTATAGCTACTTCCACCTTTTCATGTTCTCTGTATTTATAAATATCTCCTGTCTGTGTGTTCCATTCTATGCATCCGATGAAGTGGGCTGCAGCCCACGAAAGCTTAGGCTGAAATAAATTTGTTAGTCTCTAAGGTGCCACAAGTACTCCTGTTCTTTTTGCGGATACAGACTAACACGGCTGCTACTCTGAAACAAATCTTAACGCACTTTATCTACTGAATATGGAGACAAAGAAGGTGAGCAATTCTTCAGAGCAAATCTTTCCTGGAACTATGCCTAAATCAAAAGAAACTGATCAACCAAAAGTCTTTTCTCTCTACAATGTCAGTGTTACTTGGACTCACTGGAGCAGTGGTATTGGGTCCTATCCTGAAATGCATTGCATACCCCCTGGCAGCCCTGCGAAGCTGAGACACAATCCCTCCCCCAGAGACGAGCTATACCCTACAGTACAATCCAGCCCGATGTTCGGACTGCCCATTGCTTGCCTTATAAAGTAACCCAGGACAAAGCGAGAAACCTGGGCTGGCACATATGGACAAGTTAAACTGAGAGTCAGCTTTTCAAAAGGTTTCAGCACCCAGAATCTCTCACTGAGAACCACTGGGTATTGAGCAAAAATGTGACCCCACTTGTGTATGTTGAGTGCTTCAGAAAATCTGTCCCTGAGAGGTTTATTGGAAGAAGGGGTGGAGATAATAAAAGAATGGGGTTAGTTTATACTGAAACCATGACTTTTGGTGTATGTGCATTTTGGTACATGAACAACATTGTAGTTGTGAACTAACCGGTTTATTTTCAATGCAGTGTATTAGCGCCCAGATGTCATTCAGAATAAAACATTGTTCTCTCCTTTTATGGGAACAACTGACTTGAATCTTTTTGAAAAAATGGAGCAAAAATCCATTCACCTGAAGCTTTGTTAAAGGACTTTCAAAGATGCCGTAGGCATCAGTATCAGCAAGGGCTTTTCTGGGTGAAAACTATGTTCTAAGCACTCTAACTACATCGTTACTGCACGCTGTTATGCCTACATAGTTAAGAAACTTTGGCATATTTCATTGTTACTTGACTGATCATTGCTGAGTGTCCTAGGGATCTCTAGGGTGGGAGGGAGCGAGGGGGGAACAGTTGTGCAGCTGACTGTATCAGCTATGGCCTCACACAGCACTGATTCTGTGGACAATGGCAGCACAGCTGGTTTGCTGGAGAACAATCAGTGAAAGGGTTAAAGGCCAACCTTCTTGTTTTCACTGTTCTCTAAACACAGCTTGTTGCATTCATCTAATGTACTTTACACAATTTGAGAAATATAACCTCAATTACCAGGCTTCTCTTGTGTGATACATTCTTACATTCTATTTCACTAACCATCCACATTTAGCAGTGGACATACATTTCGCATATACGGCTCTAAAATGAATCAAGTCTTTTCCAAGGGATTAAGGACCCAATCCTGGAAGGAGCTGAGTAGGACTGGTCTAAATTTTTCTATTTTTTTTTTCAACAGAAAACTGAGTTTTCAACTAAACTTATTTTTTTGCTGAAAAGTGCTTTCTTCAGAAAGTTTAGATTTTTCATTAAAAAAAATACAAATGCTCCAAAACCAAAATATTTTTTTCAGATGAAAACTGAAATATTTTTATTTGGCTATTTATCCTGGTGCCTCATGGGAGTTGTTGTTTGGTTTTCTCTTGTCCCTTCTTCTCTGTGGGCCGAGCTCCCCAGCCAGACTTTATCTCCCATGATTCACCATGGCCAGGGGCTCCCTTGATGTATCAGAGGGGAGATTGTTGTGCATCATGGGAGATGTATTCTGAACAAGGAGCCTGGCCTATAGAAGAGAATGGGAGAGTGAGGAACCTGAACTACAACTCCCACAAAAGGGGCATTTCAGAATCAAAACATTTATTTTGAATTATTTCACCAAATAGTTGGGATTTTCCAAGGGAACCCCCTCCCTGCCATTTTCCAACCAGCTCAGTAGCCATGCACCCTCAGCACTTGTTGACTTCATTGGGAATTGAGGACATTCAGCATTTCACAGGATTATATTTTATATGATTAACTCCTGTTGTTTCTAGGAATTGTAAACCTCACATAGCCTTGAAAATTACTATATAGCATGGTCAAGATTTACAAAAGTAACTAGTGATTTTGAGTGCTTCAATTTTTTGATTCTTAACTTGAGACACTTTTAAAGGTCCTGATTTTCAGAGGTTGGGTACACAGCATTTTTTGAAAACCAGACCCTTTTAAGGTGTCCCAGGCTGTGCAGCCAAAAATCAAAGCACCCCCATCACTAGTCACTTTTGAAAATCTTGGCTTAGATGCATAACTCTCACACATTATTTACACAATTGTATTTGTTATAATGTGTATTGTAATGTCTTAATTTTTTTTAAAGTAAAGAATAAATAACATTGTGTAAAAGAGGTTTGACACTTATGAACTAATCAAATATGTACAAATATTAGTAAGCTGTTAAACATTTTATTCATTTATGGCACTCTGGGTGGGAGACAGGGTGTTGTATGTATTGGGAGCAGTGAAGAGCTAATAGCAAAAGAATCAAGCGTCCAATTTGGCTCAACACTGACAAGTTCAGATGCTCATTTGCAGTTTATCCAGATTCTTTGTGTTTAGAAAACCGGGCTAGGAGTTATATCACACCCAGCACCCTTGTGAGATATATCCTGTTCCAGACAGGTAAGAAGCACCAGAAAAGCCTTGCTCAGTGGGTTTATCGGGGCCCAGAGGCACTGGAACAAGAGAACTATGCAAAAGAAAACAAACATCCCAAACTTTCTGGAAAGCACAAAAAGGTTCCAGTTGGAGATTTGGACAAACACTCAGGGGGTGCCGACTGTATCTAAATGAATGTGCCTGTGTTGAATGACATGGAAAGTTGTCCGGATTCTTAGCACCTTTGAGCCACTGTTTATTTTGAAGACCGAGGGCTAAATTTCTGCCCTCAGACCCAAGAAGCAATTCCAACTGAAGCCAGTGGGAGCTGCATGCATTTCCGGGGGCACAACTTGTCCCTAAATGTCTTGGGCCAGGTACCGATGTCCCTACTCAGGCTGTCCTTTATGTGGGTGCAGAGCACAAACGAACCGTCCCCACCTTGTGCTGCCCAGGCCAATGCAAGCAGATTTGAAGGCCCTGTGCTCTAGGTCACTCCCTCTGTTACACTGGAAAACTAGGGTGACCAGACAGCAAATGTGAAAAATCGGGACGGGGGGAGGGGGCAACAGGAGCCTATATAAGAAAAAGACCCCAGAATGGGGACTGTCCCTATAAAATCTGGACATCTGGTCACCCTACAGGAAAACTGAGCTGGCCTGCTTGCATAAAGTAGTAGGTTGCACCCCATGAAAGAGAAGGTTGTGGGGATGCTGCTTCTATCAGCAGACATCCTGCCTTTCTGAGACTTGAAGCTCCCTGATGCTCTCCTTGGAGCACGGCAGCTCCGCTATGCCCCATGCCTATGTGGTGCAATGACACTCGCCATTTTAAAGTATTTTGTGCCTACCATAGTGCCTAGATGCTCCCAGGCAGATCAGGGCCCCATTGTGCCAGGCCCTATGTACACACACACACACACACCACAAGAGACAGTCCCTGCCCCAAAGAGCTCACTCTCTAACGAACAAGACAGATGAAGTGAGGAAGGGGAAACAGAGGAAGAGAGAGGGAAGGAACTTGCCCAAGGTCAGTTCTTTGTCCTTGTTCTGACAAGCCTCCTATGGACTTCAGTGAGAACTCTACCTGAAGGAAGACTGCCCAGTGCTTCAGGATGTGGCCACCTCCACTGGAAGTCCCTTGGGGCAGGGACTGTCTTTTTGTTCTGACTTTGTACCATGCCTACCACAGGAGGGTTCTGGTCCAGGACTGGAGCTCCTATGTGCTACCATAATGCAAATAAATCATAACAACAACAACCTATTGCAGAGATACAATCAGAACACCAACATGCCCTGGCAGACGGTTCGCTGAGCACTGGAATCAATGCCAGCTGATCCTTAAAACCAAAGCTCAAGTGTAAAATTAAAAGATTGGGGATTGCCCGATGCTCTGTGTGAGAAGACGGATGCTAGTTCCCAAGCTCCTTTGATTCATAACAAATTAGTATACTTTAATTTAATGTGATAAGACTGGAGATGAAACTGACATGCAGTTTTAATGTATTTGTTCAACAGAAGTGGCACACTAATGGAAAACAACACACACATTTCAAGTCTTCCTAATCATTTACTGCAGAATCAATCTGACATTGATTTATGCATAAAATTGCTTCATTCCCTTCCACGCATAGGATAATTATAACTAAAAGAGAAGGACAGCAAAGAGAAGGTACTTAGGACGCTTTGCAATCAGGCAGTCACACCTTTTCAAAATATTTGATTTCATACTCCAGGATGATGCCGTTGGGTCGATCCGGCTCCTGCCAGGAAAGGGAGATGCTATTTTTAGCTATCTTGCCTTTTTTCACAATACTGATTGGAGAAGGTGCTGCAAGAGAAGAGAAAAACAGAACAAGCCAATAGTTAGTAGGACAGTATCTTGTTTCCTAATTTAAATTCAACATTGCAGATGCTACTACGTACAGTCCACTGATGTAAATCCGTGTAGTGCACTTTGACTTCAGTGTGGATTTATATCAGTTGGGATCTGACCCTTTGGCCTCAGTGGAACTATGTGATTTTCACTAGGTGAGGCACTGATCCCATTGATGATTTCTAATGAATTCTGAACTGTGGTCTCAGTCCAGCTGCTGTTACAAAAACTTAATGTTGTTTTCAAAGAATTGTTATGAGGCTGGGTAAGGCAGAGCAGGAGAGATTGTCAAAATTCTACGTTTTCCGAAGGCAAAGAGAAAGGGAGGGCATTCTTTTCACAAAATGTTTGCAAAGAAAATCCATCCCATTATCTAACCAGCTCTAGCAACAGGCAAGATCTGGAGTGGGGAGGCGGGTGCTCAGAGGGAGTCAGAAGTGACGCACAAGGGATAAGGAGTGTGAGCCCAGGAGTCTATGAGAGCAGAGGAGTACTGCTGCATGGCCAGGCAGATGGCAGGGCGTGGGGAGGAGAGAGAATTTGCAGCAGGGCAAGTCAATGTGGGCACAGTACCTCTGCCAGAGCTCCCCATCAGTGCGGGGATCAGGACTGGGGGCAGCAGGTGCTGGGGGCAGCTAGGGGTTGGCAGTGTTGTTCAGTGTAGATAATGACTCAAGGAAATTTTACACCCCTGGAGGCCACTGAAGTACTTTAAAAATCAGCGTTTGTTTGGCATTTAAATTTGCTGTCAATGCTGCATGTGGAAGGAAAGTCAGCACAGTGTGACGGTGCCTTATTTTTCAAAATGATTGGTGTTATTTCAAGCCAGGGAACACCTCTATCGATCTGCCTGCTGATCCACCTGTTGTACCTAGCTAACCTCAAACTTTATAACACAGTTGTTTCCTCTGTATCTGAGTCTGCTTTACTGCAGTGTGGTTACTGAGAGAGTGTGTTGTCCGGCTTTGCTCGCAGGCCGTTGGGATGGAAGCATAGTGCCTGATCATTTAAGTTCTATTTTTTCATATATTTTCATCCTCATTAAATTTGCCTCTATAGGGGACATTGTAGGTTCTCTGTCCAGAAGAGCTCCAGAAACAATGGGCAAGTTTGGGATGTCTCAAGGAATGCATTCAGGGCTTGTCTTTACTGCACTGTTAGATCAAGCTAGGAAGGCTTCCCCCCTGTTAGTCTAGCCTGAGTGAGGACAAGCACACCGGCAGCACGGTGATTGTATTAGTAGTACAGAGTAGCGGCGGCAGCCCTGCACCAGCAGCGCTCCAGCTGCAACATGTACCACTCAAAGGGTCAGGGTAACTTGAGTTTAAAGCTTCCCTTCAGTCAAGCTAGAGATTGGTGTGTGTGGACAGGAGTGTAAGTTATCCCTCCAGGTAACACTGCAGTGAAGATAAACCCGGAGACACCAACAGGGCAGCGTGCTGCGCTGGGAGTCTAGCTAAGCATGTGGAGGCTGATTCTTGGGTCCACTCCAGCCCCTTTGGGCTGCCCTGGCAGCTGTCACCTAAGGGTGGCAGGAAATGGTGTTGGCATTCAATAAGTCCCTTGGCTCATTAGTCAGTCCTGACTTAGGGTATGCCAGCATGCACTGCAATAGAAAACCCTGCAGCAGCAAATCTCAGAGCCCAGATCACCTGACTTGGGCTCACAGGGCACAGGCTGCAGGGCTAAATACTGCCAGTGTAGATGCTGGAGCTCAGGCTGCAGCCCAAGCACTGAGACCCTCCCCCTCACCGGGTTTCAGCCTGAGCCGAATGTCTACTGCTATTTTTTGCCCAGCAGCCTGAGCCCCGAGAGCCTGAGTCAGCTGACGTGGGCTCGGAGACTCACTGCTGCGGATTTTTCTATTGCAATGCAGACAGTGTCCTGGCAGAAAGAGCCCGTGTCCTTTGCTAGCACAGGCACTACTGCGCACTGGTTAAAATAGCTCCATCTGCTGCTCCCGAGGCAGCTAAACTTCAGTGCTGAATACAATGGCTGCCGTTAGAATCTTTACCATTTCCTTGTTTTTCTAATTAACATTGCTGAGATGATACCCCAGATGCCACCGTGACATCAATTCCTTGCAAATGGAAATTGTAACGATTTTAATGGTGACCACTAGGCAGCAAGCCCAGTGTGCGGTTTGTATATTGGACTTTGTGCCGGCCTCTGGGAACCTGCAGAATTAAAGGAACTATATAATTTTACTATTCAGCCTTCCCAGGCTATTTGCTATCTTTCCAGCTCACACATGCACTGCAGATATATTTGATGGTTCATTTTCAACTCAGAGACCTAAACAACTTTTAAAGTTATGTTTTTTACAACCGCTACCAGCTCCCTCGCAGAATGTCCCGTGGAAAATAAAACGTGGTGCTTTTAATGCTCTCCTGAGTCCTTGGTGCATCTGTGCAGAGCTGACTGGGGCTGTGGGGGTCTCCAGGGATCACACATAGAAATTTGGAAGGGCGTCAGAAAGAGAATGATGCACAAGCTAAATAATTCCAGTGTTTTTTAAATCGATGGCAAATCCCACAGGTCTAAAAATGACAACAAGGAGATATGAGAGCATCGGGGCAACACACGTCTGTCTAGGCACCTAGACTCCTTGTTGTTTTTTGAGATACCTATATGAACTCCAGTACCACAGTATTTGAGCACCTCACACGACAATGTGTTTATTCTCACAACACGCTGTGAAGTAGGAGGACGACACTTATCCCATTTCACCCATCAGGGCGTAACATACGCAAAGACTATGTGACTTGCCCAAGGCAGGGCAGGGAATTGAACCTTTCCACCCAGCTTCACCTGAAGCTGGTGTCCTACCCACCATACCATCCTTTCTTTTATAGCTGAGATCGCAGATCTTCTCCATTCAGCTCTGCACCTCTCTCTGCTGCCCATCAAACAAATAGCATTTTGTGTTTGCTGTACAAATGATAATCCTCAATTCAAACATATTTATCTTACAAAATTTCACGGAACCATAAAAATATTACTTTTTGTAGGCAAGAGGAACTAATTAACATGCTACCAAAAAAAAATCCCAGTTAAATAACAAAGACAACAAACAAACTCATTTTGCCAACTCCGATCTTCAGCCAGAAGGAATATGGGAAATCTTCCAAATGTTTATTCCTGGATTGGACACTGTTGG
This sequence comes from Mauremys reevesii, assembly GCF_016161935.1. NCBI lineage: Eukaryota > Metazoa > Chordata > Testudines > Geoemydidae > Mauremys > Mauremys reevesii. The sequence continues at coordinate 8,227,620 of NC_052627.1, forward strand.
AAAGCTTGTGTTTTTTAAATCAGGACCCTAAATCTGAACCTCTTCCAGGTAAACATATTCACCTGCTGTCTACTAATCTCTCATCCCTTTGGCTTTCTGAGGACACTGGAGAATACTACTCTTTCCTGCATGGTCTTTTCGGAAGAGCAGGCCTCAGCTTCACAGTCACAGCACACACTCCAGGGTGCCCAGAATTGAACTGCTGAGAGGGTATAAGCCAGAGAAGTGTGAAAGGCCTTGAACTTGTAGACAGAAAGGACCACTATCATCATTCAGTCTGACCTCCTGCATAACCAAGCTATAGATTTTCACCATTTACATCAAGCCCAATCTGATGGTTGAGCTAGAGGATATGTGTAGAAAGGCACCCCAGTTTGATTTAAAGAATTCAAGTGATGAGACTCCCACCTCGGACACATGAGAGTGCCTCCCTGGAGTTAAATAGGACTCTGCGTGTGCAAGTGGGGCTTACGCTGTCTCTCACACCTAGAGCTAGCTTCTGTATTACCCATCCAAGCACCTCAGAAGCTGGAACTCCGAGAAGCACAATACCTCCCAGAGGACCCGGGCTGCATGGGGAACGGGGCAGTAATCTACTACAGCTGTTTTCAGGTGCAGGCTACTCCCTGTCTTTGTGCAACCAGACAAGCATGGAAAGGGGAGAGAGGAGGGAGATGCCATGGTTTTGTCTACTCCTTCCTTCCTCTCTATCCACTTGCTTCCTGGACAGACCATCTGGCATGTAGCCCCCACCCAGCCCCCAGCAGCTCTGGCCTGGACAGCCCCAAAACAGATGGACAAGGCATGGAGGGGAAGGGGGGGAAGAATCGTCCTTCATAAACTCTTATGCAGCCACATTATGGCTAGTGCTGTTCTTCTGATGGATTTACATCATCACACAGGAATCTCCATTGGTACTGATCTCCCTCCTCCCCCGACACGTGAATGACCGGGTGTGATGTATCAGACATGTGTATGTGACATGTGAGTTGTGTGCATGTGAGACGTGTGTGTGTGATGGGGAAATATTAGCCAATAGAGAGGGGGCAGTGGTGAAGTCTCACACAATAGGAAGAAGATGCTCAGAGCAAGCTCCTCTCATGATCCACATGAAATTGAGAGCTTAAGGAAGCCAAGCTGTCTCCTCAGCCATTGAGGAGCTGGTCACATGTCATACAATCAACACCGCCCTTTGGGAAATGGTGTGTTTGGAAACAACTGGGCCAAAACATAACTCGTTCTTTACTTTTCTTCTCTCGGCTTCTCCCCAGATCTGGGGATCTAGAGCTGTGCCTACCAGGGCTGGCTCTACCATTTTTGCCACCCCAAAAAACACTCAGACTGTGCTGCCCCAAGAATGGCTGGAATGCCGCCCCTTAGCATGTGCCACCCCAGTCATGTGCTTCCTTTGCTGGTGCCTGGAGCCGGCCCTGGTGCCTACAGAGTCTCAAAGGGCATCAGGGGTAGCCAATGTGATCTTTAAAAGACTGCAAGCTTTGCAATGCGTTTATGTCCCGTTACGCTGCTTTGCACTTTCAAAGTTCCCTTCACAAAAAGGAAGGCTGTGGAACATATGTTTAAAAAGAAAAGAGAGAGAAATCTGAAATTATTTCTCAAGTTTGTACCCTAACCCTAATGAATCAGGGAAACATCAGACCATAAGATTTACAGTGCATGTTCTGCAGCTCAGCTGAATTTCAGCTCTTCCTTTCTGTGTCCATGCATCTCAAGCTTTCCACCAGAAGACAAAGCCTCAATAGAAGCGACTTAGCATCAAGAATGCTTTACCAGATAAAAGACCTTTCATTTGCTATGTGGTAGATTTTCTAATTTGTCAAAGAGATTTAGGAGTGCAAGTCCCATTCAAACAACGCAGCTTGTGCTCTTCAATCCCATCAACACTTTTGAAAATCTCCCTCTAAGATCTTAAAGGCAGTTCAGTACATCTCCTATAGCACAGAAATCAGGACACCAATCTCCTTTCTGAGAACACGTGTAACGGAAAATGTACCATCACTGCTCCAATTATAGAGAAAGATAAACATAGCAGGGGTATAGTAATAAGCATATTCAAATTACCGTGCAAACACTAATCCTCACCATGACATGGGGGAGGGAGGAGTATGTTTAGCCCCATTTTAATAATATGAAAACAAAAGTGGAGTTGAAGTATCTTGCCCAAGACCATGCAATCCAGTGGAAGAGCCAGGATTAAATTTCCCAAGCATCTCATGTGGCCAACTGGTCACGTGCTCAACTGCAATCCCAAAGGTCATGGGTTTGAGTCTTGCTCAAACTCACACTGAAAGGCCAGCCCCAAAGTAGAGCCCAGTCTGTGGGGTTAGGGAAGCTAAAAGGAGTCAGATGTGATGCTAGCCACATCACCTCTTTGTGTACCATTGGCTATGGAAACTGACATGCCTGCCTGCTGAACCACCTGGCTCAGGGCAGACTTTGACTTTTTTGAGTGTCTCACTTCTAATGGCCTTAAGACATAGCTCTGCCTTTGCAAGCTTACAAACTTTAATTTCTGGCTGCATAAGTAGCCTGCACGTTCGGCTGCAGCCAGGCAGAATGCTGAACTCTACCGGGAAAGAGAAGCAAGATAAGAAAATGGGTAAGTGAACTCCCAAAGTAAATTAGAGAGGCAGTAACTGTATCCATTTTGGATCTTCTTCCTAAGAAGTGTTAAAGTGTAATCATAAGATAAAGACCAATTAAGTATATTTAATCAATCCCAGTGGTGCTGGAATGATACCGCAGCTTCTCTGCATCCTCAACACATTGAAGTTACAATGTTCTGAACTGAAGGAAAGTATTAAGTATTTTAGAGTTTTCTTTATCAAACAAAATGTAATTCAATCTGAGCCGTCAGACAAAGTCTGCAATCATTCCATCTTAAAAGCCTGCAACTGAATACTGTGCTATATGATCTCAGGAAAATAAAAGGATTATATTGAAACTTGCTTTTTAAAGGTCACTGGTTCTACAAGGGCATTATCCTTTTAATAAAAGGGAGCCCATCCACTGAAAAGTTCCATTTAGAGTATAAAATTCAGGATGTGTAGAAAATATAATAATTTTTGCACAAAGGGGTGAGTGGGTAGGAAGGAAATTCTTATTTAAATCTTTGCCTTGATGTCAAAGGAGTGGATGTAAATAATATTTCCTTCTGATGCTGTTTACAAGTGAATCTGCACATTCATGCTAACTTCAAACAAAATTTGTAAAATGAAAGTGGGAGATTACATTATTTGCATTTACGGTCGCTGTTCACCAAAACAATTGTGAACGTGATGAAGACAAACAGAAAATGTGACAAGGTGTGAAATTGCTAATGTACATTTTGCTTTCCTGACACTAAACCTAATCATAAACCAAATAACATCTCTGAAAATTGGTCTTACTTTTTATGCTGTTTGTAACATTTCCTTAATAGCTTTAAATGGCCAGACTAAATAAATAAAAGTCACTGCCAATTACCCATCATTATTCACATCTGAATAACTACAGAACAGGATTTCATAAGAAAAAGACCTTTTAGAACATTTTTCCTCTGCAACCGTTTATAATGACATTAGCACTGAATTAGCCAGTGAGGCGCCAAACACAGTATCCAAGAAGTACTGCACTGAGCCTTAGTAAAATCTAATGTACAACAAAGTTTATGGGAATAAAATCTTAATTGTATTTTAAGACAAACTAATGTTATCAGGTAAATGACCACTGCATCAAGATAAAATAATTAATCCAGACTCTACAAGTCATATTCTAGATAATGCTATCCCTGGCCCAATTAATTTTGCCTTTGTATATTTCACTTTGGCACAGACAGCAGCTAATGTTTCTTCATCTCACTCCCCAAACCCAAATCTGGTGCAGTTTTAGATTAACCAGTAGGGACGGCTGGGAGAAAAATACAAGTTTGGCTCATTCTCATTGCACTAAGTAAGCTATTTTCCCCAAGCCAAGACCCTCAATCCACCCCTGATCTCCATGGGGCCAGATTGTCACTTGGAGTAAATCATCACACTCCTCTCAAGTCAACAGATGCATGCCAATTTACACCAGCTGAGGAGCTGGCCCCACTTCTCCTTGTTGTCAGCTCTCCAACCACTTGGGCTTCAATTTCCTTTTAAAAGAAGATTAAAGTATCAGCAAAGAAAAAGATTCTGCTCTTGCTGTCTTAGCATTGAAAGCCACAGTGATCTGTACCATACCTGCAGCTATGCTATGGACCTTAGCTTATTTTAGTAGTGTTTTATATCTGCCGGCAATTTACTGAATCCGATTACATTTCTCTATGTGTAAACATGCTAGGGTCTAGAATTTCAACCTCCTAAACACCTTGGCATTCTTTCCTAGCTCTTGTGCCAACGTTGCCTTGCAGTCGGAAATCACGGCAAATGGCACAAAAGTCAAACTCATGCTTAAGATTAGATCAAATCCATCAACTGTCATCACAGAACCAAAAAACCCACAGTATCATTAACACACGGTAGCACAGGAGACTGGCTGTAACGGGAGAAAAGGAATGCAGAGTCTACTGGTAAATTAATGTTACTTGTTTCCTAGTTAACACTGTCCACATTTCAAAAGCCTAGTTTATTGCAATTTTTCATTCTGTTTCTAATTAATGGCATTATTGGATTTTTTCCTTAAGGTCTTTAGTTATTGCCGAATGTGGAAGCTACATGAGTGTTGCTCAATTTGAATGAAACGACATATATTTCCAGGTAATGAGAAATTACAGTAAACTTCCCACAGCAGTGGATTTATTTGTTTTTAATGATAATGGTTTAGAAAAACAGAAATATGAAGTTAAAAGGGACAGTGGGGAAAATGTTAGTGACTTTATTGTCTTCTCTGCTTGGATTGCTAGATAATACACCTATCCTTTTACCTCAGGCACCTTGGGTCATGCTTTTAAAAGAACTCAGAACCCACCAGCATCTCAATCAGCTGTTGCCTGAGAGCACTTTTGAGAATCTAGTCTATGAGGTGAAATTCACCTGAGCGATACACCACTTCGGTGCCACTGCAACTCTATTTTGAGATCCTGCCCTGGCCCATTATAAGGGGGTGACTATTACCACACATGATTAAATTCTGTACATTATGCAAAATAGGGTCCCACTCCTGTGACATCTGAGTCGTCCTAAGTCAATGGGGCTCCTTGAATGACTAAGGTCTTCTTTGTGCTAGCCATCTACACAGGGGCAAAACTTCGCCTGTTTACATTAAAACATGAACACATCCTCTATAAAACGATGTCATTTCCTTAGAACTTCTACCTGCCGGAGTTCATAAATAAATGCCAGGCCTCAAACTGACCCCCAGCTTCCCTCCCCCACCCCCACTCTGAAAGCCGCAGAAAACAGAGAGGGCCCTTGCCTGCCCTGAAATTCAGCAGACTCAGGTTCTCTCAAACCAATGGGAGTTGCCAGTTCCAGAGTCTAGGGACCCTCGCTGAAGATGGGCTCCCCATCTCAGTAGTCCTGGGCATGACTAAGGAAAACAGCCCAATTAATCTTAGCTGTTTTAGCCCCTCCTAAGGAGAAGGGCTCTCTCTCAGGTAGCTGCCACCCCAACTCTTCTGAGTTTTAACAATTAAAACCAGCTTCATGTCAGGCTATCAGCCAGAATGGGGATGGTGGCTGAGGTTGGAGCAGGAACAGGCAGAGGCTGGAGGAGCCAGCTGGGAATTCTCCCCACAAGGTAGCATCACTGAGCAGACTGGAGTGGCTGCATCTCTTAGGAACCTGTATACCTGCCTTGGGGGCACCTGGTCAGGCCCTTGGTTGTGGATTGGATGGGCTCTGGTTGGCATGGGCCTATCATCAGACTTGCAGGGATGACTCCTTAGGCTCAGAACACTCACCAGCTCAGGCCCAGGGATGGCTCCTCTCTCTCCATGAAGCAGACACCAAGATGAAGCAGGAGCCAGCTCAGATCACGAGGCACAGAGCCCACCAGGAATCTGCACCTCTGGACCATATGGGGGTTTTGAATCAATCCAAGCACATTGCACATGGAGACGGAGAAATGGGGTTTGGTTTTTCTCTCTTCCGTTGGAGATCCCTGTTGTCTTTCATGAGTTCACTCCCCACCACTTTACTTCCCCTATGCTATCCCAAAGATGGCTGGGAAAAGCTACAGTTGACAGACAGGACTGGGTTACGAGCACCAACATCCTTTTGTTTTTAAGTGACAGCAAATCCCCTGCAGATAAGGTTTGGGCTTTATAAGTCAAAATTAAAGCTTCACTCTCTCGTTCCAATAATAACAGTTTACGAAGTCACTTGACAGCATGGGACTAATTTTTCTTCTTTTTTATATTACAGCAGTGCTTTCAGAGCCAGTCGAGATTGGGACCTCACTGTGTTAGGTGCTGGGCAGATGCATAGGAAGAGACATTCCCTGCTTGAAGAGTTTGCAGTCTAAGGGTACGGCTACATTGCAAATGAAGGTGTACGCCAGCTTTAGTCTAGCTAGCACTTGTAATAACGGCAGTGAAGATGCAGCAGCATGGACCATGGCATGGGCTAATGGCCTGATACCTGGCAGGACTGTACTGGGGCAACTAGCCTATGCCACCATTTCTTCACTACTACCTCCCCAGCTAAGGTAAAGCTAGCATGGTTACTCTTACCCGCACTGCAGTCCCACCTTCACTGGTGGTGTAGACACACACAGAGGGTCCAGTCTTGCAAAGACTTACTCATGGGTTCAACTTTATGCACTGTTGCATATGGTTGGATTTAAGTTAATCAAACTTTGATCAAAGTTAAGCAGATATGTAAATCTTTGCAAGATCAGGGCCTAAACTGACGTGGCAGAGAAAAGAGGTATAATTATCCTCCTTTACGGATGGGAAACTAGGACAAAGAGAGAGATTCAGAGCTAGATTTTCTAAAAAAGCTCAGGTCTCAGCAGCTCCAAATACTCTCAACATCCCCGAGCATGTCTGAAGATATGGCTGTAAGTGACACAGGCCACCCAGAAAACCTGTGGTCATGTACATCAGTCTAGTGCTTTAACAAGACCATGGCGCCATTGTAAAGACACCCTCTAGTTCTGTGCTGACTTCCACTCCACGCAACCCACTGACTCCAATGAGATTGCATGGAATGACCATCAGGAAGAATTTAGCTCTACATTTAAAATAAAATTATATATATATATATATATATATATACACACAGAATTTCATAGAAACTAACTACTTTCTGTTGTAGGACTACTACCAAACTACAACCAAATCATCTACGAAGTTCTAATTGCCTTTTGCTGCAGACCCATTTATAGGGCCCTACCAAATTCACGGTCCAATTTCATGGTCCATGATGCATTTTTCATGGCCTACCAAATTCACGGCCATGAAAAATGCATCATGGACCATGAAATCTGGGCTCCCACTGTGAAATCTGGTCTTTTGTGTGCTTTTACCCTATTCTATACAGATTTCGCGGGAGAGACCAGTGTTGCTCAAATTGGGGGCCTTGAGTTATGGGGGGTCACAAGGTTATTTTAGGAGGGTAGTGGTATTGCCACCCTTACTTCTGCACTACTTCAGAACTGGGTGGGTGGAAAGCGGCGGCTGTTGGCTGGGTGCCCAGCTCTGAAGGCAGTGCCCCGTCAGCAGCAGCGCAGAAGCAAGGGTGGCAATACCATATATGCCATCCTTACTTCTGAGCTGCTGCCTTCAGAGCTGACTGAGGGCCCAGCCTGCAGGCAGCATTGCAGAAGTACGGGTGACAATGCCATCCCATGCCATCCTTACTTCTGTGCTGCCGCTGGCAGTGGCTCTGCCTTCAGAGCTGGGCTCCCGGCCAGCAGCTGACCCGCTCCAGCTGCCCATCTCTGAAGGCAGTGTCGCCACCAGCAGCAGCGCAGAAGTAAGGGTAATTGTACCACAACCCCCTCTATAAAAATCTTGTGACAACCCCACAACTCCTTTTTGGGTCAGGAGCCCTACAACAACATGAAATTTCAGATTCAAGTAGCTGAAATCATGACATTTATGATCCTATGACCATGAAATTGACCAAAATAGATTGTGAATTTGGTAAGGCCCTATCCATTTAATAAAATAGTTTGGTCATAATATTTAGTTATCAGTGTAAAACTAAAACAAAATAGCATGGGAGCCATATTAATGCACGTACAAAATTACTACTCAAATCATTAATACCTTAATGTGTGTTATAAAAATATATCCATGAAATATGTTCATTTTATTGAGATTTTCCATCACTTACTGATGTATGTATTATTAAGATATTAGAAAAAGTATAGCTTTGAAATGTTTAAGTTCAATATCTTTCTCTTAATCAAAGTACAGACCTAATCTGAATTAAAGCAGTGCTAGACACTTAGATCTTAAAAGATAGCCGTTGCAATTCCAGCTCCGTTGAAGTCTACGGGAGTTTTGCTACTGGCTTCAAAGATAGACTGACCAGACAGCAAGTGTGAAAAATCGGGACGGGGGAGAGGGGGTGGGGGTGTAATAGGAGCCTATATAAGAAAAAGCTCCAAATATTGGGACTGTCCCTATAAAATCAGGACATCTGGTCACCCTATTCAAAGGAGCCAGGATTTCACACAGCTTCTCCTTAAAGAATCGGAGTGAAGGGAAGCAGTATATGGAAGAGCTGCAGCCTGTCTGTTTTTTCCATGTGTTCTCTCTGGCTAACATTATTAATTCAAATCATCATTTAAGCTGAATTTTACATATGGGGCCACAAATTGATGCACTAGTTCGACCACTGGATGGTATTATTATTTGAGTGGCGGTAGTGCCTATAGACCCCCATCAGGGATTGCAGCTCCACGGTTATGTCTCCACAGCCCGCTGCAGCAAACATCCTTCTCTCCCTCGGCTCCAGCCCCAGCCGCAACGTCAACGCGCTATCTGTGCAGCTATTCTTAGGGCACCAGAGCGAGCCCTTGTCTATCGACCTGGGTTGGGAGGCTCACTGTTGGAGGCTGTGTAGATGGACCTATTGTGCTAGGAGCTGTGCACACCCAAAATGAAAGGATGATCCTGGACTTTGCAGTAAACACATGGCAAGAGATACAGATACAGCCGACAGAGAGAGGCAGCACCAGGTAAAAAAGTAATGGCAAAGCAACACAACGTAGAGTCCCTAAAGCAGTGAGCTTGGCAGGAGAAGGCCTCGGTCCTGCCTAATTCTTACATGGGGGTTATGGGCATTGGGAAAGCAGTAAGATGCTCCCCACGTTGCATGGCCCATGAAACGCTGCCGAGAGCTGCACAGCACCCCAATGGGATAGGGAGAGGGGAACATTAGGGAAGGCAGTGGCTTCACCCCAATCCCCGCACTGGCTCGTTGGCTTGGTTGGCTGCATACTTGCTTCCAAATTCACAACACGATGCTCCATTTTTTAACTTACTTCTAAAAAGTACTTATAAACAATACACTTCAGCCCTGATCCTGCAAGGACTTTGGCACATGCATTGGGCACTGTGTAATGACCCAACCTGGGATTGCTCACAATGCATAAAGTTAGGCATATGCATACATCTTTGCCGGGTCAGGGCCCTAAATTATAGGTTCATTTGGGTAGGAGCCATATTTTCAGAGTGTGTCTGTGTGTGTGTGTGCGCGCGCGCGCACTGTGCCTAGCGCACTGGGGCAACAATCTTAACTCCTTACTGCTAGAGCCTTGACAGCTCCAGGCATTGCAAAATCCTGAGTAAGGCCCTCAAAACTCTTAACACTGGCTTACTCATGACACATACTGGGTTCTTGTAAATTAACTTCTGGTTACTGAGCCTTTAGGGTTCATGTTTTCAAACTCTACTCTGCAACCATGGCGGCAAGAAATTTACATTTTAAAAGCAATGAAAGCTGAAGTTCTCACAATCACATGACTCCAAGTGCTGGGGCTTTAAGAAAAACACCAGATATCATGAGACTCATGATAAAATTATGAGCGTTGGCAACATTGCTCCAACCATCCCAGCAGGATTCACAGAGGATTCATGCAAACAGTCCCTACATGCTGGCCACACACACAGCTCTCCCAGGGCTTACCTGAAGCGTATATTGTACATATGCTGAACAGATATGGTCAATATTATGTTAAAAGCACCCAGTTACCAGAATTTTAAGGGCATGTCAAGCCAGGAATGCCCACATTCGGCTGGATGGGGCCCCCAAGACCCACCTGTGGAGGAGGTCCTGGGACAAGGCTGTGGGCAGGGCTGTTTTCTGTTCCCAGTGGCTGGCTACTGCAATACACTGATTTCCCTTTAAGATGAATCAGCCACAAGTGGATCTGTCATGGCCCACACGGAATGGCAGGCCTCCTACCACAACATCATTGCTGACTAGAAGCAGCTGCCTGCATTGGCCTCTGTACCTCTGACCTCCCATTCCCACTCCTGTGGCCCTTTCCCCCAACTCTCTCCCCACCACATCAGCAGCACCCAGGACGACCGCTGAACTGGTTGGCACCAATCTCCACTCCTCACCCTACCTCCTGCCAGCTCCTATCACCCGCTGAGGTCATCACTCCATGCTAGCCTCTTCCCACATGGCCTGCTCAGGCCCCGGCTTCCACTACCCAGGCTCACCAGCACATCCTCCTACCATGCCACTCTTCAGTGGCCAGCTCCCATAGCAATTCAGCACCAGCCGCTGCCCTCTGTTCAGCCCCTCCTGCCACCCCGAAGACATGGGAGGAGCTTTGCCCAGGTTGTCTTGCAGGCTCACTACTGCTCGTGCAGGAACAGAAGAGGAGCATGCAAAGGGAACTCTGCATGTCAGGTAACAGTCTCCGAAGACCCTAAGTGATTTAGGAGCCAAAGTCCAATTTCCAAAGGCTGCTTTGACTTTCAGTGAGAATTCAATTCCTAAGTCACCGAGGCACCTTTGAGAATGTTACCCCTCCCTTCGTACATCCCTCGGCCCGTGCCACTTCCCGCATCCCCCATTGGCCTGGAGCAGCGGACCGTGGCCAGAAGGAGCCGCGATCGGCCGAACCTGTGGATGCGGCAGGTAAACAAACTCTGGTGGGCCACGTGCCAAAGCTTGTCGATCCCTGACATAGGAAGTAGGCATAGCAGAATTTGCTTATTAATATTTTATAAATTTGACGGATAATATTCATGTTTATTTTTAAGCATTTTTTTTCAACTTTTCTCCATTTAAATGTTCACAGTTGCAGGAAATTATGGGGGTTTGTCAGACTATAGGAGGGTCTGGCGAGCCGCGTGCCAGAGGTTGCCAATCCCTGTCCTATGTCAAATATCAAATCAGATACCTTTGAGCAGGGGTGGCCAACCCGAGCCTGAGTCGGAGCCAGAATTTACCAATATACATTGCCAAAGAGCCACAGTAATATATCAGCAGCCCCTCATCAGCTCCGGTCCCAGCACCTCCCGCCACTGGCAGCTCCGTCGATCAGCACCTCCCCTCCCTACCCGCACCTCCCGATCAGCTGGTTCGTGGCATGCAGGAGGCTGGGGCTGGGGGAGGAGCGAGGGCAGGGTCAGAAGAGGGGGTGGGAAGGGGTGGAGTGGGGGCAGGGCCTGTGGCAGAGCCAGGGGCTGAGCAGTGAGCACTCCTGGCACATTGGAAAGTTGGTGCCTGTAGCTCCAGCCCCGGAGTCGGTGCCTGTACAAGGAGCCGCATATTAACTTCTGAAGAGCCACGTGTGGCTCCGGAGCCCCAAGTTGGCCACCCCTGACTTTGAGGTATTGACTCTGGAGGGGGCCAGTATCACGGGAAAACGATTACTTTAGGTCAAAGCTTTCCAGCTGGGATGTCTGCAATTAGGCACCTAAACCCATGACCAGCCACTTAAATAAATGGTCTGATTCTGTGAGCTGCTCAGCATCAGCAACTCCAGCTGACTTTGGGTCTGTCTGCACTGGAGCTGCGAGGTGTGATGTATCAGTGCTAGTTCTGCTCAAGCCAGCACCGAAAAATGGCAGGGTGGCCACAGCCCCATGGCTAGCTGCCCCAAGAAAATTCCTGCTCATCTTCCAGGGTATGTATTTGGGCAGCGAGTCTCAGATGCTGCCCATGCCACCATGGACACAGTGCTCTTTTTAGAGCTCGTGCCAGTCCGGCTATGCAAGCTGGGAATTGCGCCTCCCAGTTCAAATGTAGATGTAACCTTAGACGGGAGTTTCAGACTCTCAGCGCCTCAGGAAAGCAGGCTGTTAAACTCCTTTAAAAGATGGGGAACACTTGATAGTTAAAACCAGAGTTTGGTTTCTTCACGCCTGCAAATGCCTGTGATTTCCCTAAACGATCTACATTGCATTAGTGGTTTTGTGGTAAAACTTCAGAGTCTTAAGCAGCATGTGCTGAACTTTAAGCGTGTGAATAGTCAGAAGTTAGTGCGTTCAACTGCTTTCCTGGATCATGGCCAGAGCACTCATCATCTTGCAGCACTGAAACCTAAACTATCAAAGATTCTAATCAAGGTATCTTTCAGCACAAAGAATACCTCTTCTATAGCTTGCTTACTTATCTGTCCTTAGTAGTTGAATTATCTCATTTGCATTTAAACAAAAACTTGCTTCTAAAAACCAGGGACTATTACAAAAAAATCTTCAGCCAGCGAATGAAATGCACAAAATATATTATTCTTCCTCTCTAGACAAACACCTTCCTTCAACAAGACCCATTGCATTGTTCTCTCAGCTGTTATTAAATGCAAACCCCAATAAACATGCCAAGTTTGTGGCCCATTTTTAAACGGTGTGGGAAATTTCCTCCGGTGCCATGCCTGCCGCTCTCTGTGATACACCAATCAATCTTGTTGATGAATTCTGATATTAAAACCAAATTACTAAACACTCTGGCTGAATCACAGGCAGCCATGTAAAGTCTTTACATTTCAGTTTGAGCAACAACTACCATACTTAGGGCTAGTCTGCACTGGTAAATACACTGGCTTGTGTAGTCATGGCAGAAAAAACACCACCTCCATGAGGGGCGCAGCTCCCGGCGCTGGTGCACTGTCTACATGGGTCCTTTACAGCGCTGAAATTTGCTGAGCTCAGGGGGGTGTTTTTTCACCCCCCTGAGCGAGAAAGTTGCAGTGCTGTAAAGTGCCAGTGTAGACATGCCCTAATACAACATGCTAATAGGGTGTGTTGGGGGCGGAATTCTTCACAAGAATTGTAGCAAGTTATGGAACAGAGATGTCTTGTACGTATAGTGTTCCATCCCCTCGTACCATCACTCTCTCCTTGATCCCAGTACATAAATACTCATAGGAACACAAATGCAATATTGCATTAGCCCATAGCAAGACAGACCACCTACAGGATATTAATTATTTAGCTTTTTGATAGCAGCTTTCAATTCCCATGGTACCTGGTGGCCCTTGCAAGTTTTAATACCGGCTGTTAAAATGTAACTTATTAGCAAATTAAGTGCAGGTCAAAATACAATACAGGTGCTCAAGCAACAATGGACTATCAGAATTGCCAGGGCAAGTTTCTGCACCTTTGATTTCATACATCTGGAGTCGAGATTAATCTTTTCAACATTTGGGGTATGGATTAAGAGAGACATTGCTGCAGGCCTGCTAGATTAATGGCGGCATGTTTCATTATGGTCCCAATCCTTCTCTCACTGACATCAATGGTAAAACTCCCATTGGCTTTAATGATGCAAGACCAGACCCTGTATGAGTCTAGTTTTAAGAGTTCCCTCAAGATCCCTTGTTCCCCAGGCTATTGTGGCACTTCCTCACACTGCAGATGTTATACATTCCTTCTCCAGAGAAGAGTGCCCAATCCAGACTCTCAGCAGCACTTCTCCAGAGAAGAGTGCCCAGTCCAGACTCTCAGCAGCACTCAGTGGGCCCTGGAGAGGGCTGTATGTCCCTCAGACCAGACTACACATGTAATTATGGTGGTGGTTGCACAGAAGCAAGGAGGTGGGAAGATGTGTATTTCACCGTGTTGACCAGGCTTTACGTTACAGCCAGGTGAAAGAAGAAGAGATTGTCTGTCATACCTGAATCTTGAAGATGCCCCATCATCAAAGAGGGAGGGTATTAAGGTTAAAGCACTGGGAAAAGACAGACTCAGGAGGTAGCAGTTCATTTCCTGGCTCTGCCAGAGACTTCCAGTGTGACTTTGTGCAAGTCACTTAACTCCCTTTCTGCTAAGCTTACTTTGTCTGTCTTGCCTATTTTGACTGCTAGCTATGTGGGGCAGCAACTCTCGTACTAGGAGTCTGTGCAGTGCCTCATACCAGGGGACCTCAATTTTGCTTTGGGAACCTCTAGGCACTGCAAACAATAATTAATAAGAACCGCACAAGAAATCTCTTAAATCTTTTCTGCTGGGAGGTGGCTCCCTCTGTTGCAATGGCAGAAAACTTGGGGTCACCATGCTGCCATTCCAAAGTGGCCTATATGTTCCCATCCCCACCTGGGCAGGAGGTTGCAATCTTTCCCCTCAGATGCAGGCCTTGCTACTGTCCTCCACGGGTCTGTTAGCTCATGATTAGAGCACAACAGTGCTGCATCTGCATGGGCCTATGCCTCAAACCCACCTGGAAACTGAACAGCTGCCTTACTAAGCAAAGTATCTCATGGGAACCAGTGCTCTGCTCCCTGATTGGTCCTGGTGGCTTACTGGTCTCCAGTTGGAGTTTAAGGTATTGGTTCTGACCTACAAAGCTCTCAGAGGCCTGGGGCACCCCTATGACATTCTATCGTGGCTGTGGTCAACTGAGGTCCTCATGCAGGAGCTTCTTTAGGGTAGAAGAGAGGTAGCTGCTGGCAGGATGTTCTCCACAAGGGCCTCTTGGCTCTGGGTCCTTGCACTCTCTCTAGTTCAAACATAGCCCAAATGCACACACTGGAAAGACCATGGGTAAAAAAACCCTGACTTCACCGGGGCCAGGATTTCACCCTGTGGGATATGCCTTTGTCGAGGGTTGAGAATATGGGTGCGATAAAGTTTGGTTGGAGACTGGAATGAATTCTGCTGCTTCAAATTACTAGCTGGTCAAGGTAACTTGGCTTTGCTGTGGGGGGAGGGAGGAGGTTTGATGCTGGGTGGCTCCTCCAGGGCGGACTGTCCTTCTAATGATCTGTCAGGGAATGCAGAGCTGGGGGCAGATATCTGGCTGGGTTTGTATTTCAATTGCAATATTAACATTATCTGAGCTACCAAAAAAGCCAGACCCTGGGAAAAGGTCCATTTTGATGTTATACAGCTCACATACACCTTATTTGGAACATGGCTAGAATGCCACCTACTCATACAAACCTTTCAAATCTCTACAGAACCCCCTGGGTTCCACCTCTAGTAAATTCTACAGGATTTTCTCTATCAGAATTAATCTTTTCTCCCCAAATCTGCCCTGTATAATCTGTATAAATGTGAGATGCTGACACTAATTGGCATTAAAAATGTGATTAATGAATACAATTAATCAGGCAGAGTAATTAAACAACAGTAACTGTAGATATGGGAAATATTCATCTATTTGCCTGCTGACAGTGACAATTGATGGTTCCTAATCTATGCCAAAAACAAAACACAGATTACCACCTTTTAGCAATCCATTTTCTGCTCCCACTGATGAGTCCCCCCCCCCCCCCAACCATTTATACAAAAGTAAAGCGCATTAACTAGGTCTGACTGTTCTTAGTTCAGCAGCATTGAAAACTGCATCCTAACAGTTCGTGCAACTGATTCCATTTTTTAAAAAAATATCGGCTGCGACTTTTTGGGGAGTAGTCCAGGTGATCTAAGTGTCCACATTATCAAGGGTTACTGCAGTGAACACAGCGATACAGAAAAAATATGTTTTCATTTAGAAAGGTTGCTCTTAACACGTGGCCAAAAAAGAAAAATCAAGTGTGAGAGCTTTAGGCCAGGTCTAGGCACATAATTATGTTGGTTTAACAAAAAAGGTGTTTCATTTTCAAACCAGTTTAGGTAAAATCCTGCCTGGAAACTTTTAACTCAATCTAAACCTGGCATATGCCAGTTTAGCTTCTGTCCACAAATACGAGCCAAATCAATATAACCAGTTTTAAACCAGTGTTTCTATAGTTTAAAGCCAGAAAGGACCATTGTGATCATCTAGTCTAACCTCCTGCAGAACAGAGACCAGAGAATTTCTCCTAGTATTTCCTGCACAAGCCTATAACTTTTGGTGAGCTAGAGCATATTTTTTCAAATATCCAGTCTTTATTTAAGGCCTCACACTTCAATAGTTCTTCCTAACTTTCATAACCCCTACAGTACTGACTTCATAATGCGTAATCCTGATGGTAACTGAAAATCTTCTACATCATGGAAAAGTACGGCTTGTCACGGGTCGGACCCCCTTTCTGGGATGCCACCTGATGTGCTGGGGTTTAACTGAGCCTCCCCTGTTCAATCAGCCTAGGTTCCCTCTTACTGCTTTGCTGAATTAGGCTCTCTAGCCTCTTGCAGCACACACACACAGGTAAGACCACACCCAGCTGCAGACACAGATTGAAGTCAGCTCTGTGTGAGAGGATTCACCCACCACTCACATGCCCACCCCTTTTGGGAGACAAACCCAAACTACTACTGTCTTGCACTGTATAGAAATATTTGTACAGCGCAAGCTCATAAAATTCGCCCCCTCCCTCAATGTGGAGGGAGATATGTACAACTTCTTGCCCCCACCCTCACTTAGAAATTACTTATACTGGGTTATATTATAAACAAGAAATAAGTTTATTAACTACAAAGGGTGAATTTTAAGTGAATATAAGAGATAACAGACAGAACAAAGCAGATTACTGACCAAATAACATAAAAGAAGCAGTGAGAGGCAAAAAGGCATCCTTTAAAAAGTGGAAGTTAAATCCTAGGGAGGAAAATAGAAAGGAGCATAAACTCTGGCAAATGAAATATAAAAATACAATTAGGAAGGCCAAAAAAGAAGTTGAGGAACAGTCAGCCAAAAACTCAAAAAGTAATAGCAATTTTTTTTAAGTACCTCAGAAAAAAGAAGCCTGCTAAACAACCAGTGGGGCCACAGGATGATTGAGGTGCTAAAGGAGCACTCAAGGACGATAAGGCCATTGTGGAGAAAATAAATGAATTCTTTGCATCGGTCTTCACAGCTGAGGATGTGAGGGAGATTCCCAAACCTGAGCCATTCTTTTTAGGTGACAGATCTGAGGAACTGTCCCAGATTGAGGTGTCACTAGAGGAGCTTTTGGAACAAATTGATAAATTAAACATCAATAAGTTACCAGGACCAGATGGTATTCACCCAAGAGTTCTGAAGAAACTCAAATGTGAAATTGCAGAACTACTAACTGTAGTCTGTAGCCTATCATTTAAATCAGTTTCTGTAACAGATGACTGGAGGACAGCTAATGTGACGCCAATTTTTAAAAAGGGCTCCAGAGGTGATCCCGGCAATTACAGACCGGTAAGCCTGACTTCAATACCGGGCAAACTGGTTGAAAATATAATAAAGAACAATATTGTCAGACACACAGATGAACATAATTTGTTGAGGAAGAGGCAGCATGGTTTCAGTAAAGGAAAATCATGTCTCACCAATCTACTAGAATTCTTTGAAGGGATCAAGAAGAATGTGGACCAAGGAGATCCAGTGGATATAGTGTACTTAGATTTTCAGAAAGCCTTTGATAAGGTCCCTTACCAAAGGTTCTTATGCAAAGTAAGCTGCCACAGGATAAGAGGGAAGGTGCTATCATGGATTGGTAACTGGATAAAAGATAGGAAACAAAGGGTAGGTATAAATGGTCAGTTTTAAGAATGGAGGGAGATAAATAGTGCTGTCCCCAAGGGGTCTGTTCTGGGCCAAGTCCTATTCAACATATTCATAAATGACCTGGAATAAGGGGTAAACAGTGAGGTGGCAAAATTTGCAGATGATACAAAATTACTGAAGATAGTTAAGTCCCAGGCAGACTGCAAAGAGCTACAAAAGGATCTCTCAAAAACTGGGTGACTGGGCAACAAAATGGCAGATGAAATGTAATGTTGATAAATGCAAAGTAATGCACATTCGAAAGCACAATCCGAACTATACATATAAAATGATGGAGTCTAAATTAGCTGTTACCACTCAAGAAAGAGATCTTGGAGTCATTGTGGAGAGTTCTCTGAAAAAATCCACTTAATGTGCAGTGGCAGTCAAAAAAGTGAACAGAATGCTGGGAATAATTAAGAAAGGAATAGAAAATAGGACAGAAAATATCACGTTGCCTCTATATAAATCCATGGTACGCCCACATCTTGAATACTGTGTGCAGATGTGGTCACCCCATCTCGAAAAAGATACATTGGAATTGGAAAAGGTTCAAAAAGGGCAACAAAAAATGATTAGGGGTATGGAACGGCTTCCGTATGAGGAGAGATTAATAAGACCGGGACTTTTCAGCTTGGAAGAGAGATGGTTAAGGGGAGATATGACTGAAGTCTATAAAATCATGACTGGTGTAGAGAAAGTAAATAAGGAAGTGTTGTTTACTACTTCTCATAACACAAGAACTAGGGGTCACCAAATGAAATTAATAGGCAGCAGGTTTAAAACAAATAAAAGGAAGTATTTCTTCACACAGCGCACAGTCAACCTGTGGAACTCCTTGCTAGAGAATGTTGTGAAGGCTAAGACCATAACATCATTCAAAAAAGAACTAGATAAGTTCCTGGAGGATAGGTCCATCAATGGCTATTAACCAGGATGGGCAGGGATGGCGTCCCTAGCCTGTTTGCCAGAAGCTGGGAATGGGCGACTGGGGATGGATCACTTGATGATTCCCTGTTCTGTTCATTCCCTCTGGGGCACCTGGCACTGGCCTATGTCGGAGGACAGGACACTGGGCTAGATAGACCTTTAGTCTGACCCAGTAGGGCCATTCTTATGTTCTTAAATAAAACAAAGTTCACCAGCTAAGCTCAATATACTTAAGCAACAGGTTACAAAATGTAATTTCTTACCCTAAATATCATTTTAGGCAGGTTGCAAAGTTTCTGTGGTTCAGAGTTCTGGTTATATTTCTTTTCAGACTGGACTGCTGTCTCAGTCTGGACTCCCCCCGCCTTCTCTTCAGGTGGCTTTAGCAGTCTTTCTTTTGGGGCAGACAGGCCATGGAGAGGCGCAGTCCTGTTTGCCTTCCTCCCCATACTTAAATAGGATTTACATTAGGCGGGAATCCTTTGTTTCCCAAACTTGACTCCCTTTCCCTTCCAGTGGAAAGTTACATGAAGTTATATGAAGTTTAGTTTAAGGTGACAAGACCACCTGATCTAGTAGTGTCACAGTTAGGTCCCGGGATGCCTCCCAGGAGGGAGAGAGATTAGTATCTTCATGGTTTTGTTGTTCCTTCCTGATGGCTCATCAAACTGATGGCCTGTCGTCTGGTGGGTGTCTTCCCAATACACACCCAGTTGTAATTGTTACATAGTCCATATTTCTAACTTTAGATACAGAAATGATACATGCATACAAATTGGATAATCGCATTCAGTAAATCATAACATTTCCAGTGATATCTTACAAGACCCATCTTGCATAAAGTATATATCAGTTATGTCATATTCATATCATAAGCATATACCATAAAGAATATGGAGTGAAATGTCACACGGCTATTTCCAGAAATGCTTATCACCCTCCCTTTTGCAAACTATTTCACAATGATGCTACAACACATTCCATTTGTCCAGCACAATATGAAGAATGCATTTTTCCATTTACTCTTTATAGATGCATTAATGTCTCCTTTCCATGCTGAGTGACTACTATCCATGTGTTTCAGATAAGAAAAGTGCACCTCAAAGAGCAGAACACTCCTAGTTAAAAAGGGAACAGTAATTTTCATGCTTCAGGGCGTAAGATGAGTGCCGTAAGGGTCAGGAAGTCATTTTCAACCTCCCTATGCTGCCATTTTGTGAATTTAGCCCTTCATTTCAAGTGCCATGAAATAGTTCATTTTGGGATTGAAGGAAATGGCTTGTTTGACCCGAAACAATAATTGTCGACTTCTTTGATTTTCATTTTCAGTTTGGATCAAACTAAACTTGTTTTTACTTTTCCCCAGAACACCCATCAAACTGAAAAACCAGTGTTTGCCCAGCTCGTGTGTGTAATTTAAAGAGAGAATGTCAACTCAAATATGTTTTAAAACTTAGCTCTTGTACAAAACAGATTTTTGTAAAACCTAAGACCAATAAAAATGCTTTGATTAGTATCTCTTTAAAAATTAAAAAATATTTTTATTCAAATGACCATGCTGCCACAACATCTGAAACCCAAATCTGACTTTATTGAGAACCTGAAAGTGCAAAACAAAATGGAAATTTTCCATTTTCATAATCAAAGGTTGTATTGGAACACAGGTATGAATATATGTTTAAAATATGATTTTTAAAATGTCTAAAAACAAGGAGGAGTCCTTGTGGCACCTTAGAGACTAACAGATTTATTTGGGCATAAGCTTTTGTGGGCTAATCACGAAGGCTTAAGCCCAAATAAATTTGTTAGTCTCTAAGGTGCCACAAGGACTCTTCGTTGTTTTTGCTGATACAGACTAACACGGCTACCACTCTGAAACCTGTCACCATTTAAGATCAGTGTCCCTCTAAGACTGTCAGACAAATGCCACAGAATTTTGCAACATTTATCAGTCTAATAAATAGTATGCTCACGGTCACAGTTTAAAATATTGTAATGATGTGCAAGTATCAAACCATCATATTCAGTCTGTATGATCTCCCATGCATTCAGTGCTATATACTTTTTAAAAAACACAATGGTTAGAATTCAGTTCTGTGGATTATCTTCACAAGGAGCTTTTCTATCAGTGATTAGCGTGTAAAAGAAAAATGAGATCCATTGAATATATACCATATTTTTCCTCCTCTCTTAGAGTCCAGCTCAGTGTATTACTCAGCCAAGCATAAAACAAATTCCACTCAATCCTACAAGCTACCAAACAATTGTTTTCCAAGCTGTATATTATTTCATTTGGAGCACCATACTTACTGTACTCCAAGCAAGAATTTAAAATTGCTCAGGCCATTAGTGCTTATCAAGCTTCTTGTTTATTGATCTGTCATGAACTTCAAGTTGCCTACCGATTTATCCTGTCAAAACATCTCCACCCCCTAATTAGATGGCACATCTTGCCGTATATTTCAAGGAAAGTGCTATTACAATCACTGTGTTGTTCACCAATGGCTGCTCCTATGTAAATTTGGACCATAAAGCAGAGTTTCCAAGTGGTACCACTGGGTGCTGCTTTCATTTTAAAGCTGCTGGAACTACTGAAAAGGTGGTGGTGTCTTTCATGTGAATTGGGAGCAGGGCTTTTCATGTCTGGGTGCAGCATTTAAAATGATGGTTGCACTTTATATCTTTCCTGTTGTCTTCTCTTGGCAATGAATGCGACTCTCTCACTGGTACATAGCTGTCTTGGTATATAGCTGTCTCGCTGTTTTAATTCTTTGGACCAGTTTGTTCACTAACTAGACCAAGATAGTTACTGTATTAAGCTGCAGGGACTAAAAGTACTTCAGTGACTGGGTATCCTGAGTTCACTGCTCTCCCTCACAGCAAGATGAGGTGCCCATACACTCTGTGTGTCCAAGTAACAAAACAGCTGCAAATGGATTCTCGTGAAATTGTGGCAAAAAGCAGCCTGACCACAGGAATTGAAATAAAAAAGGAGTGAAAATCAAAAGCAACATACTTTGGTAAACCAGGCTGGGGCAGTTTATGAAAGTCCATGAGAAGCAATAAAGAAGACTATGGAAGAAAAAACTTCCAGGACCACTGGAATGTGAGCAAACAGCTGTGCAGGCATTGAGAAAATGTCAGAGATGATTTTAAATCAACTTTAGACAGTAGGCCGTATCCTCCTTTCTCTTCCAAGGGTGGCAACTCTTACTCATTTCAGCGGGAGCAGCCACCATGTAACTGAGAAGAATTTCGTCCATTTTGAAAAAGTGTAGTGTAATATATACCTCTGGGTAGTAAATCAGCCTAAATAACAAACAAAATGTCCACAAAAGGCCACCAAAACCAATTTCCCTGGCCTCAATTAATGTACAAGTAGTTGTCTTTGCCCTTTCTGAACTGAGTCCTGAAAGACTTGTACAGTCGGAATAAAGCATATACCATCTCCTCACCTTGATGAGGTAGGAAGACTTGGCTTCATGCCCACATTAAACTCCTGTTTTCAGAATATTCAGGAGACTGTGTGAGTGCACGTGTGTGCAAGTATGTAAACAAACTACCAGCAGCTGCGTAGGTATTTCCAAGGTGCAGCAGGCACATGATGGGTCATGGAAGATGTGATGCAACAAAGAAACTGGGGTAACTATATGGTGGAAACTTAATTTCAGAGGCATTTTGGTTCCTGTGGGTAGGGCACAAAACTGAGAGTCGGTAGATCTAGATTCTCTTCCCTGCTCTGCCACTGCTTTGCTGGATGACCTTAGGCAAGTCACTTCACTGCTCCGTGCTTCAGTTTCCCTATATATAAAATGTGGATGATAGCACTTGCTTCTCTAGCAAAGCACTTCACGATCTATGAATGTTAAGTGCTCCATAAGACTCAGATATGCATGGGCAGGCACAGGTTATCGCCACCGGATGTTACATTTGTTGTCACCTTCCTATCCTCTAGCTAAACCCGTAACTCTCTGAGATATTAATTAAACAGATTTTTTTAAAAATAAAACTCTCCCTGCTGCTGAATTACTGATGCGAATGCGATTCTTTTATAGAAAATTCCTCGCCACTGTCCAGTTGCTTCTCTATTACTCCTAGCCCACAGGTTTCAGTCTTGCCTATTTCTCTAATAAGCTTCTTTCATTCATGGTTCAATCCACTGACAATAAAATTTAGATAATCCCTATCTTCAATCCTCTCCTTTCATGTGTGTGGTGTTTTATGCCTTCCTCATGTGATCTGAATTATTTGATAGGTGCGTTTCTTACACACAAATCATGCCCAGCAGTCGATGTTTGTATCCACTGATTATGGTGTGTGGGAATATCATGCACAACAGAGCTCAAATGGAAGTGAACTTGGCTCCTCCCCTACCCGAACCCTGACTGAATTGTTTCTGTTTATAAAACATACAGTAGCGAATACTGCAGCAAAATGAGGGGAAACCACCGAACTGCATAAACACCATAGCTCGTGAGCCAGCAGCCTTCAAATTCAGCAGTGCTCTGGCAGATGTTTATTGCCTATGTGAACCCTCTCCTATCACTTCTTCAGACATCTGCCCAGATCAAAGGAACACCATTCTGACAGGCTTATACATATTCTAAACTAGAGTAATCTATGTGCAACATGCAGCAAAAAGGGAGGGGTTTTTAACAGCCTACGGTGCCAGGTTCCATGATCAATATACACTTCCTACACACGGCTAGGCCTTTTTCTTTAATGGCCCATTATAGTAACTGCCAGATGAGAACCTGGTAGTTATACTCCATTTTATCTTACTACAGACATTCTTTTCAATAAACAAAGATTATGGGTTTGACTGTACCAAAGAAAAGGGAGTTGCTGCTTAGATTCAGAGGTGAGTTCTTGGCTCCATTGAAGTTAATAGATACATTCCCACTTATTTCAATGGGGCCAGGATTTCACCCAAACTGTTGAACTGCTATTAAATTATGCTGCTATCCTTTCTCTTAATCAATGCTAGAGTGTACCACCTCCTCCAGATCCCCAACGACTGAACGGACAAACAACGAGGAGTTCTTGTGGCACCTTAGAGACTAATAACATTTATTTGGGCATAAGCTTTCGTGGGCTAGAGCCCATTCATCAGATGCATGCAGTGGAAAATACAGGAGCAGGTATAAATACATGAAAGGATGGGGGTTGCTTTACCAAATGTGAGGTCAGTCTAATGAGATAAATCAGTTAACAGCAGGATACCGAGGGAGGAAAAATAACGTTTGAAGTGGTAAGAGAGTGGCCAATTACAGACAGTTGAGTGATGTTATCTGAAAGAGAAGTAACATTGCTTTACCTCAGTAGCTAATTCCTGTTACTGCACAGCTAGTGTTTCAATGTGTGTCATTCAATGGTTTCCAGTTTTACCTTTACTCTAATGAAGGATATTGCAGTATTTGGAGTATTCCCTAACAGTGGACTGGGAATCTGGAGACCCAGGTTCTATCCCCAGCTCTGCCACTGGTCTACTGAGTGATGATGGACAAGTGATATCCCTGCTATTTGCCTCAGTTTCCCCATCTGTAAAATGGGGGTAATGCCAATGACCTCCTTTGGAAAGCACTGTGAGGTCTACAGAATTGAAAAGTGTTACATATGAGCTGGGTATTACTAATACACAGAATACCAAAGTAATGAGGCATAGTGAATCAATTACACACCTCAACTATGGAGATTTTAACAGCAGCCACTGTAAGTGTAAAAGTTATAATACAATAAAGAATCTTCAGTCAGTCACTGAGCTCTACAGGAAAGGAAGCAAAAGGTAGATTTTTCAAAAAAGAAATTGATATTACCCTAACGCCACTCGCCACTGATGCCAACAATAAAGCTCACCTTGATTCCAATGGGAGCAAAGTTACACAAACCCTGGACGTTTTTTTAAGATCCCATCCCAAAGTTACTTCCTGACATTTAAATGATAAGCTCTCATAGCATATGGGTAAGAAACCTACTGCATGAGGTTATAACAAGGTAACCAATGTCCAGGACAGGGAAACCATAGTGTTAAAACTGTTCTAATGAATCACAAATACCCCAATAATGACAATATATTGACACCAGCCATGCAAGTGGGGAGACAGATGTTGTGATATGTCTGTGTCTGCCTTTTCTGGACTGCAATTTTACAGCACAGAAAGTAGTAGCACCGTAGCGTGGTGACTGCAAATGATCTTTCCCTGACTCTTTTAAAATGAATAAAGAAAGCTTGCGTCTGACCCCTTTATGAGCAACTTGCTCTTGGGGAGGATAAAAGGAAATAAACACCTAAAAATAGAAGTGTGCAAATGATGCCATTATGAGTAGCAAGATTGTTTACCATACTCCTTAGCCCCAGATTTATCACCATGCTTTTAACACACACAGTACATCTTTTTTATTTTTTTTTATAATTGGAACTCAGCCTGTGAAATGTAATTAAAGAGCTCATAAATATTGCCAGCAAGTGCACCTTTTCCCCCCAACTAACTATTAAAATCTTCAAGCAGATCTCATCAAACCTTGATGGAATATGAACTAAAATATCTATTCGCACATGGTTCGTGATTGAGAAATTAATCTGTCTTTCTGTCTTGAACAAAATTAAAGTCACCCCTTCCCCCCACCCTTACACTTCTTCCCACAATCTACTCATTTCTTTCATCTGATTTATCCATTTTCTAATCTCTGAACAAAACTCAGCACTCAAATAAAGTCAGTGCAGTTCTGGGTAGAGTTCGATATTGTAGCTGCCAGGTTTCGTTTTTGCTTCTTTCTGCCTTCCGTCTTGTATTGAAATAAGAGCACCTTTACCTGCCTTTAAGGAGGATTATTTGGTGCAATCTAGAGAGCTTATTCATGCATGTGAGAAAAATTCTTTTCCATTGAGTGTAAATGACTGAGACCTGAACAATGAAACTCAATCCCATACCAAAGACCCTCTAATGGTACTTCAAAGACTTTGCTGGGCCCTAGAGGGTGTGGAGGGGTGCCCAGGGACTGAAAGGAGGCCCTGTAAACAGAACAGCTGGCCTCCAGCCTTTGGTCTATGAGAAGTACCTGCTTCTCTTTGTGAGGCAAGTGCTCCTGACTACGCCAAATGGCAGCAATGGAAAAGTTCGACTGAGGCACATCTTGAGATTCACAATCATTTAGCCGCCACAGGGTGTGGAATGAACTTTAGGGTGCTTAACTCTCTCTCGCTCTCATAAAGACAAGTGATAAAACCCCTTCATATAAATGGCTACATTGTACCCTCAGGCACAGCCCTGTGTGAGCTGCAGTATCCCAGGAATAGCCCCGAGGGATAGGGGGACTAGGTGTCCGGTTTTCAACTGGAACACCCGGTCAAAAAGGGACCTTGGCGGCTCCGGTCAGCATGGCCAACCGGACCATTAAAAGTCCAGTCGGTAGTGCTGCAGAGCTAAGGCAGGCTAGTCTCTATATATCCTGGCACCACACTGTGCCCTGGAAGCTGTCAGCAGGAGCACCAACTCTGCACTCCCAGTGGCCGGGAACTGCAGCCAATGGGAGCTGTGGGGGTGGTGCCTGCTGGTGAGAGCAGTGCACAGAGCGGCCTGCAGCGCCTCCGCCTGGGAGCCGGACCTGCTGGCCGCTTCTGGGGCACAGTGCAGAGCCAGGACAGGCAGAACTTGTGCCTTAGCCCCCGCCACTGCACCGCTGACCGGGAACTACCCAAGATAAGCCCATGCCCCAACCTTGAGCTCCAACCCCCTATCCCAGCCCTGAGCCCCCCTCAAACCTGGAGCCCCCTCCTGCACCCCAAACCCCTCATTCCTGGCCTCACCCCAGAGCCCTCACCCCCTCCCACACCCCAACCCCCTGCCCCAGCCTAGTGAACGTGAGTGAGGGTGGGGGAGAGCGAGCCACCAAGGGAGGGGAAACGTAGTGAGTGGTGGGCAGGGCCTCGGGGAAGGGGCAGGGCAGGGGGTGTGGCCACAGGGAAGGGGAGGGGCGAGGGTGTTCAGTTTTGTGCAATTAGAAAGTTGGCAACCCTAGGGGACCATTGTGACTTGGTGACTCCCTTCAGAGATGTCATTCCCCCTGCCTTGCTCTTTGAGCCTTTGGGATTGTAATCTGCTGCTGGTACAGACCTCACCGGCAACAAGTTCTGGCACCCTGCAATGTGCCAGCTCAGCTGAACTAGCTGGTGCATGGGGGAGGGTGGGAACACAGCACCTTCTCAGCCGTCGGGGCCCAGTGCCAGCTCTGGGCATCCCACCCTAAGAGAGGAGGGGATTTTTTCCCTCTCTCGTTCTGCCCTGCACAGCTGTTTAGCCCAACTCACAGTCCAGTCCAAAATAAATGGTGTGTGCAGTAATTCTGATGCTGCCGTTTTAATGCCACACCGAGAGACTACAATGGAGCCAGGACCTTAGCTGCCACACTCTGGCCTATGAAGCACGGGATGATTTCTGGTGACAAGATACCACTGTCACCAGTCATGTCACTCTCATCTTTTAAGAAAGGTAAAGGGATCTGTGCTCGAGTGAAACCAGTGCACTGTAGAAAAGGCTTCCCATGGAAGGTATGTGGCCCTATTACCATAGTATCTGAGCAGCTCACAACCATGACATGAATTTATCCTAGGTCTCCCAAGTTCCAGGTTAGCCCTCTAACCCCTGGACCAGCCTTCCTCTCCTTTCTCCTGGTACAGACCGTTTCGGAGCCCGTTATCAGGGTTCAAAAGTTTAAAAATACCAGAAGCAACTGAAATCTTTGGGAAGCTCTCTAGAGTAAACAGCGTCCGAGTCTTCAGCACTTCATTACTGCTTATCTTTTGATTTTGTTAAGTGCTGTTTTTGGCCCCTCACGGATGAACTGTTGCCAGGATGTTCTGAATACTATTACTGCCAAAGGCAGAATAAAGTGAATGTATTCACTGACACAGTAGCAAAACACTCTCTCTTTGGGTAGGAGATCATATCGTTGGCATTGAGTTACACTTCATCATCAAAGCGCGGGAGTTTGCAAGCCCTGGAATGAACACAGTTCTAACGGGTAATGGATCTGTTTTTTGCAGATGAGGCAGAGTTAATCAACCAAACATTTGACATTCAGTACACTCCACTCTGGTTATGAAGGACAGAGACTTTACTTTCAATAAACACTTTCTTGTCATTCCAATGCCTTAAAAGGGAGGGTCAGGAGAGCTGGTAGGCAGCTGTGCAGAGAGCTACTGTACAAATGTTCCCTGTAAAATATTTTCCATAATCTATTTACATTGCTTTAGTCCAACAAACACTATAAATGAAACTATTATGACGAACTGTATTCTAGTAGCAGCGAGCGGACCCTTTGTGCACGGGACTGTTCAAATTTATAGCAAGAGAAAGTCCTAGCCGGAGAGCTTACAGTGTGAACAGGCAAGGCAGACAGAAAAATCAAGGCACAGAGAAGTGAAGTGACTTGCCTAAGATCATACGGTAGATCAGGGGCAGAGCTGGAAATAGAATCCAGATGTCCTAAACCCAAGTCCAGTGCCTCATCCATTAGACTGGGTTTTTAGTAGCAGACCATTTTTTATTTTTACCCTTGTGGTGACCTTGAAACCAGTTCAGTAAAAACAGCTCTGGCTGCATTAAACCAGATCTGAGCTGTGGCTGTAACCTGCTTTGAAATCAGCTTAGCTTAACTACTTTGAAAACTGGTCAGAAAATTTCCCCAGGAAAGCTAGGCCCTGAATCCATGGTAGTGACCATCCACATGCCTTCTCCCAGGTCCTCCTACATGCTGAGCTCTGCAAAGCCCATCTCCATGGTGTGCAGGGTGTGCAAATGCCCCTATGCACCTGTTCTGAATCTGCCATTCTCCATGTTGTGTAACTGGGGCAGCCCTGCTACGTTTGGTGAATGCCACACAGCTCAAATATACAACACGTGCCAGTGGATCAGACCTGGAAACAATGTGTCTGCTCTGTTTTCAGCCTGATTCACCCCCTTCTGTATGATCTATAATGTACATCATCAGTGGCTACTTGATGTGGGGTTTTTTTAGTAGAGGTACTATGGAGGAGGCTGCATATGTCACCGGAGTTTCAGAGTAGAGTTGGGTCTCTATGCTGCCAATGCCTCTGCCTGCTTATTTAGAAGGCTGGCACGCCATGCCTGCACACCTGTTTTTGCTCTCTGGTTTTATGCTCTTAGGCCCAGGTTTTTTACAGTATTTAGGCATTGCTGTGCTTGGCATTGAAACACCTCACTAATTTAGGAGCCCAAATCTCATTTTCAAAAAGATTTATGCACTTAGGAGCCTAAATCCCATCAACTGTCAATGGGATTTTGGCTTCTAAGCAGCTAAAACCCCTTTGAAAATGAGATTTAGGCTCCTATATCAGGCATTGCAATGTTGGGGCAGCAATGCCTAAATACCTTCAGAAATCTGGACCTTAAATGCTACCCCTTGCAAGCATTCACAAATACCTTCAAACTGAACCAAGCACACAGCAGCATGTCTGGAATATGCAAGGCAGGAGCATATTTTTGGAAAATATATAGTCCTGGACATGACAGAGAGAGAGGTTGGAAGCGCAGACGTGACCACAGTAACAACCCAAACTAACAGTATGAAAAATGACTGTGGTGTCAGTGCAATTAATAATCCGCTCAGCCGAGCACACATTTCTATCCGTGGTTTGGAACAGCTGGAAAGATGTGAACGATTAACAAGTTTCACTTAGCGCCCTGAAAAGCCACAGAGACCAAAAGGGGCAGGGGAAGCCCAGATCCTTTCTTTGATGTTAGTTCAACATTCTCTCCTTTCATCTCTTTCAGGAACACCGAATGGAGCAGTCGCCCTGCTCTCACCTACTGGAATGAGTCATGAGCTCGACTGAGTGGAGATACAATTCTAATAGTGTTTGCAAGAATATTCTTCCAAATATTTAACTGGCAAGATGAGTAATTGCTATGCAAATTCCCTTGAAGGCAGTGACAGTGAAGTTGACTGTCTTAGCAACGCCAATACCAACCTGGCACAGCAAGAAAGGAAATTCCTGTTAATGGGTACAAGTGTGTATAGAGGAAGAGGATTTCAGCTTCATTGCCGGTGCCCTGCATTGCAGCTCCATGGTATTCACCACCAAAATCCTGTGATTTTCCTTTTGATGCTGTGGCACAGAGCCACTGGTGCCAACTAGCAAAGGGTTCACTGTTCTTTACCAGCAACTCCTAGCTCAGACATAACAAACTCACTACACCTAATACACTACTTTCGTGGTCCTTATTCAGAAAGGGCAGCATGAGAGGCCTCTGATGAAAGCCTGTAGCTTTCCAATACTCGTTATCATTGTGAGATGTGTGTGTGGGTAATATTGAAGGAATAATGTAACTATATTGAAAACTGTGCCGTATGCTCTTGGAGTGAAAGTGAGTCACTAGTGAATCATATCACTCAGCGATGGCCCACTCAAGTGTGAGGGAGTTGTCACCCCTCCCCGGCTAGCACATCATGTCCACCTTTGCACCAACTCCCAGAAGTCAGTGGAAAACTATCCACAAAACTAAGACCACCGAAACCCCTTGGAAGCGAGGAGGAACAACAGGGCAGCAAGGGGATTGCCATCAGTGAATCGAGACAAAAGACTGATTCAGTAGGGCACAGGGTGGGAAAAGACCTGTGCATCCATCTACTGAGGAGGAACCTTAATGAGCAGGGAGGATCCAGGAAAGACTGGGCCCTGGCTCCTTGGGGCTAGAAAATGCGGCAAAAGACTGAACTTTGGGATAGTTAACCTACTTCCTTAGCTAGGAAAGGGTAGGGCCTAGGCTGTGGTTTGTGATTTTGTTTTGGATGTAACCATTTGTTTCCATCACTCACTTGTTTCTATTTGAATCACTGTTCTTTCCTCAAACAGATTTCCTTTTGTTTTCTCATAGTTGAACTCAAGAGCTGTGTGTGACAGAGGACACGGTTAAACTGGGGGACGATGCTCCCTTGGGCACGGAGGATCTGGGATTCTGTGGGTATCCATGGGAACACTCTGAAAGGAGTTGGGGGCTGGGGCACATCTATTGTCAAGAGGCAGGGCTGGTGTAGCCCAGAGGAGAGTGCTTGAGAAGCTGACAGGCTGGTGGCGAGAGGGGGCAAACACCCAGCTGACAAGAGCAAGACTCCGTCACGCTGCAGGGAGGTGACAACACGATGACTCAAAGCCCTGGGTGTGCCAAGAAGCGTCACAGTGGCAGCTTTGGTTCTCTCTGCCAAAGACAACGCAGGGCTCTGCATTACGCAGCACAGGGGAAAGCAAACCAAAACCATGCTAATGTATATATCCTTCTGCGGTGCACAGCTGCCTGAGAGAGCCTGGGAGAGCAGGCAGCCTCCACTCCACTCCACTCCTCTCCACCACACAGTTCAGGGCCAAATTTTCAGGTGTTCAGCATCAAAACTGGGACCAGATTTTCAAAATGTCTCAGCACCCAGCAGCTCTCACTGGGACACTGTTTGGGTGCTGAGCTCTTCTGAAAATCTGGCCCCAGTTGCGGGCAAGCACCTTTGAACATCTGGTGGCTGGCGTGGGATTTCTGCTCCCGCTGAAGTCAACGGGAAGTGTCCCATTGCTTCCACAGAATTGAGGGCGAGGGTAATGCTGAGCCCTTCTGTATTTCCCACAGCCATGCTGTCTTGTCTCTCTGGAAGGACACAAGTGTATCTACATGGGAACCAGGTGGCGGTCTCAACCCTTCTTCTTGTACCCTGTTTAAAGCCAGCTGTAAAATTTGGCTTAAAAGTGCAAGATGCTGCATGTTCTGACCTGATCCAGTAAAGCACTTACGCTCTTGCTTAGCTACGCACATGAGCATTCCCACTGATCTCAGCTGTACAGATGTAGGCGTAGCCGATCTGCACATAGTACGCAATCCTGCTCTGTGGAAATGCAGCCGTGAATGAAATATACTTGTTTGTTTCCTGGCTCATTCTCATTTTGCTGTTTTTTCCAAACTTTGAAATGATTTGTTTCAGGCCTTCCAATTGAACGGATGAGGGGCAGCATGTTCAAATAAAATATTAACTGGCACCTGCTTATCCATTGTACTGATCCTTTGCTGGAAACTCATGGATAAATACCAATGGCACAAAGAGTATTTCAGAAGGTTTGTTTTTTTGTTTTGGCGGGGGGTAGTATACTGTAGTATCAATGTACTTCTGTGGAACAGGCATCTTTAAACCTTTACAGTTGAGCTGAAACATGACTCTCCAAGAAAGGGAATGTCAGAGTAGGGAGGAAAATAAAGGATCATCCAATATCATTTTTCTAACACTCTAAAAGACTCTTAAAGATTAAGTGTATCTCGGTGGAAAAAAGTAAATGGTAGATAATGACCAGGAGAGTTGGTCCCTGATTCAACAAGATACTAAAGCACATGCATAATTTTAAACCTGTCAGTAGTTCTATTGAAGTCAATGCTACTCATGTGCTGAACGTTACGCTTGTGCTTAGGTACCTTACACAGAATCAGGACCATTCTCTGTTTGATAAGTTGTCAGCAGCATCACCAGCAGAGGGAGACAGAGTTCACACAGGCTGCACAC
Source organism: Mauremys reevesii (assembly GCF_016161935.1). Classification (NCBI taxonomy): domain Eukaryota; kingdom Metazoa; phylum Chordata; order Testudines; family Geoemydidae; genus Mauremys; species Mauremys reevesii. The sequence continues at coordinate 8,259,881 of NC_052627.1, forward strand.
AGAGACTGGTGCCATGGTTAGTCTCCTATTCCACAAGCAATCACAGAAGCTACAGCTATACTCAGACGTATCAAGCTTTGCATGGACGTGGTACACGGCATGTTTCTATTTTTCCTAAGTCAACTGCAATCTGCTCTTATACCTGCCACTTCCACCCATCACTTTACTAATTTTTGAGGTGCCCTGATTGATACCAGGCTCAAACAAGACACAGCAACAGAGATCGATACAGCCCTATGAGAAAGTGAGAGAGTGGTTGCTAGAGGAACGGAGCAATAAACTGGTAAAAAGAAGAGTTACAAACCAAGCTTTAAGGCCTGGGCAGAGGCTCACTAACTTCAGTGGCGTAGCCTGTTCTACACAGGAGTCCGTCCATGTGCAACAAGTTGCAGGATTAGGGCCTCTTCATTTAGGGCCTGACCCAAAAGTCATTGAAGTCAATGGAAGTCATTGACTTCCCTTGGCTTTAGGTCAGGCCCCTTCCCTCCCGGAGCGTGGGATATAACTAGCAGGAGAGGAAAGAGGGAATAGAATTCATATAATATCGCACAACGCAGGATTTAAGTCATAAATTGAATCTAATCACTAGTGTCTAATTGTAGGGCTGGGAACTTTGATGTCTTTTTTTTTTTTGGTTACATGCTGTGTTTATTTATAGCTGTAAATAAGACATTTTAATTTCATGTCATAATTAAATAGTCTTTCTGCAGATATATGCAACATTTTTATTTTATCCTTTAATGTGTTCATATATCAATGAGTGCGGAGAATCACCTACTGTAAGAATAAAAATGATCTAAACTGGTGATAATATTCTGATCAGAGAGAAAGTTCCCCCATTCCGAGGAATTCTTTTACTGTTAAAATGCATTACATGTTTCTACCATTCTGAATATTATAGAGAGCCTGATAACAAACTAAGAGAAAGCAACAATTACCCACGAGGGAGTTATAAATAAAACTATAAAATATGCAACTGATCCATAATTCATTTGGTAGCAGACATCCAGCCATCTGGGCTGGGATAAACATGCGACTTAGGAATAGGATGGCTGGTGATGAGGATTTTATGTACGGAATGGATACAGTCATTGTAACTTTGTGTGTCGATAGATTTTAGGCTTTGTTTTACACAGTCGGTACCTCCATTTCTCTATTCCTCTGATTATATGGGATAAGCCTTCATAAAAATCACAAATGAAATCCTGGCCTCATTGAAGTCAATGCGAGTTTTGCCATTGACTTCAGTGGAGTCAGGATTTTACCTCATATATGTATGTTTCTATTTCTGTTGTGCATGTGTTTGTGTGCGCAGCTTAATAATATGGGATTCTGTGGGTTTATGTCTATTTTTAAACTGTGTTCATTGAGGTTAAATATCAACATGCACAATTCAATCTATAAATGAAAATATCTTCTCCTCCCCCACCCCACTTAAAAATACAGGGACTAAGGGCTTGATCCTAAGAACACTGACATCAATAAGAATCTTTCCCTTATCTTCACTGAGGCTTGGATCGAGCCACAAGCAAAGTGTGAAGATGACAGGAGGCTATTTTCAAAAGCACTCCGTGCTGCCGTAACTGTTCTCACTAAAGTTAATGGGAAAACTCCCACTGACCTCCATGGGAACAATGAAGCCAATGCTGAGCGCTTCTGAAAATCCCATCCAGAGAGTAAATGACCATATCATTCTCATTGGAAAAGAAAAGCAAAGTTATTGCTGGAAAAACACAACAACTGAGCTCCATCCTTAAGGATGTTTGTGTACTTTATTTCATCTTCCTCCATTAGTCTACTTTAAAAAAAATAATCTGTTCATATAGCTAAGAAAATTAAAGCGAAAGCATAGAAATTCTTCACGGTCACAGATAGGGTGACCAGATATCCCAATTTTATAGGGACAGTCCCGATTTTTGGGTCTTTTTCTCCTATAGGCTCCTATTACCCCCCACCCCATCCCGATTTTTCACACTTGCTGTCTGGTCACCCTAGTCGTGGGTGGGGAGGGGAGGGAGGAGGAAGGGGAAGCAATAAGCTGGTAAAATGAAGAGTTACAAACCAAGTAAGTGCTAGTTACACCTGAATTCTGACCAATTTGCATCCAGAGTGCAGCCAAAACTAGAAGGGACACTGTGGCTGAATTTAACAGCGGGGTCGGTTTCTCATTTCCAGTAAGGCTTTTTTACACCCCTGCACTGGAGAAAGAACTTTAGTGTAAATAAGAATCAGTCCCAGCTCTTTGTAGTGATAGACACCCAGCAACTGGGACAATGGGAACCATCAGGTGTTTCTGCAGAAATATAAATGCACACTTCCACTTGGGTGAAAAGTCCTTCTCCAACACCTTTTTTTTTGAAACAAGTGTAAAGCACTGTTGGCTCAGAGATGTTTATGCCACACAACTGTGCCTCATTATTAAAATGAAAGAAAAGTGGGGAAAATAAAAACAAAAATGATGTGAGAATGGAAGGGAATATCATCCCTTTTACTGGTGTCAGATCATTTCCCCACCAAGTCTAGCACTGGTGAAACAACTGCCACTTTCTGGTGGTGGGTGAAATGAGCAAGAGTGGTTGCATTTAAAAACATAGAAAGACGCAAATCCAGGTCTTGTTTCTTGTCTGAGACCTTCGGGTAGAGTGCTTATGCTATACACTCTACTTAGAGATGATTCCCTGTTTGAAATTCCCTGCCAGGCTGAGTGAAGACATTCAGGCATGCAAGGCAAGCAATCCCTGAACTTTACTGGACTTCACCTAGACGTTTTTCAGTGGCAAAGTCAGAAAATAAACACACTAGACTTGTGTGCGCACACAGCCACACCCACATGGATGAGGATGCTGCCTTCATCACCATTACAAACACGTTTCCCCATGTAGTATAATTTTCACAGGGCTGCAGCCCTCTACATGGTGTCTACTCACTCTAAGTGCACAAGGTTTTTGACATAAGATTATAACAAGATGTACATTGTAGGTGCCTCCTCACCAACCTGTGCTGGGTTGGTTTTCATAGCCAAGAAAAGCCTAACAACCAAGGATAAACATGCTGAAACTCCCTCTTTCCCCAGCCACGTTGCCCAGTCTATGCTGTTGGAGTTGGGACAGAGGATCAGGACTCTTGCCAGCAGCCCAGTTGATACTGCATCTCATATTTTTTTCAGATACAGAAAGACACAGTGCTCAGCAGTGACCTGGCCAGATTTCCAGACTGGCTGTGCTGGCTGCTGGATCCCTCAGCTAATGTGGCTACTTGGCTTTCATCCACATCAGCTAGGACAAAGTTCTCATCATTATCCTGGCCTCGAAGGGGCAGAAACAAATCACAGAAAATCAAATTCTCCTGTATCTTGGGGTGGCCCTGTTCTCCCCCTTTAAGCAGCCAGAGCCAGTACTGGGGTGCCAAGAAGCCCATGGTCTCAGGCCCCTCTCATATGGGGTACTAGAACAGTAAAAGAGAAACTCTGCTTTTGTTAAGTACGAAAAGCATCCAGATCTTTTTCTTGAAAAAAACAGCTTTGAAAACGCAAAGCAACAAAGGCTGAACAGTCGGATTCAGAGTGGCATCCACTTCTGCAGCAGGAGGCTGGTGGGGACCTACCAATCCACCACGCATATGCCCCCCGCCCCCTCATAAGGCTGAACCTGTTATCAGCCTGACCTCAAGTGCAGCTTGGTGCTCTGAAGCTCAAGACTAGCATGGCCTTTGGAACAGCTGACCTATTCCAGAATGTGCTTTGCAAGTGTTCAATCCGGCATGCCCACTACCTGTCACTAACAATGGTGGAGAAATGTAGCCATTAATATCAATAAAGTACATGTAACCCTTTCAGTATCTCTCGTCATTGCAAAGCCACGTCATGTTACAACATGACGTTGAAAAGTCAAGTGAGATGGCTTGATGTCTGCCATGACCTTGCAGGTGAACCAGTTGTGTTAACATTGCATCCAGCTGGGTATGGTTAAATCCTGATCCACTACAGTGGTGACCATGACAAGCTGGCACATTTCTAAGAAGAATTTTCTTCTGCCAGGGAAAGGAGAAGATCAGAAGACTCCATGAAGCCCACTAGAGATCTCACCATGCAAATCTATTTTACCTGAAAGTGCTTAGATACTGTGTTTGAGGGAAGCTATAGAGAATATTTATACAGACAGACATTCCTCCTTTATAATGCCCTGCGCCTTCCCATAGTACCGATAGAAGACGTACAGTATTTGCAATGCAGTCTCCAAAAGGTTAAAAACCATGGAGACATGCAGCCAGTGTCACAGATAAGAGGGGAGAAAAGCTGTAGGATTAATTTATAAAATAACGAGAATTTCTCCATCTTCAAAGATACTTATCGGGTTTAACTTTGGATAACACTAAACAAACAAAAAAAAAAGCAGGAACCATTCATTTACTTTAGTTGGGAAGTGATAACGGCTACGATGCAATGCCAGATAGATAGAACCTTTCATTTGAGTCATACCCACTAGCCCAACACAATTCATTGTTTGAATAGGTAACTAAACGGCAGTTTTCAATATGTGTTAAATCCTCTGGCTTTCTAGGCATGAAGAGTAAATAAGCTCTCTATTTCTTTCTTACAGATAAGGGAAATCAATAACAAATAAGGCTGAAACATGGGGCACATAGGATTTCCAATCTTCCATGACCGGAGCTGAAAGTAACTCAAAGGACTTACCGGTACGCCGGAATCCTGAGCAGGGGGGCGGGGCCTCAACCAGAAGGGGCGTGGCCTCAACCAGAAGAGACGGTCCTTTAAATCCCCGGGCCCTTTAAATCTCCGCCAGAGCCCCAAGCCCTGGGGTTGTGGTGGCAGCTGGGAGTCCCCAGGGCTCTGTTGGTGATTTAAAGGACCTGGGGCTCTGCTGCAGTAGCAGCAGCTGGGAGCCTCGGGCCCTTTAAATCACGGCCGGAGCTACCAGCTGCAGAGGCGGCTGGGAATCCCAGGGCTCGGGGGTGATTTAAAGGGCCTGGGACTCCAGCCACCGCTACCGCAGCAGAGCCCCTGGTCCTTTAAATCACCGACGGAGCTGCGGGGGCTCTTGGCTGCTGCCGCCACCCCAGGGCTTGGGGGTCTGGCAGAGATTTAAAGGGCCCAGGGTTTCACTGTGGTAGCGGCGCCTGGAGCCCCTGGCCCTTTAAATCACCACCAGAGCCCTGCCGCTGCTACCCCAGGGCTCTGGCAGCCGGGCTTGGGTGGTGATTTAAAGGACCCGGGGCTCCAGCCACTGCCGGGAGCCCCAGGCCCTTTAAACCGCTGGCCTGGGGAAACCGGTCCGGTCCGGAGTGCCGGCTCTTGGCAGGATGCCGTACCAGACCATACCGGCTTACTTTCACCTCTGTCCATGACCATTCTGACCTTTTCCATGTTTTGACCAAAAAGACATTCCATCCATATGCCTTGTACTTTATGTAAGCAAACGAACCAGTCTGCAGTAGGATTGTCACACACTGGACAATCAGAACAACAATCAAGATCAGATGTCACAGGTCCATCTAAGCTGTCACTAACACAAGCAGGAATTTTCATATTTTTCCTTTTTTTTTTGGTCAGTAACATCTTGAAATGTGCCAGTGCTCATTACCAGTGGATAACTGATTGTACTGGTATTAAAACTTCCCCCCAAAAAGCAAGGACTTTTCATGACAACAAAAACAGCTTTGAAGTTTGTAACAATCCACCTGTGATAAATGCAAGCACGATTTTAAGCCATTTTAGTTGATCCCTGTCAATATGTGTGTCACTCGGTATGTATGTCAAAACCCGTGAGCTGCCTGGAGTCCTGGTCATACATATCACAAATGATAGGTCTCTATATAAAAATTCAGGGCAATAACTGTCTGTGCAAAGATTAGAGGAGGCAGAAGACCTCGGGGGACTCAGATATCAGGATTAATAGTTACAGTGCTATTTAATCATAAAGCTTGGAGAAGAACTCAGAATAATTTCACCCAATATTTGCTTGGGCAGCAAAAGGAATTAATTACAGCAGTGCTCTCCTTTTCGGGTTTGCGTTCTGTGAATATTCTCGCAAGCCAGTCTACTGGCAGGAATGTGCACTGAAACAGTGATCAACACAGACTATTTCTGGAAAGCGAATTTTGAACTTGCAAGCATGAGTATTCACACTGAAACCTGATGCCATGAGTTACATTTGTGCCATCAGGGAACAAAGACAGTATAACCTAGTTGACCGGTCATCACGCAACAAGGACCTAATATTCCCAGACCTTATTCATCAGTGTCTTACTGCGAACATTAGTTTCAGTGGGGCTGCTCAGCTGAGTAACAGCTTACAAGGTTAGGCCTTAGGGGGCTAGCTCAGTGGTTTGAGTATTGGCCTGTTAAACCCAGGGCTGTGAGTTCAATCCTTGAGGAGGCCACTTAGGGATCTGGGGCAAAAATCAGTACTTGGTTCTGCTAGTGAAGGCAGGGGGCTGGACTCAATGACCTTTCAAGGTCCCTTCCAGTTCTAGGAGATTGGTATATCTCCAATTATTATTACAGCTGAATTTTATATATATAGAAAACAGGCAACTAACTGCTCATGGTCAATCTACAGGCCACGAATGCACCGCAGGGACAATTTGCCAAAGCGTTTCGCAGAATGAATATTCATGAGACAATCATAAGCTGCCCACAGACCATTTGTGAATAAGGAAGAGGCTAAATTCCTCAAATAGTGATGTGCTCTGAATTATTCCCTAAGCTGGACCCTGTCATCAGGTGCAGCACACCTTCCAGTGCACCGGCTGACTGAGGGGCACTGCACCGCATCTGTGGCCAGGGAGATGGTGCCGGGTACAGCTTTTACAGCTTTACCCACTGTAGAAGAAACTTTGGCCAGCCTGGAGTTGGTGCATTGGTGGAGGGAGGGCGCCAAAACAATCCTCCGGCTCTTGCACCCATGCACCAGAGCCTCCCTGGGGAGCGGAGTCGCTGCTTCCAGGCTGAAAGTGGGAGGGATGGGACGGGAACGTGAGTGAGAAGCAGCCCGTGGAAAGGATGGCAGGGCAACCTCTGTAGGGCAAGTGACACCCCAGAGCCATCCAGAGGAATTATATCTGAGTTGGCCCAGCCTGCCCCAGGGCCCAAGCAGCAAATACCCACCAGCATGTCTGAGGGTGTGTGGGATACACTGAGGTGTCATGGGGGCTGGGCCTTACTCAGACCTGCTGGGAGAACAAGGAAACTTCTCATCTGGTGCAGCTTGTGTAACAAGCAGCCACAACTGCTCAGGGGAGCACAGGTGCTGTTCCTCTCTGCGGGGTGTCAGACTGTGGCCCCACTCCCTTCCCCATCTGCCCAGTGAGCAAGCTGGCGACAGTGCAGCCTGCAGACTGGGCCACAGGGAGTTTGGGGAAAGACCATATGTCATCCCTGAGGCACACACAAACCCCAAACACCCATTGGGGTGGTGTCCCTCTGCAGGGCAGTGCTTGTCAGGCACATTTCGGCTCTGAGAGCGATTGGACTGAAGTTGTACCAACTGTCCGACTGCCATAGCAAACAATCAGCGCAGGCGAGGACCGTCCAGTTCAAAGTGAGTTAAGAGGTTCTGATTTCTCTGAATTGGCGCAAAGGGATTCTCATACAGCAGTCTGGTCGGGTTAGGTTTTTTTTGTTGCAATGTTCCTAACTTTAAATATCCCTCTGTAACAGGGCCGCCCACCTCCCGAGCACCCACTCATGGCCAGAGGTGCCTCTGCAGTGCCCTGCTACCATTTCCTCCCAGGGCCCCTGAATACCTCACAGTCCACAGGTAACTACCACAGTCCCCTCCTAGAGTCCCATTTATCGAGTCTTTATGTACTAACCCTCCAGCTCCAACCCCGGCTCTCCCCCTTCAGATAAGGAGCCCCCAGCCCTTTTCCCAGAGCTAGGTCCCAGCTCAAAGTCTCTCCAGCTTTACCTGGCTGGAGCTCAGACTTCCTCGGCCCCTCTGGTTTCCAGGCCCCAAGTCCTTGGGTCTCTAGCAGGAGCTAGGCCCAGGACTCCCAGGCTGTACCTGGCTGAAGCTTCCTCAACAGTCTGGTTCTGGCTTCCAAGCCGAAATTCGTCTTTCAGGTGGGGTCTCTAGCAGGAGCCTTCAGCTCACAGCGGCTCTTCTGTGTCACAGCTCCCTTGGTCTCAGGGTTTTCCCTGCAGGAACCTTTCACACTCTGTAGCCTCTCCGCCATTCACACACACACACACACACACACACACAAAACCATAGCCTTCTGCTGCTCCTTATGGGACAATCCCCCTGATATAGCTCGTTCTGTAATCAGGGTTAGCTAGCTGCAGCCCCTACGGAAGAGCCATGCTAATACACCCCTCCCACAAGAAAATCCCACAATGTGGAGTAAAAACACACAGGCTCCATACTAGTTTGGTTCTCACCAAAAACACTGAATACTCAAAGTAGATTGTAGATGTTCTCTGCACAAGTCCTGCCTGACCTAGATACATGATGCACAATCTGTCCATGCAACCTTAATTCAGATGCTTGGGCAAATGCGTTATGACACCACCTTTAATTACACGACCACAAGTAGTTTCCCCCCCACTGTGGACCCCTGCCTCACCCAGGGAATGGATCGGAACTGTGCAGTGAAAAAGACTGTTCTCTGAAGGACAGGGCCAGCAACGTGTCCGTACACGGACACAAGAATCCGTGGTAAAAATTCTGAGGTCCATGGTAATTTTTCCAAAAATGGAATGACTGAATGACATACCTCACCCCCCAAAGTCCGTCACTAAGGACAGTCATTTTATCAAGTGTCCGTCGCGCCACATGGTGGTGCCCACCCCTGCTGAAGGACCCCACCTCATCCACTCTAGAAGGCCGCGTCTACAGGATGAGGCAGGGCACTCCAGGGAATGAAAAGTCTGGGCCTAAGGTGCTTCAATACTAACTTTGGGCCCAGTTTGCTTTTTACAGATTATCCTTCTCCCTCGGGGAGGAGGGATAGCTCAGTGGTTTGAGCAGTGGCCTGCTAAACCCACAGTTATGAGCTCAATCCTTGAGGGGGCCATTTAGGGATCTGGGGCAAAAATCTGTCTGGGGATTGTTCCTGCTTTGAGCAGGGGGTTGAACTAGATACCTCCTGAGGTCCCTTCCAACCCTGATATTCTATGATTCTACCCCTCTGACTCTGCATGTTCCCTTTGAATGGTTAATGTCCTCTGCCACCTCCTTCCCCCCTACACTCCTTCTTCCTCTGCTGCCTCCTCCAGGAGCAGGGTGCTCAGCACTTCGGAAAACCAGGCTTTTATGTAGGACTCTAAAAAGGGATTTAAGAACCTAATTTTAGGCTCCTATTTTTTAATATCTTGAACCGGTGCTGTTCAACATACTCATTAGTGATCTGGAAAAGGGCGTGAACAGTGAGGTGGCAAAGTGTGCAGATGATACAAAATTATTCAATATAGTTAAGTCCAAAGCTGTCTGTGAGGAGTTGTAGGAGGATCTCACAAAACTGGGTGCTTGGGTAATAAAATGGCTGGTGAAATTCAGTGTTGATAAGTGCAAAATAATGCACACTGGAAAAAATAATCCCAACTGTACATATATAATGGTGGGGTTTAAATTAGGCGTTACCAAGAAAGAAATCTTGGAGTCATTATGAGTGGTTCTCTGAAAACTTCAGCTGAATGCACAGCAGCAGTCAAAAAGGCTAACCAAATGTTAAGGAGTCTTAGGAAAATATCATACTGCCACTATATAAATCCATCGTATGCTCACACCTTGAATACTGTGCCCAGTTCTTGTTGCCCCCTCTCAAAAAGGATATAGGAGAACTGGAAAAGGTTCAGAGAAAGGCAACAAAGATGATCAAGGGCATGGAATGGCTTCTGTATGAGGAGAGACTAAAAAAAGATTAGGGCTGTTCAGGTTAGAAAAGAGATGCTAAAGAGGGCAGAGATATGATAGAGGTCTATAAAATCATGAAGGATGTGGAAAAAGTGAATGGAGAAGTGTTATTTACCCTTTCCCACCATTAATAGGCGACAGGTTTAATTCAAACAAGAGGAAGTACTTCTTCACCCCACATGCAATTAACCTGGGGAACTTATTGCCATTGGATGTTATGATGGCCAAAAATATAACAGGGTTCAAAAAAGAACTAGGGAAGTTTATGCAGGATAGCTCCATCAATTACTGTTAGCTAAGATGGCCAGAGATGCAACCTCATGCTCCGGGTGACCCTAATCCTCTGATCACTCCAATGGCCCTGCTCTCTATGCTCCCCTTGAAGCTCTGGTACTGGCCACTGTCAAAGACAGAACATGGGGCTAGACGGACCAGTGGTTTGACCCAGTACAGCAGTTCTTAGAAACAGTTTCATGAAAGCACGATCCTTTATTATCCTTCTCCTAGAGACTGCATTAGTATTGTGTTTGTGACAATGTTTTTAATACTGATAGACAGTCATAAATTAATCATTTAATCACTCAACTTCTTCAGCAGAAAATCATTATTGGATTCCATACACTGATCAGCAGAGTTAGCTAATCAGTTTCATCTCCCAGCTTACTGTAATATTTTTTTCATATTGCACACAGAACTAGCTATTTTTCTTGTACTATCAAATCTAATTTTGAATCGAGACGATTCACACATGTCTTGCAGTCAGAAAGGAAAATTACATCAGTCTGAAAATGCTAGACTGACTACTGGTGCCAGTTTAAAATAAAAAAAAAAGAAAGAAAAAAAGAAAGAGAGAGAGAGAAATTACTTCAGAAACAAACAAATTTTTCAGGAAGCAATCCCTACAGGAATCCAAAACCAGATACACACTGTTTGTTGCCAAAGATTTCATATATAAAAAACATCTGGTGCGGCCAATGTCCTGCTGTTTGTGCATTTTTTAAAGTTCTGAAATTAGCAAGGTCTTGGGATTGACATAGCAAAAATGAAAGAACAAAACCAGGCGATCCATCTGTGATGCTGCTTAGTAAGTATCTATCAACATAACGTGCCATTTTTAATTTCCATGGGCCAGTATTTCTTATAGCAAGGGTTCTTTTTTCCCCAGTTCAGTCCTTATACCAATCCAGTAGGAGTCTGATTCTCTAACCCACTCCGCCAGTTTCATGCAAGCATAGTTCCATGTTGGCATGCAATGGGTGTCATAGAATGGAGAATTAGGCCCTTGATCTCTGACTGTGTCCAGCCATGCCATCTTAAGGCACAGAGAGCTCTCACTGAGTTCAGTGGGAGCTGGAGGTGTGTAAAGCCTACAGCATCTCTGTGTGGGTCACACGTTTTCGCTCTCGGGGTGAGCGGCTGGTATACTGCAGTTGTGGTGGCGGGAAGACAACTACAGGCTCCTATGTGCGCACATCTTGTTTGGTAGCCACAAAGGAGGTTTTCAAAGGCACGAAGAGCAGTCAGATGTCCAATTCCCATGGAAAGTCAAGGTGAGTAATTCCCACTTGTAAAATCCCCCCCTCTAGCTCTATCTCCCAGTGCAAAGGATCCTCTAACCTTTGACATCTAATGGTATCTAAAGCAGCAGGGAGCAACCTAAACTTCCAGGCTCTTTCAGGGGAATGTTTGATACATAAATCCAGCTACTTTTAGCTCATGCAAATAACTCTTGCTCATCTTCTGAATAAGGACTGAAGGTTGAACCAGAAATAGTGCATTCTCCTGGCGCTATTATTTAATTTGGACAGGGCTGTACAATGTCTATGTGGATGCGTAATGGATTGTGCAAACGTCACATACTGAATCAAACAGAGGAAGCATAAAGATGTCGCTTCAAGACTGCACAATAAAATAAACACATAAGGCCCATTTTACCATTACGTTACTCCAGTTCTGCTACAGTGTGATTCCACTGATCACAATGCAGTTATGCTGGTGTAAATCCAGAATATCACACTGGTGAATCAGGGCTATAACTTCCATTATTTTTTGACATGAGCTGCATTTATCATCCAAACCCAACAGGCTATGATTTCCCCACAAAAGATCTGGTAATAACTGTATAGTGGGTACATTCTTATCTCAGTGCACAGAGAGTCAGCTATGCATATAACTCCTAATACAACTAGTGGGAGATCTGGGCATAATTCACAAGGTGGAAGTGTTTGTTTACAGAAAGTGGGGATCGTCCATATCTGATCTTCTCACCTACTGCTACATTTATTGATCTTTATGTGCATTTAGCTCAGCGCATCAGGGAAACCTCCACTGCTGTTTATGAAATGCTAGAGTCAACCCAATAACCTATTTCGCCCAAGAAGAGAACTGCTGGCAGCAGCCTTTGTGATGGGGACAATGGCAAACTTCGTTAAGGGCCATGACACTTGTTTATTTGAATAAAACAGGTGTTTTTGCAGGTGTCATGCTGACATCTGCCAGTGCTACCCTTGAAGGCTTCCTGCCACATCAATCTGCAGTGAGCAGTAACCCAATAGTTCTTTTATTTCCTCTCCTCGAGCTACATTCGCATGCTTTGCCTGACACATCAGCAATCCAAATTAATTACTGGGGCACGGACTTGATTAGTTACAACACATCAATGGCCTCTCGGGTGGCTGCTGAACCTACAAACGTGTACCTGTGCTGTTCTAATGAAATTTAATCCCGCTCAGCCTTGCGTCTTTCTGCTTTGCAGCCAGGACTCTGAAATTTGTTTGTCACTCGGTAGCTCGTGCCAGATTTCTCCAATAAGAGCATTTCCTTTAAAAGGAGCAGGAAAGGCTGGCTTGGGAATCCGGCAGCAGAGCAATGCACTGTATTTGCAAGAGCTCTGAGTGTGGATCTTAAGTCTGGGTCCATGCTCCCAAATGCCATTAGCCGGCTGTGCTTGAGGAGCAGGGTACTAAGCCCTTGCAGGAAGCTGACTGCGTGGGTTCCACATTCAGCCCTCCACTAAGGAAGATCATTTGTAGTACAGCAGCTTTAAGGGAGGGAGAGTGAAAAGACGCAGAACATGGTAGGGCTTTTGAGGGCTCTGACCACAGTGCCTACCAGGGTGTGTGAGATGCAGAGAAGGGTGCACATGGTGCTGCATCCTGTGTACGGGGCATAACCGTGGCTCCCCCTTCCTTGATCCCCTTGGCGTGTCTGTGCTCCCTGAGTGCAAACAATGTAAATCTGCTTGGGCTTTACATGGGCTGTGCGAGGTGGGTCAGGCTCTTTATTCCCTCTGTTCCCTGTCTGTGCACAGAGCCTAGCTCTGGGTAAGGGGAAAATAATTCCCTACTATCTTCATCTGCATGATGCAAAACTGAAATGAGACAATGAGCAGTGACATCCCTGACCTGAGCCAGCAACACCTCCCCATCCCGAATCCTTTCGGGTTTTCACTGCGATGAGAAAGGGGCACTGGGGCGGCCTCCGTCTTTTCACTTCCACTCCAGCTGCCGCTCCAAGATCAATTAGCCATTTGCTAAACCAGCGAGTCCATTTAAACTGCACTACACCTGAAATCTAAAGGTTCCCGCTATAACGTCCCTCCGCCAATAAGGGAGACAATTACGTTGCTCTTGTGGGTGAAGACGTGGAAATGTTAGGCTATGAAGGATTCTCCGTGCTTAATTAAAAACAAAAAACCCGACCAAAATGCACCCTGCTGAGAGGGAACATTCCTGGTGTTCCAAGGCTGCAATAATTATACCGTGAAATGAGGGAGGGGGAAGGGGGGGAACCACAACCGCCTGCATAGGAAAGGATTCAAGGCCCAGTCTTGCTACTTCCACTTATTTCAATGGGAGTTCCACCCAGGGTGGCCGAGAGCGGGTTCAGGCCCTGGTGAAAAAATTTGTTTGGGCCCCTCAGCAAGGGCAGGCCGGCTAAACAGGGCCGACGAAGTCAGGGAACCTGGGCCCCGGGCCCCCTTCCGGACTTCCGGGCCCCGGTAATTTGTACATGTTTCCCCCCCTCTCGTCAGCCCTGGTTCCACCCCACGGAATGGCCAGGGCCCCCCACCCCAGAATCTTAGCCCCTTTTGAAGTTCCACTTACCTGCCTGATTTGTGGTTACATTTACAGCTACATACTGCCGCGCTGCAGGGCTCTGGTCGGACACTCCGTTCACTGCCTCAATTTCAAAGGTATAGTTTGTGTGAGCAAGCAGGTCCACCATCATGACAGAGGTGTTTTTCAGGCCGATTTGCTGGGGGAGGTACCTGACATGACTGCCACACGCCTCACACAGCCCCGAGTGGGAGCTGCACTTCTTGCATGCAATATAATAAGACACATCTTTCCTTCCACCAGTGTCAGCCGGGGGAATCCATTCCAGGAAGACACTAGTCTCGTTAACATTTGAGATGGCATTCCGAGGAGCTGAGGGGGGTCCTGGTTTGTAAAGTAAAGTGAGAAAAACACAGGGTGAAAATAGCATTCTTGTCCATCCTGCTCTGCTCTACTCTCTAGGCTGAAAAGAGGGGCTGCACTGCTTGCATGCCATGGGGCACCCACAGCCAGTGCACAGCAGCAGCTGAAGGGCTGGCAGGGCAATGGGGGGTCACTCTTAGCTGTCCCTCCTCGCTTTGAAGTGTGTGTGTTGGGACCCACCCACCCATCTGATCCAGGAAGACAGGGAGGAGTATCCTACCAAGCGCGTTCCCTTGGGTGTGCTCCAAGCCCCTGCCAGCCAAGAGAGCAAGGGAGCAGGCATCAAGGCTGAAATCCTGGCCCCACGGAAGTCAATGAGGGTTTTGCCATTGATTTCAGTGGGGTCAAGGTTTCACCCTAAAGGTACGTTTGCACGGCAGCTGGGAGCTGCAGTTCCCAGCTTGGGGAGAGAGAGACGATGATGAACATGCTAAATATAGCAGCAGGGTGGCGACAGCACGGGAAGGGGCTCAGATTGCTGCCTGAATGCAGACCTTGAACAGGCCTGTAGTTGGGCGGCTAGTCCGCTGCGCTGTCCGCGTCTCCATGTCCACGCTGCTGATTTCAGTGCACTAGCTCAATCAAAGCCAGCACATGTCCGTCAAGCCGAGCTGTGAAGAACCGTCCAGTTGCAGTGTAGACACACCCCGTGTGGATCCAGCTCCTGTCTAGACATACCCCGTGTGGATCTAGCTCCAGCCTAGACACACCCTGTGTGGATCTAGCTCTGGTCTAGACACACCCTGTGTGGATCTAGCTCTGGTCTAGACATACCCTGTGTGGATCCAGCTTCGGTCTAGACATACCCTGTGTGGATCCAGCTTCGGTCTAGACATACCCTGTGTGGATCCAGCTTCGGTCTAGACATACCCTGTATGGATCCAGCTTCGGTCTAGACATACCCAGTGTGGATCTAGCTCCGGCCTAGACATACCCAGTGTGGATCTAGCTCCAATCTAGACACACCCTGTGTGGATCCAGCTCCGGCCTAGACATACCCCGTGTGGATCTAGCTCCGGCCTAGACACACCCTGTGTGGATCTAGCTCCGGCCTAGACATACCCTGTGTGGATCTAGCTCTGGCCTAGACACACCCCGTGTGGATCTAGCTCCAGCCTAGACATACCCCGTGTGGATCCAGCTCCGGCCTAGACATACCCCGTGTGGATCCAGCTCCGGTCTAGACACACCCTGTGTGGATCTAGCTTCGGCCTAGACATACCCTTGTGGATCTAACTCTGGCCTAGACACACCCTGTGTGGATCTAGCTCCGACCTAGACACACCCTGTGTGGATTTAACTCCGGCCTAGACACACCCTGTGTGGATCTAGCTCCGACCTAGACATACCCTGTGTGGATATAGCTCTGGCCTAGACACACCCTGTGTGGATCTAGCTCTGACCTAGACACACCCTGTGTGGATTTAACTCCGGCCTAGACACACCCTGTGTGGATCTAGCTCCGACCTAGACACACCCTGTGTGGATTTAACTCCGGCCTAGACACACCCTGTGTGGATCTAGCTCCGACCTAGACACACCCTGTGTGGATCTAGCTCCGGCCTAGACACACCCTGTGTGGATCTAGCTCCGGCCTAGACACACCCTGTGTGGATCTAGCTCCAATCTAGACACACCCTGTGTGGATCTAACTCCAGTCTAGACACACCCTGTGTGGATCTAGCTTCGGCCTAGACACACCCTGTGTGGATCTAGCTCCGGCCTAGACACACCCTGTGTGGATCTAGCTCCAATCTAGACACACCCTGTGTGGATTTAACTCCGGCCTAGACACACCCTGTGTGGATCTAGCTTTGGCCTAGACACACCCTGTGTGGATTTAACTCCGGCCTAGACACACCCTGTGTGGATCTAGCTTCGGCCTAGACACACCCTGTGTGGATCTAACTCCGGTCTAGACACACCCTGTGTGGATCTAGCTCCAGATCCTGGAGAACAACACACGCCAAAGAAATAGCCTACCCAGACTGTAAGTGATATTACTGCATCCATGTACTAAACAGCAGCCTTTTCCTCCGCTTCAACAAAGCGTTGCATGGTAAGATGTCTGAATGGCTACTCTCCAGTTTTTTATTTTGCAGAGTGTCCACGCTTAGGATGTCTGCCCAGCCCGGGGAAGGGTGTTCAAGGGTTAAAAAGTGCTGATGCAGCTTTTCACAGCTCCCATAAGAATGGTACTTCTTTGCCATGGGCCATATCAGACATTCAAGCCAAGATTTTCAAAAGTGACTAATGATTCTGGATGCCTCCATTTTTGGGTGTCCGGCTTGAGACACTCTCAGAGACGCTGATTAGTAGGAGGTGCTGGGTTTGTGCCCTCTGAAAATCAGACCCCTTTCAGGAGGATCAAGTGGGACATCAGGGGGATCAAGTGGGATTCATAAGTAATCCCTAGTTACTTATGAAATTCTTGGCTACACTCTATGGTGGAACTCCCAGTGAAGCCAATGGGACTGTCACCCATGGGCTAAGGGCAATGCATGAAATGCAGGACATATGGCCCTTTTTCTGGCCAGGTTATAACAATCGCAAGATCAAATTTTCTTTTTCAAATCCGATTGAGTTGTCAACAGATAATGATTTTGGAGGAGGGAAAATACCAGCCAAACCCTGTTTTAGGAAATATTTTTGTATAAATTTGTCTTGGAGACTGAGGACAAAATTCTCCTTTGATGTGATGGGAAAGGGTAATTTTGTACAGAAGGATGGCAGTAGCATACAACATGTTGGTGATCTTAACAATGGATCTGCACATTGTACCTTGACTGCATTGTGATGCAGGAGGAAGAAAGGGACATTTATGAAAGAGTTTCGCTGGTTTTGAGTCATGGTGTCACTGGGATTTTCAAAAGCCTAAGGGAGTTAGGCACCTAATTCCCATTCAGTCTGAATGGAAACTGGGTGCAAAATTCCTGTAGGTGCTAAAATCCGTGAATGCCTCCTTGAAAACCAGCTCCAACATGCCGCCTCCTCTCCCCAGAAAGTGTATGCAGATTTATTTAACTGCATTTCCTGACTCTATGTGATTCTGGTCATATGGCTATAATATTTAAATATTTCAAATAGGTAATTCTGTGAAATTGCAATTATTTTGTAAACAATAAACTTTTTCCCTAGCTACTTTTTCCTATTTTCTTTTTTTATGTCTGTAAAATTGATAAAACTCATTGTGAAACCTTGTAGCAATTTGCAGCATGTGAGCTATTTCAGCTCAAGCTGCTCTGATTCTCCTAGGAGATAACATTTTAGCCAATTCTAAGAGAAATTTGCCCTCACCAAAACAAAACAAAACAAAAAAAAAAACCCTTGATGTAAAATTAAAACAAAAAGAATGGCTTCGGAAAGTTCAACTCAGCTTTTTCGGAGTTATATATTCAGTTCTGTGGATCATGTTTTTAAAACAGACTGCCTTAACTGCACACACAGGCAGGTAGTTGAGCATCTAAGCACCTATTTGTGCATTCAATTGAAGGAGCCATTGGTGAAAATTTGTCTTTGGGTATCTGCTCTCAGAGTCCAAAGAGGTGGAGTTGAAGAGGCCAGTAACAACTGAATCCTGCAAATGTTTATGCACACACATAGCTTTAAGCACGTGAGTGGTCCCATTTAAGCCAATGGCATCTTAAAATAAAGCATATGCTCAAGTCGTTGCAGGACAGAAGTGTATAGAATGAACTGCAGCATACGTGCAACCAGGGCCACCCATGGGGGCGGGGGCAAGTGGGGCAATTTGCCCCAGGTCCCGGGCCCCACAGGGCCCCTGTGAGCCCTGGCCCAGCGGTGGTCCGGGTCTTAGGCGGCATTTCAGTGGCAGGGGGCCCTTCAGTGCTGCCGAAGACACAGAGCGACTGAAGGGCCCCCCACTGCCTAAATGCTGCCGAAGACCCGGACCGCCGCCGGGTGAGTACAAACACCGCAGCTCCCCCACTTTGCCCCAGGCCCCCTGAATCCTCTGGGCGGCCCTGTGTGCAACTCCTACAGTAGCCAAAGGGAGTTTTTCATGCATATGAACAACAGTCATTCTAATGATAAATATTGTGTATTATTCAAACCAGAAAACAAAAATTAAACCGATGCAAAGAAGGAACTCACACAAACTGGCAATTGGCAGTGAGGGCTCCCCAAAAAGTATCTGAGAATCTTTATGGATTCCACTCTAACGCTCACAAACCACCCCACAGGTATCCAGCATTGGTTTAGCTAATGGCACCATAGCACATGAACAGTTAAAACAACTTTCAGCCCCATCAGACCGATACAACGGAAGCTACAGAAATTCAGGCCTGGTGTTGTGCTGAGTTAAATGCATTGCACACAAGTACCTTTGACCGGTTAAATTGCCCAGTTTTTCTTTCCACTATGTGATGACTCTTCGCGTATACTAATAAACTAAGAGGGAATGTAGGGTGCGGGAGGGGGAAGTCAAGCACAAGAAACACTTATTGGACAATGTGTCTTTAACCATAGGTAAATTATTGCTTTACTAAAGTTTTTACTCGCTCTGTACAGAAGAGTCAGCTGCTCTTCTGGAAGGCTTAAAACCATCAATTTCAATAGCAATGCTTTGAAGTCACCGGCACTCCATAACCCATAAAACTGGCCTTCTCAAAGGAGCTCTACGAATGATCTTTAGTAGTTTGCAGAAATCTAACAAGTACTATTTGAAGAATCTTGAAACTGTGCTCCACTAAAACTTTGAAAAAAATCACAGTGGTGAGAACAAAATGCTATTTTATTTTCTGAGGATCAGGGAACCTGATATCTGCTCAGATGGTACATTTTTATTTATGACCTCTCTTTGTCAAGGACAAAGAAGTTAGTTTACCAAAATAATCATAATAAAAAAGATAGCTAACTTGTATATTAAGCACATACTGACTTACCCACCCCAGATCATGATTTACTGACTCAAAAGGAAACTGGCTGAAGACAAAGTCCAGATTTTCTTTCATGGACAATAAATCTGAAATATTGAATCAATGTGTGTGTGTTTTTAAATACATTCTCAGAGACAAATTCTGCTCTCTGATACTTACGCACAATGCACATTAAAGGGAATTGTGAACTTTTTTCTGAGGGCAAAATATTCCCTGAAATGTTCTCATCAGAAACTTCTGTTTTATGTTATATTTTATACCATTGTTTTTTTATTTTTATTTCCCTTTAAATTGATGTCCCAAAGAGGACAGAAAGCTATCATTTTATTTTTAAAAGCTATTTATCTTCTGGGAAGTGAATAATAATTTTCACAAAATTCCCTGAGAAAAAGACACTGAGTCTGACTGAGGACATTTTTCCAAAATTTAACAGGGTATCATCGATTTTAAAATCACATTAAAAAATTATTACTTATTGTTACAAATTCCGGTTCTAAGAAACTAAAACTTAAAGAAATTAAAGAACAAAACATCTTTCGCAACTCCTTTTTTGTTATTCCTTTGAGCATTTGACAGCCCTTCATATATGATCAGTTTCTGTTTCGCTTTTCTAGTGAGTTAATCAGTTTCCCCTGTTTGTGTGGGTCTTTCACATAGCAACATGGAACTGACAAGCATTTTGAAAAAAGCCAGGAAAGCATCATTATAAAACCATAAATACTGGCAGGGAGACTTGGCAATGTAATACTTAAAACTAATTTTAAGACCCCTTTTACTAGATTTCAAGTTGATGAAATCTCTTAGTGCAGAGGGCTAGACTAGATGACCTCTTGAGGCCCTACATTTTGATGATTTTATTAACTTTTGAAGAAGTAAACAACAGAAACGTAGTGGCTCTGACGGTATGTCCAGACTACCCGCCAGATCGGCCGGTAGCGATCGATTTATCGGGGATCGATATATATCGTGTCTCATCTAGACGTGATATATCGATCCCCGAACGTACTCTCGTTGACTCCAGAACTCCACCAAGGCAAGTGGCGGTAGTGGAGTCAACGGAGGAGCCACAGCCATCAATCCCGCGCCATGAGGACTGGAGATAAGTCGAAATAAGATACGTCGACTTCAGCTACTCTATTCCTGTAGCTGAAGTTGCGTATCTTACATCGACCCTCCCCACCACCACCAATGTAGACCAGGCCTAACAAATGACTCTTGTCAATCAAACATGATGCAGGATTTTTTTTTCCTGTATGTAACTGTGGAGTGGTCATCGAGGTCCACAGTTTCACCAGAGAGGCCCAGGATGTGTTTTAGGAGGGAGCTTAATAAAAAGGTGGGAACTTCCTGGTGACCGAGTTCTCTAGTTGCTGCTTAAGGCCTGGTTCTTTGTATCTGTGTCCTCACACTACAGTAACACAGAGCAATGAGCCACAAATTGGTGTGTGTTGGTAGGGGGTTTGTTGCAGATTATGGGTGTTGTAACTTTCATCTGCCCAAGAAATACCCCCAAACCCTACTAACGCACATCCTGGCATGCCTTATTCTGTTGGCAGAATAGGACCTATTTAACATATGTACTCTTCCACTATACAGCTGGGATTGTCACAGAAACCCAAGGGAATCAGCCACTCACTGGCCACTGACTTGCAATGGAAGCTGGGCAGCTAACTTGCCTGAAGCCCCTTTGCGAACCGGCCTACGCGTATAACTAGCTTTTTATCTATGTTTGGAACATCTTTATTTTAAAAGATATTTTTTCTCCCCTCCCCCCCGACAACACCAGGACTTCACTAGCTGGACTCTTCTTCCATCTATCTGCCTGTTACCTTTAGGCAGCATTGCCTATCACAAACGATGTGAGGCTCCCCCTTCCCGCCCTGTAGTCGCATGGCCCTTTCAAGAGAGCAGCACGTTTCAAGTCACCTTCTACTGTGAAAACCAAGTGGAGAGACGTTCAGTGATCCCAAGTCAGACCCTGATCCTCTGGCTGTTCTGCGTGAGCCATCCCTTCCAGTGCCTGGAGCCCCCTGGAGGCAAAGGGGCTCATCGGCGTGCAGCAGCTGACAGGATCGAGAGCGAATTGGAAGTGGCCAGAAAGAGCAGCAGGGTTCATTGGGAGACATGGGTGGGAAGCACTCTTGGTGCCCCCACCCCGGGCCCTTACTTATTCCCACTTCTCCCCGCAGCCCCTAGCACCTCTCTCCCAAGGTGCTTCTGTCAATTTATCCAGCTTAGCTTAGAACCTGCCCTGGGAACTGCTGCCCTGTCCTGTTTTCTGCAGCGAGGGTGCTAGTCAAATAACCATGGTGACACGGTATAGATCAGTAGGGTGCTGACTGGTGCACAGCTCTTCTAGGGCCATCATGACATCTAACCTTCTACTGCTGAAAACAGTCCCTAATAGAAGGAGAGGAGAAAAAATGGAAAGCAGAAGCTCCTTCTTCACCTTGTCCCAGCTGTTCTGAATATATTGGCTTTTTATTATCCCTCTTCTGTCTCGGAGGGTCACTTCTGCCTGTTCCCATCCATAGAAGCTCAGGTACTTTTTCAGTTCCTTTCAACTCCCTTTCTACTATAAAATCCCATCTGGAATATTGCCCAGTTCCCAGTGAAGGCCCTCATCCTGCAAAGATGTGTGCACATTCCTAACCTTATGCACTGTGGTAAGCTGACTTCAGTGGGACTTCTGACAGGGTGAGGTTATGCATGTGTGTAAGTGTAAGTCTTTGCAGGACCAGGGTCAAAGTATTTAGAAGAGGAAGTGGCCAAGATGCAGTTACAGGTCTACAAGCTGCAGATGAAAGGGTGGCTTCATACTCTGTGGGGAAAAGAGTGATTGAAAACTATCATTTGCCCCCTCCCTCTCCTCTGTCTCCAGCTCCCAACATACCAAACTGCTTGTTATTTCTCCCCCTACAATATTTGCCTCCCCCATCCACTGAATATTGTGAACAAAGGATTTCTTTCTTTGCGGTAGCTTTGGACAGTCAGTAGCTCCCACCAATATCACTATCCCGAAGTAGCTAGGAGTGCTAGACACCTCATTATTTCTCTGGTTGCTCAAGCTGACTATTGGGAAATAGAATAACTCGTGACACTAAGTG
This sequence comes from Mauremys reevesii, assembly GCF_016161935.1. NCBI lineage: Eukaryota > Metazoa > Chordata > Testudines > Geoemydidae > Mauremys > Mauremys reevesii. The sequence continues at coordinate 8,282,242 of NC_052627.1, forward strand.
GCACCCATATATAGTGTGTCTACCTAGATCTATAGCTAAATAACTATATTTTAACACACACACACACACACACACACACACACACACACACACACACACACACACACACACACACCAGCAGCGTACAATTCTAGATGCTGCACGTTCAGTTCCACATGCTAAACTCCACAAACACCTACTGGATCAAATCCCTACTTTAGAGGCCAAGAGCCCTGATTCTGCTCTCAAGTCCAGTGGTGTAAATCCGGAGTAATTTAGATGAAGCCAGTGGATTACAGCAGTGTAAAACTAGCACAAGTCAGGTCAGGATCAGGCCCAAAGCCTGTAAAAGCACTTTCTTTGTTGTCATTGTGCCCATTCCTTGTGTGTAACAGCGCAAACGGATTAAAAGATACACAGTGTGTGCTTACTTGTACAGGCCATGGTGGGTGGGTCCGACTCCCTTCTGAAATAGTGTTCTTCACACAGACAGGAGGTGGATGCTTCCTCGTGCGTGTAGCTGTGAGGGGGGCATTTACTGCAGGATGGGCTCTGGGGAGAGGCCTTGAAGAATCCAGGTCTGCAGACTGCAAGAGAGGAACCGGAGACTAAATTCTTCCAGCAAATATTCGTCCCCTTCCCATTTCTTTTTAACACACATCTTTAGAGGCCCTCTTCACTGCAGCGGGGAGGTGGGATTCCCGGCTCAGCTAGACATTCATGAGCTAGCTCTGCTCAAGCCAGTGTGCTAGAAACAGCAGCGTGGCCAGGGCCGCATTGGCCGCAGCTGGGATCTCAGATGGGACTGAACCTGGGCAGGTAGCCCGAGCCACAGCCCACTCCGCCTTGGCCACGCTGCTATTTTTAGCCTGTCAGCTTGAGCAGAGCTAGTGCCGGTATGGCTCCTCTAGCTGGAAATTGCCCCCGCTGCAGGGTAGACATAGCCTCAGTGAGAGAGACAACAACAAACACTCATGAGCTATTTTCTCATGAATTATTTAAAAAAACACAAGAGGGAGATGGGAGATTTTCATGCTAATATGTGGCACACGTTTAAAATATTTGTGCAGAAAAGAATGAGGCCATTTTGGCCATTGATTTCTCTAGCAGCTGCCTTGGTCAGATAGTTATTTTCCTTGCTGGATGTATTAGACCTAACCGATCTTCTGGCTTCTCTCTCTGCTTTGGAAACCATCAAAGTATTGCTTTTTCACTCGCTCTTAGACACAGCTTAGGAGAGCAGTAAAATACATTTTGTGGTTTTCGTTTAAGATGTCTCATGCTCAGAAATCAATGTCTCAGCAAATAAAATAATCATGCCATCCTGGAGAGGACGGGATATCTGTACAGACAGCTTTAAGACATTCTAATAAGACTGTTTCCCCAGGGTTTCTTCCAGAAAACCTGTGAAGAATTTTGAACCGCTCCATATAAGACAGCTATCTCTGGGTACCCCCTGAACCAGACATGCCCACTGTATAATGCATTCCCTCTAGCTGTAATGTATATGTATGATGGGCCTTACAGACTGAGAGCTATTATTTTTGTTCTCTTTTTTCCCCATACACCGCACGAGGTTGGGTTGGGGATTCTTTTCCCCCCTTTGGTAATTTGAAGTGCATACATTCATTGTGTCCAATTTCAAAGAACTGTCAGCACAGGCTCAAAGCTCATTGGTTGCTCTTCCAGCAAGGTGCTGAGCATCCTCGACTTCACAGGAGGTGCTCAGCACCTTGCAGGCTCAGATCCTTGGAGCTTAAGGGCTAGATTTTCTAAAGAGCTCAGTTTACAGCAGTGCCTCTTGAGATCAATGGGGAAGGCTCGGTCCTCCGCCGTTTTAGAAATCTGGCCAGTCCACATAAGTGTAACTTGGAGCTACTGGTGCTGGGCTCTTTAGAAAAATCTGATCATTTTTCTGCACTCATGCACCTCAGTTTCACACTCAACCATGATAAATGTATGTACAGTTTTGCACGTCTCTGGTCTTTAAAAGAAAACAAATTAGCTCTTTAATTGCTGGATCTACAATCACCAGTACAAGGAAAATTAAAGTTCAGATAGACCCTTTTGGGAAGTTGATTTCCTGCCATTTCTGAAATCTAAAAGAGACACACACATCCAGTTTGCCAGCTCAAAAATGCTGTTACTTTTCTGATTCCTTGAGAATCACTGTAAAATAATTATGACCATCCTGTTACTAATGATACGTAGGCATTCAGACATACTTACAGAAGGTACATGGAAATTAAAAAGGCTTTCAATCTGTCATTCAAAGTCCTTGCCTGGCAAATATTGTGCAAAGAAAATCCAGTGTATTGGCAACTATTAAAATCCTCACTACCACCACAACAACATGATGTACAACTACAGTGTCAGTTTTTAAGATCTGCTGCATGGATCTGAGATCAAAATGTTGCCATCATGTTGGATGAAATGTGGATTTTTTTTTGTTCTTTTTTAGTGGATCAGGGTAAATTATGCAGTTAGACAATTTCTAGAATCTGGACATAAGAAAGATTTCACACAACTCTTCTTCTATCACACCTCCTGTACATTGGCTTCTTCTGATTGGACACGATAGCACAATACCTTAAGAAGTTATCATGACAACAGGGTGATGCAAAAGCTACTCTGATTTCAGTTCCTCCCTCCACTCCCGATAGGGACAAACAGTGCTGTTGAAATCAACCAGGCACCCTAGATTAAAACTGCAGCTCCTGCAAATGTGGCTGCAATTCAGAAACAAACAAGAAACATGGCAGTGTGGTAAGAATACACAGAAATCCTCCATATGTCCCTGGTCTATATACCATGGGTGATTGACAGTTCTTACTTCTGGAGAGGAGGAGACAGAGTGAATACAATGATTACAAGATGGACAAGACAAGAGAGAGACCAACCAATGAACAGCGACCTTAGACATGGTCACTTTAGCAGCGGCAGTAGTTCTTAATCTTCCTTACACTTCGAAAAGGGATTGGTGCATACCCTTAGGGAATGTTATATAGTGAAGACAATGGGAAAGTGTTTAAGGGCAATCATTATACTTGGCCCATGATATTGACAAGGAATTTTAGCTTTTCAAAAAGGCTAAGGGGTAACCTTTGTAGCCTTTTATTGTATTTAATGTGAATTTTGTAATGTGGTTTTACACCACCACGGGTTCGACTTTGGGGGCTACAGTTTCAAGCTTAAGACAGTGAAAGTCACCTCTGCTACTTGCTTTAGATGTAGAGTCTCTAAGGACACACAAAGACTAAGGGTAGTGACCCCACTGTCATTCACAAGTACAAGGTCTGGTCTGTTCTACAATTTTATTAAAGTTACAGTTAAAGTGATGATTACCCAGGCATGTAGAAATTCTATACAGACCTAGGCACAAGTTACAAATATAGTTCTACTCACGTCCTTCACAATAGTGTTAGGGTCTGATGGGTCTCTCAGGGACTGATCATCAGTAGAGGGATGGTTCCTGCTGGAGTTTCCCATAGGGAGCTCAATTTTCCTAATCTAGGCACCCTCTTTCATAATGTGATTCTGACTATCCGTCATTAGCATTTCTGCACATAGTGCACTCTGCGGTTAGGGCATGTGTTAGAAAAATGTGATTACCAGGTATCTTTGCAATATCACCCATTGGTATATCTTTTCCAGTAATCTTAGGGCATCGGGTTATTCTTTGGTCACTTACTTATATCAGCGTTCCTTAACTCTATGGCTTATGTATGGCTAAGCTAAAATCTTACAGGCCTCAGCCTACAGGTCTTGCATTTCAGCCCTATTTACTTAGAAACCTAATACATGATTATTCCCTCTACATACTGATCAATCTTGTACTTTAATAATCCTATAACTTAACTCTATTTAGCATACAATGATTATATCTGACATAACATGTTAGCTAGTTATAACATCACACAATAGATTAACAAGAAACAAAAATCATTGGCTACACCTTTACATTTAAAATGAACATTTAAGGGCTCAATATCCAAAAGAGCTCAGCACCGAGCTATTTCCGGTTAGGCACCTAAATAAGTTGGGGCTAAACTGTATTTAAAAACTGCTCCCAGTGATGGGTGCTGAGAACTTTTGAAAATCTGGCCATAACCATCCGTATAAATAACAAAAACAAGTAGCCTTATAGCACGCTCAGCTTTGAATTTATTCTGGAGGGTTGTTCAAGAACTGGCATGATTTATGGCACCATGCCCGGCACCATGCCCAGCTCCACGCCTGAAATTCAGGCCTTCTATTTACTTCACATCTACCTCCAAGTTTTGTCTTATCTCTAATTATGCATTGTGTTACTGTAGAATATCTGCAAAGATTTGGGAGAGAAAAAATACACCCAGTTCCTCCCTAATCCCAATTTGTATTTCATAGCTAAGCCTAATTCACATGCAGACGCAGACAACAGAGAAGATGAAATGAAAGCAAAAAAATGCACATCATCTAACAAGGACAACTGATGTCTAGAGTGTACAATATGTAATTAGCCTTCAAAAAGGTCTTGAATTTATCTCATTATGTCTCATCAAGAAAGACAGAAAATCATTATGGCACAAGAGTTTGCTGTGGTTCTATTTTCTGTGAAGCAGCACATGCAAGATAAGTCAGCTTTCTCTGATAGATTTTCAACAAGGCACAATTTGCCAATGACAGTGCGATATATAGCTCGGCTTGAATAGAATGTTTTGTTTTCATGAATAAACACGATGCTAACAAATATGCCCTGATGCTTGCATCCCAGGATATTCACATAATATTTTAATAATGAACATTAAATGAATATAAAAGCTGTATCCTTTTTCACAGCAATTTGAATGCCCACTCAGGCTGTGTGACACCCTTCTGTGGAGCAAAGTGCCTGTCATAAGTTACTGCTGCACTTGGCAACCTTAACATGAGATGCTTTTTTGTGCCCACGCATCCAGGGGCAATTTATGATGCAAGTATTTTTATCCTTGACTGTTCCCGCCATATCACTGCGAAGAAGAATCGGGGAATTTGTGCGTTACACCGTGTCAGGGGCTGAACAATGAAATCATGGCGCAAAGCAGGATGTTTGTTGTGGAGGTATTCTTCTTGTACCCCTCACTCATTGCACAGCACATGGGAGCTTGCTGTGCCCTTCTAAGACGCTACCTCCACTTACTCATCTGATTGCCAATACTGACTGCCACCCCATAATCACCTGCTACTTATGGCCATCTCGTTAAGCAATGTCGTTTGTGACCGCGGCAGTAATCGGCATTGAGGACAATAAGCCAGTTTCCATCCACTTAATTTCTGGACCAAAGTCTGGATTCAGTCAGGTGCTTACAAACACCCCATGGACTCCAATGGGACTAGTCACATGATTAAAGTCAGGCACTTGTTTAAGCACGAAGAATCCATAGGACAGTATTAGTACAGTAACAAAATGCACACTCACCTGCAGTCTGAGCTCCCACTTGATTCTGATTATGTCACTTTCATCAAGATGACACCTGCCAATGGGAAGCTCAGAAACTGGAGTTTTAATTAAAACCCTTTTCTTTATAAACATGTCACCGTCCGCATGAGTCTTACACAAGTTCCACTCTTCAGGGAAAAGGAACAATTGATGTAATTTAAAACGCACGTATCCCAGACATTGTGCCGACTGAACTGCCTGCCTGAATTCTGATGGCTAAGCTAAAACACATGGAAGAGGAGGTCCACAGGCGTCTCAGAAGAATATACATGACTGCAGCAATTGTGGGTATCACACCTAGGGCAAAGCTCAGCCCATGTAAAGCCTCACAACGGAACAGAGTCTGAGCCACCTAGTGGAGGTGCAATGAGTTCCAGCTCAAAGAGGGAACTCGCCACAGAGATGGGAAAGGAGAGCTTCAGGGAATGACCAAGATGGGCTTGTCCTGAGGACTCAGTGACTCACAGGCCGGGATGGAACAGTGCAAAAATGGCCAGGATAGAAGTACTGTCTTCTGAGGGATCCTTAAAATAAGTTGCACATGCTGTGTTGCATGCTGCAAAGCAAAAATGCTTGTGGCTAGAGGACAGGCAGTGTGTGTGTCTGTGTGTGATCTCAGCGCCACTCTGGTTACACACCTCCCCAGCCACAGACACCAAGGCCCACGACCCTAGTGGAAAATGGGCCCCAATGACATGCACTTCTCGCGGCTGTAAAGGAGCATCTGGCCCACAGAGCCCAGCCCTTCTGACCACATGAGCTTTTCCCTTCCTAACATGAGCAAAGTAAAGCCTGTTCCTACTAGAACCTCAACAAGACACCCTCGCAACTAACCTGAGCAGGTTTTCTTTAATCCAGGCACTGGGTGGGATTTTTAAAGGAGCCTAAAGGAGTTAGACACCTACCGCCCACTGAATTTCAGTGGAAGTTGGGCACCTAACTCATGTAGATCCCAGCCATAATTATTAAATGCAACAACATTCATAAATTACTGTATATTTAGTAGGATGGCTGCCGTCACGACCAACATGCTGGACACTGAGTCTGGGACCTCCAGAGCTAAAGCATAAGTTGCCTGAGCTAAACAGCCAAACCACCATAGCTGCAGCTGTAACAACTCATCTTCTCCAGGGATTGGGCACAGAGGGGGCCTCTACCACAACCTCCCCTATGGGATATTTAAACATACCTTGAGATCTGGTCTATTATTTCACAGGTTCTCTGCTGCCATTCCCTCTGAAAAGCACTTTATGCAGTATACACGACTTTACTTAAAATTACCCAGCTCTCTGGGGTTTAATTTCTAATAAAATCTTACCTTATTCCTCTTTACTTTATCTTATTATTTCTTATTCAACAGCTTTTGAAAAGGTACCTATCTCCAGCCTGACATACAGATTCGTTTTCATGGCAGCCCCTCTCATTTCAAGAGAGGAGAAAAACCAGTAGTGATGACCTCTAGGATTCTCTCTCATTTGCGACAAGACAGCTACAAGAATTCAAATAAAGTTTGGAGCTGTCAATGACATCCAGCTCTTTGTTCCTAAAATTAAAATTGCTGCCCACTTCGCTGGTTAACCAATGTGTGAAAATATTCTTTAAGTACAAATGATGCTAAAGAAAAAGGTTGTTTTAGACACAGCGAATATGCCAGAGTCCAGGAACAATATGGTGGAGTCAGACACAAACAAGGATTTGTTTCCGTCAGTGGAACATCCATTATTAGCAAGTCAAAGTTTGGCCTTTTTCAGTTTTAGGGAAAAAAAGGAAAAATTTCTGCATGGACTAATAATAGCTCGCTATAGCTTATTCTGTGCGTGATTCAGTGCTGGATTAGCAATAGAGGTCAATGTGAGGGAGGACAGCAGGACGAGCCTATTGGATCTGGAATCTTGTGGACTGATTCCTCAAACTGGCAGCTGGATTAGGAAGTGAAGCTTTGCAAGAGGCTAGGATGACCAGACAGCAAGTGTGAAAAATCAGGATGGGAGTGGGGGGTGTGATAGACCCAGGCCAGTTGGGTACAGCAGAGTAGCAGAAGGCAGATATACTGGCCACTGGATTAACAGTTTTCTGTTCCCTGACTGACCAGAGCAGTGGCTGCTCCAGGCTAATGAGAACACCTGACTCTAATTAACCTGCAAAGAGTCAGGTGAGGCCATTCAGTTAATGTGACCACCTGACTCTAATTAAGGCCCTGCTGATACTATAAAAAGGGCTCACTCCAGTCAGGCAGGGAAGAGCCAGGGGCGAGGAAGTGCGGCTGAAGGGCTGGTTACTGAAGACACCCTCAGACCATCGTTAAAGGAGCCCTAAGGTAAGGGTGAAGAAGGGAGAAGCAGGAGAGCTGTGGGGAAGTGGCCCAGGGAAATGTAGCAACTCTGGCAGTGAAAGGTTGGCTGCCAACAACTGCTACCATTAGGGTCCCTGGGCTGGAACCCGGAGTAGAGGGCGGGCCCGGGTTCCCCCCAACCCACCACTACAGGAACATCTCCTGGAAGGGGAAGTCAGGCCCCTGTCAGGACAAGAGGCTGAACAGAGACTGTGGGAGTTCTCTCACCAACCTCCTTGCAGGCCTATGATGAAAAGGGCTCAGTAGACTGTACCCCTGGCCCTAGAGAGAGAAGGGCTACGTGGAGGGTCACAGTGAGCCACTGAGGCTGGCATAGACCTCCTAGAAGCGCAGGACCCACGGGAGCAAGGTCAAAGCTCTGCCACAGGGGTTACAGGAGCCTTTATAAGAAAAAGACCCCAAAATCGGGACTGTCCCTATAAAATCAGGACATCTGGTCACCCTACAACTGGCAGAGAAGATCCATGGCTGGAAATTGTCCCTGAGATCAGGGGTTGGGGAAAAAGGTATTGGGAGGGTTTCACACTGGCCTTTTGCAGTGATACAGCTGAACTTCCAGTGCAATGTAAGTACCTGAGGCAGCAAAACACGGTAGCAAACACCGAAGACAGAAGCAAAGCAAACCAGACAAATACCAAACTCATGTAACAGCTGAACTGAGGCCGAACAATCCCTGGATTTTCTTAACATTACATGACTAGAACCATAAATTACCTGGGCCCAATTTTTACAACCTCTTTCCGCTACTCCGCTGGCTCAAAAAGGCCACAAAGCTGGCTGATCTGGCAACCTGGGAATTTTCCCTGTGCAGAGGTTTTTGGAGCCTTTATCCTCTACGACTATTCTATGTTTTATAGCGGCCTGCAATAGGCCCTCACTCTCTGGCGCCCCTTTTAAGGACCTGCCTTTCTCCAGGCTTGACAAGCCTCACACATGTGCGGGGTTGAGGCTGACTGTGCCCAGAGGAGCTCTTTACCCCTTCCTGAGCATGAGGAGGGATCTGCACCACCACAGGGCCTGAGCCGAGGTCCAATGAAGTGAGTGGGAGTGCTTAGTGTAAAAAAAGAAAAAAGTGCCTGGGTACCTAGAAGAGAAGGCAGATGGAGCCTTCTCTCCCTTGTGCCCTGCATACAACAGGAGCCTCTGTGCTCCCGTGAGTGCTCCCAGCCAATGCTCACCCTTGGGCGTACAAAAGGGAAAAAGAAGAGGCAAGACACTTCCTTCCTCACCACCAAGCACCCAAGATAAAAGCAAGCGAGCCCCTGCTAGAGGCTGGTGCAGAAGGCACACTCTCCCTGTGGTGAGGAGAGCCCTCAGAGGTGCAGCCTTTCTCTGAGGCACAACGCCTTCCCATGCTCTCGTGGGCTGATGCAACTCCACACCACCTCTCTCCTACGGCAAAGGCAACTGGCACAAGTCTTCCCTGGTCATTCCGCCACAATTTGGCTGACTGTTAAATGTCAGTGTTGAGTCAAACAAAATATAGTAGCACGAATTGACAGTTTGCAGCCAGGGAGATTCAGGTTCGATTTAGGAGAAGCTGTCTAATTCACAGGTGGGTATGTACCAGAACAGGTGACCTAGGGAGGCTGTGGTATCCCCATCACTGGAGGTTTCTAAGAACAGGTTGGACAAACACCTGTTAGGGATGGTCTAGGTTTACTTGGTCCTGCATCAGCACAGCGGGCAGGACTTGATGGCCTTTTGAGGTCCCTTTTTAGTCCTACGTATCTCTGATTCTTATCAAAAGTGCTCCAGCTTGTCTGGACCTGATACATCCTCCACTTACAGGATATGACCTTAAGCCCCTCAAAGAAACAGGAGCTAGGCCCAAGCACAGGTAAAGAGTCTGTTGTCTATATTCAGCAGTAAGAAAACAGCTGCTAATCAACTCTGCCTTCATTAGCACATTGCTCTAGCAAAGGGAATACACTTTGAGACTAGGCAAAAAAGAGTTACAAATAAATCAGATCCAATTCGGAGTCTCCAGAGTTACTGTGCCTTCAAGCATTTAAACCATTATCTCACTAACTCCAAAAAAGCATTGCCTGGCCCTTTGTTTTTGAACAAATTTTGAAGTATGGAATCAGTTTAAGCAACCGAGTTGTTCTGAACCTTGATTTGTGATAATGACATACATTTCTACTTAAAAAAGCCAGATGAAGCAAATTATCATGGTTGTCTTATAACCAAAAATATAAAACAGATGATCTCTAAGCCCTTTTAAATAGTGCAAAAGGACTCCACAGGAAAATCAAATCTGTTCCTGCAGGATTTTTCAAGCAGGTTGTTAAGAATTAATCCTGTACTTCCTAACAACTGTCCTTGAACTGCAGGGTAACTCAAACTGCTGCCAAGAATATACTGCCGCAGGAAACATATAGACTTCCCTGATAATGTCTCCTTTTTGGTTCAGCTATCTATGTTAGTGTGTGTGTCGTTCTCTCTCTCGGCATACCTTGGGGAGCTGAAGGGAATTAAATAAATATCCACTAATAAAACACTATAAGGCAAAGCTGTCAGTTTCTCTGATGCCCTGAGTCTTCCCAGAATCCTCAGGCAGCTCAAGCACCTTTGCTGCAGCTCAAGATCTGTTGAACAGGCCTTTTAGGTAGTTGCATGCAGTTGTTGAATAAATGGGTCCTCTGACTGATTTGCACCTTAAAGAAGAAGGCACAGAAACTTATCTTGAAGGTAAGCACATCCAAAATGGGAACATTCTTTTATAGAGGGCATGTTCTTAGGGAATATCATGTATTTTTATGCTAATCTGTCCAACCTCACTTCAATCCAGGTTTAAGGGTTACGTAGGCATTGTGCACTGAAATCATCTCCAGCTTCTGAATAAGAAAGCAACCTTGGAAACTAGAGTATAAATAAGTTAGAGCTTCCACTTCCTCCCCCTGAAATATCACTTCTTCACCATGTGAATCACTAAACTGTCAGACAGCAATTTATGACAGGAGTGCACCATCTGGGAAACCAAGAATTAACAACTATTAATGAACTAACGAGGGTCTTCTAAACAGAATAAAACCTCATCAACATTTCATTACAGGCATTGTTCTGAACATGTCACCAGACCCCCAAATCAGCTAGGTCTGCAATCCATAAAGAGATCTAGGATACAACATATAGGAAGGCAGAGTGGCCTAGTGGAGAGAGCACTGAACTGGGACTCAGGAGGCCTGGGCTTTATTCCTGGCTGTGCCACTGGTCTGCTGGGTGACGCTGGGCAAGTTGTGTCCCCTCCCTATGCCTCAGTTTCCCCATCTTTAAAACGGGGATAATGATTCTGACCTCCTTTGTAAAGTGCTTGGAGATCTGCTGATGAAAACCACTAATTAAGAGGGGTTATTGCCGTTATTAATTATGATAGGATGCGGGCTCTGTGGTGGTGGCATACTGTAGGGGCGGGGGGACTGACTGGGTGCTGAGTACTGTTGGGGTGGCTGGTGGGTGCCTAGGTACTGGGGTTAATGTGGGTGCTGGGGGTGGCTCTGGTGGCCTTGTAAAACCTAGTGCAGCTGGCTGTGGGGGGAAGGGAAGGAGCCAGGGCCCCTTACCTTGCTGAGACCCCTCCCTCTGGCTGCCACACCCCACTGCCCCTTCCCAGCTGCACGTGAGGGGAGTGGGGGCAGTGAGAGAGGAGCCTCCAGATGGCACAACCACAGCTTCTGCCTGCCAGTCAGCCAAGGGTGAGCGATGGAGGCTGGGCTGCGGGCAGGTGGGCCAGGGTTGCCAGGTGGGATGAGTGCCATGTGGCAGCCCTGTCGTTTGTTTGCACACTGAATTCAAATTCCCTACCCTCTGGGAGCCCACTCCCTTTCAGACAGCATTAGAAGGTGCCCGTCCGGGCACGGGGGTACCCACCAGGGAACGTTAATCATGTGTGCACAGCCTCAGAAAAGCAAAAGCTTGTTTGAATCCGTGGCACACTGGGCTTCTCCTTTTTCTTTTTTTTTTTCTTGAAGAGGGAAAGCTGCAATCTCCGTGAATGGGCTCAGATACTAAACACAGTTCTGGCTCCCGCAGCATCTATAGCTCGATCCCATTGCATATACTTGTTTGTTTTGATTTCAATAAGAAGACACCTATACAAGACTCTACCGTGCATTAGTATTACAACCAAACCCACCCAGCTGTGTTACAATGACCATTCAAACAGGCACTCTGCCTGCCAAACCAGCCCCTCTCCCCTGCTTCACCACTGAGGGATGAGTACCCTCCACCCTCTCCAAACCACCCCCGATCAAACAGTCAGCAGATCCCCCTGTTCTCCGTGGCACCATGAGACCAAATGCCAGGGTATCAGCCTCTAAACTGTCCAGAGCCAGACAAATTCAGACTGGAAATGAGGCATTTTTAAAAGTGAGGGTATTTAACCATTGGAACAACTAACCAAGGGCTGTGGTGGAGTCTCCGTCCCTAGCAATGTTTAAATCAAAATGGGATGTTTCCCTAAAATATCTGCTCTAGCTCAAACATGATGTATCCGGGGGAAGGTCTCTGGCCTGTTATTCAGGAGCTCAGATGAGATGATCACAGTGGTCCCATCTGGCCTGGGGATCGATGAGTGTATAAGTCCCACATCAGCTTTCATGTATTCTATTGCTGAGAGCCAGGCTTTGTTTCCATCATCCCATCCCCCCCACCATGGTGACAGGAACTCGTTCATGTACAATTTCTCAGTGACTGTTTTCAGCTGAGGATTTCTGAGAAGGGTTTTTGGCTCTGCTGTACTACCAGCCCAGCTCCAACACTGTTCCCTTGAGCCAGGTCAGACACTTCCAGGGAAAGGGGGCGCCTCTAGCTGGCCTCATCTCCCCAGCTCCTACAGGCTTCAGCTGCTGCCCTGTTTTCCATGCAGTCCCACTCAGCAGCCTACATTTTTGGCTATCCCCATTCCCCAACTGCAAGGTGGACTCCAGTTCTGGCTTCCCAGCCCCCTACTGCCTGGCTTCATTGAAAAATGCAGGGAGCATGTGCTGTAATCCAATCCGCTCCTCCTTGTGGGGAAAGCTGGGGAGCAAGAGGCAGGTCCCAGCAGGGCAGGGAGACAGGACCCAGAAATGCCCGGGCTTGGCTGCAGCGAAAGGGCAAATTCCACAGCAAAAATTCCAAATTCTGCGGCATGTCGGGAAAAAGCCAAATTCTGCAGCCACAGACTACATGGAGTCCTGATCGAGATTAAAAAAGCTGTTTACACATCTCAGAACAATTATTATAGGCTCTCTGCAGACTCAGGTAGGCAGGCTAGAAACATATATTTAATGAAAGCTGAGATCCTGTAGATCATTTCTGCTGCCTGGGGTGAATTTCACAGCTGCAGAATACATGGAGTCCTGATAGTAAGGCATTATATATCTGTAAGATTTTTGTATAGAGAGAGAGATTTTAAAAAGGAAAAATAAGCAGCGCTGGATTCTTTCATTTGCTTTGTGACCTTTGAGCCTTTAGGATGCACCTGGGTCACATTTTTAAGTTTTGGTGCAAAACCATTTTTTAAAAGAAAGTTGAGATTTTCATACAGTCACATGCCTCCAGGAGCTGGAGTTTTAAAAAACAAACATGAAATGCAATGAGACTCATGAGAATTCGCAACAATTTATTCCAAAGTAGAAGTAGCCAAATTTTGCACTCACTTTCATAGGAGTGAACTGGAATAACTTCATTCATTTCAAGTTATCCATGGTATACGCTGGTGTAACTAAGAGTAGAACATGGCTTCATATATGACATGAGAACATGTGCCAATAAGCATGACTTTAAATTTCTTGATGTTTATATGAGTAAAATATCAGCCACAGGATTGTAGGCATATTTTTTTTTGCATCTACAAATACTCTAGTGTTATTGTTCTACTTTATTCTCTCTTTACTACATCATTTTTACTTAAAATGTCAGGTCAGCATCATTACTACAATTTTTAAACCAAGACTGCATGCTTTTCTAAAAGATATGCTGTGCGAATTATTTTGGGGAAATTCTATGATCACAATGGTCCTTTCTGGCCTGGGACTCTGTGAATCTATGTGCCAAGTAAGAGGAACAGCAATAGGCCAGATGCTTCAGTCCTTATTCAGGGAGAACTCCCCAGGAGTTCAGTGGGAGTTTTGCCTGAATAGTGACTTAGGGCTTGTCTACACTACTCACAGGATCAACGGGCAGCAATCGATCCAGCGGGGGTTGATTTATCGCGTCTAGTCTAGATGCGATAAATCGACTGCTGAGTGCTCTCCCATCGACTCCTATACTCCACCGCCGTGAGAGGTGCAGGCAGAGTCGACGGGGAAGCGTCAGCAGTTGACTCACTGTAGTGAAAACACCGCGATGAGTAGATCTAAGGACGTCGACTTCAGCTACGTTATTCATGTAGCTGAAATTGCATAACTTAGATCGATCCTTCCTCCCCCTAGTGTAGACAAGGCCTGAGTAGGAATAGAAGGATTCGGTCCACAAGGTTCAGTTCTACTCCCATTAAAATCAGTGGCCCAACTCTCACTGAATTTAATGGGAGTAGGATGAAGCAATCATGCCTGAAGTTCCCTATATGTTAGCACAGACATCTGTGTCTCTATTCATGTAAAAATAATCAATTGATAAAATCCACTGGAAAATGGACTAACTTTCCCAAAGCCAGATGTTTGCTGGCACAATATTGCAAAAAGGATCTAGTTCTCTGATTCAGCCTGCCATATAGATTTGGATCCTAGCCAGCAAAGACAGAAAGATTCTCTAATTATGCTGTGGTTTAGAAAATTGCAGCCAATTGTGGTTAAGAAATATGACATTTGGGAGGATTTATGTTGATGATTTATGTCATAGATGTTTGCTCAACTAGCATTTCAGGGCTTTCGCCTAAACTAATGCACTGTACATGTGTTGCCTTAAGCAACAACTAAATATTCTTGAGATGCAACAGTCTAGATGATCTTATGTTGTACGCAGGGGCGGCTCCAGACCCCAGCATGCCAAGCGCGTGCTTGGGGCGGCATGCCACGGGGGGCGCTCTGCCGGTTGCCAGGAGGGCAGCAGGCGGCTCTAGTGGACCTCCCGCAGGTGTGCCTGCGGAGGGTCCGCTGGTCCCACGCGGCCACCGAAGCCACGCGGGACCAGCGGACCCTCCGCAGGCAAACCTGCGGGAGGTCCACCGGAGCCACGGGACCAGTGACCGGCAGAGCGCCTCCCGCAGCATGCCGCCCTGCTTGGGGTGGCGAAATGTCTAGAGCCGCCCCTGGTTGTACGACTTCACCTGTTGGAGATGTGGGCATGCCAGTTCTGGAGTACTTCTAGTGACAACAAGAGTCCTTCGGGGATAAAGAAATACAGGATTATTGTATTTTAAACCCTTTTGGGCCTGATCCTCAGCTAGTGCAAATTGGCATCTCCTCCACTGATGTCATTTGGCATATGGGTCCAAAATGAGCCTCACTAGTCATTCTGCAGGAGGGTTAGGGCATCAAAAATTATTATTTAAAAAGCTTGATACACACACACACACACACACACACACACACACACACACACACACACACACACACACACACACACACACACACACACACACACACACACACACACACACACACACACTTTCATAGACTGGTACAAATGTAAGGCCAGAAGGAACCTTGAGAGGTCATCTAGTCCATGCAGGATTAAGTAAACCTAGGCCATCTCTGACAGGCATTTGTCTCATCCGGTCTCAAAACCTCCAGTGAGGGGGATTCCACAACCTCCGTAGGCAGCACGCTGGAACAGGTTACATATCCGAGTTACAATGTTTGTTTCCTAATATCCAACCTAAATCTTACTTTCTTTTTGTTTTTAGACTTACAATCATCTGTCTCTGTAGAACTTGCTCTGTAGCGTGTAATTTAATTTTAAATCAGCTTAATCAAATGGAATGGATTAATATGCATCCTGCAGAACACCTCTATTCAAATTCCCTCTGAGGACGGTTCAGACACACCTTGTACAGTCCACAGTCTCTGGGCCCTCAGTGCAAACACACACACAAGGGAATAAACCTGAAGTCAGGTGGGCTACTCATGAGAGCAAAGTGCAGAAGCATTTGCAAGTCCGGACCCTATTTCATTAAACCCCAGAAACAGCACTGGATAATGAAACTCCCTAGTAGTTCTGCTGCAGGTGACATTCCTATCAGAGAGGCTGGGCACTGACCAGGGGCGGCTCTAGGAATTCCGCCGCCCCAAGCACGGCGGCATGCCACAGGGGGCACGCTGTCGGTCGCCAGTCCCGCGGCTGCGGGGGACCTCTTGCAGACATGCCTGTGGAGGGTGCGCTGGTCCCGCGGCACCGGTGGACCTCCCGCAGGCATGACTGCGGAAGGTCCGCTGGAGCCGCCTGCCGCCCTGCCGGCAAAATGCCGCCCCAAGCGCGCGCTTGGCGCGCTGGGGTCTGGAGCCGGCCCTGGCACTGACTGTCACGCTAAAGCAACACTCAAATCTATTGTGTGGCTTTCCCTTTTGACTATGCTCCTTTCCTCAAAAATCCTGTGGCAAGACATCACAATCCAATTCTGCCCTCACTTCCAGTGATGCAACTCCCATTGGGCCAGATTCTGCCCTGATTTACAACCCAGGCAATTGCACTCAGTTCAGTGAAGTCAAACAAATTAAAGAATGGACGGGGGGGATCCTCCCCAAGAGCATGTACGAGTGCCCCAGGACACTTTACAGGGGAACCCAGAGTGACTCACTCACACTAATGCAGGGGTGGGCAAACTACAGCCCACAGGCCACATCCAGCCCGTGGGACCGTCCTGCCCAGCCCTTGAACTCCCGGCCAGGGAGGCTAGCCCCCGGCCCCTCCCCTGCTGTCCCCCCTCCCCCACAGCTATGCTGCCGCGCGGGCAGCGCTCTGGGTGGAGGGGCTGAGAGCTCCTGCCAGACAGTGCGGTGGTGTGGCTGGCTCTGGCCAGGGAGCGCGGCTTCTAGTCCTGCCACTCTGAGTGCCATGGTAAGAGGGCAGGAAGTGGGGGGTGGGGTTGGATAAGGGGCAGAGAGCCCCCAGGGGCAGTCAGGGGACAGGGAGCAGGGGCGGTTGGATGGGGAGTGGGGTCCCAGGGGGCCAGTCAGGAGAAGGGAGCAGGAGGTGTTGGATGTGGGGGTTGGATAGGGGATGGGATCCCGGGGGTGGTTAGGGGTGCGGGATCCTGGGAGGGGGTGGTCAGGGGACAAGGAGCAGGGGCGTTGGATGGGGTGAAGGTTCGGGGGGGCGGTCAGGGGATGGGGAATGGGGGGGTTGGATGGGACAGAGGTTCAGGGGGTGGTCAGGGGATGGGGAATAGAGGGGGTTGGATAAGTGTGGGAGTTCTGGGGGGCCTATCAGGGAGTGGGGGTGTGGATAGGTCAGGGCAGTCGGGGACAGGGAATGGGGGGGATGGATAGGGCGTGGGGTCCCAGGAGGTGGTGGTCAGGGGACAAGGAGCATGGGGAGTTGGATGGGTTGGGGATTCTGAGGGGGTCGGGAAGGGGAGGGGGTGGAAAAGGGGTGGGGGACAGGCTGTTTTGGGAGGCACAGCCTTCCCTACGTGGCCCTCCATACAATTTCGCAAGCCCGATGTGGCCCTCGGGCCAAAAAGTTTGCCCACCCCTGCTCTAGTGGGTGCAACAGTGTCCACTATCTAAGGCGTGATAGTGTATCCAAACGCATACACACAGACTTAAAAAAACAGTGATGAGTCTCTCTCTTTCCCTCCTGCCAGCCCTCCTGGGGCTTCTGTTAAACTAACATGGTATCAGAATATGGGAAAGCTGATTACCTTAGTCCATTACTGTCATAAACAGATAGTTAAGGGTTAAAGTCTGTTTTACCTGTAAAGGGTTAACATGCAGTACCTGGTGACCACCTGACCAAAGGACCAATCAGAGACGAGATAATTTCAAATCTCTGTGGAGGAAGCCTTTGTCTGTGTCTTTTGTAGAACTCTTTTTTCTAAAAGAGGACAGTCATGTCTCCAAGTTCTCCTGAGTAGTTTCTACTAATTAAATAGTGATATTAATTAGAAGAGCGATTAGTCTATGATGATTTTTTTTTATTTTTTGTTGTGTGTGTTTGCTAAAGGAAATGCTTTATTCCTGTTTGCTGATTGCTTTTTTTGAGAAGAAAGGGGGGGGGGGGGATCACCACAGATTATATATATTCCCTGAGAGTGTCCAGCCTGGGCTCATAGAGATTCTTCTCTTTCTTTTTTTCTTCTCTTAAAATTCTTTTTTTTTTTTTTTGACTTAATTCTTCCCTTCTTGGGGAAAGGGGGGGGAGGAGGGAGAGACAGTCCTCCTGGGTGATTCAGGCAGTTGAATCAGAAATCTCCCCAGAGTGGCTAGGGGGAGAGGAGGAGGGTTCTCCCTCTCTTGTGTGGATCTGTGTCCCCCCAGGGAGAGAAGGGAGAGGGGGGGGGGGAGGGGGGAGGTGTCCCACCGAATAATCGGGTGGTGGCAGCGAGAGGAATCCTACCCTAAGGGTTAGGGTGGGGGAGGAATACATGCGGATCCCCATCTTTGAACCCACAAGCTCAAAGTGGGGGTGAGATCCCATGACAATTACAATTAAGTGAATACTATAACCCCCCAGCTTTCTTCCAAACAGCTGTACCAAATAGAGCCCCCTTTACAAACTACACAAAATGAATGGAGTTCTGAACACATGGAATTATGCATTGTTGCAACTCTAACAGTGTTACTGACAGTCCCACAACATTTGGGGGTTTTCTAAAAGCCCCATCTCCTGGAGTCATGTGATTATCTGAGACTCTCAATTTTCACTTTGGGTGGGGAAAAGCTTAGATATATGAACCCTAACGGCTTAGAAACAAGGTGGCCAATAAAAAGAGCCCCGTTATTTACTTTTTAAAAAATCACTCATGATTTTAAAGACAATCTCAGGATTTTGGAGGGGGCTGGCTCATGACTTCTGAGTGCCTGGGGCTGACAGCCCTGCTTATGTGTTAGTGAGGAACACCGAGTACCCAGTCACAAGCACCTCAGGCCTAAGGACACATGAGGGATGAGTCCAGAGTGGAGAATTTTGCCTTTAGATTCTGATTGGCACTTTGGTGGGTATTATTTGGAATAGAAACACTGAAGATGCTTTCGTGTTTTGGGACTGTTCTCCTACTGCCCGTGTCCAAGGTCGATTAGAATTCACCTGCCCTACACTTAGCTGTGCTCTGGAATTGGTCTCTTAGCAGGTGCAGCTGTTCCAAAACTTTGGAGGAGGAGAAGAGAAGCAAAGTAAAGGTTTCTTTTCTTTCCCTACACACATAACCTGACTAGCCTTCCTTCCCTGACAAACCCAGTTCCCACTGCCAGACTTCAACATATCATCAAGCACTAGCCTGCAGCGCATCTAGCAGCAGCTGTTCTGCTGGTTCTGGCAGTTCGTCAGATTTAGAGCTCTCAAAGCTTGATTTATGAAGGTTTCATTCCCAAACTATTAGAAGGGATTACTATTGCTCATCTTAAATGTAATTGGTTCTCCAGCTATACCCAGAAAAATAACTAGTGTCCACAAGCACATATTTATGTTGGAAACATATAACATCTTATTAAGATTACCACTCCTCTCTTCTTCCTTGTATTAACTTACAAATTCTTCCCCTTATTAATTACTTCATGTTACAGGGTAAGGGGTTCCGTTTCAAACAAAACATGTATGTGCCAAGTTAGGCACTGGTAATCAAAGACCATCTTCTTCCTTTGTTGCATGTGTGGAATACTACTCACTAAAGTAAATGAGAGGTCTGTGACAAAGTGGAAGGCAGAGTATGCCCATAAATGCATCAAACTAGAATCGTCAGAATAATAATAGGGAATGGCATGCTACTCCAGGTGGGAGAGGCAAGTGATGACCTCTGGGAATGTCTTGAAAGGACAGCGACCAGCATTTCTCCTCCCCCACATAAAAACTTGCCATTGTGAATTCTGTCCCATGGATGAATGTTCTCCAGTGTTGCCAACGCTCATGATCTGATCACAACTTCTATGGGTACCTGGTGTGTTTTTTTAAAGCTGTAGCCCCTGGAGTCCTATAACTCGTAACTTGTAGGAGGATCTCAGCTTTCATTAAAAAAAAGTAACTTTCTAGCCACCCTGGTTTTACAGAAGTGCTTGATACCACAAGTTCTAAAGGTTCAAAAACCAGAAGACGAGTCACATGTTGGGTTCTTTGCTTATTTTCTTCAAAATCTTATGGGTTTTTTTGAGTCAACCTCATGATTTTTGAGTGACCGAAATAGGCAATATTGTTTTCTAGAAATCTCATGAAATGTGTTTCTTTGGTGTACATAATTGTTTCTGATGTTGTAGAATGTACGTCATAAAAAGCCATAGAACATGCAGAAACAGCACTGCGGTTCCTTATTGTTGTGTTTTTAAGATGCCTGCACACCCAGACACACACATGCCACGGACATGATTTTGATATCCATGACACATGTGAATGAGCAATGGAATCTATTGCATTTTCAAGGCATATTTGACTAACCCACCTGCACTCTGCCCATCAGTGCAGCCTTTGTGCCACTATCCTTGCATCTCTGCATTCTCCTCACTAGTGATGCTAGGCTAGTCCCACACAGTCCTTGTGCCTCAGTATTTCAGCAGCTCTGTATACTAGTATCTCTAGTCCTGCATGGTCCTTGTGCTCAAGCAAGACCAAGGACTGGGACTGTGGCAAGCATCTGAAGAGTGGACACAAGATAGGAAGGCTCCAAACTTTCTCCCTGCTCCTATGCCTGCCTGTCTCTTTCCACTGCATCTGTTTCTCCTGTGAATCATTCCCTCCTCATCTTCCTTTCCACTTTCCTGTGTCCTTGCTATTCCCCCTTCTGTCCCAGTCATCTCATAGCAAGCCTGCAGTAGCACCAGCTCACTGGATTCCCAGACCTGAGTTTTAATCACCGACTGCATCCATTTGCTTCTCCAACACCTACAAATGACTAAGATATGTAGGTGCTTTTGTTTTTAAAGAGAGACCGAGAGAGAGAGAGAGAGAGAGAGAGAATGAGATGTGTGAAATGTCGAATCGGAATGTCTAAGGTCATGCAACTTAACTCAGTTCTACATAACTTTTTTTAAAAGCATATGGATAAGTGGTAAAAAAAACCATAGGATTTATTATTTTGAATGCAAATTCTCCTGTCATCCAGCCAACTTTAAAAACAAAAACAGTGGCAATTAAATTTGTTGCTACATTATGTAGATGCATTCAATTTACAAAATGCTTCTGTAAAATATTTCCCTTCAGCGCGGTGAGAATATACTGCACTTTTATCAGACACTTTCTCCCCGTTCACAGATTTATGTTGTCAATGCTGGCTACCCTATTTTTTCCTGCATTACTTAATGCTCATCATTTTACAACAACTGTCTCTGCTACTTCAGCTTTAAAAAATCACGGCTGTAATCTAAAGCCAATGTTTATGTTTGCATTGATCATTTGTAAGCTAGGTAGCAGTTGAATGACAGATATAGAAGAACTGGTGCATTTCCTTTGCTATTTCAAGATTTTTTCTTCCCCTACATTTCAGTCTTAAGGCTGCTAGAGTAAATGAAATATACACATGTACTGCTGCCCAAGGCTTCAAAGTGCATATTAATTCTGCCAGGAACTATAGACACTCTGAAGAATTGCTAATTTAACAATGGACTGTGAAATTATTTTTTCTTTCTTTATTAATTGCTCTGCTATTTGGAAATGACTTCCCTGCCCTGGACTTTTTACTGTATGACGAAGTGTGGGCATTTCATTCCAGCATAAAAAAAACATCATAATTGAAAGCTTTCTCTCTGATAGCCCATTGCTTCTAACTAACTATAAATATGTGAAACAATCTCTGATAAAAATAGGTTAACATCAGGCAGGTGTTGCATTGTCATTTTATCTGGGTGATATTAGCAAAGTCTGACAGGAGAGCGCAGCGATACATTTCACTCGTGTCTGACATTTTGAGTCTGTTTGTTAGAATGTATGCGCAGGGATCTGGCTTTCTCTCCAAGACCTCTATTTCTGTCAGCCTGTGCAAACACTATTTGACAAGATGTCCATTTAACGTGGGGGCGGGAAGACCAAGTATCTGGGAAAGCTGCAGTGCAGTGCAAAAATGGATGCTCTTCACATACTGAATGGCTTATAAAGAGAGCAGCTTCAAATGCAGCTTGAATTGCAAATTTTAATCAATATCTCCCTAAAGGAAAGTGACCAAGAACAATATAAAGAGTGGGTGGAACAGGCAGCGAAATGTTAGCTATACATTCACCTGCAGGAATTTTTAAACTTTTTTTTTGGAGGGGGGAGGGCTGTTTTTTTTAAGCTCTCTCTCTCACTCCTGAAGAATAAGATACAGGGATCCATACACATAAGATGCCCAAAGGCAAGATTCTACCTTCAAAAGATGGGTTACAGAGTGGTAGCCGTGTTAGTCTGTATCAGCAAAAACAACAAGGAGTCCTTGTGGCACCTTAGAGACTAACAAATTGATTTGGGCATAAGCCTTCGTGGGCTAAAACCCACTTCATCAGATGCATGGAGTGGGTTTTAGCCCACGAAAGCTTATGCCCAAATAAATGTGTTAGTTTCTAAGGTGCCACAAGGATTCCTCGTTGGTTTTACCTTCAAAAGAGTACTCTGTACGGCCTCAGATAAGTGAAGGAAAGGGTGGCGGAGTCTCCTCTCCCAGGAGTGATGCAAGTGAGTGCCCTGGGTATTGAGCCCTTCAAAAATCTCTCTCTCAAAGAACCTGGATTTAATTCAAACCAGCTAGATGGGCTTCAGGGATCTATGAAAATGATTAAAATGATGGCAGAGGGATTTACTGGCAGAAGCAGGAATGACGGACGGAGCCTCTCCGTAGAAATCATGGCTTAAAACCATGCAGAGCTTCACCTCCAGGAAGATGGAGTAAAATACAGAGCTCAACAGCAGAAGGGATGAAACAGAAAATAAATCTTGTGTTTAAGTAACTGACAATAATGGGAGGTTAGTGATTCACCTTCTTTTTTTTTTTAGGGAACAGGCTTCCAAGGGAGGCTGTAGAATCCCCGTCATTGGAGGCTTTTAAGAACAGGTTGGACAAACACCTGACAGAAACTGTCTAGGTTGACTTGGTCCTGTCTCAGCCCAGGGGGCTGGACTTCATGACCTCTCAAGGTCCCTTCTAGCCCTACATCTCTGATTTTGACAGCCTGAAGGATTCTCTTCTCCTGTAATTTCAGCAAGAATACTTTCAAAAGGAAAAGGTCCTGAAGTTGCACCAGCATCGCAAACTCATAATTCATGTCAAATTTAGAGACTAAGTTCTCTCACAAAGGTCTTAAACAGAGGTATTTTAATCCAGCTGCAGGCTTTAACAAGGAGTCAAAACTAAGACCCTACCCCCACCCCCAGGATAATTCAGCATTATTAATTTTACATCACAGCTTCTTGGGAATTTTGGGGTTGGCTGAGAATAACAGTAATGTGAAAGCTAAATGGTCATGGCAGGATCTGGGTAAAGGAACATGCCTTCCAATGAAGTTTTGCAAAAGCATTCCTGTGCTGATGAGCAAACACGTAAGGGTGAAACCCTTCCAAGGAGATCCACTGAACACATCTGAGATACAGTGAGTGCCAGTAGCAGCATCTTCTCTGGTTGCAATAAGGAAATGTGGCTTCTCTAGATAGCTCCATGCTACAAGTGAAGATGTTTGCAGTCTGAGCACCACATGAAGCTTGGTCATAACACATCTCTCATGGCTACTTTGTGACTTTAGGCTCAGCCCCAATCGAGGGGAAGTGAGTCAACTACACAGCACCAAGGTTAGCCCTAGAAGACTTTGTACCATTGTAGCTGCCAATACAATACTCCTTTCCCCATCACACCCATTTGGCTACTCTTCACCCATTCACACTACCACCTGCTCACTCCTGTGCACCCTAGGAGCATAAGGGGAGGTCTTCCTCCCTTTTGGCATGAACATGTAGTCCATATCACAATCTATTAGCCAGGGTAGGCAGGGACGGTGTCCCTAGCCTGTTTGCCAGAAGCTGGGAATGGGTGACGGGATGGGTCACTTGATGATCACCTGTTCTGTTCATTCCCTCTGGGGCACCTGGCATTGGCCACTGTCGGAAGACAGGATACTGAGCTAGATGGACCTTTGGTCTGACCCAGTATGGTTGGATGCAAATACAGTCTATTGATTAAATATAAAACCATGCCAGGTGGAAGATACTCTTAGCAGGGATAACTGATGAGTAGCAGCCAACACAGAAATGAAGACCCTCTGAGCTAGATTCTGATCCCCTTTCTCACACTGCATAGCACCTTATTCCATGTTGACATGAATGGCACCAACCATGGAATAAAAAAGTAGTATTCAGCCCCACTAAAGGTACGAGAATCTGGCCCTATCACAGAAAGATGGAGCAATGTGCAGCAACACATGCACTGATCTAAAAGGTCATAAAGCAAATACAGTAGAACCTTGATTTTATGAATACCGATCTTACGAATGACCAGTTGTACAAACCATTTTTCCTGATTGGGCAGGAGGGAAAAATCACATAATGAAAGTGATTTCGATGAAGAACATGTTGACAGCCTTTCACATTTCAATGCCTTCCGTGCATTGGGAATTGCTTTGCCATGATTTTAAGGACAAGAAGAAAGCAGTGCAGTGCCCCGTACTGCAATTCACGCACTTCATCTACTGTAATTTTGAGGTGTTCAATTTGATAAAGTTTTCAATTTTATGAACGCCTCAGTTTCCAATTAGTTAGTAAAATAGGGTTTCTACTGTACTAGCAACAGAATACCAACATGAATGTGGACATCCCACAGAAGATGAGTCTCAGAACCTCCTGATATAATCAGACAGATTCTATCTTCCTGTGTGTTTGTTACTCCTCCAATTTTGGTGTCATCAAGAAGCTTGATTTCAGTTTAATTGACACCAGAGACTCACCTGACAAAGAACGGCATGAAGCTGCTTGGGTTAGAGTTTTAAGTCTTGTTGTTTGGAATAATCTCTGGCAAGCCAAGATGAGGACTGAACCACAGCTGAACATCCAAAACCCATTTCCAAGAACCATGCAGCTTCCAGAATGAGCCACTACCTCAGAAGAGAGAAGGCAGAGAGAAAGGGAGAGAGACATTGGGTCTGAGTCACATTTACACTAAGACCTCTTCACACTACTCTGGCATTTATAATTTACCTTTACATTGCCAGAGATGTGCAAAGAGGCCTTAGCGTCATTCAGAATCAGGCCCTTTCTCTCTTACTAGTTCTTCCAGAAGTAGGAAACTCATTATCTCTGAAGGCTTAAAGTGTTTACTGTTACCTCTCAAAGCTAGATAAAATCCAGGGCTGTAGGTAAATCACTGACCCCTCTGTCCCTCTCTATCCCTCTTATTCATGCTGCAAAAGAACCTTGGCTTTTCTCTGCAGCTTAATAAAACCTGTCAGGAATCTATTTAAGGCTTTCATTCATTATAGCTAGCCTTTAATGTTACATTCTGGATTTCCTTGAGGGGAAATGAACAGTTGAGAATAATTAATGATTTACCGATAGACTTACCAACAAAGATGCATCGTATTGAGTTACAAAGGTGAAGGCTTCTAAGTTCCCATTTGTGGCTTATGATTTCTACTTCTTTTCCAAAGCATCTGTATTTTAATTCAGTTCACATTCTGCTACTGCTAGTAAAGTGGCCTGAAGCAGACAGCAAGAAGGGAGCGCTAAATCAAACACTTAAATTACTTCTTCCTCAGTTCCATGGCAGATTTAAAGAGCATCCTGGCACTAACACTTTGAAATAATATACTGTCGGATCTGACACAGCAGAGAGACTCTGCTTCAATCACACAATAGTCCAGGTGACCGTGCAATTACAATTAACCTCCTACCCACTGTGCCTAATGATAAACGATCATTTGAATGATAGACTCAGCAAAGCACCCAGGTATCGGGGAAATGATTTCTGATTCTTACATATTTAAAAAGCAATTTCCAGTTAGGAAAAAGCCAAGGGACACTAATTTTAGTTTTGTATCCAAAAGAAATTAATAATCCCTGCCAATAAGCACACAGGCACAGCTACACACTGTCAGCTTCCTAGCAGCAAGATGTATGCACAGCACTTGAAATATTCTGAGAGTTGCCTTGCAAAGTCTCATACTGCTAGAGTGCTGTAATCAAAAAAGGCCTAATGTTCCAAATGGCCATATGTCTCAGCAAGCCAGGCCAGATCCCTTGTAATTCATCCATGATAAAGAACAGGCTAAAACGTTCATATTGCACAAAATATTATGGAGTCTTTGTTGATATGTATACTGGGACAGTGACCAATATCATCTCCTTGTTTTCTTGGTGCATTCCGGTCTATATCCACCTGTTGTCTCTTGTCTTATGCTTAAGGTCCTGTGTAAATCATGGGGGTTTTTTTCCCACAAAACAATTCCAGCGGAGTCCTAGTTAAGTGTTTTAATTTCACGGGATATTCATGGTCACCAAGACCCCTCCCTTCACCTGAGCTGCTGCGATTTTTCCAGTAGCAGGGAGGCTGGTGAGGCGATGGGGGCGTGTGGCAATTTGAAACCCAGGAGCAGCCCAGTCCGTCCCATAGCAGCCCCCGGCAGAGCCGAGAGACACAGTGCAGTGCTGGCTGGCGAGGAGCTGAGACCGGGATCCGCCGCTTGGAGCACAAGCAGGCGTATATGGGGGCCTTGCCCTGCATCCGGTTGAGTCCAGGATCTATTCCTCCCCAAACACACCCTGATCTCCCTGCTGGAGCAGGGGCTCAGCTCCAAATCACAACACTTTGTCCGTGCCACCCACCCCCCCAGAACGTAGCAGGGGAGCGAGCCAGGCCCCAATCCCTGCTCCCCAGATGGGGCCGGACCCGATGGCCAACACCACCCACTGTGAGCAGCCAATTAGCCCAATACTGTGATTTAGCAGCTGAATTCGCCCAATTCTTGATCCTGCCTCCCCATTGGCGGCGCAGGGGAAGGGGGGAATCACAGTATTCCATGCAGTGCGTGAAATCATGATTTACACAAAGGCAGGGGCCATCTCTTTGTTCTGTGTTTGTACTGCCCCTAAGACCATGGGGCGCTGACTCTCCACTGGGACTCTAGGGGCTAGGATAATACAAAGTCATAATAATGAAGATTACGCTCCAGTCTCCAAGGGCTTGCCTGGGGTGATAAAAAGGAGTAAGACCTCCCCCCCCCGCCCCCCCACACACACTCAGAGCTCGGGTCTGGATACAAAAGGACTGAGCAGGGCTATTCGCCAGCTCTTTCACTCCCCAGAGCGGGTGGGTGAGGGGTAGGCAAGCAGTAGGTGGAGCCTGTGTTCCAGCGACCTGCCCACTGGTCAGCACAGTGGAGCTATTGCAGGAGCTGTCGCACCAAGGAGGAAGCAGCAGACAGACCGTGGCCCAAAGGAATTGCAGCATTCGCTACAGTGACCACTCCTTCTTCAGGGCTGCACGTAGCGGCACAAGCTAGCCCCAAACGTTTCATCAAAGGAAGATGAGGGGATCATCACTGAACTGTTGGGGCTTCCCCTTTGAGCAATGCTGCAATGCAGCAATGCTGCCTCTGGGTATTGGCTTTCTCTTACAAGACGAGAATGTCAAGCCTAAAAAACCACAAAACATTACGCCCTCAACAAATGGGCAGTCACTGAATCCATGCTGTCCTCAGTAACTATTCAAAATGCTGGTGTATTAGTCACATGCCTGAAATGACTGCACTGTTTTCAAAAAACTTAGCTAGGTATTGGAAGAGCTGAATATACATCATTGCAAATTCCAATCACCAATTACAAGCAAGCCGGGCACTTCCTAGACACCCACGTCCCACAGAAACTTCTCCAAAGGTTTGTAGTGGGAAGTTTTATTTACATGTCCTCTCAGCTGGATCCTGCAGGGAGCAGATCAGTGCTGTGAGGTGCTGAGCTCACCTTTACGGTACAGCATGTTTTCACCTCCACTTCCGTGTGCCCAAAATCTCATACAGGACTGAGCCCGCAGACACCACATCCTCAGCTGGTGTAAACTGGCGTAGCTCCAGCTATGCCGATTTACACCATCTGGGGATCCAGCCCATTGACATCAATAGAGCAACACTGATTTACGCCAGCTCGGGATCCGGTCCATAATCCTTATGGCCTGTAAGAAATCTCTAGGTTCTTCTTCCACAGCGTGTTGTAATACATGTTCACAGAGGGTACTGAATTATTTTACTAGCTAAATCACCCTAAACACAATTACAATTAACCTATATTCATAAAAACAACTAACATATATACATAATATTTTGTATTATCATGCATTAGTATCTACATATATTTCAAACACCTGTTTCACCTTGCTTTTAAACAAAAAAACCAAAACAAACAAATCCTGCATTCAAGCAATTTATTCTAAATGATTGATTATAGGAATGTTGCTCATGAATTCTAATCATGACATATCCTCTATTCTTTCCATTTCAATTGTAGAAAAAGGAATGGCTTTCACATGCCTGTAGGTTTGTCATTTTCAAGCTGAGCAAATTATCTACTGACAGCTCTTAAAACCAAAATATGGCCTCATGGTCTCTGAAACCCATATGTGGTTTACTCTTACCTTGGGATGTCGTTTTAAGGACAGTAAATACAGAGAGGCTACTTCTAAATTTTTAAACATGTCAAATCAGTCAATCACTAGATTGCTATCTATCAGTTCTGTTCAATGAGGTTGTTGCTTAAAAGGTTATAAATTACGATGTTTTAGCCTTTACGGGATACTATGCATTTAACTTCTCAAATCTTCTTACAGGGATCCAATATGGTCTGTTTGTTGTCAGATTATCTCCAGCTGACGCTTCTCCAAAACCCAGAATGTTATAGTGACTATTTCCCTACATGTCAGGATGCGCCCATGAGCTCTTGCCTCTTGATCCTCATAAATCTCTCTCCTGCTTCTAATGCCCCACTCCACGGGCGTTTTAACAGCTAAAATTGATAGTCTCAGGCCTACCTGCTGTAATTTATAACATTATAATAGATTTAATTTTGCTTAGTTTTGTGCTTCACTTGTCTAAAATTGCCTGAGTGGAATGGAAATTGTGCATACAAATAGGCTGTGACTGTTTTGTTCTTTTTACCTGGATTTTAATCTTTGTCCACTGCACACATTTCTTTATGCATCCTTGGAGTTTGGCGAGAACAAGGAATACAAGATCAGATTCCTCTGGGAGGTCCTGATCTAGCTGTGAAGATTAGCACCCTGTCTGAGCGCTAGCTGTGAACCTAATTCCATGCCTGCCCCCCTTAAAAATATATGGTCGTATGCAAAACATTGTCAACTGTGCTAATGAAGCACAACAGATTTAGTGTCTAGCCCCACATGACCTTCTTTTCCTCACAGGACATATTATCACACAATAATTTAATTTCTAGAAAACAGAACTCATCTTATCCATAAGTCTCCATATTGATATCATCAGAAGGTCATAGAGGGAAGCCACAAAGAACTTTCAAACCTTTACCAGGGAAGAAAACTATACGTTTGCCTTCTTTTATCCTCTCATTGGGCTTTATTTTTTTCCCTTTTCATATAATAGGAATGATGTGACTGTTGCTGACTCTGGCAATCTTATCATCAGTCTTGTGGTCATTCAGTGTTTTTCTTAAAGCCCCAACTCCTGGAGTCACGTGATTACATGAGATGCTCAGCTTGCGTTCTTTTATGTTAAAAAAAAGTTTCTAGCCTTTGTGGTTATGAAAAAACTCTTGAAAACATGGCCCCAAATAGAGCTTGGTGGGAGGTGTGAATTGGTTATTTCTCTTTCACCGGGTGTGAAACAGACCCTTTTAAAAATGTGATTTATGTTTTAATTGCAAATGTTATCCAAAATGTTAGTGGAAAATTTCAGTAATGTGTTTTATGAAAAAGTCCCTTTTTCAAACTATATTTTTAAAGACATAATGTCAACCCACTGACAGTACTCTAAATAGCATGTCTTCTGTTTGAACCTGTTTGCAGGATAGTAAATCAACAAAGGTATCCTAAAAACGCAGCATTGTAGCAATGGCACATTTTACAAAGAAAGATGAATCCAGGAAAAAATGGACATGTCTATCAGATAAAAGAATACTATCTTGCAAACAGAGAGTTAAAAACAATTGCAGAGACTCAAAGTTATGTAACATACTGTGATTCTGTGTCAACAGTGTATTTGATTAACTGGAATAAGTCTAAAAATTCAAATCTGTAAACTACATGAGTACCTCTTTTTTAAACTAAACAGAAACGAAAATAATTCTGCTGTTCATTTGTTCTGCTGTTCTGTAATACATCCACGCATCAGCCCGTGCTGTTATACAATATCTGGATTTAATCTCTTCTGGAATTTAGATTCCCATGCAGTAGTCATGCTTAAAAACTTGTCAGTTGCCTGAGAAAACTAAACAGCATTACTTTGATGTTTGCAGTATACCATAGGAATCTCCTATGCCAAGTACAGAGGATCCTGCCAATTCTAAGGTACAACTAAATAGTTATCAAAGGCAAAACTGACAAGTTGGATTTTCTTTTTGTTTTGTTATTTTTTTTTCACATGAAAACACTGTATGTTGCATCATAACCCTGTAATGTTACTTTGATTTTTCATGGCCCATGTACAAACACCTTCAGCTCTTTGCCCCAAGACACAACATAATAATCACTGAACCAGTCCATGGGGGAAAAATCCTGGGTTTATTAATGGCTTAATTCATAATACAGACTCTTTGGGGGGTTTTCCTGGTCTCATGCTAGTCACTGACAAAGTTCAAAAGAGCTGACGCCTAGGTTTGGTTCAGATAAACCTCCAACGTGCACATGCTTATGCAAAAATTATTTAAACTACCGATCAGGGAGAGGGACTATCCAGCCATCAACCCAGGCTCCTCTCCCTGGAGGCTTGTAACACTAGGCTCAGCTCAGAGCAGACTTTTTAGATCTTCTCGTTATGACTGTGCCTCTTTCCTTTCTCCGTCCAGCACCTTGGTTTACCCTTTGTTCATGTTTTGGAGCTTTTGTTGCATCTCCAAGGGCTAGACATGCATATTTCTTTTAAATGGAAGCTCAGATTTTGGAGCACAAAATGGAATCCTGAAACCTCTCTCTCTCCATGTCACAATGAGCTGGTCCTATACAACCCCGATCTAAGCTATCCTAATCTTTTGTGTGATCCCTCCCCCAAATCACATGATACTTCCTCCCCAGCCTCCTCCCCCCCCAAATAAACCCTCCCCCCCCCCCCCTTGATCCTTACATTTTTTGAAAATGAGGTCTTTTTGAGAGGAAGGCCCTGAAACCTGCTGCTCCTTCCATCTTCGGGTCTTCCCTTTGCAAGAGCGCATGGATTCTGAACAGCCCTGTAATGCTAGAGTTCTCTTAGCACTTAAACCCCAGACCAGCAGGGCCTTAGCACAGCCTTAGTGTTCCAGAATGGGGAATCAAGGACCACAGTAGGGATGTGAGAGTGAGCCAGCCGATTAGCTTAGCCCCTGAAGAAGACATAAGGACTTCACTGGGTCAACTGACTTCCTGGGGCAGTACTTCAGTACCCCAGTTAGAACACCAAACTATGTTGTTGATCATGAGTAATAAATTCCACCTTCACATTGAGAGGGATGAATATATTAATTTCTTTAAAGAACATAAACCCCTTTGCAAGCCTGATAAACTAGAAAGGCACCTTTTTGGCACCAAGACAGAAAGAGTAATAGTGACATGGCCCACGCAACCCGGAGTTTGGAAATCGTGTATTTATAGAAGTACATTAAGACCAATTTAGAAAAGGTTGATTAGATAAAGTAATGTTCATTCAGGCAGGCCTAAACAATTTTCTTATTTCATTGAATCAGCAATAATGTACTCCTCAAAACACTATAAATATATATCCAATAACTGCCTTCTACCCCTCTTCGTTTAGTTGGAAGTATTTGTTTGGGGGTTATTTATAAACAGTAAGTCATTTATTTATTTTGTCTGTGTAGCATAAGGCAATCTAGAGGATGAAAACATTGTTTACTGATTAATACAAAGTTTGAACGCTAAGATATAGTCAATGGGACTGTGGAGGAAAATTGTTTTGTTTTCTTTATTATTCTGTTAAACACTTGAGGTAACAAGCTAGACACCAGAAAGGTCTATTGGGAAAAATGATTGTTTAATTTTGCGTGTGCCTGCCCAGAAAGTGCTATTGGTCTGTGTGTGTTGAGAGATTTTCTGTGACCATCCTTGTATTCTAACTGTAGTTCTAAGCAATGCTAACTTTAATATGAGGCAATAATTCAGACGCCAAAGCATTTATTAAAATGTATTGACTGTTTAAAATGTTACTATAGCAGTAGCATATTTTTAAGGTATGGTCACAACAAGACACAGTAAAATCCAAAGGAAACATTCAGGTCTTACAGGACCCAATGCTACAAACACAAATGTCAAAGTAATCATGTGAGTAATGTCATCTCCAGCGGTCTGTGGGATCAAGTCCATAGACAGCATATTCCATGTTTTATGCAAAAAAATGTTTATATTACATACTTTATGGATCACCTTCAATGATCAACATTATACTTTATTAGTCTCTCATGCAACCACTGGTTTAATATTTGATCTCCTAAATATTTGCCTGTTTCCATCACATCCACTGCCTTCCCTCCCCTATCAAATTCTCAATTTGATGGTTTTTAAATCAAGGAGAAGATGGAGTCCATGCGATGCTCACGAGAGGTCTGAGGCAAGCCCAGGCTACCAAATTACGTACCACTGGGATGCACGAATCAAAATAGACACTGGCTCAGATTCAGGATCTCGCCACTGCACCTCGAGCCACACAGGATATTATTTAGGGACCAGATTGTCCAGAGAATTCCACACACAAAGTTGGGGGCAGATTTTCAAAACAGCTCAGTTCCCATTTAGATACCAAAATGAACTGGCCAGATTTTCAAAAGGCCTCAGCGCTCTGCAAGCGTCCATTGACACTGTTCCTTAAAATTGAAATAGGAGCTGTGGGTTGCTGAACTCTTTAGAAAATCTGGCCTAGGCTTTGATTGTAACTGTGATTGCGCTACAATGTTCCTGACATTCCTCCAGTACTGGGGTGAAGCAAGGTGGCCAAGCCAGGCAGCATGATCACTTGAGAAGGACATATGGGTTCTGTTCCTGCATCTGCTGCTGACCTGCTGTGTGACTCTGGGCAAGTCACTTTCCCTCCCACCCTTCACCTGACACCTCTAAGCTCTTCAGTACTGGGACATGCATCTGACAAAGTGGGTATTCACCCACGAAAGCTCATGCTCCAATATGTCTGTTAGTCTATAAGGTGCCATAGGACTCTTCAGTGCTGGGACAGGCCCTCAATATATGTCCTCCCGGTGCCTGGTACAATGGGGCCCTCTCTCAGGATATGTCTACACTACGGGATTATTCCGATTTTACAGAAACCGGTTTTTTGAAACAGATTGTATAAAGTTGAGTGCACACGGCCACACTAAGCACATTAATTCGGCGGTGTGCGTCCATGTACCGAGGCTAGCATGGATTTCTGGAGCGTTGCACTGTGGGTAGCTATCCCATAGTTCCCACAGTCTGCCCCGCCCATTGGAATTCTGGGTTGAGATCCCAATGCAAAAACAGTGTCGCGGGTGATTCTGGGTAAATGTCGTCACTCAATCCTTCCTCCGTGAAAGCAACGGCAGACAATCATTTAGCACCCTTTTTCCTTGGATTGTCCTGGCAGACGCCATAGCATGGCAATCATGGAGCCCGTTTAGCCCTTTGTCACTGTCACCGTATGTGTACTGGATGCTGCTGACAGAGGCGGTACTGCAGTGCTACACAGCAGCATTCATTTGCCTTTGCAAGGTAGCAGAGATGGTTACCAGCCCTATTGCACTATCTGCTGCTTTGGAAATTGGCAATGATGGTTACCAGTCCTATTGTACCATCTGCTGCTGTCATGGGTGCTCCTGGCTGGCCTCACTGAGGTCAGCCGGGGGCACATGGACAAAAATGGGAATGACTCCCCAGGTCATTCCCTTCTTTATGTTTTGTCTAAAAATAGAGTCAGTCCTGCCTAGAATATGGGGCAAGTCTACTAGAGAAACAGAGAGCACAGCCGCTCCGGGTCAGAGCCCCAGATATGCCGCAAAAATGATGAACTGCATGCCATTCTAGGGGGTGCCTCTGCAACCTCCACCCGTTGCTTCCCTCCTTCCACACCCCTCCTAGGTTACCGTGGCAGTGTCCCCCCATTTGTGTGATGAAGTAATAAAGAATGCAGGAATAAGAAACACTGACTTTTTAGTGAGATAAAATGAGGGGGAGGCAGCCTCCAGCTGCTATGATATTCCAGGCAGGACAGAATCTCCATTACTCATTAAAGGGTGGGGGAGAGAGAAGCGCAGCCTCCCGCTGCTATGATAGTCCAGGCAGTACAGAATCTTCATTAGACATGAAAGGGTGGGGGGAGAGGAGTTCAGCCTCCAGCTGCTATGATGAGGACAGTTACCAAGCCTATTGCACCGTCTGCCTCTCCAGGAGACAAAGCTTAAAGAAGGGAATGACCGGGAGTCATTCCCGTTTTTGCCCAGGTGCCCCCGGCCGACTTCACCGAGGCCAGCCAGGAGCACTCACGGGATGATGAGGACGGTTTTCAACCCTTTTGTACCGTCTGCCATCAGGAAAGGAAGGGGAGGGGATGCTGCTGTTCAGCGCCGCAGCACCGCGTCTACCAGCAGCATGCAGTAGACATACGGTGACATTGAAAAAAGGCGAGAAACTATTTTTTTCCCTTTTCTTTCACAGGGGGTTGGGGGGTAAATTGACGACATATACCCTGAACCACCCGGGACAATGTTTTTGACCCTTCAGGCATTGGGAGCTCAACCAAGAATGCAAATGCTTTTCGGAGACGGTGGGGACTGTGGGATAGCTGGAGTCCTCAGTACCCCCTCCCTCCCTCCATGAGCTTCCATTTGATTCTTTGGCTTTCTGTTACGCTTGTCACGCAGCACTGTGCTGAGTCCCTGCTGTGGCCTCTGTCTATCATAGCCTGGAGATTTTTTCAAATGCTTTGGCATTTCGTCTTTTGGAACGGAGCTCTGATAGAACAGATTTGTCTCCCCATAAAGCGATCAGATCCAGTATCTACCGTACAGTCCATGCTGATCAGCGCGTCACGCTGGGCAAACAGGAAATGAAATTCAAAATTTCGCGGGGCTTTTCCTGTCTACCTGACCAGTGCATCCGAGTTCAGATTGTTGTCCAGAGCGGTCACAATGGTGCACTATGGGATAGCGCCTGGAGGCCAATACCGTCAAATTGCGGCCACACTAACCCTAATCTGACATGGCAATACCGATTTCAGCGCTACTCCCCTCATTGGGGAGGAGTACAGATATTCGTATTAAGAACCCTTTATATCGAAATAAAGGGCTTCGTTGTGTGGACGGGTGCGGGGTTAATTTGGTTTAACACTGCTAAATTCGGTATAAACGCGTAGTGTAGACCAGGCTTCAGTTGTGACATATAGGTGCCACCCTAGCTCCCACAGGGCAGGGCTTTTGAGAGCTGACTGCTCCTTGAGGACTCGACTCTTTCCTGCTACCTATACTGTGGGAATAAGCTTGCAGACATGTGCTTCTCTGGAGCAGCTTCAGAGCACAGTCCTGACTGAAGCACTCCCCAGCTGCAGGCCATCGCATGATAGGTGCACATGCCTCAGTTTCCCCTTTCAAGTACCCCAAGGACTCTGCACCAGGCTCACCTGCTTGAATAATACCCTTCCTTGGCCTAGTTTATTACAAAAACACAGGTCATTTAATCCCCAGCATAATCCATTTCCCACACCTACTGCAAGCAGTCATTAAAACTCAAGACATCTTGTCCCTCAGTTTCTCACATACCCACACTGGTGCCTTCGGCCACACCTGGGCTCTCTGCCAGTCCTTTTCTGCCCCTGTGCCAGGGTAGCCACCCCAGCCCTTCCAGCTGAAGGAGAGCCTCGATCTTCCCATGGGAACCTCCACAGCCTCTCTCCTGCGAGATCACCCTCACCAGGAGAGCACCCCTCATTCCTCCTGGCTCTCTCACTGTCCCTCAGGCTCCTGCTCTTCAGGAAGAGCGACCATCAGGTAAGCCCCTCTGGAGCTCCCCTGCCTTCAGGCCTCTCTGGCCCAGAGCATGCAGGCAACTCCCTCTGCTGCTCCCTAGCCTTCAGCCCTGGCTTTCTGGCTTAGGGACCCCAGGCAGCAACCCCGACTTGTTGCTCTCAACCTTCAGCCTTCTCCCAGGAACCATATAGTCTCGAGGCTTTGGCAGCTCTCAGCTCCTGTTCTCCCATGACTGACCCAGGCTACTCAGCTCACCAGGTCTCTCCCACTTGCTGGGTCCCCCTCTGACCCTGCTCTCTTCTGTCCTCTCTCTAGGACCCAGGTGCCCTGATCCTTTACAGCCCTGGGGTGCCGAACCACCGTCTTATCTGGTTAACCTGGGAGCACCTGTTCTGGCACCGGAGCACTGGATTGACTTCAATCCCAGGGAGTTCCATAACATACACTTGCCTTTTCATGGCACCTCTCATCACCAGCCTTTACAAATACACATCCTCACCTTGCTCCCAGAACAGGTAAGTCTATTTATCCCTCTTTGCAGCTGACATTGCAGTGACAACATCCTGATATCATGGCACAAACTCTCCCCAGGGTTGTGGGTTTGTGTGTATCTGGCTCAATCCCCTGGTGTTGGACTTTAGCAGGATGATACAAACCTGCCTTGCTTAGGTGAATTGTTTGCCTGACGCTATTATTTTGTTTTACTTTAGAAACAATTAATATTTATTAAAGAGTTAACATGTAGGAATGATTATACAGATCACTTCCATTCCATGCTAGCACTTACTGCTGCTGCAGGAATACAGGTGAATGGTGCTATCACAACTTCATGAAATAGAGGCATAGTGAAATTCCAGCAGTTGGAATCATTCAGTGCATAAGTTTGTCCCAGGCTCATGCCTGATTTCCAAGTATATGATAAACTTAAAACCCTCCATCATGGCTGAAGTGACATTTATAAGGGAATCATTGAGAAAGGGATCTATTTTTCATCCCATGTTACAAATTCAAATGTAGTAAATAACATAACCTGAGCAGGTATTTCTTTAGTTCCCTAACCAGCTCCAGTATCTGTTTCCTTTTTAGTCAAAGCTAGGAATGCTCCTGAATTGTTACCTGAGCTGGTTTTATTTTAGAGTCAAAAGAAAACGCTAGCTAGCTAATAACAGAAGGCACTACATTAAATCATCCTATTTATGGCAGTATGCAAGTAACAGAGTATGAGAAAAAGTTATCAGAAGTGCCTAAGGGCCAGATTTGAAATCACTGGGAGTTAGGCACCTAAATACCTTTAAAAAGGTGGTCCTCAGTGACTCAGGAGCATAGGTCCAATTGACTCAGTGCGACTTGTGCTCCCAAGTAATGTGAGACATTTTTTAAAAGCCCATCTCTTAGCAAGTAACCTGATTTTCAAAAGTGCCAAACACCCAACAGCTCCCACTGACTTCTATACAAGCTGCCAGGAGCCAGCACTTTTGAAAGTCAGTGGTGAAATTGTAGCCCTGTTGAAATTTTGCCATTGACTTCAGTGGGAGCAGGATTTTACCCCAGGTTCTCATTTAGGTGCCATAGGGCTTTAGGCTCCTGGCTTTCAAAATCTTGGCTTAAATGTTTAGCCCAGCTTGTGGGGCCTTAGCTTTGTAACCAACGTTAGTTAATAATCATTGAACTGCCTATTTCTTATATGGCACTGTAGCAGGGTGGTCACCCCGCTCCTGCCCTGAAGGGCTTAAAACAGCCCTGGGAGAGGGCTGTAGCGGCGGAGAAAGAAAGGCTGATTGGGGAAGCAGCCACAGGTGAGGCCACGGCTGAGGGCCAGAGACAGAGACAGAGACTCTCTCTCTAGCTGCATGAGAGAGAAGGACCTGGCTTCCTGGGAGCTGAGGAGGGTACCGAGGGTGCAGCAGTGCTGGGGAAGGGCAGAGGGAGATGGGGAGCTCCAGCCTGGTAAAGCCCCAGGCTGCAGGCCTTGCTAAGGGCCCACAAGAAGGCACTGGGGCTGCAGAGCGGCAGCCCAGAGATAGGCAGAGGCGTCTGTTCCAACGCCCCCTTGCCGATGATGAGTGGTTTACAGACTGCCGTCTGCCCCAGGGAGCGGGGCTAATTGGAGACTGGCTGTAGCCACTGAGGCAAGGTGGAGATAGAGAGTTGGGGGTTCCCCTGGGTGCGGAGACCCAGACCATGGGCTACTGCTGGGAGGCAGAACCCTGATGTAAAGGGCACCGGGATCCGGGAGGGACACGGGGGCCAGCGGCAGGCAAAACACCAGTCTACAGAGGGTGCTCTGGGCTTGAAGAGCTAATTCCCAGGACGACCAGCAGGAGGTGCCACACCAGTGAGTCTTTGCCCCGCCACAGGCACTTTTTATCAGTAGATCACAAGGCACTTCCTTATTTTTTAATGTATGTATCTTCACAATGTCCGTGAGGTAGGGCTCCATTATCATCCCCATTTTACAGATAGGGAACTGAGGCACAGAGAGATGAAGTATGTCTACACGGCAAGGACAAAGCCGCGGCACCAAATTGCAGTGCCTGGCTCAATGAACTCAGGCCAGCGGGACTAAAAATAGCAGTGGAAATGTTCCAGCTTGACCTGCAGCCAGGCTCAGAAACCTGGTGAGGGTCTCAGAGCCCAGGTAGGAACGTCTACATGGCTAGTATTAGCTCTGCAGCCCAAGTCAGTTGAGCCAGGCTCTGAGACTTGGTTCCATGGGTTTTTCTTTGCCGTGTAGACATACCTTAAGTGACTTGCCAAAGACACATAGGAAGTCTATGGAAGAGCAGGGACTTGAACTTTGGTTTGCTATATCCTAAGCCGGTGTGATAACCACTAAACAGCGAGGCGTTGTACTTAAAACACACTCCTAACCAGTCAGGTTAGTTTCAACACGGTGTCTATTTTCTAACACTTGTATTAGAACTGCACTTGACCAACCGCTAACTTTCTGTTGAAAACCAAACAGAAAACAAAGAAACACTTGCATTCTCCAAATTTCAAATCATAGAATCATAGAATCTCAGGGTTGGAAGGGACCTCGGGAGGTCATCTAGTCCAACCCCCTGCTCAAAGCAGGACCAAACCCAACTAAATCATCCCAGCCAGGGCTTTGTCAAGCCTGACCTTAAAAACCTCTAAGGAAGGAGATTCCACCACCTCCCTAGGTAACCCATTCCAGTTCTTCACCACCCTACTAGTGAAAAAGTTTTTCCTAATATCCAGCCTAAACCTTCCCCTGTGCAACTTGAGACCATTACTCCTTGTTCTGTCATCTTCTACCACTGAGAACAGTCTAGATCCACCACTGAGAACAGTCTAGTCAAATGCTGATTGGAACTGGGAAAATGTTTAACTCCGTCATCTTTTGTTGGTAGATGGATGTAGCTCAAAACCCTGTCACTTGGTTACATGCTACAGTTACAAGCTCAAAGGGAGTGACGGCGCATTGGCTAGTGAAGAAAGCAGGGAAAGAGACAAATGTAAATGCTGTGAGGTTACAAGAAACAGATTCCATTAAAGGAGTTTGGTTCTGCATATCTGACACGATTTTGTGATGATACGCAATATGCATTCAGCCCGCCTTCTAACACAAAGAGTGATCACTATGGGAATGTCAGGTTATTTTCATGGGTCAAGTCCTAAAATTCCAGTGAATGGGATATGCCCGCCCATACCAAGGAGTGCCATACTCCACTGAATATGCACCTCCTAAAGCTGTAGTCCATGGTATGCTGTTCCCCTACCACGGAGTACCATACTCCACAGAATATTGCATCTCCTAAAGCTGTAGTCCATGGTATGCTGTGCCCCTACCAAGGAGTACCATACTCCTCCAGAACATTGCACCATCTTTCTGATCTCTCTGTGGGGGGCTGTAGAGTTGACAGCTGTCTGTTCTACACCCTTCTTCTGCTTCCTCCTATCACAAATTCTCTCCCCTCAATTACCAGCATCTCTTGTTTGGCAGCATACGGCAAAAGGCAGCTTGGGTGTAGCCCCAGAGACAAGGCAAATAGAGAGAGCAGAAAGATGAGAACAGGATGACACCAAAGGGCGCTGCAACCAACATGGATGGAGGTTACTTAAACTCTGAAGCAGCCCATAGGCAATCCCCAAACATCATCCCACCATCAACCTGGAGAAATATTGTGCCTGACTATGGACCCCCCCCAAGATGCCCTCTAGGTCTGTACCTTCCTCTCTAAACCTGAGATCACCACAAAACCAGAGGAGATCTGCTTCCCCGCTTCTACAAACAAAATGGTGCCTGGGTCTGGTGGAATGCAGCTGATAGCTGAAATACAGCAGGTGGCTGCAGAGACTGTTGGAATTAAATCTACGATTTCCAC
Source organism: Mauremys reevesii (assembly GCF_016161935.1). Taxonomy (NCBI): domain Eukaryota; kingdom Metazoa; phylum Chordata; order Testudines; family Geoemydidae; genus Mauremys; species Mauremys reevesii. The sequence goes on from NC_052627.1 coordinate 8,322,554, forward strand.
CTTACAGACCACCATGACTGAGATTCAGAATGCCCTGCAAGCTCTATCCAGATGGGTGTGTGAATCAGAACACATACTTTCTGAAATGGAAGATGATCTCAGAGCGAACAAATCACAAGATATGAAGAACTGTAATGATATCAAGACTATTAAGATCAAAGTAAATGATCTAGAAAGCTGCTCACAATGATGTAACATTAGGATTGTGGGTGTCCCTGTGGGAACAGAGAAAAGTAAAAAGTCTGAATTTGGCCACAAACTGCTAAGTAAGTTATTGGATCTGCTGGTAGATTTTTGTTTTGATACACAGCAGGCATATTGGTCCTTGCCCCAAGCCAGCTCCAGGAGGTCAGCCTAGAGCATTGCTTGTGAAGGTCCTGAAGTTTACCCTCAAGGAGCTTATACTGCAGAAATCCGGAGGAAATAAAAGGAGATGTTATGCAGATAGCTAGCAATTAAAACTGCTCTTTCAAGCTCATGCCAATGAGGTGGTTGCAATGAGGGCAACATTTAATCAAGCAAAACAATTGGCCAGGAAGATGGACTTGAAATATTTTATAAAATACGTGGAGACACTGCCTATTAAGAATGGTGAGAAGATAGTTTCATTCAGTTCTCCTCAGGAGGCAGAAATATACTTCAAAAATCTGCAGACTCCTCCTTCGTAAGAGGAGACATCTATGGAAGGAATTTATGTACTGCTTTTGGAGTGCTGATATAGCCCCTCAAAACAAGTTGATGGGCACTAGTTCACATTGATGTGTTAGTTTCTTTTCTTCTCCCCAACCACTGGCCTTGAAGGGTTAAAGAGTTATCAATTACTTCCTATTGCCTTAACTCATGGGAAAGGAGCATGAATGTAAAATCAATCATTTGATTAGTAATTATGTTTTCAGTCCTTGCCTTATTAGATGGTGTGTCCTTATGGACTAATGTATCAAGGTCTATTGCTAATAGATGATTAACTATAGTTGAAATGTTTGGGGCCCCAGGGATTATAAGGATCTCCAAGTTTCACCTGATTTCTTCCCACCCACCCCCTTTCGTGTGTCAAATGTCAGGGGTGGGGTTGGACTATTTAAACAGATTCTTCTTTCTGATTGTATGGTACTACTGTGTATTGTTCTCTCCACTATCTTTTCACTTTTGTTATTTTCACTTTCTGCCCCCTTCTCATTGCCTTCCTATGCTGGGAATTTTCTTCCCACTGGGTAGAATATGTACCAGCAAGGAACACCCTACCCTGCATTATATAACTTGTATGCCGCTCAGGAAAATTTGCCATTTCTCATTTATTGACAAAGCAACCTTCTATTTTAGCGTGTATACTTTTTAAAATGATGGCTCAGGTAATTCAAGGTGTTTCCTGGAATCTAAAGGGTTGTAATAAAGCTATTAAAAGGAAAAAAATATGTACCCAGTGCTTAAAAGAGAGAATGTTGACATCACTGTGCTACGGGAGATACATCTGACAGAACTTGAAGCTTGTCACTGGAACAGAGATGGGGTAAAGCAAGGGGCATTGCTATACTAATACATAGTAGCCTAATTATTCATACACCGCTACCTCGATATAACGCCCCCCGTTATAACACGAATTCGGATATAACGCGGTAAAGGAGTGCTCTGGGGGGGCGGGGCTGCGCACTCCGGCAGATCAAAGCAAGTTCAGTATAACACGGTTTCACCTATAACGTGGTAAGATTTTTTGGCTCCCAAGGACAGCGTTATATTGGGGTAGAGATGTATATTGAGCACAAGGTCTGAAAATGAGGGCAGCTTTATTGAACTCCAGGCTGAAACTAGCAATTCTATAATCCCGGTTGCCAATCTCTGGGGACCAAATCAGGATGATCATAAAGACATGAGCTACCATCCTATTATTATAGCTGGAGACATTAACAAAACTCTAGACCCAGCCCTTGATCAATCTTCTCCATCTCTACAAAAAAAACCACCAATACTCATCTAGTACTTCAAACATACATGGCTGATTTAGGCTTATAAGATGTGTGGAAATCAGGTGATCCTATGGTCAGAGACTATAAGTTTGATTTGGTTTTCCTACAATTCTTTCAAGATTGGACTATTTCTTAGTGTCTTAAGACTTGATCAATTCTGTCAGTGATTGTGGCATTGGTACTGTTGCTACATCTGCCCAGACTCATGCATATGGCATTTAGGTCCCCAGGGTATGCACCCCCAACTAAAATGTGGAGATTAAATACCTCTCTGCAGTTTGATACATCGTTTGTTAACTCCATCCTGCAGAAGTTGGATTTAAAAAACAAAACAAATGCTCCCACTGGTTTCATCAGCTGCCACACTTTGGGAAGCTTTTAAAGCCTTCATCATAGGCTGTATTATCTCTTATTCCATCTTTAAAAAAGAAACGGAGAGGACAGAGAATTGATATCCTTGCAAAGGAAAGTAAGACTTTTGACGTAGACTAGGCTTCTACCTCCTCCCCAGAGAAACTCATAACCCACATCAGTCTACGTTATTAAATCAACAAGCTTCTTTCCCAAAAGGCTGAGTTTGCTTTATTCTGTTTGAAGCAAAACTACTGGGAATCTGGCGAGAGAGCCAAGCTGTTGGCATACAGACTTAAGCCAAATGCTAACAGAAATAAGATTGCTGCTATTCATGATAGTAGCAATAAATTATACGCAGCACAGTCAGATATTAATAAACAATTTCAGCATTTTTATTCAAAACTATATTTAACTAGAGAGGTAATCCGTAAAGATGACCCAGGTAACTTTTTTAGTGGATTGTCTCTGCCACAGATCTCTGACTCTCAGAAGGACCTCTTAGATGCTCCTCTAGAAATTGCAGAACTGACTCGGGCTGTAAAAGAAATGAAGGTCAGAAACACTCCTGGTGCAGATGGGTTCCCCACTGAATTTTATAAAAAGTTCTCTGGAACTTTAACGCCGAGATTATCAAATATGGTCAATGAGGCCAACAATGAGCAAACTGTCTCGCCTATTCTAAGGGAAGCTGGAACTTCAGTTATTCCTAAACCTGGCCAAGACTTCGGATGATGCTGTTCTGGGAGGGAATGCTAAGTGGAGATGGGATCCAGCTAATGAGGAAAATGGAGAGTATCTTTGGATACAGACTGCTAACCTCGTGTGGCTGGCTTTAAATTAGGTTTGATGGGGGCAGGAGACAAAAGTCCACAGGTGAGTCCAAAACATGGAGAATTGGGTGAAGGGTTGGAATCTGGGGGAAGAATTATAGCAGGGACAGAGGAGAGACAAGAGGAAACATAGGGTGAATCAAATCAGTATCTTAGATGTCTGTATACCAATGCAAGAAGTATGGGGAATAAACAGGAAGAAATAGAACTATGTAGTTATTTCAATGACATAGTTGGCATCACAGAGACTTGGTGGGATAATACACGACTGGACTATTGGTATAGAAGGGTACAGCTTGGTCAGGAAGGACAGGCAGGGGGGAAAGGGAGGAGGTGTTGTCTTGTAAATCAGATGTATACACTTGTACTGAGGCTGAGATGAAAATAGGAGACAGACCTGTTGCAAGTCTCTGGGTGGTAAGGATAAAAGGGGTGAAAAACAAGGGTGATGTCATGGTAGGGGTCTACTACAGATCATCTAACCACTAACACAGTACTGAACTGTATTTGCTGTGTGTGTGTGTGTGTGTGTGTGTGTCTGTTGCTGCCTGATTGTGTACTTCTGGTTCTAAATGAGGTGTGTGGTTGACTGGTTAGCTCGTAACACTGGTGTTCATAATTCTGAGGTTCTACCGTATGTCCTGAGGTGTCCCCCTATTTATATTCCTCAAAATTATTTTAAGAAATTCAGAAATATTTTTAGAATGTCCCTTTGGGGCGCAGGTAAGAAACCTAGACTGGCTCTGAACAAATTTCAGCTCCCCCTAGCTCTAGGTAGATTTCATTTTCCAACTTGAAAAGTTATCATATCTCCTTTTTGTTAAGCCAAGCATCTTTGTGACTGTTAGATATGACCATGCAGACCCCACCTGGGTTCACATTGAATGAGAACTGGTAAACCCTCTCCCACTTTCAGGCATTGTAGGATCAAATTATTATAGATATAATGGCTCCAGAGTTCCCACAATAACAACTGTGTGGCAAGCTTGGTCAAACTTATCTAGAAAGTCCTGCTTCCATCCATTCTCCCATGTAGAGGTGGTTCAATGGAGCAAGCCTTTTCTTAAATTTGGTGGCAAAACCTTGACTTGGAGGGATTGGATGGAGAGGGGAATTTTGATTGTCAACTAGCTGCAACACCATAATAAACCATTTGTAGATCTTCAGCAAGAATTTGGCTTGCCCTGCTCTGGAGCATGGAAATATCTCCAATTAAAACATTTAATTACAAATGTATTTGGACCAGAGGCACTGGGAGCTCCAGAACCTCCAGAACTTTTATTATTTTGGGAGGAACTTCCTGGATTTACTTGGCCAGCAGAATCCTTTTACCATTTTCTGGCCCAACTAACTCCGCCAAAGATTGATAATTTGAGAGTCGCATGGAATACAGATTTGAATACACAACTATCTCTGACCCAATGGAATTACAATTTAATCTAATATTTAAAAAGCAACTACAGACCTGAGACCATGACTTATTCACCAAAAGGCACCTTTTCAAATATACTGGTCCCTGCATAGGCTAATGGTAATTGATCTCATAAATGCTGACCGCTGTTGGAAATGTCACTCCCTTGACGCTACATTAGCTGTTTTGGGAGTACCCCTGTATCGAGAATTTCTGGAATAAGGTGGGCCAAAGGACCAATCTGATACTGGATGCTAAGTCGGAGCCCTCCCTCTTAAGTTTTGTTCTTGGACACATTCCTGACACCTGGAGGTTACCTAGTAGCAAGGCAGCTTGGTTCCAATGCTGGTCGCTAAAAAATGAATCCTGCAAAAATGGAAAAGTCTATCCCTACCCAATATTGATCCCTGGCTCAGTGGGATGGCTGACCTCACAGCTAAGAATGATTGGCATTTCTCAGAAAGGGACTAATCAAAAATTTCAAAGCAATTAGGGCTGACTTTTTAGAGGCCCATGAGTAATACAGATACAGAGGAGAGATACGTCGCTTCCCCTCCCCCTTCCTTTAGTCTAACCATCTTTACTTAATTTCTGTATTACAATTAACCTTGTATTGGGCTATATTTGTTGTAGTTGAAAGAAATAATAAATCATCAACATAAAAAAGACAGGACTAGAGTGGGAGTAGGGAACAGAAAGAGCATGAGGACTATGAGGAAACGCTGGAACAGAATTGGAGGGGAAGAGAGAGAGAGAGAGAGAAAGAGTGTGTGTGTGTGTGTGTGTGTGTGTGTGTGTGTGTGTGTGTGCAGGCGCACGCAAGAATTAGGGGAAGGGGGAAGGAATTGAGGGGAGATGGGAGTGGAGGAAGAAATACGGAGCCAGACACTTAGCTGTGGCAAATAAAACACAATTCTATTGTTTTGACACTGACTTCCATCATCTGGGAGTCTGGCCCTACACTGTTTCCTGGAGAAATTAACATATTGCTGCATGTTCCAAACATGGCACCTTCCAAGGATTTCCATTACATGAGAATCAGCCAGCTACACTTGGCAGCTTGCACGCGCTCACACCCAGATGCACGGATTAAGAGCAATATAATACACTTCCTATTACTGCATGAAGGTGGATGTGCACCTGCTCCACATTGCTTCAGGCAGACAATTGCCCTGTCCTAACCCTTTCCACAGCTAACATGGCAAGCAATTTATCACTGTCGTCTAACTTCATTCACTTCTCTCGCAGAATGACAGCCATCAAAAGCCTCTCGTTATTGGCCTGTTACTGGGTGGCAAGGCAATCACGGTCTCTAACAAGGTCTTCAAAAGAGAAAAAAAAAACATACTGAATCCCTCCCTCAGTGGAAGTTTTGTGTGCATGGGTGGCAAATGCCAAACATGTCCCTGACCTTCTATAACAACTGTGACCTGTGCAGCTGGTGGACTTAAGCAGGAGGACCCCCATGCAGATAAAAGTCCCTTCATTTGGTAGTTTGCTTACAGATTTTTAAAATCCAATAGTTAAATTTGCCTGATGTTCTTGAAGCAAATAAACATACTAAAATCCAGTGTGCAAGCCTCTACGATTGGGATATGCAGTGCAGTAAATAGCCATTGTAGCAGTTTCTGTATGTTGCTGTGAGCATATCTTTGATGCAGTACCAGCAAATTACCATATAATGAGCCAGAGGTGAGCCTGCTGTTACAAAGGAGATGAGAAAACCTTTTACTCCATTCATTTTGCAGGTGTTGAGTGCATGACACAAGGAGAAGAATGGAGATGGCCACATTTGGGAGCAGAAGATAAAGAAAGAAGCAGAGATTACAGCAGCAACCAGAATTCATTTGGTGGTCAGTGCATTATCCCACAAGAGACATGCCCTGCAGGTCTGGAGACGCTGGGGATCCCACTGGCTACTGGCCAAAACAAAAGGCCAATTAGAATCCATTTTGGAATGTCTTTTGTCTTCACAGTGTTACAGCTCTTTCATGTAGCCATGGGAGAGTCTCCTGTTCACCTAAAAAGGACAGTTACCTTGAATCCTCTTGGGGCTGGGAACTGGAGTGACTGCTCTCATCAAAGTAAAACCTGAGTGGTTGGGGGAGGGGGAGTGAGCTTCAAGTGAGATGCACAGACAGCAAAACACGTTGAGACCTCAGTTTTGGACTGCTCTTCTGAGCATGCTGTAACCGTGAGACAGACACATCTAGCACTCAAGAACAAGCAGATGTGCCTATATCCGAAAACAAATTAGAACCTGCACATTTTCCATCTATATTCCAGCCTGGGGCTCCCAGTAATCTATTGACCATAGTGACATGGGGGGATTTTAGGGACCCTGGTGTGAATTGATCAGTTCACATCAACAGATTGTCTCTGGATAGATGATGCAACTGGTGGGCATTGTCAGGGATGGAAACCCTGCATCTGTACTTACAGAAAAGGAACTAATCAGCAATTCTGTTGCAGAGATGGCTGAAAAGTCCTGAGTATCTCCTGCAATCTGTGCAATGTGTCTTTGTGCTGATAGGAGGAAACTGCATATTTGCATGAGGCATACAGAAAGCAAATTTGAATTTTCTCTCTGCTTCCTTCAGAGCTGGTGTACTGGGTGACCAATTAGATGAGATTTCACCTGTCGCCATAGGAACTGAACTGACTCTGGCTAGAGAGAACATTTCTCTCACATCTATGCCTCATGACAGTTACATCGTCATTAGAAAGTGTCATCTCTACATTTAGTTCATGGTCTTTAGAGGCAAGAAAGGCAAGGAAACCATTACCCACAACATCCTCAACGTACATTTCTCCTTTGGCTTTGCTAACTGTAACAGCAAAATACCCAGTTCTGTAATCCCTTTCTTGTCAAGATGACGTTGGCTGCACTACAGCTGGTTGCAGTAGGAGTCTACACCTTTCACCTTGTCATCTTACCCTTGGTGAAACTAGGAGAGGCAACTCAGGAAAACAACTTGTAATGAAAAGTCCAAAGGAAATAAGGATCCGCTCAGCAGAGAGATGCCCTGACTGCAAGAGGTAAGTGTCCCCAAAAGTCAATTACTGGAAATGCTACATGTCAGGTGAGGAACAAGGAGGAGGAACCTATCAGCTGATGGTGATGGAACTGTTGTCTCTTTTGGGTCAGGGGCTACTTGGATCTCCTATCAAAGCACCAAGACTCAACAATAACTATGGTTGGTTGAAAACTTACCATTATTTTTTTTCGAAATGAACATTTTTGCCCTAATGTTAATTTTGATTGAAAATTTCCAGTTTGTTAAAACACCAAAAACAAGTATCAAAATACAGGGGGTTTGGGGAAATTTTTACCAAAAATATGTACTAAGTCTGTATTTCTTTCATTCATTCTCTGACTTGCTGTAGTAACAACATACATGCTATGAGTGTTACTGATGATGCATGAACTTTTTTCATATACTCACAACATTAACCTCCAAAAATCCTGTCCGATCATGCAGTGACCTTAGTGCAAAACCTACTTGAGATTAACTGAGGGCAGCTTCTTCTTTGGCTCTTGGTCAGACAGCTGAAAGGGAAATGTCTGTGCCCAGGACACAGAACAAAGTCAAACCATAACTGAACAGCAATATAATGACATACTACATTCAGATAGTGCCGGAATTGAAAGTTGTTGTTAACCTTTCTTTAACAAGCAATTATGAAGTTATACAAATGAGCCTAGAATGTCTGAACACCAGACTGCAATACATTGAGCCAAGAGTTACTCTTGTACAACCACACTGAAGTCAATGGACTAAATTCACCCCTCTCATTAGTGAAAGCAAGCCATTACGTGAATTGTGCTTGCTTATTCCTTGGGTGATTCTAGCCAAATGGTTATGAAGAAATGTGCAAAGAGGCAGAAGGTAGCCAGTATAGGCACTCATCAGACCCTTATTTCAAGACACCACGATCATGCAGAGTTTAACAACATAGATACCAGGAGAAACCCTTGAAAACCCTTAGAAAGAATGTCAAGGAGCAATGGGATGCTTGAAGCTCGAAACTTAACAATCACTGTCAAGGAAAAATGTGAAATAAGTAGGGCAAAATGCTGCAGTACTGAAATCCGTCCTTTCCTAACACAGAGTATTAACCAGATGGTGCTGCTCTGTCATTTCTGTGAGATGTGCATTTATTTATATCATCCACATACATATATTCTGACCCTCATCTCATCCCCTAGCAGTGAGAGGCTATTCAAGTGTGTCATGTATTAAATATCAGCTAGCTTCATTTTTAAATATTTTTCCCAGACTGATCAAACATTTTTTTATTCCCTGCCAGAGGTGCTCCATCAGTTTGAAAAATGTCCAGAAATACAAAATCAAAAGTCCAATGTTCCTGGTAACCAGGGATTCTCTTACCCAGGGAAAGGACTCTCGTAAAGTGGGTTCAGACCCAGGGCCAGATTTCCAGTTAGGCACAGTAAGTGCATGCCCAGGGGCACGTGCATTCTAGGAGCATCTTACCGCTCTAAAACTGTGTGCAACATAAATGTCAGCTATAGGCAGGGGCAGTGCTGAAGATGCTGTGCCTAGGGGTGTGTAAGGTATAAATCCAGCCCTGTTCAGAACACAAGATTAATTGCTGACTGGATAAAATCTTCAAGAGGGTCCATACAGGGACGGCTCTAGCAATTTCACCGCCCCAAGCAGGGCGGCACGCCGCAGGGGGCGCTCTGGCGGACGCCGGTCCCACGGCTCCGGTGGACCTCCTGCAGACGTGCCTGCGGAGGGTCCGCTGGTCCCGCGGCTCCGGTGGAGCATCCGCAGGCATGCCTGCGGGAGGTCCACCGGAGCTGCGGACCAGTGGACCCTCCCACAGACACGCCTGCGGGTGGTCCACCGGAGCCGCCTGCCGCCCTCCCGGCGACTGGCGGAGCGCCCCCCGTGGCATGCCGCCGCAAGCACGCGCTTGGCGTGCTGGGGCCTGGAGCTGGCCCTGGGTCCATACAATACCTTACTGAGCGTGTCTGAAATTAAGTGAATGTGACAATACAGCACCTGTTCAAAGAAACCAATAGACTTTTTTTTATATAACAAATAATGTACAAACTGACCTTTTAACAGGCACTCTTTGCTAGAGAACTCAACATTCAGAGGAATACAATTTGTTCTTAAAAATAAATACACTTTATTTGCAGCATGGATCAATTTTATTTCTATAGAGGAGTCAAATTTTATTATTAACAGGCTTCTTAATTAGTGCTTGCCAGGTCTTTTTATGTTGTTGTATTGAATTCAGGTGCATGAGTCTTAATGGACAGATGCTGCTTCTCTAGGTGGTTTAGGCGCTAACCTCTCATTATTTGAGAATATTTTCTAAAGGGTTGTTGTTACTCATGTGTCCCGTGCTCATTGCATGATCACAGTCACACGAAGTCAACCCAGACAAAGAGACTACGACAAACGACTCCGTTCCTGAAGTCTGCATCTCTGTCCATGAGGGTCATGCTAGGACCACTTCAGTGCTGCAAGATAGAATCATAGAATCATAGCATCATAGAATCTCAGGGTTGGAAGGGGCCTCAGGAGGTCATCTAGTCCAACCCCCTGCTCAAAGCAGGACCAAACCCAACTAAATCATCCCAGCCAGGGCTTTGTCAAGCCTGACCTTAAAAACCTCTAAGGAAGGAGATTCCACCACCCCCCTAGGTAACCCATTTCAGTGCTTCACCACCCTACTAGTGAAAAAGTTTTTCCTAATATCCAACCTAAACCTCCCCCTCTGCAACTTGAGACCATTACTCCTTGTTCTGTCATCTTCTACCACTGAGAACAGTCTAGATCCATCCTCTTTGGAACCCCCTTTCAGGTAGTTGAAAGCAGCTATCAAATCCCCCCTCAATCTTCTCTTCTGCAGGCTAAACAATCTCAGTTCCCTCAGCCTCTCCTCATAAGTCATGTGCTCCAGCCCCCTAATCATTTTTGTTGCCCTCCGCTGGACTCTCTCCAATTTATCCACATCCTTCTTGTACTGTGGGGCCCAAAACTGGACACAGTACTCCAGATGAGGCCTCACCAGTGCTGAATAGAGGGGAATAATCACATCCCTCGATCTGCTGGAAATGCCCCTACTTATACAACCCAAAATGCCATTAGCCTTCTTGGCAACAAGGGCACACTGTTGACTCATATTCAGCTTTTCGTCCACTGTAACCCCTAGGTCCCTTTTTGCAGAACTGCTGCCCAGCCATTCGGTCCCTAGTCTATAGCAGTGCATGGGATTCTTCCATCCTAAATGCAGGACTCTGCACTTGTCCTTGTTGAACCTCATCAGATTTCTTTTGGCCCAATCCTCTAATTTGTCTAAGTCCCTCTGTATCCTATCCCTACCCTCCAGCGTATCAACCACTCCTCCCAGTTTAGTATCATCTGCAAACTTGCTAAGAGTGCAGTCCACACCATCCTCCAGATCGTTAATGAAGATATTGAACAAAACCGGCCCCAGCACCGACCCTTGGGGCACTCCACTTGATACCGGCTGCCAACTAGACATGGAACCATTGATCACTACCCATTGAGCCCGACCATCTAGCCAGTTTTCTATCCACCTTACCATCCATTCATCCAGCCCAGACTTCTTTAACTTGCTGGCAAGAATACTGTGGGAGACTGTATCAAAAGCTTTGCTAAAGTCCAGAAATAGCACATCCACTGCTTTCCCCTCATCCACAGAGCCGGTTATCTCATCATAGAAGGCAATTAGGTTAGTCAGGCATGACTTGCCCTTGGTGAATCCATGCTGACTGTTCCTGATCACTTTCCCCTCCTTTAAGTGGTTCAGAATTGATTCCTTGAGGACCTGTTCCATGATTTTTCCAGGGACTGAGGTGAGACTGACTGGCCTGTAGTTCCCTGGATCTTCCTTCTTCCCTTTTTTAAAGATGGGCACTACATTAGCTTTTTTCCAGTCATCCGGGACGTCCCCCGATCGCCATGATTTTTCAAAGATAATGGCCAATGGCTCTGCAATCTCATCGGCCAACTCCTTTAGCACCCTCGGATGCAGCGCATCCGGCCCCATGGACTTGTGCTCGTCCAGCTTTCCTAAATAGCCCCAAACTACTTCTTTCTCCACAGAGAGCTGGTCACCTCCTCTCCATACCGTGCTGCAGAGTGCAGCTGTCTGGGAGCTGACCTTGTCTGTGAAGACAGAGGCAAAAAAAGCATTGAGTACACTAGCTTTCTCCAAATCCTCTGTCACTAGGTTCCCTCCCTCATTCAGCAAGGGGCCCACACTTTCCTTGACTTTCTTCTTGTTGCTAACATACCTAAAGAAACCCTTCTTGTTACTCCTAACATCTCCGGCTAGCTGCAACTCCAAGTGTGATTTGGCCTTCCTAATTTCACTCCTGCATGCCTGAGCAATACTTTTATACTCCTCCCTGGTTATTTGTCCAATCTTCCACTTCTTGTAAGCTGTTTTTTTGTGTTTAAGACGAGCAAGGATTTCACTGTTAAGCCAAGCTGGTCGCCTGCCATATTTACTTTTCTTCCTACACATCGGGATGGTTTGTTCCTGCAACCTCAATAAGGTTTCTTTAAAATACAGCCAGCTTTCCTCGACTCCTTTCCCTGTCATGTTATTCTCCCAGGGGACCTTGCCCATCAGTTCCCTGAGGGAGTTGAAGGTCTCTCCTCTGGGCTTCAGAAGCTTTTCCTTAATTTATCTGCAAATATAAATTTTGCAGGGCAAGGGGTTTTAATAGTGAATGTGTCCCTGGAAAATCAGTACTATTAACACATTTCCACTTCCTTTTTTTTTTTTTTTTTGACTCTGCAGAGAGCTACTCTAATATTGTACCAACCAAGAGCAATTTTTTCAAAAGCACCTAACTCACTTAGGAGCTTAAGTCCCTAAATCCTTGGGCTTTGGGGGGAGGGATAGCTCAGTGGTTTGAGCATTGGCCTGCTAAACCCAGGGTTATGAGTTCAATCCTTGAGGGGGCCATTTAGGGAGGTAGGGCAAAAATCTGTCTGGGAATTGGTCCTGCTTTGAGCAGAGGGTTGGACTAGATACCTCCTGAGGTCCCTTCCGACCCTGATATTCTATGATTCTATGAAACCACTTAGGAACTTTTGAAAATGTAACACCTAGTCAACGCTTAGTGATATTTGACTTTGACAATCTCAGCAGGCTGTGGTGTCAGAAGGATTTTTTTAAACAAACAAGCTTATTTAGAGTGTAAGCTATTTAGGGCAGGGACTGTCTCTTTGTTCTGCATTTGTACAGTCCCTAGCACGATGGGCCCCTGGCCCATGACTGGGGCGCATAGGCACTAAGGTCATACAAATGAAATGATTAATTATAATATCGCAGACAAATAACACAGAGAAACCTGCACTAAGAATGGCCCTTGGCAACTCTCCCCACATTGTAAACATATGGTCAAGTGAAGTACCCACAGTGTTTCGTACAATTTCATCCCACCTGATTTATTTTTGCTCTTTTCTGGGGTGGCTGCTCAAGAAAAGGTTTCACAATCTAAAGCTCTAGGGTGCTAATTTTAGAGCGTGGAAGTGGTGACATTTTACTTGCATACAATACCTGTCATCCCCGAGCATTTTGCAGAGCATACACTGTCCACACTACCGCCATGCAGTCCTTCCCAGGGAAGGAGGCAGGTAGCAGCCAAAGCAGTGCCAGCACAGTGAATACACAATAGCAGAGGGCAGGGGATTTTTTTCCCCTAGGGCACAAAGCAAGCCAGTGCTTTCCTAAAAAGCTCTGCTGGATCTTGGATGTGCTGCTCTGCAATGACACAAGTGGAAAATGGACTTCAGTGGGAGCAGCGCGAGGGCAGTGCTGAGAGCTTTTGAAAAATCTCCTCCTCCTCATCTACCCAGAACAAACAGGAAGGGGTTCGTTCTGTAAAGCTGTCATCGGAAGGGCAACGCACAGGATAAACTGCATGGAGCCCAATCAACTTATGTCCGAATGATGAAGGGCTGAGTTAGCCCTGCTAGGGCTGGGACTCATGATTTCAAGGAATCTGGGAATTTCAAAACAAGATGCTTTGACCACCACAGCATTATAAAATATGGACAAACAGCTAAACTCAACACACTCCCAAGTATGCACAGCACGTTCCACCCTGGGAGAACCAGCGCTATGAGACCCCTGAGCTGGGGTATCATTTAAACAGTTACACTGCTGCTTCCATGGTGGGGCATTGAATCCATGCGGAGAACAGATTAAATTACCACTGGCCATGAAGGAGGGTGGATTTGGAGAACAGTGTTGCTTGATCCTGTCTGAACGCAATACCTCCACCAGAATTATCAGTTTCAACGAACGCTCGTCAAAGCAGCATTGACTTCTGTCCCACCTGATCCCCTCCCCGTGGAGGGTCAGGTACACTGCAGTCAGGCAGTGGCCCCCAGCTTGCGAGGGAACTGCCAGGAGGAAGGGTTCTGAAGAACACCCAGAGCCGTGGCTCTCTGCATGGCTGCTCTGGGATCTGCAAGGCAGACGCATCTTTTCCTGTGGGGTTCAGCTGGCTCATGGAATCTGTGTCCTCTTCACCCTCAGGAAACTCACTGAACCCCCTTCTGAACTTCAGGTTCACCCTCCCCTGGGGGCTTTCAAAGGGTGGACACAAGATATTCAAATGCCGGGAAAAGTCTCCTCCTTTGTCATTGGCTGCTCCTCTTGTAGGAACACCACAGTCCATTGGTCAGGATGCCAAAATCACATCCTGATTGATTCTCATGGCCCATTCAATGTATGACAACATTAACTAAGTAAATCAGGTAGCTTGAAGAAGCTGGTCAGAAAAACAAAGCTGTGCCAGCTAATACATATCACACTATCTAGACATGAGAAAAATGTTTGCAGTAGCTGACCATGGACATGGCTAGAAACACTCATGCTAACCCTTATGACTCTGATACTAAGCCCACTGAACTAGTGATAGTTTTTCGGTTGACAACAGCAGACTTTGGACTAGGTCTTAGAAACTTCTTGTTGGGCAAGATGCAGGGGCTTCATTACAAATGGAGAATGGACACATGGAGACATGGTGAATGGAGACATGCAGGAAACCTTTCCAAACCCCTTGTGATGGAAGACAAAATCCAAAAGCAGCCCACAGACCTTTGCAGACAGATTCTGAAATCCTGATATTGCCATAGACTTTAAGATCAAAAGGGACCATCATGATCATCTAGTCTGACCTCCTGCACATTGCAGGCCCCAGAACCTCACCCACACCCTCCTGTAATAGACACCTAATCTGTGGCTGAGTTACTGAAGTCCTCAAATCATAATTTAAAGACTTCTAGTTACAGAGATTCCACCATTTACACTATTTAAACTTGCAAGTGATCCATGCCCCATACTGCAAAGGAAAGCAAAAAAAATGTTTTCTAGAGGTCTTCAGAAGTGGCCAGTGTTGCTCCTCCAGGGCAGCATGCATAGTACTTTGGTTTTGACTTGACTCCTCCCAGATTTCTGCAGACCTTGGACTTCTTTGGGGGGAATGGGTGGCCCATCTTCTCTGTGGGACAGTTGTTTTCCAGTTTTAAGCTGGTAGCACAGCATACCCTGGAAGAGGCTTTAACATGTGTGTAGAATTTAGAAGCAGGTCTCCCAGCAAGTTTCTGCAATTTTTGGCACACAGGTAGCAGCAGAATATGGTCCATCATTCTTCAAAACCGGCAAGGGATGAGATTGTTTTGTTGTAGAGTCACCTACAGCAGGAGCCGATTCTGCAACTTCTATACACACACAACTCCTGTACATTTCACTGGGCGCTCTGCACATTTAGGAGAGATAGGATCAGGCACTAAGGGTAGATCTACACTGCATATGAAAGTGTGGTTGTAGCATGAGTAGGCATACCCCTGCGAGGTTAATTTTGCTGGCTAGCACTGGTAACAATAGCAATGAAGACACAGCACCATGTGCTTCAGATGGGCTAACATCATGAATATGTCTTCACTGCTACTGTTACCTGCACTAGCATGCAAATGCCTAACTGTGCTACACCTTAATTTGCAATGTAGACATACTCCTTTGGCTATGTCTACACTGCAAACTTCTTTTGGCGGTGTGTAGACTATGTAGTCGAGTAACCCCCCTCCGCCCCAGCACAGGTATCTGCTTCAGCCCACCGTGGAAGACCACAATGGAAACGTTGAAGGGGACAAGTCGGGGCATTTACACAGATCTCCTTCATAATTGTATGAGTCCCATTCACAATTGGAACAGAAAGATGCAGTTACTATGACAATGTACATCACCTGCACTGCTGCTCCAGACTCCACTCAGGCTTTATGATGGATGCTCTGGCATGTGTTGCTATGTGTTGGGAGATCTATTCTGATTTCCCTTGAGACAGAGAGCATGGCATGGTGTCAGAGTATGCCAATTTTCATTCTTCTGTTAAAATCCACATTAAGGAAGGTGACACAGTACATTTCTCTTTTTGCAAACATGACACATTGACACTGCATGTGATTATTTCTACGCAAGGAATTTGTGCAAATGTGATTTATTGCTTTGCTGGCAACTCAGCATTTTGTCTCTCTCAAGTTATTACATTTGAATTTTCATATTTAAAAGGCAAGACTCTGAGCCGTTGGGAGAAAAGATGTGATGGCAGAAATGCATTAAAAATCCATAAATAGAAATGTCAACAAAAAAATTATCCTAACTCTTGAGAGTTCCCTAGGTGTGCTTGGTCCATAGTACTCTCCTTTAAACCAGAGGTTAGAAACAAATGTTCAAATACAGTTAGGGCTCATCGCCTCCAACACCACATCGTCCGTGATCTGCAGTACTAATTTACCAAGATGCACAGCAATACAACAAGGGCAAGATTTTCAAAAATAGGTACGTGAAGTTAGGCTCTTAAGTCCATACTTAGGCACTTAAATTATCTGATTTTCAAAATCTGCTGAGCATGCAGCCACTACCCTTGACTTCAGTGAGTCTTGGATCAGACCTATGGTGCCTTATGCCCAAAGGTTTCATATGGGCATAGGCTGTAAGGAATATAGCACTGGGTGGGACCTCCTGGATCATGGACTCCAGTCCCCTGCTATCACAGGCAGCCCCGTCATATAATCCCACACAGAAACAAAATCAATTTTAAAGCTAGTGAGGTTGTTTGTCCTCAGTATTCCTATTGGGAGGTTGTTCCAGATCCTCCCTCCTCCTTCTAATTGCCAGCCTACATGGCCAGTTTATCCCCTTTTGTTCTTTTGCCAAGATTGTTCTTTAGCTTCAAGAAGCTCTTCTCCCTCCTAAGGCCAGCAGGGGCTCTCATGATCATCTAGTCTGAACTCCAACACAATGCAGGCCACAGAATTTCATCCAGTGAGCCCTGCCTCTGGCCCATTAACCAACTACAACAGCAGCAGTATGAAATGGAATGTGTTCCCCCGGGGCAGCACAGGGACGTGTCATCTGAAGTCAAAATATGTCCATTGCAGTTTGTGGCAGCAGTACTCAAACCTGTGTCTCCAGAACTTGCAGGAGTTCTGCAATGCTGCTTCAGTCAAGATGGAGGCCTGTATGCCAGCCTTCAATGGGGCCGACTGGGCGCTTGAGGTGTTCTGCAGGCACAGGCAGGGCCGGTGCAAGGAAGTTTCGTGCCCTAGGTGAAACTTCCACCTTGCACCCCCCACCCAGCTAACCCCGCCCCTCCCCCACGGCAGCTAATTCAGCCCCACCCGGGAGCCTCCCGCAGCAGCTACCCCCAACCGCAACAGCTAACCCCTCTCCCCGTCCTCCCCATGGCAACTAACCCCGCCCAGGGAGACTCCCCCTGTCCCCCCACGGCAGCTAACCCCACCCAGGGAGACGCTCCCCCGTCCCCCCATGGCAGCTAACCCCACCCGGGGAGACTCTCCCCATCCCCGCAGCAGCTAACCCTGCCTGGGAGACCCCCGCATCAGCTAACCCTGCCTGGGGAGAAGCCCCCCCCCCCCCGCAGCAGCTAACCCTGCCTGGGGAGACTCCCCGCCCCCCCGCAGCAGCTAACCCCACCCGGGGAGCTCGCCCCAGCTCACTTTGGCTCCGCCTCCTCCACTGAGCACGCTGGCGCTGCTCTAATTCTCCTCCCCGCCCAGGCTTGCGGCGCGGATTGGAGGAGACTTAGAGCTGGGCTGTGTGCTCAGCGGAGGAGGCAGAGTGGAGGTGATCTGGGGCGGGGAGCTGTTCCTCTGTGCGCATCCCCCGCCCCCATTACTGCGGGCAGCCCTCCCCATGCACCCCCCACCCAGCTCACCTCCACTCCACCTCCTCGCCTGAGGGGACTTTTAGGCGCCCCCAACCACTAGGCGCCCTAGGCGGCCGCCTAGTTTGCCTAAATGGTTGCACCGGCCCTGGGCACAGGGCCTCTGAGCAGATAATCCTGGTATCATGTGGCAATTTCATGGCTTCAGGATGGGTCTGCTGTATTTTCTGTGGGATGGAGCAAACTCCAGCCCATTGATGAAACAATGTGGGAAGAAGGGTATCTGTGTAAGGAGATTTCCTCCTACCAAAACCCCCTGTGCTGGGCTTTAACACAGGACGAGATGACCTGGCCATTTGGGATGGGGAGGTTATTGAATAATTTATTTGATTAATCTTTGTGGTGGGGTTCGACTGGCTCCATACGTGGTCACATACGAGACATCAATTTGTTTGACAAAAGACAATAATATTCATTGAATAAATGAAACAGATTTAGGAAAATAAAAATCTTTCACCAGCTCTAGTGCAAAGCAGCCTAGAGAAATTACACCCACTGTGTTCAAACACCTTATCTCCAGCTTGTTTTTCAATACTGTCCTTCATACTGCTTTTGTCATGTGATCGAGTGCTTTAAGCCCCCGCTCCTGCAAAGCTTTATGCACATGCTTAACTATATGCACTTCAGTTGAACTATTTGCCATGTGTAATGTTAAACATGGGCCTAAGCCTTTGCGGGATCAGGGCCTGTATGTGCAGGGATGTTGACTGGAAGGGGAAAGTAGCTTTTGAGGGAAATCCTCTCCCTTAAGGAGTAGCCCACCACATGACAAGGCTGGAAAACAACTGATTGCCAGGACTGGGACATGGGCAGTCTGACCTAGTGGTTGGCACAGGAGCACTCAGCCCTTGCGGTCAGAGCCAGAGTCCAAGCCAGCGGTGACAGCCAGAATCAGAGTCCAGGACCCAAGCCTCGGTAAGAGCCAGAATCGGAAACCAGGAAACAGCAAGAGTCAGGGCCTCTACAACAGCCAGTCAGGAAGTCTCCCAGTCGCTCGGACAACTTCCTGTGCCTCCTTCTGGCTTAACCAGTCTGGCGTGGCCACTCCCTGGGGGTGGTCATCATCCTTCCAATCAGGATCCTCGTAGATGGTACCTCTGGAAGGAGACAGCGTTCTGCTACCCCCTCTCTTCTAGGAGTTCTGGATGAGCTGCCCAGTGGTGGCTGCTTGGGAGCCTGTGGCCTGTTACACAGATCTATATAAACAATTTTAATCACCACAGTATCTCTTCATCCGGTATAGGACTCTCAAGTATTTCCCTAGTTTTTCCTCATTATGAAGGGAACTGTATCATTACTAAACCACAGTCAGTTACTTATTTCTCCCCTTCCTTTAGAGCCGTATGACAAGCCATCACATCAACAACACCCGTCCACCAGGACACCACTCTCGCAGTGCAGCAGTGGCTTGGTTTTTATTCCCCCCCCCAAAAAGCTCCATCTTTAATGAAGCTGTTCAGCCTTATGTCTGAACAGTGAAAGCAGACGCCGGCTTCATCAGTGGTTAAGAGTTACAGAGGCTGAGAATGTTTTCTCGTTGAGCATCAGTTCCAGCTCTTTTAACCAATTGCCGCCGATTTCAGCTGCTTGCCCACACTACAGTTTTCACACTTAGCAACTGTAAAATGGTTAAAGCAGTCGCTTTCCGCACGGCTGCGCCGTTATTAGTGCTTCGTTTGGCATGCCACCTTAGTTACGGGCTCTAAATGCCACTTTCGGCACTTCCCAGGGTAACCTTGGCCATGAAATTGGAAAATCAGATCATTTTCTGGTCTGTTTTCTTCTTTTTCTCTGGATGAGATTAGATTTTGCTTCGCTTGACTGACAAACCTCATTTGGGATTCAAGTGGCGGCCGAAGCCCTGACCTCCTTAAGAAGTGGGAGGCAAGATGTCTAAGGCAATGACGAGCAAGAAAGAACTAATTTAAACACATCACGTAAAGGGCAATTAGTAATTAATTTGCACAGAGAGGCAAAAATAGATGTAAATAGTTAGTTTGTCTCTCAGTGTCAGCTCTGGACGTTCGTTTTGTTTCTTTAAAACAATGCTAAAATGGAAGTGCTTTTCTCCCTGTGTATTGTTGGCTATTTTCTATTGTACTTAGCAGAAGATAAAAGTACTGCACTGGCTTTTTGCATTTTTAACTAAGCCCAGAAAAGAGACATCTAAGTAATACTTTCAAGGGCAATTATTTTTATGCTTGTTTAAATGACCGCTTCACTTTTAACTTGTGATAATCTTTATACAGTTCATTATGTTCCCAGAATGTCAGTGCAGTATTCACTGCTGAAATCACTTGTTAAAAAACAGAAAAGATTCCAAACTGTATATTATTTATGGGCAAACCTCAAAAGAGTGAATTTCCAATGTATATCCAGACTACTGTTATTAATTATTATCAAATCACAGAAAAGTAAAGTTGGAAGGGACCTCAAAAAGCCATCTAGTTCAGCCCCCTGCACTGAGATAAGACTTTGTAAACCTAGAGCAGCCCTGACAGGTGTTTGTCCAATCTGTTTTTAAAAGTTATGAACAAGATTGATGTTCTGCAATCATCATTATAGGCCAGATTCTCAGCTGGCATAAAGCAACAATTGATTCAGCTACAATGAATTACCTTCGCGGAGGACGTCGGCCCATTGACTGAACTACTCTGATTCATGTTATTACAGAACCTGGACCATTGATTTCATGAGATTTATGTTGGTTATTATGCTGGTAGCATTTACTCAGGAATTACACAGGCATCAAAACAGCAGGTAATCGGCAGTGCCCAACACTAAGGTTTTTGAAATAATGCTTGTGGTGATTGTTATATCTAATGCTGACTGCACCAAAACAAAAGGAGAAAATCTCAACCATTTGAAAATATTGTAAACTGGGAGGCCAAAGTAGGCCAACAGAGGCCAAAAGAAAACTACAATTGTTTAATACTTCTCCCCACTCATGTGCCTAAAGCCAAATCTCTGGATGTGAAGGCCCCAGTCAAGACGAAAGTACATCCACTCTGCAACACAGCTGCCCTGTTTTATTAGTACCTCTTGGGGGAACTGTTCGTATATTTGACAGTCATTGTGCCCCAGGCAAGGTTTACTGTAAACGACTGTTCATTATGTGAAATCTGGGTGAAGGACTTACCTAGAAATAGATGAATATGAGCGAAGGTTAAAAACAGCCCATGCATATAGGTAGTAAGTGAAGGATGGGGAAGGCAGGATCTCCAGCTGGAAATATCCACACACTGTCCTTCTCAAATGCACATATCTTTGAAGAAAATGTTATGGCATCACTTGTGCAATTATGTCCTGGGTCAGCTCCCAAACAAAGCCCAAGAGGTTGCTTTGGCAACTGTTTAAGAATTGGATTTATCCAGCTGGAATCAGAGAGAATTGTGTGCCCTTGTTTTTATTCTGAAAAAGGGAAGGGATGATGGAAGAAGAGAGGCAAGAGGGAGTGCTTCCCTGAGGACAGACGGGTGTGCAAAGGGCACTCTTCTCTCCCTCTATCCAGCTGCATGCCAAAGCCCTTCTGTAATGCACCTCTCTGGCACTCCACCAAAATTGTCCACTGCCACCACCACCACAAGAACCACAGATCTTCACTTTGACTATCTGGATGCCCTGTGCTGTGTGTGTTTGCCTCTGCCCGCTCTGTGGTTTGGAAATGGTGGGTCATATGGAAATGGAAGAAAAGAAGATACTGGTAGTGGAAAATAATATACTGAGACCAGAAAGCAAGTGGAATGTAGAAATTAAGACATTATTAAAGGGAATGTGAACTTGGCACTCTCAGTGTCAGATAGCCTGGAGAGTACATGTTTGAGATGGGCTGGACATGGGATAAGAATGGGAGAATGACCAGCAAGGAAAGCATGGGAGGAAGAGGACAGCCAGAAAGGATGTGGAAGACCGAGAATATGATGGGAAGACTCTGTCAGGAGTTTGAAGAGAAAAGGACTGAAACTCCAAGACCTATGAATCTGTGCTATAGACTGGCAAAGAACCATGGGCACCTCTGACCCCATATAAATGGGAAAAGGAGTCAAGATGGGAAGTGTATCTGATTGCCCAAGGCATCCTACCAACTTTTCAGTGACTGGCAATTATCCCCAAGCATGTAAGAGGTAGTGTAATTGGAGCGCACTGGCAATTGACAGTAATCGATTTTTTAGCATGCACTTTTATATTTCAACTAGGAGTGCCAAGCTAATGAAATAAACTAGTAAAGTACTAAAATGGATTACAGCATGTCAAACAGTGCGGAGACAGGAGCCTGTGAAAAACACCCCTCTGGATGTCAGTCAGCTCCTCCACTGGTACTACACTTTGCATAGATCACTCAACTTAATGACTTCAAGAGCTTCAGTAAAGTGTGTACATTAGAGCTGTTTAAATTAAACCAACCAAGTTCAGGAGAGAAAAACACATTGGTAACAAGAAGAGAATGAGCAACACAGAATATAAGATACCGCAGAGATTTTAGAGAGCTTGCTGCCCGGCAAAGAAATTTCCTACTGGCTCTGTGCCCATTAGCAACCTGCAGGGTCAACAGACATTCCCATAATTAGCCATATTTTCCAGAACTGTTTTCACTCAAGACTTGACATACAAGCTGTTGGCCCAGAGCTGATTTCCCCCCTTCTGCAACAATACCTTAATGTAATTTAGCCAATTTTAAGGTGTCAGCAGTCAAAAAAGCATTACTTTGAACAGTTGCGCCTAAGAGACAGAATCATTTTAAAAGCTGAAATCCTGCAGGAGTTTAATCGTAATACCTTGTCACATTCAAGTAAGAAGAAGAAGAAGAAACATGCAAGTTGTTTAATTCTGAGCTCAGCAGAAGTGCAAAATCAAGAGCTTTAAGGATCTGATCCAGCATCAGCTGAACATCAGTGGAAAGGCTCCCGTTGACTTCAATGGGCTTTGGATCACACCCTAAGAACTCGCGAAGGGTGTGTATTACTGTCATCTGATAAAGTCACCATCTCCCACAGACAACCTATTGTGTCTAGAGTAGCCAGAGATTCTCCTCAAAGGGGAGTATCATATCTCCTCATGACAAAACCCCCTGGATGGGCGTGGAGTGACCAGGAAATTCCATGAAGTTCACCTCACACAAGGCCTTCCCACTTATCCAGGTACGACTCTGCTCTAACTCCACTGACTTCTGTGGGTCACTGCTGACATACAGCCATGGAAGGGAGACCAGAGCTTAGTCTACAGCATCTTCCCTCAGGCACTGGGGAGGCCAGGGAGGGGTGTGGACGTCTGAATAAGTTGATCCAGTGGATCTACTGGGAATGCTGCTCCTAATCTCTTGGTTCGCAGAGGACCCATGTGCCCCTTTTACACTGTTCTGCAATCCCCACACCCAAGCCCTAGAACCAAAAGGACATGTGATTTAACTGGCTTCTTTGCCCACACCTGCAAAGCCTTCCTCTCCACAGTGGGGTGCAGGGTCAGGCGTTAATCTGATTCCTCGAGGAAGGATTATCCCCCCACTTTGACATCCCTAAAGGAGCATGTCAAGGAAAAGAGCAGTTGCTCCCTGCCCACACCCCCTGCCATTCCTCCTCCCATCCCCACAGGGTCAGGCGACATGGCTACTAATGGTGCTGATCAGAAGTGAACAATTTAGTACTGACTCCGTTGTATCACTGCCATATGGGATTACTAACAAACACCTTTCCTTCTTGAAACCACCAGACTCACCTCTGTACGTTCCTTGCTCCTGTCTGCACCACCACGTGACACGAGCCAAGGAATTCATTCAGAGTCCCGCAGTCCATCCAAATGAAAAGTACATTATGCAAACCGAGACAAAAGATTACTGCAAAAACACCGATTCCCAGATTGATGTTGACAGATGGCTCAGCTGTGTGCAGCTCTAAAGATTATTAACAATGCCATTCATTGGGATTTAGATCAAGAGAAAAAGAGAATTCCTTGCTCTTTTACCCAGCAGCCTATGCTATAGAGCGGTGGAAAGGCTATCCATTCCCTTCCCATGCTGAGCAACTTGAAAATAAACTGTGTCTGCAGCTTCACCAGGTTTTCTACAACAAGATGCAAAGTAAGTAGAGTCACTGTATCCCCATTCACAGCCATTCACAGCTTCACAGCCTTTGACTGCCCCTCCACCCCTACAAAACCACTCCCGATTTTCAGAACAAAATACCCCACCTTAATATTCAGATCCTTCTTTATTTTTCTGCATTGTATCTTGATTAAGACAAGTTTCATGGAAACATTGAATGGTCCCAGTATTTCAGACTCATGGCACAGAAAGTTGGCTTCTGGTTAACACAAAATACAAAGTCCCAACAACGCTCTGGAAATCCATCTCTTCTCAGCAGAGGGTTGATTCATTGGGTGTTTGTGAAAATCTCCTCTTTGACATTTCACTGGTTTTTTTCCATCAGTATCACTGGAACACATAGGGCCCTACTCCGGGACTATGTGCTGTGTAAACAAAGAACTAAAAGACGCCCCCCTGCTCTCTCTTCTGGCCTGACTGTGAATTGCTAAATCCTAAGGGACGGGTTCTGGCTCTTGCAAACAGAGGTGCATTGGACGGGATGCTGTGGGGGACAAACAGTGGCAGCTCTGCTATCTTTGCAACAGGTGCAGCGTGTGCTTTCCCTGTGCTTAGCTAGCTCTTTTGCCCAGTGCTAAGTGACAAAAGCCATAGCCCCTCTCCATCCCCTTTTGGGTGGCTAACACAAGCAGTGGCATTCGCTGGACACAGTGCCTACCACTTCCCAATTGCAATGTGCCTAGATTCTGCCTTGAGGGAAGAGTGAAGGGAGATCCTCTGTGACCCTCTACACACCCACCCAAAATTGGACGCGATCTGGCCAGGAGACAGCAAAAGGAGGTTGCAAAAATAAAATTTTAACTTTGCTCTTCAGGAATTGGGCATGTTGTGCCCAGATTAGAAAAACAAAACAAAATAAAATAATGCAATGTGTATCTCAAACTGTGACAAAATATGCCTTTCCACTATTTGATCGTGCTATGCCCGCACACCTTTAAAGACCAAACAACAACGGATGCTGTGTTTATGCAACTTTGTAGAGCCCATATCCCAGTTAGGAGATTACTGATGAGTAAGGGATGAGATACAGCAGTTTGTGCAGTTGTTGAGAGAGAAGCTCATTCCCTGGATTTGTGGTGAGATAGGAGGCCAAAGGCTAAATTCCTCAAGCACTTGACTCAACAATCACAAGACCTGCCACGTGTTACTCCACTTACAAAACAGGATAATTTACTTTTACAGTGGTGATAAATGTGGGTAAAGCTGATTCCTAGCTGTGTAGATGTTGTCGCAGAACCATATGAGTTGAAACCCTCATCAGCCAATCAGAAAGCTTCCCCCGCCTTGTCCATTTCCTACATTTATACTAATAATGATTAAAAAAAAATCTCTCTTCCCCACCATGTAATTTAATATTACTAGCTTGAAATTTCCTTTTTCATGTTAAAAAGTTCTCTGTCGTAAGGCTTATATTTGATCACGATCTGCAATGCGTATGCTATATTTTCATTATGAACAAAAATAATAAAAAAGAGTAAGGTAATAAAATAAAATAAAATGAAATTGTATAAAGTATATCTTAGGCATTACAACTGGAAGGAAATGAGAAAGATCCATAGGGCTGCATTTTCATTCAACAGGATATTAATATACAAGTCTTAGAGCTTTATAGTACAGAATCTTTTTAATCACTTGGTGTGATACGCAGGACTGGTAGGAGAAAAGTCTTGTACATGAGACGCTCAGACGCTGCAAGTGAGAGAGGCCATATAAAGAGGTAGGCAGATACATCAAAGCCTATCTTACACTAAAGGTTCTAGTCATTCTG